>NC_086318.1:248254664-248922879 GCF_036172605.1 Pelobates fuscus
GTGTATAAGTAAATTAAGCAGCGGTCTCAGTCGGTTGGCCAATATTTTGGTGAAAATTTTTAGATCTATATTGATTAGGGAGATCGGGCGGTAACTTACGCAGTTAGTCGGGTCTTTTCCGGGTTTAGATATGAGGGTAATATGTGCTTCTAGAGCAGAGGCGGGTAGGGAGGCAGTGAGTGCTACCGAATTAAAGGCTTATTGGAATAGTTCTGTCAGTTCTGTCAGTTCTGTCAGTTCATTCGTGAATGTCTTATAATATTAATATTTGGATGGGGGGGTGTCCCTGAGGTTGTATAGCTCCGTATAGAATGATTGGAAGGACGATAAAATGTCATTTCCGCGTGGTGTTTTGATTTTGGATATGAACGTTGTTTGGCGTTGATTTTTTAAGGCATTTGCTAGTAGCCTTCCGCTTTTTCCCCCTTGGGTGTAGTAGGTGTGTTTGGTGCGAAGGAGGGTATGTTTAACTTTGGCGTTGAGTATGTCTCGCAGAGCCGAGCGTTTAGCCGTGAGGGTCGTGTATGTGTTCAGCCTGGTGTCTCGTTTGTGTAGGTTCTAGAGGTCCCTGATTTCGGTCGTAAGGGAATGAATTCTGGCTTCCCTGATTTTTTTAAGTCGTGATGCCTTAGCTATTAATTCACCAATGAGTACACACTTGTGTGCCTCCCATACCATGGATGGGGATGCGAGAGGGGTTGTGTTTTCGGCGAAATAAAATTTGATGGATTTCCGTAGCTCGTCTACCGTGTCGGGATCGTTGAGTAGCAAGTCATTGAGTTTCCATTGGAATGATCTTTGTGGGAGTGCCGGGATTTGTATGGTAAGAGACAGGGGTGCGTGGTCCGACCACGTGATTGGGCCATAATTGCTGGACTGTATCAGGTGGAGGTGTCTGTGTGGTAGGAAGAACATGTCTAATCTGGAGTAAGTGTGTGTGGCAGGAGAGAAAAACGAATAATCTCTGTCTGAGGGGTGGGAGGTGCGCCAGAAATCATAAAGCTGCGTCTTGTCCATTAAATTTGCGAATTGTCTTCGGGCGGAAATTTGGTAGTGGTTTATATGTGACGTCGTGTCTAATGTCGAGTCCAGGGAGAGATTGAAGTCTCCGCCTAAGAGGAGTATGCCTTCTGAGAATTGTTCAATGAGTTTGAGGTGCTTTCGTAGTGTTCGGCATTGGTGTTTGTTGGGTAGATATGTGTTCGCTAGTGTAACCTTTGTTTGCCCTATTTGTCCTTTGACCAGAAGCAGTCTCCCGGAATCATCTATCTTGTGTGAAGAGTATACGAAGGGTACTTGGGCTGATATTAGAATTGCGACACCTCGTGCTTTGGCGTACGTGAAATTGCTAAAGTATCCAGTTGGATATCTACGGTTCCTGAGAGTGGGGGCTATATTCTTTTTAAATGGTGTCTCCTGTAGGAAAGCGATATCAGCTTTAAGTTTGTGTATTTCAGTGAGTGTCAGAGATCGCTTCTCGGGAGAGTTCAGGCCCCTAACGTTAAGTGTGATGATTCGTAGGGTTGCCATGTGGAACCTCAGTTATGGAGGGGGTTTGCATCGGTCTATCCTATTCAGGGGATGGAAGGTGTGGATAGGTGATAGGGCGAACTGGTGTGTTCGGGAGGTCGGAGTGATAAACTATATAACTAGAGATGTCGCGAACATAAAATTTTCCGTTCGCGAACGGCGAACACGAATTTGCGCAAATGTTCACGAACGGGCGAACCGGGCGAACCGCCATAGACTTCAATAGGCAGGCGAATTTTAAAACCCACAGGGACTCTTTCTGGCCAGAATAGTGATGAAAAAGTTGTTTCAAGGGGACTAACACCTGGACTGTGGCATGCCGGCGGGGGATCCATGGCAAAACTCCCATGGAAAATTACATAGTTGATGCAGAGTCTGGTTTTAATCCATAAAGGGCATAAATCACCTAACATTCCTAAATTGTTTGGAATAACGTGCTTTAAAACATCAGGTATGATGTTGTATCGATTACGTAGGTAGTTTAAGGGTTACACCCGCTTCACAGTGACAGACCAAACTCCCCGTTTAACGCACCACAAACAACCGCAAACAGTCCATTTGCACAACCGCAAACTCCCCATTTGCACAAGGTTGGATAC
The DNA here is from genome assembly GCF_036172605.1 of Pelobates fuscus. Lineage (NCBI taxonomy): Eukaryota > Metazoa > Chordata > Amphibia > Anura > Pelobatidae > Pelobates > Pelobates fuscus. Next base: position 248,256,794 of record NC_086318.1, read on the forward strand.
CAAGCTAGCCATGTCCCGTTCCTTGTCCTCACTGATGTCATTGAAGGTCTCTTCCTCCACCCAGCCACGTACAACACCAAGGGACCCCGAAAGGTGACAACAAGCCCCCTGGGACGCCTGCTGTGTTTGGTCTTCCACCTCCTCAAAGCCACCTTCCTCCTCTGACTCCTCTTCTTCAGACTCCTCTCTCTGCATTGCCTCTCTCTGCGTTATTATAAGGTGTGTTAAGTAGTACTATTCCTATCAGTTTAATCCCTGTTACGTCCCCTATCAGGGGACGTGTATATGGCATCGATTTTAGGAACCGGGAGATGGAAAAAGATGCTTGGTTGATCCTCCTACTTCAAATTTGGGGCACTGCGCGTGTATTCTAATGTGCCACCAGATAGGAGTGGGGTGTTAAGTAGTACTGTCCTTGCCGGCGTGGTCGTGGGAGGAGGAGGATTACTTTCACCTCTTCCCCTGTTAGATTCCCGTTGTGTTGTGACATCACCCTTATACGCTGTGTAAAGCATACTTTTTAATTTATTTTGGAACTGCTGCATCCTTTCCGACTTGCGGTAATTCGGTAACATTTCAGGCACTTTCTGCTTATACCGGGGGTCTAGTAGCGTGGACACCCAGTACAGGTCGTTCTCCTTCAGCCTTTTTATACGAGGGTCCCTCAACAGGCACGACAGCATGAAAGACGTCATTTGCACAAGGTTGGATGCCGAGCTACTCATGTCCCGTTCCTCGTCCTCAGTGATCTCACTGAAGGTATGTTCTTCCCCCCAGCCACGTACAACACCACGGGTACCAGATAGGTGACAACCTATGTGGTTGGTCCTCCTCCTCCTCCTCAAAGCCACATTCCTCCTCTGACTCCTCTTCCTCACAATCCTCTTCCAGCGTTGCCGCAGGTCCAGCAAGCGATGCTGATAAGGCTGTTTCTGGTGGTGATGGTGACCACAACTCTTCTTCTTCCTCTTCACGCTCATCTACGGCCAGATCCAGCACTCTTTGCAGGGCACGCTCCAGGAAGAAAACAAATGGTATGATGTCGCTGATGGGGCCTTCGGTGCGACTGACTAGGTTTGTCACCTCCTCAAAAGGACGCATGAGCCTACAGGCATTGCACATGAGCGTCCAGTAACGTGGGGAAAAAAATCCCAGCTCCGCAGAGGCTGTCCTAGCACCCCGGTCATACAAATAGTCGTTAACAGCTTTTTCTTGTTGGAGCAGGCGGTCGAACATTAGGAGTGTTGAATTCCAATGTGTCGGGCTGTCGCAAATCAAGCACCTCACTGGCATGTTGTTTCACCGCTGGATATCTGAAAAGTGCGCCATGGCCGTGTAGGAATGCCTGAAATGGCCACACACCTTCCTGGCCTGCTTCAGGACGTCATGTAAGCCTGGGTACTTATGCACAAAGTGTTGTATGATCAAATTACACACATGTGCCATGCACGGCACATGTGTCAACTTGCCCAAATTCAATGCCACCAACACATTTCTTCCGTTGTCACAAACCACTTTGCCGATCTCCAGTTGGTGCGGAGTCAGCCACTGATCCACCTGTACGTTCAGGGTGGACAGGAGTGCTGGTCCGGTGTGTCAGGATTCACGCCTTGACCTCCAGACTGCCAGACGGGGTCGCCCTTTTATTGCCCGAAGAGGGATTTGAACCTGTATGCTTGGCAGTTCTGAACCTGCTCTTTAACATCTGAGCCATTTCAGGACTTGGGATAACTCCTGTTTTATCTTGTATTGCCTGCAGCACTAAGGGGCTGGACTTCACCTGGCTCAGACCTGTCGATCACTCTCCAGCTGAACCTGATATACTAATCATCAAGGTATAAGACACTGCTCCTCCCTAAGGGCAGTGTCAGTTCAATGACTCTGGTTAGAGAGTTGCTACTCCACGTGCTAAGTATTCTCCTGACCTTGGATTGTGACTCGTATCTCCTGAATTCTGGCATCCTTTGACCTTGGCTTGTTACTCGTATCCCCTGATTTCCGACACCCTCTGACCATTGGCTTACCTACGACTATTCTCCTGGATTTCCTTGTCTGTACTGCGACTACAAGCATTCAGCTGCACAGCCCCCGTGCACAGATTCACAGGCCAGGTGAGTTCTACCTTGACCACCTCGGCCTGTGTCTAATTGCAAGGGTGAGCTTTTATCTCTGCATGTTGGACTCCCAGCAAGGTAAGCCTGACATATTGAACTGACCCTTATGGAGTCCACAGAGATAATGCTCACCTCACTTGCTCAGCAGGTGTCCAGCCTGACCCAGACTGTTTCGGAACTGCAGCAAGAACTTTTATCTCTTAAAGGCACAGTACGCCCAGTTCCAGAACCGTTTGTTGTGATGCCTGACCGCTTTGATGGTTCCCGTACCTCCTTCACAGCATTCAGACTGGATTGTGAACTTCTTTTTGCTCTCAAGCCTAAAACTTACAACAGTGACTTTGTCAAGGTCCGTTCGGCCATCAACTTACTTGTCGGACGGATCAAGGAGTGGGCATACCGGAAGCTACAGGAGAAAAGCACTGTCTTGGACAGTTGGGAGTCATTTATGTCCGCAATGGACTCTCAGAGCTCTACCTCCAGGAAAGCTACTCCCAAGCCTGCTCCATCTAACCGCAGATCGCTGTTACCTAAAGAAAAGGACTCCTACCAAGTCCCCATAAGGTCACAACGCAAACCCTCCTCCAGTAAACCTCCTTGTACCCCTGTTTTCCCTCAAGCTAGCTATGAAACTCCAATGGACATGGAGGAACCGCCTTGTGACCCTGGTTTTCCTCTAGCTAGCTGTGAATCTCCAGTGGACAGGGAGGAACCCATGGAGATAGGCTTCGTCCGCTCTAAAACAAGACTGCCATCTAGAGAAAGAGATCGAAGGAGGGCGCGTTGTCTCTGTTTTTATTGTGGTGAAGAAGGGCACTTTATCTCTCACTGCCCTATTCGCCCAACTCGGCCTGAACCTCTTCAAGTGGGTACAATTCAGCTGCACCCTGTTATTCCGGCAACACGACCTAAAAAATGTCAAAGGTGCTGTCGGATATTTCCACGTTCCGTGATGCAGAAGAGTACCCAGACTACGATGGCTGCTGATGCCAGTGGATCTCAAGACCACAAGAAATCACTACTTCCAGAAAACTCACCTATGGGAAATAGTTCAGATAAAATGGTTTGTGGGACTAAGTTTATTTCCGCCTGCACCAGGTCTCTGAATGGCCCAGACCTTTCTCCACCAGTACCCGACACTGATACCCCAAGGTCCCCGACTGAGGGACTCCACTCTGGATACTTCGATTACAAGGACTTCCTCAGTGATACGGAGTCCGAAGACGAGGAATACAGTTCCCAAAAGGAACCTGTTCACGCCCAGAGTGCGTTCTTAAGGGGAGGGTACTGTCAGGATTCACGCCTTGACCTCCAGACTGCCAGACGGGGTCGCCCTTTTATTGCCCGAAGAGGGATTTGAACCTGTATGCTTGGCAGTTCTGAACCTGCTCTTTAACATCTGAGCCATTTCAGGACTTGGGATAACTCCTGTTTTATCTTGTATTGCCTGCAGCACTAAGGGGCTGGACTTCACCTGGCTCAGACCTGTCGATCACTCTCCAGCTGAACCTGATATACTAATCATCAAGGTATAAGACACTGCTCCTCCCTAAGGGCAGTGTCAGTTCAATGACTCTGGTTAGAGAGTTGCTACTCCACGTGCTAAGTATTCTCCTGACCTTGGATTGTGACTCGTATCTCCTGAATTCTGGCATCCTTTGACCTTGGCTTGTTACTCGTATCCCCTGATTTCCGACACCCTCTGACCATTGGCTTACCTACGACTATTCTCCTGGATTTCCTTGTCTGTACTGCGACTACAAGCATTCAGCTGCACAGCCCCCGTGCACAGATTCACAGGCCAGGTGAGTTCTACCTTGACCACCTCGGCCTGTGTCTAATTGCAAGGGTGAGCTTTTATCTCTGCATGTTGGACTCCCAGCAAGGTAAGCCTGACACGGTGTGACTCTCTGCTTTCAGGCAAGTCAACCCCAAGACGGCGTGACACTGCCGTATCCGGGATGTGGAATAGTACCTGGGGAGCTGGGGGGTGCCGTTGATGTGGAGCAAGACGCAGCAGCAGAAGAGGACTCAGCCGAGGAGGTTATGGAAGAGGATGGAGTAGGAGGAGTAGAGGAGGTGGCGGCAGGCCTGCCTGCAAGTCGTGATGGTGTCACCAACTCCTCGGCAGAACCACGCATTCCATGCTTGGCAGCCTTCAGCAGGTTTACCCAATGCGCAGTGTAGGTGATATACCTGCCCTGACCATGCTTTGCAGACCACGTATCAGTGGTCAGATGGACCCTTGCCCCAACACTGTGTGCCAGACATGCCATTACTTCCTTTTGTACAATCGAGTACAGGTTGGGGATTGCCTTTTGTGCAAATAAATTTTGTCCGGGTACCTTCCACTGCGGTGTCCCAATAGCTACACATTTTTGGAACGCCTCAGACTCCACCAGTTTGTATGGAATAAGCTGGCGGGCTAAGAGTTCAGACAAGCCAGCTGTCAGATGCCGGGCAAGGGGGTGACTTTCTGACATTGGCTTCTTACGCTCAAACATGTCCTTGACAGACACCTGACTGTGGGCAGATGAGCAGGAACTGCTCAAGGCGAGAGACGGAGTGGCGGATGGTTGAGAGGGGGCAAGGAGGACAGCAGTGGTTGACGTTGCTGAAGATGCTGGACCAGGAGGAGGATGGCGTCTTTGAGTTTGTGTGCTGCTTGTACTCATGTGTTGATCCCATAGGTGTTTGTGATGTGCGATCATGTGCCTTCGCAAAGCAGTTGTACCTAGGTGGGTGTTGGACTTCCCACAACTAAGTTTCTTTTGGCACAGGTTGCAAATGGTATCGCTGTTGTCAGAGGCAGACACACACAAAAAATGCCACACTGCTGAGCTCTGCAATGACGGCATTATGGTGGTGGCAACAGCATGCGTTGATTGGCGTGCTGTCTGGCTGACACCGGGTGCCGATGCATGCTGTCTGACTGTGCCACTAGCTCCTTGCGACGACCTGCCCTGCTTCCAACTCATCTCCTCCTCCTCTCTGTCTCCCCATCTGAACTTTCGCCCTGTTCTTCTTCTTGCTGAGCGGGCACCCACGTGACATCCATGGACGCATCGTCATCATCAACCGCTTCACTTGTATCTGACAACTCAGCAAAGGAAGCAGCAGCGGGTACAACATCATCATCATCACACCGTACGTCCATGTGTGTAATGCTGCCTGCCTGAAACACAGACCAGATATGAGTGGCACTGTGCAGTGGCAGAGGTCGGCAGAGTACACGCTGTAGGCCTGACACGCCCGCTTGAAGACAACTAACTGCTATTCAATCTATAACAGTGAAAAAAGTTTTTGGGTTTTAAATGCACGCTATTGTGACACCAGATATGAGTGGCAATGTGCAATGGCAGAGGTCTGCAGAGTACACGCTGTAGGCCTGACACACCCGCTTGAAGACAACTAACTGCTATTCAATCTATAACAGTGAACAAAGTTGTTTGGTTTTAAATGCACGCTATTGTGACACCAGATATGAGTGGCAAATTACACTTGCTGAGGTTGGCAGAGCACACGCTGAAGGCCTGACACCCAGACGCTTGCAGACAACTAACTGCTATTAGCTTACAGTGAAACACTTTTTTTGTTTTTAAAGGCACGCTATAGTCACACCAGATATGAGTGGTGGCACTGGGCAAATGGGCACAGTATCCACTGAGCCTGACACAGAAGCTGGCAGACAACTAACTGCTCTTCAATCTATTACAGTGAAAAAAGTTTTTTGGTTTTAAATGCACGCTATAGAGACACCAGATATGAGTGGCAAATTACACTTGCTGAGGTTGGCAGAGCACACGCTGAAGGCCTGACACCCAGACGCTTGCAAACAACTAACTGCTATTAGCTTACAGTGAAACACTTTTTTTGTTTTTAAAGGCACGCTATAGTCACACCAGATATGAGTGGTGGCACTGGGCAAATGGGCACAGTATACACTGAGCCTGACACAGAAGCTGGCAGACAACTAACTGCTCTTCAATCTATTACAGTGAAAAACTTTTTTTGGTTTTAAATGCAAGCTTAAGCTATTGTGACACTAGATATGAGTGGTGGCACTGGGCAAATGGGCACAGTATGCACTGTGAGCCTGACACAGAAGCTGGCAGGCAGGCAACTGCAATTACATTACACAGAAAAAAAAAGCTGACTGATGTTCTAGCCCTAAAAAGGGCTTTTTGGGGTGCTGTTCTTACAGCAGAGATCAGATGAGTCCTTCAGGACTGTAGTGGACACTGAATACCCTAGCCTAGCTATCAATTTCCCTATCTAATGAACAGCAGCTACACTTTCCCTCCTCTCACTAAGCATGCAGCTTCAGAATGAATCTAAAATGGATGCTGGGAGGGAGGTGGGAGGGTGTGGAAGGGAGGGTCTGCTGCTAATTTGCTGGAATGTGTCTGCTGACCGTGAGGCACAGGGTCAAAGTTTGCTCAATGATGACGAATAGGGGGCGGATCAAACCGCCCATGTGTTCGCCTGCGGTGGCGAACGCGAACACGCTATGTTCGCCAGGAACTATTCGCCGGCGAACAGTTCGGTACATCACTACTGCTCAATGAGCTTACATTCTAGAGGGAGTGGGGTATAGTGACACAAAAAGTAAAAGTAGGGGTACGGTAGGTTGTTAGAAAAGTATTCATTGAGGGCTTAGTAGGTAATTTTTGACAGTTACAGGAGAGGAGTCATGGGGGTGGGGGATAAAACCCGCTTACAGTTTAACTGATATGCTTTCTTGAAGAAGTGAGTTCTCAATTTTTTTTTGAATGAGTGGAGACTGGGTAAAAGTCTTATGGAGAAGGGAAGGGCGTTCCACAGAAGAGGTGCAGCCCTGGAGAAATCTTGGAGGCGAGCATCAGAGGTGGGAGTACGGACAGAGGATAGACGTAGGTCTTTGGCAGAGCGTAGGGGCCTCGATGGAAGCCAGTGCAGGGACTGACAGAGGGGGAGGTGTGGGAGGTGCGAGCGGACAGGAAAATGAGCCCTGCTGCTGCATTCATTATAGATTGCAGCGGTGCAATCTGGTAACATGTAAGACCACTGAGAAGGGTATTGCAGAAGTCAAGGCGAGAGAGAACAAGAGCATGGACCAGCACTTTAGCCACATCTGGGGCTAAATAGGGGCGAAAGCGCGCTATGTTTTTGAGATGGAAGCGACAGGATTTGGTGATTGATTGGATATGACTGGTGAAGGAGAGGTTGGAGTCAAAAAGAACACCCAGGCAGCGAGCCTGTGAGGTAGAGGTGATGGTAGCGCCATTGACTTGAAGGGAGACAGACACAGGAGTAGTAACACTTGAGGGAGGAAATACCAGAAATTCTGTTTTGGACAGGTTGAGTTTAAGGAAGTGAGCAGCCATCCAGTTGGAGATCGAAGAGAGGCAGTCAGAGACACGAGTCAAGATGGGTGGAGAGAGATCAGGAGTGGACAGGTTTAATAACTCTGTCAGAATCTGTTCTTCATTTCTCCCTGTCTGCTCTAGTTTTCTTTAAAACATAAGACAATGTAGGGACAACTTGTCTTGTGGGGGTTTCCTACGCCTAACCATCTTTGACCAGAATAGGAGCAAAGTGTGCTTCATTTCCGGTGGTCAGAGCAATTTTCCCACAATTCTCACCTTTTCTCCGTGTTCCCGTGAAGTCTCCTTTCACTTTTCCCGAACATCCTCTCATTTGGACAGGATGCCTAATTCGTGTTAGGATGCCATTCAGGACTTTGTTCGTATCGGAATTTCATTCTTATGAATGAAACTCTGATCCTATTCGTGCCGCGGCTGCATCTTGCAGCCGCTTAGTAGATAACTCCCTAATTCCCTCAGTATTAGGGAGCTGACTACCAAGAGGCTGAAAGACCTAAATTGGTCTTTCAGCCAAATTTACCAGTAAAGATTACTTAGTATTAGTAAATTCTGCCTCTACTCGCTATACCGCAAGTAGGGGCATGTCTAGTGAACAGTGAGCAGCCTGTGGCTACTCACTGTTAAAAAAAAAAAAAATAGTATCTCTCTCCCGAGCCCCCAACTGTGCCACGCAAGTGGGGTCTATTAAACTGAATGGGGGAACCTAGCATCCCCCCTCCAGCCCCCACTCCTAAGCGGTGGGTGGGGGCCCCAAATAACAATGAGGGTGGGTACCTATTGTCCTTCCCCTGGCTCCCACCCCTGAGCGGCGGGTGGGGGCCCTAAATGAGAATGTGGGGGGGGGGCTATTGTCCTCCCCCCAAGCCCCCACCCCTGAGCGGTGGGTGGGGGCCTTAAATAACAATGGGGAGACCTATTGTCCTCCTCCCCAGCCCGCACCCCTGAGTGGCGGGTGGGGGCCCTAAAAGAGAATGGGGGACCTATTATTCTCCCCCGCAACCCCCACCCCTGAGCAGCGGGTATAGGCCCTAAATAACAAGTCCCCATCTGCCACTCAGGGGTGGGAGCCGGGGAGAGGACAATAGGTCCCCCCCCATTCTCATTTAGGGCCCCCACCTGCCGCTCAGGGGTAGGGGACCAGGGGATGATAATAGGCCTCCCTCTCATTGTTATTTAGGGCCCCCACCTGATGCCCATGGGTGGGGGCTGGGGGGGGACGCAAGGTCCGCCCTTCAATTAAATAGCCTACACTAGCGCGACATGGGTGGGGGCTCGGGAAGGGGGATACTATAGTTTGTTTTTTTAACAGAGGCTGCTCACTGTTTACTAGACATGCCCCTACTCGCTGTATAGCAAGTAGGGTCAGAGTTTACTAATACTAAGTAATCGTAACTTAGTATTTGTAAATTTGTCTGAAAGACCAATTTAGGTCTTTCAGTCTTTTGGTTGATAGCTCCCTAATACCATGGGAATTAGGGAGTTATCTACTAAGCGGCTGCAAGATGCAGCCACGGTGCAAGATGCAGCCGTGGCATAAGATGCAGCCGCGGCACAAGTAGGATCGGAGTTTCATTCATATGAATCTAATTCCAATACGAACAAAGTCCCGAATTGTCCTAACACAAATTAAGAAACTGTTCTCATTCTGTTAGGACGCAATTCGGTAGTTTTGCCGGCGTCCTGTCTAAATGACAGGACGTTCGGGAAAAGTGAAAGGAGGCTTCGCGGGAAAGGTGGGAATTGTGGGAAAATTGCTCTGACCACCGGAAATGAAGCACACTTTGCTCCTCCACTGGTCAGAGATGATCAGGTGTAAGAAACCTCCAAAAGACAAGTAGTCCCTACTTTGTCTTATGTTTTAAGGAAAACTAGAGCAGACAGGAAGAAAAGAAGAACAGATCCTGGCAGAGGGAGAGAAGAGAAAGAAAGGTAAGTTGACAGTGTCGCTTTAAGATAAGTAAATATTTATTTTTACTCTCCCCTTCTAGTACAATCTTCTGCTTCTTTTTTGTTTTTTTTCTCTCTCTCTACCCCCTCACTCTGTGATCTTCACACAAGATATTTACGACCCTCTGCAAAAATGGTGTCTATTCTCTATCAAACCTGTGTCTTATCTGCACTCATGATGCTTTAACCCCTGTATCACAACTCAACTTTGAATTATATGTGTCGTCTTACTCAGAAATGCTTTAGATTTGGTAAAGGGATGTTTTCCCGAAAGCTTTACATTAAAATAATTCTGTTAGTCTAATATAAAAGGGTATTACAAGATGTGGATTTTATCTGCTTTTTACATCTACATCACTGGACTAATACAGCTACAATCTCTAATATATATATATATATATATATATATATATATATATATATATAAATATATATATTAATATGATAGAAGATGAGAAAAGTCCAGGAGGACTGAAACATTGATGTTTATTTGTGCTAAATAAAAGCATTTCTACTTTACTACTTCAGTCTTAAGAGTGCAGTCATTGTCTTTCCTATACTATGCTTGGAGTTGGTACCGGAGCATCATTAAAGACCAGGAACTAGAGTGCTGGAATCGTATAAATATATATTTATTAAAAATAAAAATAACAAAAAAACATTATATATATATACATACATATTTAAATTCTACGTATATATTTATGTAATATTTTTACATAATTAAGTAATTTTATTAATTACGGTTTGAGGGAACTGCCTGACAACCCAGGCAGAAAGTCCACAGAATTTGGTTTGCCAGCCCTACATTTAACCCTGTAACTTCCAAGACACCATAAAAACTGTACATGGGGGGCACTGTTTTACTCGGAGACTTCGCTGAACACAAATATTAGTGTTTCAAAACAGTAAAACGTATCACAACAGTGATACCGTCAGTGAAAATGCAATTTTTTGCATTTTTCACACACAAACTGTACTTTCACTGATGATATCACTGTTGTGATACGTTTTACTGTTTTGAAACACTAATATTTCTGTTCAGAGAAGTCTCCCAAGTATAACAGTACCCCACATGTACAGGTTTTATGGTGTTTACTAAAGGTACAAAGTCAAATATTAGGCTTGCATTTCAGTTTCTTCACATTGAAATTTGCCAGATTGGTTGTGTTGAGACCATATGGCAGCCCAGGAATGAGAATTACCCCCATGATAGCATACCATTTTAAAAAAGTAGGCAACACAAGGTATTGCAAACGGGGTATGTCCAGTCTTTTTTAGTAGCCTCTTAGTCACAAACACTGGCCAAAATTAGCATTAAAATTAGTTTTTTGTATTTTTCACAAACAAACAAATATGAACGGTTATTTTGCCCAGTGTTTGTGACTGAGTGGCTACTAAAAAAGACTGGACATACCCCATTTGTAATACCTTGGGTTGTCTACTTTTTTAAATGGTATACTATTATGAGGGCAATTCTCATTCCTGGACTACCATTTGGTCTCAAAGGCAACATAACAAGTCTGGCAAATTTCAATGTGTATAAACTGAAAAATGTAATGTGCTATATTTGACCCTGTAACTTTCCAAAACACCATAAAACCTATACATGGGGGTAATGTTTTACTCATGAGACATTGCTGAATACAAATATGTGTACTTTATTGCATAAACAGCTAACAATATCATGACATTCACAGTTAAAATGCCATGCAGACCTAAAAAAAAAAAAAAAAAAAATTCTTCATTTCTGAAATTTGTTTTACATTTTAATCGTATTAAATTATGTTTCATATATAAATATTTGATATGAAATGAAAGCCCTATTTCTCCTGAACAAAATGATATACAGGTGATACTCGAAAAATTTGAATATCGTGCAAAAGCTCATATACTTTTTTATAGTAATGCAATGTAAAAGGGGAAACTAGATAGACACATTACATGCAAAGCAAGATAGTTCAAGCCGTGATTTGTCATAAGTGCAATGATTATGGCTTACAGCTCATGAAAACCCCAAATCCACAATCTCAGTAAATTAGAATATTACATACAATCAAAAGAACAAGGAGTGTACATAGAACAATTTCGGACCTCTGAAAAGTATAAGCATGCATATGGACTCAGTACTTTGTTTGGGCCCCTTTTGCAGCAATTACTGCCTTAATGCGGCATAGCATGGAAGCTGTCAGCCTGTGGCACTGCTGAGGTGTTATGGAAGACCAGGATGCTTCAATAGCGGCCTTCAGCTCTTCTGCATTGTTCAGTCTCATGTCTCTCATCTTTTTCTTGGCAATGCCCCATAGATTCTCTATGGGGTTCAGGTAAGGCGAGTTTGCTGGCCAATCAAGCACAGTAATCCCATAGTCATTGAACCAGGCTTTGGTGCTTTTGGCAGTGTGCCAAGTCCTGCTGGAAAATTAAGTCAGCATCCCCATAAAGCTCGTCTGCGGAAGGAAGCATGAAGTGCTCCAAAATCTCCTGGTAGATGGCCAGGTTGACCCTGGACTAAATGAAGCACAGTGGACCAACACCAGCAGATGACATGGCTTCCCAAATCAACACAGACTGTGGAAACTTCACACTGGACTTCAAGCATCTTGCAGTATGTGCCTCTCCATTCTTCCTCCAGACTCTGGGTCATTGGTTTCCAAATGAGATGCAAAAGTTGCTCTCATCAGAAAAGAGGACTTTGGACTACTGCGCAACAGACCAGGTCTGTTTTTCTTTAGCCCAGGTAAGACGCTTCTGACGTTGTTTGTTGTTCAGGAGCAGCTTGACAAGAGGATTACGACATCTGAAGCCCATGTCCAGGATCCGTCTGTGTGTGGTGGCTCTTGATGCACTAACTCCAGCCTCAGTCCACTCCTTGTGAAAGTCCCCAACACTTTTGAATGCCCTTTTACTGGCAATCCTCTCCAGGCTGCGGTAATCCCTGCTGCTTGTGCACCTTTTTCTTCCACACATTTCACTTCCACATAACTTTATATTAATGTACTTTGACACAGCACTTCAGGAACATCCAACTTCCTTCGCGATTACCTTTTGAGGCTTTCACTCCTTATTGAGGGTGTCAATGATGGTTTTCTGCACAACTGTCAGGTCAGCAGTCTTCCCCATGATTGTGAGTCCTACTGAACCAGACTGAGAGACAATTTAAAGGCTTAGAAACCCTTTGCAGATGTTATGGCTTACTTAGCGGATTACAGTGGGACACTGTGAGCCTAGAATATTGCACCTTTTCACAATATTCTACTTTACTAAGATTGTGGATTTGGGGTTTTCATGAGCTGTAAACCATAATCATCGCACTTATGACAAATCACAGCTTGAACTATCTTGCTTTGCATGTAATGCGTCTATCTCATATATTAGTTTCCCCTTTTACATTGCATTACTGAAATAAATTAACTTTTGCACAATATTCTAATTTTCCGAGTATCACCTGTATAATAAGTGTGGGTGCATTTAATATGAAAGAGGTGAATTCTGGTTGAACAGACATACAGTGCAAATTCAAAGTTGTGTTTATGTTTTGTTTTGATCACAACTTGTACAACTGCCTCAGTCCTTAAAGGGTTAATGTTGTGACTGATCATTGTATAAACAACATATTTTAGCTAAAAACAAACAAACAGGAAACCGAATAAACTCATCACAACAGGAATAGAATGTCTTAATATTCTGAACCTGTGAAAAGCTTAGTTCTAATCCTTTAGCTGGTAGGAATTCTGGCAAATGAGTTAACTGTCAAATTGTACTTCTGCTTATAACATTTCCAGCAGTCGTTGAAAAGCTTTAAGTATTTTTCACAGCTGCCTCTGTAATACAGAGCATATTTATATGGCTATTAGAAAAGCTGCCCACATAAAGCTGATTATAAAAATGTGGCCATAGGGCATCCTTAGTACGGTAATCATAAGACCAGTGGTCTGTTATGTGACTGCATGACATTTTTAATGATTAGAATTCAAGTTGTATCACGTGATGTACTTACATTCTACTTAATGTAAGTTGAGAAATTATTATATGTTTAAAATAAGGATTCCAAAATAGGCCCAAATAATACAGTCTAATGAGAAACTTTTCAGCTATCAAAGATTTACAATTGTGTGCATAACATCAAGAATAAATAATAAACTACGCCTGTTGAACTAGCAGTTTGTGGACTGCATGTGGCCCAAAAGCTTTGAGTTCTGGTCTGCATATATTTGGCTGCTGGACTATTTGTTAACCGTATTTTCTACTGCCGTCTGCTGTTCCTACTATGAGCTGTTACATATACAATTGCTGGTAATCATGTGAATGCAGTGATATGACTATAACCTTCCAAACCATTCAGTGTTTAAAGGCAGGTTAAAAATACATACTTACACATATTTAAAATTCTACTTATTTAAATTAACTCAGTATATTAATGTAATTTTTTTTTTCTTTTTTTTTTTAAGAAAGCAATGACTCACATTGTGGGCGGCCCACAAACCTGTAATACGGGGTTTTCTAATTAAGATGGCCACACACCTTAAAAAAAAGAAACTTGAGAAGCTAGCTGAGCTACAAAGCCTCCTGCGCAGGGCCGAAATGAGAAACAAACAAGGGCCCACCCCACACACGATTGGGAAATTAACAGACATCAGGCGCCAACTTCGGGAGCTTATGCTAGATGATGTTAGCAGAGAGATGGTCCGCACTAAGCGTTTTTTCTATGAAAAATCAAATAAAATGGACACATTATTAGCGCGAGCCCTTAGACCTAAGCGTACAATATCGAATATCTCAGCCATTAAGGACGCACAGGGACGTATTCTCAACAGCCCTAAGGACATTAGTGAAGAATTCACCAAATTCTATACCCAACTGTACAATCACTCCCCGGCCCTTACTTTTGAAAACACAACCCACGTAGCCCAAATAGCAGAGTTTCTGCAAAAAGCCAATCTCCCGCTCCTACCGACACATAGCACCGCACCCTTAGGCGCACCTATAGACACTGACGAAATAGACGGGGCAATCACAGCCCTTAAAGGAGGGAAAGCCCCGGGCCCTGATGGGTTCGACGGCTCCTACTACAAAGCCTTTAGAGAGCAACTAGTCCCTCGCCTAGCCGCGATGTACAAGACCTGGACAGAAAGTGACCTGCCCAACGCCGACTTAGCCACAGCAGATGTAGTCCTGATTCCCAAGCCTGACAGAGATGCCACAAACGTGGCAAACTATCGCCCCATCTCCCTCATAAATTTTGATCTAAAAGTATATGCGAAGATATTGGCCACTAGACTTAACCTCATACTCCCCAAACTGGTCCATGCGGACCAAGTGGGTTTTGTCCCCAACCGACAACTTTATGGTAATACTAGACGGGCGGTAGACATAGTGTGGTGGGCGGGCAAAACGCGAGCACCTTCTCTGGTCCTTTCCCTGGACGCAGAGAAGGCGTTCGACAGGATACAATGGCCCTATATGTTTGCTCTACTAGAGGCAATGCACCTCCCTGCCACATTCATAAAAGCGACTAAGGCACTCTATGCCTCCCCGAGAGCACAGATATCAATCCCAGGGGCACAGTCGTCCCCTTTCGAACTACGGAACGGTACCCGCCAGGGCTGCCCCCTTTCCCCCCTCCTCTTTATCTTAGCACTGGAGCCCCTACTACATCTCGTTCGCACGGACCCGGAGATCCGGGGGGTGCGGGTGGCCACCGAAGAATTCAAAATATCGGCATACGCCGACGACATTTTACTCACAATAACAAACCCTAAAACCACCATTCCTCGGTTACTTGAGATTCTCGACGGATATCACCAGGTATCTGGATACAAAATCAATATTGACAAGTCGGTCGGCATGCCAATAGGGATGACAGAGGCGGACATCCAATGGCTGCAGCAGGCGATAGCCTTAAAGATCAGCACACAACCCATTAAATATTTGGGGGTCAGGCTAACGCCGGCTTACGAGGACCTCTATAAGGAAAACCACCAGAGAATCATGGCGGTGCTACGGCGGGACCTAGATAAATGGCATGATAAGCCCATCTCATGGTTGGGTAGGCTACATGCCATCAAAATGAATCTCCTCCCACGCCTCCTTTTCATCTTTCAAGCGCTGCCTGTCGCTGTGACTAAAAGTGATCTTACACCCCTACAAACCGCAATAGACAACTTTGTCTGGGCAGGGAAGAGGCACAGAGTAGCGAGGCATACACTATACACCCCGAGAAGCAAGGGAGGACTGGGACTCCCAAACCTTCACCTGTACTACCTAGCCGCCCATCTAGCGCAAATAATTGAATGGCACTCCCCACCCGACACACACAGATGGGTTGACCTAGAAACGCACTTTATGGGTACCGATCTCCCCCAATATTGGCTGTGGGTCCCGAGGCCCGACCGTCCAGAGATTGGCACCTCCTGCCCCGCCATCCTCAATTCGATTCGGGTTTGGAACGCTACCGCCCACAAATATGCCCTCGCGCACCCGACCTCTCCATTGACACCCTATCTCCGTAACAAAGCGTTCCCGCCAGGTATGACCCCTCGAGATTTTCGAGGCCTTGAGAACACGGGTGTTCAGCGCTACTGTCATCTGTTCCAGGGCGGTTCCTTTCACACCTTCGACAACCTAAAAATGAGGGCCCCACTAGCTAACAAAGACTACTTTCGCTACCTCCAGCTTAGGGACTTTGCCAGGAAACCTGAAATAGCGGCAGCGGCCAGGGCCAAACCCACTTTCTTTGAGGCGTTATGCCTGTCTGATGGACCACGTGCCGGCCTCATTACCCGCCTTTACGAGCAATTAAGCGCACCCACAAACGACTCCCACACACCCTCCTATATACTACAATGGGAGGCGGAACTCCAACAGACTCTGGACAGTGGGGACTGGCAGGACATATGGGAGGCAGCGGCCAAATCCTCAATCTGTGTTGCTCACCAGGAACAGTGCTATAAAACACTCCTGAGGTGGTATACCACCCCAGTGAAGCTACACAGGATGGGGAAAACGCCCTCCGATGTCTGCTGGAGAGGATGTGGAGCCAAAGGTACTTACCTCCACATGTGGTGGTCGTGCCCGAAAGCTGCCCTCTATTGGGAGCAGGTAGCTACACTCCTGACTGACGTACTTAACCGACCGATTAGGCCAGACCCTTGGACGTGTTTACTAGCCAAACCCATCGACAGTCTCCCACCCAGGGAACAGAAGCTAGTGAACAAGATTAACTTGGCGGCCAGACGCGCTCTGGCGCAAACGTGGCTCCAAACAGACACACCACCCTTGGACAGAGTCATAGGTAACATCAAGGAAGCGTTTCTCATGGATAAGCTCACGGCGCAGGTGAGAGACACGTACTCCCACTTCATCAAGGTATGGGAACCATGGGAAGTCTACATTGACCCATAAGCCCATACTCCCCACTCCCACCAGCCTGTGCCGTCCCCCGACAGTGGGTATAACCCCTCCCCCCCCCCTCCTCTGCCTTATAACCCTTTCCCCCTTTCGTTTTCTTTTTCCTCCTTCCTCTGCTTCTTCTCCTCCCTCCTCAAATCTTGCTAGGTGTTTCAACTTCACCACATAGTTTCGCAGACTTAAAGATTTAATGTTTTAAAACTTTAACGTTGACCATATAGCATGTTGCAGTGACCACTGAAATAGCCACAGAAATACTATAAGCAAGGAGGCTCTTGGCAGATGTCATGACTGTACCCATAAGCAACAGTGCGATTAGGCAGTGAGGCCTCTACACAGGCCCCCACAGGGCGGCCGACCGAGATGCCTGTGGGTGTCGTAACCGGCACAGCTGTCTCCTCCTCAACACAGGGGGCGAACCAATTCTGCACTTATGAATATACCAGTGTGAGACTGTCCCACCATGTAAATGTTCTGGCTTCTGCGTAAGCCACAGTGTAAACTGCCTAAGTGCCTGTTTTCTGTTTCCTTTTCCTCTGCTACTGTGGGCTTCTGCGAAAGCCGTGTCATTGCAACGTCTGAGAACCATTTCACTGCATGTCACGACCAAAAATAAAGAATTTAAAAAAAAAAAAAAAAAAAAAAAGAAAGCAATGACTACAACATCACTAAAAATAAAAGTAAAATAAGGGGATACCAAATCAAAAATATATACAAATATGAAGTTATGGGAAGTTTTGAGATTAAGACACAATCTTTTGTCTTCTTGTTAGGCCCAAATTTGCCATGAGGCCATTGAGAGCATGGTCTCGGGTAGCAGTCAGGATAGACTTCGCACTTGCCCCTATCAGCTGCCATATCCTTCTAATTTGTTTTAGTATGGTGCCTTTTGAGAGGACCGGCACCCTGTGAATCAATGCAACCTCCATGGAATGACCACCTATGGCAGGGGTGCCCACATCCATTCAGCAATTACAACGGAGGCCTCAGGAGCATCAGTGATGGCAGGAACATGCTTGTTGCAGCTTGTTGGCCGCTGCTGCAGACAGCATCTTGCTATCTTCCCTGCACACACTTTATGTGTGGAGGTGGGGCAAGCATGCAAAGTGGCATCATATTTCCCACTGTTTCAGCACAAATAGATCCTAATGAAACAGACAGAGAGAAATGCCAGGTATGCTGAATGGTAGCTAGTGGAGAGACACAAAGGGTGTGATGACAAAAGCAGAGAACATATTGTAGCTGTGAATGTAAGTGTATATGTCTAGTTGTATGAAGTATGTGTGCGTGTGTGTGTGTACACCTATGAGAGATGCAAGACTGTAAGTGCATATCTGTGAGTGTGAGTGTATATCTGTGTGCCTGTATTTAGTTTAGTTTGAAGGGCACAAAAGTTATTGTAAAATCACTTTTTCCCCACTATAACTTTCTTGGTTTGTGCTCCACAAGTAACTCCAAGCCTCAATAACAAGCCAGTAACCAACCTCTTGCTGATGAGTTGCATTAACAATGAAATAGCAGTCCATGAGTGGTTCACTGGCTTTGCACCTCTTCCGGAGTTTTGTTTCAAAGCTATTGCACTCCAAGAAATACATTTTTAAAATGGAATGATGAGGCAAAAAGGTGGTTCCTTGTTGAACTAATTTGAATCTGCCTGACCAGAATCACTGCAGTAGTAACAGCACTTCAAATGTGAGATTTCCATGGGAAAAGCAGGTCTTATGGCTTGACTGGTTTATGCAGATCTGAGTTTACCATTGACTACGTATATATATTGGGGGGGAGGGGGAGGGGAAATTGAAGAAACTGACCTCCAGGAAGATTTATCCAGATTTGCTGCTTGTATTGATTTATTCTGTTTTGAATTGCACTCCTGTTCCGTCAAGATAATTATAGCAAATTAACATAATTGGCTAAATTCCCTTAGCAGAGTAAGGGCTCTAATGGAACCAGACAACAAGTCTCCAAAAAGTACACCAGTAGACCATATGTGAGGCTGCCCATGATAGGAGAACAATAGCTGTAAATGGCTGTGGTGATTTGTTTGGGACTAGTGTTAAAGAGACTCTAAAAGTAATGTAACCAGTAAAGTTCACTGCAGCATCGAAGATGCAAAGAGCTATTGTGTTAAAGTATTTTCAAAAGAATTGCCAAAACACGTGACACTCCCCATGCCAAACATCAGTCATTCTTCAGAGTCTCTTAGTAAGAGTGTGTAATATATTATGTTGTTCATCTGAGGTTGTATTTATTTAATTTTTAGTCCTGCTAAGGAACAGATGATTGTTATGTCCTGATACGTAAAACCATAGAATTCAGAGAGGGTGTACTTTCTTTTTCCCATGAGTGTGTGTGTGTATATAAAGGGAATTTAATAAATATATAATACATAAATGCTGACATTTTACTCCTTTGCTACTCCTTTTTTTCCTCTCTATTAGTCACTCATCACTAGATCTGTGAATTGGCCCATGGTGTACCTACCTCTGTCGCAGGGGTCGCAGCTGCGACTGGGCACATTACTCTAGGTCCTGCCCCTCTGTTCACCCCGTGATCGAAGTGCCAGCCGGAATTGTGGTGCGGCCCCGGCCGTGCGGAACTACCGCCGGGGCCGCATTGAGGGGGCCCATTGGGTGGCCTATACTCTTAAGGCAACCCGGTGGCAAAGTATTTCCAGGGGCCCAGTCAGCACGGCGGCACTTTAAGAGAGCAACCAAGCCCCAGTGATGATGTCAGAGCTGCTCTGGAGTAAAGTGCCGGAGAAAGAGGGGAGTGGTCAGAGTGGGAGTTATAACTCCTATCAGCCTGAGCCAACTACTGGATTCAGGGAAAGTCACCCTCCTGCACCTAAAAGGTAGGAAACAGGAGGGTGACTAACATTTTTTTTGTGTATTTTTGTGTCTGAATGTCTGTATGTGTGTGTCTGTCTTAATATCTGTATGTATGTGTGAGTTTTTGTGTGTGTCTGCATGTCCCAAGTCCCTGTTAGGAACACATATGGTGTGGGGATATTTATGGGATAATAATAGTAAGTGAAATGTATTCCATATAAATAAAATCACAATTTGTTATAAAAATAGATACAATTTATTGTGACAAATTAAATAATAATAATAAGTAACATGCGTGATAATAATCAATGAATATTCAGTATAACATCAGTATGCATACAATGGCAATACATTCCAATGGCTGACACAGTATAGAATTTACAACATTAGCTGTCAAGACAAGATTTATGACGGTACTTCACAGAGAACGAAAGTGAAACTTACACACACAGAAAAGCTTTCTTTCACACAGCTTGCAGCGTAAGGCCATAAAACTTCAGCTAACAGTTAGAATAACCCTTTCAATGCTGGCTAAACCTCCTAGGTATTTAAGACCTATTCTCATGTAATTTTAAATAAAATAACACCTAAACCAGCTCATTAGTCATTTCCTGGAACCATCTAATAAGAGTAATCTACCATGTTCTATAAGCAGAATTTTAACTTGCCTAAACAGATATTTTATCTTATTTTAGAGCAAATCAATACACCTGGATAAATATCACGATATGCTAACATGTGATATGTTACATTAATACATAATTATTCTAATTCCATCTGCAGAATGGAATGGTTATAACTATATATTTCTTAGTTAACTAAGATTTCTAAATATCGAAATCTGATCGTGATTTATCCAGTCATATATCATGCTATTAGAAAATTTTAATTAATTTAGATTAATTAAATGAAACCAGTATAATTACCAGTTAGGTAGATATTCTCATCATATGAGTAGGTAGTCTCAGGAACTTGTTTGGATTTCTCGCTCTGACTCTGCTTTTCTTTCTTAGCCTGCGATCCTGACTTCTTACGATCGCCTCCACTGCTCACTTCCCCCGACTCTTTGACTTAGCCCCTCTCTTCCCTTTGTCTTAACTTTTTAAAGGGAAAAATTCTCTGTTCGTCACTAGGTGATATACCAATAGAAAACTGGAGGTGTGGTTACCTTCCAGATAGCAATTTAAGTATTTGGTCTATAGAGGGCAGTCTCATCCCACTAAACAATCCTATCCAGGAAAGCGTTAAAGGGACTCTATAGTCACCATATAAAAGCAAGAAAGACAGGTCCCCCAGCCTTCCTTCTTGCTTTTATATGTACTTTCATTCATTAAAAAAAAATTTCGAGGTGTTTTTATATTAAAAACGTACCTCCGTTCCAGCGCCGAGCTCCCCGCTAGGCCGCGCCCCCTTTTTCGTCAAAATGACGAAATCGCGGGGCCCAATAGGACGCTTCTCACAGAGAAGCGTCATCGCGATGTGGTGCGCATGCGCGGCTTCGCGCTGCACCAATCGCGTTCTTCATAGAGCGGCATTGAATGCCGCCCTATGAAGAACCTGAGCGCTTTACCGCGCATGTGCGCGGAATGCGCGTTCGCGAGCTGAGCTGTTCTTTGGAATTTTCCCACGCTTGTAAAATGACACAGAGCACTGTGATTGGATTGGTTTCAAGCCATCCAATCACAGTGCACTTTGTCATTTTACAAGCGTGGGAAAGTTCTTTGGAATTTTCCCACGCTTGTAAAATGACACAGAGCACTGTGATTGGATGGCTTGAAACCCATCCAATCACAGTGCTCTGTGTCATTTTACAAGCGTGGGAAAATTCCAAAGAACTTTCCCACGCTTGTAAAATGACAAAGAGCACTGTGATTGGATGGCTTGAAACCCATCCAATCACAGTGCTCTGTGTCATTTTACAAGCGTGGGAAAATTCCAAAGAACTTTCCCACGCTTGTAAAATGACAAAGAGCACTGTGATTGGATGGCTTGAAACCCATCCAATCACAGTGCTCTGTGTCATTTTACAAGCGTGGGAAAATTCCAAAGAACTTTCCCACGCTTGTAAAATGACAAAGAGCACTGTGATTGGATGGCTTGAAATCCATCCACTCACAGTGCTCTGTGTCATTTTACAAGCGTGGGAAAATTCCATGAACTTTCCCACGCTTGTAAAATGACAAAGAGCACTGTGATTGGATGGCTTGAAATCCATCCAATCACAGTGCTCTGTGTCATTTTACAAGCGTGGGAAAATTCCAAAGAACTTTCCCACGCTTGTAAAATGACAAAGAGCACTGTGATTGGATGGCTTGAAATCCATCCAATCACAGTGCTCTGTGTCATTTTACAAGCGTGGGAAAATTCCAAAGAACTTTCCCACGCTTGTAAAATGACAAAGAGCACTCTGATTGGTTTAAACCCACCAATCAGAGTGTTCTTAGCCTAATTGCAGGGCGGGGCAAGGCTTTATAAGCCTTCCCCACCCTGCGGAGCTCAGTCTGCGCGGAGCCCTCCATGGGTGAAGATGGATTATTTTTTTTTATTTTTTTATTTTTTTTTAATTGCGTCGGTTATTATGGATTTTTATTTGGCCTTTTTTGGGGCTGAAGAAAGAAGATTTTAGAAGAAAGAAAACATCGAATGGTAAGCTTTATTTATCTATTTTTTTTTTTTTTTACAGGTTTTTAGTTAATGTTCCCCCCCTCATTATTTTTAGGGTGAGGGGGTAGGTAGGGAGATATTTTTTTTTGGGGGGGGGAGGGTTAACTAGGGTTCCCCCCTTTGTATTTAGGGCCCCCACCCACCGCTCAGGGGTGGGGGCCGGGGGGACAATAGGTCCCCCCCTTATTGATAATTTTAGGGCCCCCACCCACCTCACAGGGGTGGGGGCCTGGGGGGGACAATAGGTCCCCCCCTTATTGATAATTTCAGGGCCCCCACTCGCCGCACAGGTGTGGGGGCCGGGGGGGGACAGTAGGTCCCCCCCCTTATTGATCATTTTAGGGCCCCCACCCACCGCTCAGGGGTGGGGGCCGGGGGGGACAATAGGTCCCCCCCTTATTGATCATTTTAGGGCCCCCACCCACCGCTCAGGGGTGGGGGCCGGGGGGGACAATAGGTCCCCCCCTTATTGATAATTTTAGGGCCCCCACCCGCCGCACAGGGGTGGGGGCCGGGGGGGGACAGTAGGTCCCCCCTCATTGATAATTTTAGGGCCCCCACCCGCCGCACAGGGGTAGGGGCCGGGGGGGACAGTAGGTCCCCCCCTTATTGATAATTTTAGGGCCCCCACCCGCCACACAGCGGTGGGGGCCGGGGGGGAAGGAGACTAGGTCCCCCCCCCCCCTTCAACCACTATTGTGGACAGTAAGCGTCCCTGTGGGTTCGGGCTTCAGCTGTCAGCTGAAGCTGAAGCTGTCAGCTGAAGCCACGCCCACAGCAGTGCTGACAGGCTATCAGCACACAAAGCGCGTTCACAGTGCTTTGTGTGCTGATAGCCCGTCTGATGTATTCACCCAGAATGCATCGGACGAGAGGCCTTTTTAGGGCCTCTGAACTCGGAAGTCCCTCTGGTGGCCGTCTGATTGACTGCAACAAGAGGTGTTCCAAGCTTTCAATGTAAACACTGCATTTTCTCAGAAAATACAGTGCTTACAAGAAAAAGGCTCCGGGTAGCTGTAGGACTCACCTGAACAACCTCATTAAGCTGAAGTTTTTCAGGTGACTATAGTGTCCCTTTAACTTTTCCTGGTGATGATTTTGACGTAATTTGGCTTATCTATATGGCTGCCATAATTTTAAATTTACTTGTCAGTTCAAAGCATTTGCTTTGGATTTTGCCCAGACAGTGTGTCTCCAATTCCTGCTGTAATTTCTAATATGACAGTTCGTAAACTAAGTTTCACCTTAAACTTACAATGGGACCTTGTAAAATATCGAAAGTAAAATTAAATGATTTAATCTTCTCTGTCACGAGTGTCTGGGTTTAGAATTATTTCTATTCCATTAACATTTAGACAGTCTTCCATCCCCTGTTCTCATTTCTTATCACTTGGTTTGTATATAAAATGCATTCTTTAGCTCCGGCTATGTTAGTCACAGAAAGGATAGAAATTTGTGTCTTTGTTAGCTTAAAATCCAAAATGGAGTCTGCTCTGTTCAGAGTGATTCTGACAATATACATTTTAATTTCTATCATAACACAAAATGTCTGCCGATATAAATATCCTGACAATGGATTTAGTCTTAATGTTGAAATTAATCTTTTGAGGAACCACAATATTGGACATTGTAAAAGGAGGCCAGCAAACTCATTGACCCATACAAAACACACATACACACACGACCCATGTAGATACATACATAAACACACACACACACACACACACACATACACTATCCAATACAGACACACACACATGCACATACACAATGTCCCATGCAGACAGACACTGACACATCAAGACACACACTGACTCAAGCAGACTTACAGACTGTAGCAGACCACGGGTAACTCGACTGGTTACTTCTACAGATTCCCTTCCTTTGGCCGGTCAGGAACCATGTGTGTCTGCATGTGTGTCTGTATGTATAACTGTTTGTCTGCATGTGTATCTGTTTTTCTGCACATGTGTCGGCATCTGTATCTGTTTGCATGTGTATCAGCATCAGGGCTGGTTCAATGATTTTTGCTGCCCTAGGCAAAAACAAATGTTGTTGCCCCATTTGCTCTATCCCCTCTTGCAGACTGACACACACGCTGACTCATGTAGACACACACTGATTCAAGCAGACTGACACACACACAATCCATGCAGACTGACACACACACACACAGTGACCCATGAAGACTGACACGCACTCACACTGACCCAAACAGATTGACACACACTGACTTATGTCGGCTGATACACACTAACCCATACAGACACACTGACCCATGCAAACACACATACACACACACTGACAGATATGCATACTGACCCATACAGACACACATGCACACACACACTGACTCATACAGACAAACATGAAGACATTCACACTGACCCATACACACACACACACAAACATTGACCCATGCCGACACACATGGACCCATGAAGACACACACGCTGACCTATACAGACACACCCACACACTGACCCATGCAGACTGTCAGACTGACACACACACTGACTTATGCAGGCTGATATCCACACACTGACCCAAGCAGACTGACATGCACAAACAAACTGACAATGGCTTAAGTTATATATTTAGTGAGTAGTATAGGATCTTATGAACTTCTATATTTGATAAGCCCACACAAGCCGTAGAATGGTAAAAGGGGAAGGCTTTCCTGACTCAATATTATTAACATTCACCAGTCTATCTAATTGGTAAGAGGAAATTGGGGATTACTTATAAGCCACTTCATAAATTTCTCTCACAGACTTGTTTAGAAAGTATGTTGTCCAAAAAGGCAATAGATAAATTATGTACAAATAATTCACATATAGAGTGACCCACCAGTTCTGCAAATCTCTAATTTAGATAACTCATTCCTGCTATAAACAGTCACCCTAAGATGATGGAATGCTCTAATAACTGAATATGGAACAATCAAACATTTTGACAAAATCTTAACAACGCAGTTTATCAAGGTTAAATGTATTAGGTTCCACCAAAAGATAAATTGAAATGCTTGGACCTTGATAGCCAAATGTATGAACATTAATACTTTGTCTATGACCCATCTAGTAAAATAATCACTAGCATCCATGATAACCCCCCCCCCTCCCCCGCTGTTAGGAACACATATGGTTACATCTGATTTAGTCTTAATGTTGAAATTAATCTTTAAAAGGAGGCCAGCAAACTCATTGACCCATACAAAACACACATACACACACGACCCATGTAAATACATACATACACACACACACACACACACACACAAACATACACTTTCCAATACACACACACACACACACATGCACATACACAATGTCCCATGCACACACACACTGACCCATCAAGACACACACTGACTCAAGCAGACTTACAGACTGTAGCAGACCACGGGTAACTCGACTGGTTACTTCCACAAATTCCCTTCCTTTGGCCGGTCAGGAACCACATAAAGAACAAATAGACCCATTTACCCCCAGTAACTGGATGACACACAGTCCTACTTTATTGGCTACTTTCTAACCTAACATTCTAAATGAGGTATTGGGTGGTGCTCGTTTGGGAGGTGAATGAATTCCCTTCATAGAAGATCTCCCGAATGGGGAGCGGGCACAATAAACAAAAGAATGGGAAAAACACACACAATATAAAGAAAGGCAATTCACGGACAGGCAGTGGTTCCGCCACACAAACTGACAGACACACGCTAACCCAAGCAGACTGACATACGCAAACAAACTGACCGAAGCAGCATAGTAAACATTCTCTAACGCACACATTGCGAGGTCCCTTCTTACCTTCATGGCATATCACTTTGCAGTCCATGTGTTTGTCAGTCCCAGCCGCATTTCCGGTTATGCTCTCTCCCACTCCTCCCCACATGCATGGCAAGAGGTGGGAGTGAGCATGTCTGTATGTGTTTTAAGTTGTTCTGTTTGTCTGAATGTGTATCTGTGTCTGCGTGTTTCTGTATGTGTATCTCTCTGCATGTGTGTCATGTGCCCCTATATATCTGTATTTGTTTGTCTGTTTATCTGTATGTGTGTCCGTGTATGTCCCTATGTACCTGTATGTGTGTCACTGTTTGTATCTATATGAGTGTCATTCTTTGTATCTGAATGTTTGTCATTAAGTGTGTCTGTGTTTTTGAATGTTTGTCTTTAAGTGTGTCTGTATGTGTGTTTGCATGTGTGTCAGTATGTGTATCTATGTGTCTGTATGTGTATATATGTTTGTCTGCATATGAGTCTGTATGTATGTGTATGTGTATGTATGTGTATCTGTTTCTGCATGTGTGTCTGTCTGTATGTGTATCTGTATCTGAATGTGTGTCAGGGATATTTTCGCACCGGGACCCTGTGGTATCTGGTTACACCTCTGAGTTTGGCAATGCTTAAAATACTCTTTTCATCATAATCACTACAATAAACCGTGGTTGTGGTCTTAGAGGCCACCGTTAGTTCTTGGGTGTAACAGCATTTAACTATGTAATGTGAAAGAATGATGAAGGTTGCCAAAGATGATTGTTTGATATGCAAACTACAAAGCAAGAGGAACACAAGTCATATAGTGCAGCACAGAATAGAGCAACACAACTGGCACTGCAACCTGAGAGCATCCTTCTCCCACCACTAACATCAGCCTAATCCCTGTTGCCAACAGGTGCTGGCTATGTGCTCTGTCCCACTAATATTATGTCATTTGGTTCAAGGTCATTGGTAACAACTACTGGCATTTGTATATACAGTTCGATGGTGGTTCTGCACTCCAGCTCTCCTGTAAGTTTTGGCCCGGTGCTCAGCTGCACATAGATACACCCTCCAAGACAAAAGCTGGCACTCAAGTTCTTAAAAATTTATATATATATATATATTTTATTTTATTTTTTTAACAGGGATAATAAAAAATAAATATTATCTGTTAGTAAGCTATAAAATAAAAGTACATTTTAAAATGCAGAAGCTGTAAGGTGAGATGATGAGATTATTCGACTGTGACATTTTAATTACAAACAGCACTTTGGCATCAGTAAATGAAATGTGGGGGTTTGCATAGTCATAATGACTCCCAGTTGGAAGCAGGCTATATTGGGTAAACATTGTAACTATAAACACGCTCAATAAAGAGCTGGAGTGGCACGGTGCTTACACTGTTCCTTTCAGAACAAAGGGGATAGTTATATAAATGACAAAACTTATTGGCTTATTCACTAAAGTTAGAATTTCACATTTAAGGTCAAAATAGCTGAAATTAAAAATTCTCTAGATCAGCTGTTCTTTCAGTTTGACTATCATGGCCTTCAATTGAAAATTCACTTTCAATTTACTTTGAATTCTCACTTTAGTAAATAACCCTGTCAGGACTATTCACTAAACATCCTGGAATTTTTCTGGTGGAGAGACACAAGGGATGTGGGTTCAAAGGTACAAAGGTATAAGATGGTTGTAGCTGTAAATGTGAGTATATATATCTAATTGTATGACTGAGTGTGTAATTGTGTGTGTGACTGAATTTGTGTTTCTGTACAGGGCCCGTACGTCCTATAGGCTAAGTAGGGAGTGAGTGTTACGGTTACCCTTAGGCTAGCTGAGAGCTGGACCGTTTAGTTGTCTGGATTCCTAGTTGCTGAAGAGGGGAGAGCCGAGTTCCATAGTATTCCATGCGAGTCCTGTAAGTGTGGAAACATCCCACTAGCTATAGCATAGCTAGGATACCTTTTCTACCCACAAAACGAGTCAAAGCAGCGATTTGAGGGTCAAGTAAGAACTGAGGACTGGGCTGACCAGCCTGCTTTTTATTGTGGTTACATGTAAACAGGATACTCCCAGGGGGAGGCATAAAATCACCAATCACATATTGGGTACCTCCCACGCATCTCCTCCCCTCAGATAAACAGTTAACCCAATTATACAGTACATATTTTCAACCAAGTTCTGGATGTACCCCGAAACCAGGGGGTACCCCTTTAAATCCTACACCGCTGTACAGGTCTTGTTCAGGGGAGCAACATATCCGAAAACCAACCTGTTCGGATGAACGGTTCAGGAGTTAGGGGTTTTCAAAGTTTTGACCGACCGCACAGACTTTCTGGCCGAAAATAGTTCCACACGTTTAGGCCTTGCGGTCGGTCTCCGTTCGTACGGGAAAACTCCACGAACCCATGGTCATCCATAATTATCCTGGAGGTCGCTGTACTCCCCTTGCGGAGAGTAATCGTCCTACCGAACGGTGGGCTATTCGGTAGGTCCAGCACGAAGTTATGCTATCCTGGAGGTCTCAGCGGTGTTCGCCTGGGTGCGTCTCCGTTTTTAGTTCCAGACGATTGCTGGCAAACACCGCTGTTCGCACGTAAGATGGCCGCGAACACGTGCAAAGTCCCGAAATGGCGGCCACCTATACGCTTACACAAAGGATTCGTGCTGAACCATACCAACGACTGCACATAAGGCAGAAAGGCGAAAATAGCATTGAAAAGTACACAGTGCAATAAGGTTTTTGTAACAGTTTTGTAACAGTGCTCCCTTTTTGTGGAACACTCTGGCAGACACCGTCTGACCCCTTTTCGGGGCAGACTAAGGCTGTCCAGACCGCTGGTTATGCTGGGCTGAGGTCCGTTTGTCTGGACAACCCGTCCGCATTGCCATTCTGTTTCCCAGGTCGGTAGGAAATGGTGAAATTGAAGGGTTGTAATGATAAGCTCCAACGTAATAACCTGCCGTTATCTCCAGAGACCCGGTTTAGCCACACCAACGGGTTATGGTCGGTGACCAGAGTGAACTCTTGTCCATATAAATAGGGAGTCAATTTCTTTAATGCCCATACCAAGGCCAAACACTCCTTTTCAATCGCTGCATAGCTGACTTCGCGGGGCAGGAGCTTCCGGCTGATGTAGGCCACTGGGTGCTCCCCTCCATCTTCACCTACTTGGCTAAGGACGGCTCCCAGCCCGAACATGGAAGCGTCTGGGTCTCCCGCACTGGTGAGGGTTCTCGGTCCGTCCGGGCTTGTGCCCGTGTAGTCACTGGGTTCGCTTCGTTGTTATATACTGGTGCATAGGCTGAAGTCATGGGGCCCAAATCATTGCCCAGTAGTACTTCAGCAGGTAAATGGTCCATTATACCCACGTTTACAGCTCCTTTCCCCGCTCCCCAATCAAGATGTACTTTAGCGGTCGGGACTTTGTACACATCCCCTCCCGCCACTCTAACGGCCACGGTCTGCCCTGACCTCTTGTGTTCTGGCACCAAATGACTTTGTACCAGTGTTATGGTAGCCCCTGTGTCTCTCAACCCCTCGGTAGATCGCCCTTCGAGCCATACCTTCTGCCGATGGTGCTGTCGGTTATCCGAAGCCGCATATACCGGGTCTGCCTCGTGAAGCGGCCCCAAATATTCCTCCATAGGGGTCTCCTGGTTAACACAGAGGGCTCGGGCAGGACGGTAGGGCCCAGAGGGGTAATTGTAATTCCTGGGCGTCTGGTGTGTGCCAAGCGGGCAGTTGGCCATGAAATGTCCTGGTTGCTTGCATCGGTGGCAAGTGGGCCTAGGGCGATCAAAATTGTTATTGGATGACCCTGAGTGTCTGGGGGGCCCGGCGGGTACTGGGGCCCGGAACTCCGTACGAGGAGGTGCACGGTAAACCTCTCTGGGCTCGACCCGTGCTGGAGCCCGGTAGTTTGTGGACTCGTGAAGACGTGAATCGTAATGTTCATCAGCTAATTTGGCCGCTTCTTCTAGAGTGGAAGGTCGCCTGTCTCGCAGCCACTCCTTCCCTTTTTGTTCCATGCCATCGTAAAAATGTTCTAAGAGGAATAATTGTAAAATTTCCTCACCAGTCACAGCTTTACTTCCGCTCATCCAGTGATTTACCGCTCTCCGCATTCGGTGCGCCCATTCCATATGTGTATCGTTAGGCTTCTTTTTCGTGCCCCGAAACTGTCGGCGATACGTGTCTGGAGTCACCGCGTATCTTTTTAGCAGAGTCTCTTTAACTCGTTCATACTGTGTCACTTCCTCAGTACCCAAAGTACGAAAAGCTTCCAGGGCTCGCCCAGATAGCTTCCCAGACAAGATCGTGGGCCACTCTCTGGTGGGAATCTGGTGCAGGGCGCATTGCCTTTCGAAGTCTGCCAAGTACTCATCAATTCCTGTCTCGCTCTCCAGGAAGGATCGGAATGCCGCAAAGGGTATTTTAGGCTTCCCAGCAGTTTCAACAGGAACGATTACTTGTGGGGCTTCAGCAGTGCGTTGTGCGTTGGCCATTTCAATGTTGTAGGCTCGGGTCTTTTGTAAATCCGCGTCTGCCTCCACCATCAATTGCTGTATCAGTTCTATAGATGGGTTTGGCCCGTATAAGGGAAGCCTCCCCCGAACAATTCTTGCCTTTGCATCATCATCCGTGATTGGTGTTTCCGCCATGGTGGAGCTTTGATCCAGTTCTGTCAATTCTGCGATCAGTTCCCTCTTTGGCCGGTTGCTGGCGTGCCTTCCTCTGCTTTCCAATAAATCTTTCAGGGTTGTACGTTTCAATTTTGCGTAGGTGCTCTCCATCCGTTCCGTGCCTCTCCTAGGATATCCAGAATCGTCCCACCGCTGCCACCAAATGTTACGGTTACCCTTAGGCTAGCTGAGAGCTGGACCGTTTAGTTGTCTGGATTCCTAGTTGCTGAAGAGGGGAGAGCCGAGTTCCATAGTATTCCATGCGAGTCCTGTAAGTGTGGAAACATCCCACTAGCTATAGCATAGCTAGGATACCTTTTCTACCCACAAAACGAGTCAAAGCAGCGATTTGAGGGTCAAGTAAGAACTGAGGACTGGGCTGACCAGCCTGCTTTTTATTGTGGTTACATGTAAACAGGAGGCATAAAATCCTGTACATGTAAACAGGAGGCAGGGGGAGGCATAAAATCACCAATCACATATTGGGTACCTCCCACGCATCTCCTCCCCTCAGATAAACAGTTAACCCAATTATACAGTACATATTTTCAACCAAGTTCTGGATGTACCCCGAAACCAGGGGGTACCCCTTTAAATCCTACACCGCTGTACAGGTCTTGTCCAGGGGAGCAACATATCCGAAAACCAACCTGTTCGGATGAACGGTTCAGGAGTTAGGGGTTTTCAAAGTTTTGACCGACCGCACAGACTTTCTGGCCGAAAATAGTTCCACACGTTTAGGCCTTGCGGTCGGTCTCCGTTCGTACGGGAAAACTCCACGAACCCATGGTCATCCATAATTATCCTGGAGGTCGCTGTACTCCCCTTGCGGAGAGTAATCGTCCTACCGAACGGTGGGCTATTCGGTAGGTCCAGCACGAAGTTATGCTATCCTGGAGGTCTCAGCGGTGTTCGCCTGGGTGCGTCTCCGTTTTTAGTTCCAGACGATTGCTGGCAAACACCGCTGTTCGCACGTAAGATGGCCGCGAACACGTGCAAAGTCCCGAAATGGCGGCCACCTATACGCTTACACAAAGGATTCGTGCTGAACCATACCAACGACTGCACATAAGGCAGAAAGGCGAAAATAGCATTGAAAAGTACACAGTGCAATAAGGTTTTTGTAACAGTTTTGTAACAGTGAGCTATTATCTTTTTGTATTTGTATTCACTTTTTGTATCACACAGCTTTGTGCCCATCCCATGTGTTGGGAGCCCATCCCATGTGTTCTCTATTAAGGGTTAATAAGTATATAGGGGTGTATATAAAATACCCCTCTCTGTCTCATTGGAGATATCTTTGCCAGAAGCTTAAGGAAGTAAGGTGAGGGGGTCAGTGTAGGACCCGCCTGGGGGAGTTCTGCCTTGATGTTGGCAGGCGGGCATTCCTTCCAATGGCCATTGGAGTAATTACATTTGTTTAAATATACATAGGGAGTTAGGAGAGAGCGCAGGTAACTTTCTTTGGTTTTTACTGTATATATTGGGGCTGACGTGTACTTTGGTCATTGCTGCCGCCCAGGAGTGATGGGAGTGAGTGCATGACTTATCTCTTTGTATTTATCTCTATAGGTAAGCAGATATTGCTTGCAGTAAAGGTTGGTGAACAGTCTTTCCCAGGGGGAAAAGTGTGGGAACTCACCCTGGAAATTTGTTTTTGTTTTTTTTAAATACACGCCTATGCTTATAGTGCAGTGCAGGATGTGTAGAATGAATGTAGTGTGTTTGTAGTGAATGCAGAGTATGTATAATTAAAGTAGTGTGTTTGTAGTGAGTGCAGAGTGTGTAATAAATGTAGTGAGTGCAGAGTGTGTAATAAATGTAGTGAGTGCAGAGTGTGTAATAAATGTAGTGAGTGCAGAGTGTGTAATAAATGTAGTGAGTGCAGAGTGTGTAATAAATGTAGTGAGTGCAGAGTGTGTAGAATGAATGTAGTGAGTGCAGAGTGTGTAGAATGAATGTAGTGAGTGCAGAGTGTGTAGAATAAATGTAGTGAGTGCAGAGTGTGTAGAATGAATGTAGTGAGTGCAGAGTGTGTAGAATGAATGTAGTGAGTGCAGAGTGTGTAGAATGAATGTAGTGTGTTTGCAGTGAGTGCAGAGTGTGTAGAATGAATGTAGTGAGTGCAGAGTGTGTAGAATGAATGTAGTGAGTGCAGAGTGTGTAGAATGAATGTAGTGAGTGCAGAGTGTGTAGAATGAATGTAGTGAGTGCAGAGTGTGTAGAATGAATGTAGTGTGTTTGCAGTGAGTGCAGAGTGTGTAGAATGAATGTAGTGAGTGCAGAGTGTGTAGAATGAATGTAGTGAGTGCAGAGTGTGTAGAATGAATGTAGTGAGTGCAGAGTGTGTAGAATGAATGTAGTGTGTTTGTAGTGAGTGCAGAGTGTGTAGAATGAATGTAGTGTGTTTGTAGTGAGTGCAGAGTGTGTAGAATGAATGTAGTGTGTTTGTAGTGAGTGCAGAGTGTGTAGAATGAATGTGGTGTGTTTGTAGTGAGTGCAGAGTGTGTAGAATGAATGTGGTGTGCTTGTAGTGAGTGCAGAGTGTGTATAGTGCATGTAGTGAGTGCAATGTGTGCTGGATTATTGTGTGTGTATGCGCGCTAGATGGGGTGGATGTGTGAGTGTTAGGGGGGGAACCATTTTTTTTTCAAAATTTGTGTAGGTATATTCTTTTATTTTATTCCCCTCCCTGCTTCTTACCTTGTCAGGGAGGGGGGAGATCGCCTGGTGGTATGGTGGAGGGAGTCAGCCGCTGCACACGGGGGCCCAGCACACTCTGTGTTCCCTCTCCAGCTCTGTCAAACTCTCGCGAGACTCGCCTGCGTGCTGTGCGGAGCGTTGCCATGGTAACCCTGGCAATGCTCTGACAGCTGAGGGTCTCGCGAATGTGAGCAGCTGGAGAGGGAACACAGAGTGTGCTGGGCCCCTGTGTGCAGGTAGCAGGGCAGGTCTTGCAGGACTACTAGCGGGAATGGCGTTCCTGCTTTGTAAAAAGTTCCTGCAGGACTCGAGCCCTGGTCTTTCCAATGTATACTCTGCCTTTTCAGTTAAAAACAGTGTTTACATTGCTGCCTAAAGCCACCTCTAGAGTCTGACCCTGACAAAGGTTCGTCATGGATACAGTCCTGCAGGACCAAAGCTCTGCATGGAGATGCCGAATGCTCTCCGAGGAGATGCATTAAGTCAATGCATCTCTTTGAAGAGATACTAAGTGGTGCAGCACAGTGATTGCTGTACATGCACACTAGGATCCCTAATGCTTCCTGTAGCGGAGAGCTGGTCTTTCACAGGTTAACTCCACTAAAGATCCCAGTAAGGCTCAGGAACAAGCAATAAAATACCATAGCCTCGGCCACCGTTTCCGCGTGGATATTGGTCAGAGCCACCGCCTCTGGATATCTAGTGGCATAGTCTACAACAGTAAAAATATATTTCTTGCCCGAAGGGCTAGGTTTCTGGAGTGGGCCTATTAAATCCACTGCTACTCTGCTAAAAGGTTCTTCGATTATGGGTAGGGGGTGTAGTTTTGCCTTCCATCGGTCTCCCCTTTTTCCTACCCTCTGGCACGTATCGCAAGTGCTGCAATACTTGCGAACTTCCTGGCTGATTCCTGGCCAAAAGAAACTTTGGGTCAGCCTGTACCTGGTTCGACTGACCCCTAAATGTCCGGATAGTGGAATATCGTGCGCTATCCGGAGTAACTCCGCTCGGTACCGCTGCGGCACTACTAGTTGCCTCATAACAATCGGGTCTGACCCGGTTGTTTGTCAGACTCTCTGTACAATTTACAGAGTTCTCTGTATCTGTTATCTGCTTATTCCAGATAAATCTCTCGCCCTCCCCCCTGGGTTGGTCAGCTGCGACCTTGTCCCTATATATTTGTAACGTAGGGTCAGTTATCACCTCTGCTGCAAATTCGTTAGAGGGGCCCAGGGAACACAATCTAAGGAAGGGGAAGGATCTCTCACCTGAACCTCCGGCAGTGTGTTGTGGTCCTGGGTGCGGGCCTGTTGTCTGGTGGCCACTGGATGGGCTTCCCCTGTGGTTGGGGTCTGGGGCTCAAAAGCAGATGTGAGCCTTCCCAGATCATTCCCCAGCAAAACGTCTGTGGGCAATTGTGGCATCAACCCCCCTTCCACCTCTCCTGACACCGCTCCCCAATGTAGGTGAACCCTTGCTGTAGGTAGCCGGTATACTGCTCCCCCGGCTACCCTGACGGCTACAGTCTTGCTTGTCTTGGCTTTATCTGAGACTAGGTGGCTTTTGACCAGAGTTATAGTGGCTCCTGAGTCGTGGAGCCCTTGCACAGCTTTACCCTACAGGTATACGGTTTGTCTGTGATGCTGGCGGTTATCAGCATTTGCCTGTAATGGATCTGCCTCGTGTAGCACTTCCCACTGTTCCACGGTGGTGATTGGAACTGCCGAGCCATAGGGTGTCGTGATCACGTCCTGGTAGTAGTGGGCTGCTGCTCTCGGTGGTGGTGGTGGTCCTGGTCGGATCCAGGTGTATCGGTCTTGGAGTTGCGGGCATTCTCTCTTGTAGTGTCCCTACCTCTGGCAGTGGTGACATTGCACAGAGCTAGGCTGGCGAAACCTCGGTTGGGCAGTGGCTGGTGGGGTTGGTAGTTGTCGGGGTGTTGGTGGGGTAGCTCGACCCCCCTATGGGTCTTAAGGACTACAGGTTTTTGTTGCCTGCAAGCATCCATGTAGTCATCCGCTTTCCTAGCTGCCTCCGTGAGGGATGTGGGGTTGCGGTCCCTTACCCATTCCTGGACATCTGTTGGTACCCCATCAAAAAATTGTTCAAACAGCAACATTTGTAACATGTCCTCCATGGACCGTGCTTTGTTAGCTTGTACCCATCCCAGGGCCGCCCGCTGTAGTCTACAAGCCCACTCTGCATGGGAGTCTTTTTTCCGCCTTCTTTAGTTCCCTGAACCGCCTATGGTAAGCTTCTGCTGCACTCCCGGTTAGTCGCCCAGCTAAAATGGGGACCCGGGTGGGTCTTTCAAAATCTGGAGGAATGTATCTATATCTTCCTCTGCCTCCACATACATTTTAAATGCCTGGTAAGGTAATTTTTGCTTACCCGCTGTTATCCTGTTTACTGCTGAGCTGCGTTCTGGAGTTGTCATTACCCTTTGCCTCAGTACAAACTCCTGGACTTCTGTCATTGTCTTGGAGATGATCTCTGCCGGTGGGTTCCCATAAAAGGACAACCTAAATTGCAGCTGCCTTTGGAACTCCATCTGTTCTTGTCCTTCTGCCGAATCACTATGTTCGGAAAACTGAACCGCCATCTGTTCGGTATTCCGCCATGACTTCAGTGATGAGCACAGCTTTAGTTTTATTGCTGGCTTTAATGCCTCTTGCTTCCAGGAGATCTTTTTAGCGTGGAGCGTTTTAGCGTAGAATAATCAATCTCCATCCGTACTCCATTGGTATTTGTTCCTGTGAGTCTGGATCCCGGCGCTGCCAACCAATGTAACCGAGAGCTGGTCTTTCACAGGTTAACTCTACTAAAGATCCCAGTGAGGCTCAGGAACAAGCAATAAAATACCATAGAGTAATAATCCCAGCAAGCAAGGTAATCCACGAATATTCCCATACAGATCCCAATGACTGGACCCCACACAGCATCAGGAGCAGAACTGAACTTTTAATAAACTTCCTTATAAAGCATTCTCCCATGCAAGGGAGGGATTCACAATAATTAGTACAGTATCCAATCATACCTGAGTAGCCGCCCACACATCTCCTCCCCTTAGCCTGACTCATAATCCCATTATACAGGACACAAATTCCCACGGTTTATGGATGTACCCCTAAACATAGGGGTACCCCTTTAAATATGATATCCCCTGGTAGCCCTGGTCTGGGTGAGTGACCTTTCCAAAAATAATAAAAAGACCGAATGCGCTGGAAGGAACAGCCGAAATTGGTTCCATGCGTTTTTAGCCCTGCGGTCGGTCAGAAAAAAAGGGAATAAACTGCACAAAAGACTTATGCTATGGAGACTAGGGAGAGTTCGCATAAATCCCCTTGTTCTGGTGTTTCTTTCTACCGAACGGTTGGCTGTTTGGTAGTTTCTATACGAATTTAAGGCAGTGTGGAGGTCTCAGCGGTGCTTGCCTAGCTGAGTGTCCGATTTGAGTTCCAGACACTCGACGGCAAAACACCGCCACGTGTTTGTCTCCCGAATGTTTGTCACCCAGAGAACAAAGAACCCACTACATGAATGGCCAATTACCCGTTTGCAACATTGTTGCAAATGGTAATTGGAGGCACACTTACTACTGGGGTGGTCTGACTGTTCGGTACTTTCACTCTCATAATAACTGGAGTGATTCTACCGAACATTCGGCCAAATGCTGCATACATTTCACATACATAGGTTACAATTCAACCGAACACATAGGAATAACTGTAATTTTTAGGACAATGCCATCCGCTACACTTCCCTATAAGGGAACATTGGATTGCCAGAGATCATCAGTAGTGATGTCCCGAACGGTTCGCTGGCGAATAGTCCGACCCCTATTCGTCATCATTGAGGAAACTTTGACCCTGTACCTCACAGTCAGCAGACACATTCCAGCCAATCAGCAGCAGACCCTCCGCCCCTCCTGGACAGCATCCATTTTAGATTCATTCTGAAGCTGCATTCTTAGTGAGAGGAGGGACTGTGTAGCTGTTGCTGATTTGATAGGGAAATTGATAGTTAGGCTAGTGTATTCAGTGTCCACTACAGTCCTGAAGGACTCATCTGATCTCTGCTGTAAGGACAGCACCCCAAAAAGCCCTTTTTAGGGCTAGAACATCAGTCTGCTTTTTTTTTTTCCTGTGTAATCTAATTGCAGTTGCCTGGCTGCCAGCCTGTGTGTCAGGCTCACAGCGTATACTGTGCCCACTTGCCCAGTGCCACCACTCATATCTGGTGTCACAATAGCTTGCATTAAAAAACAAAACAATTTGTTTTGACTGTAATATAATAGCAGTCAGTTTCCTTCACATGTGTGCGTTTCAGGGCCTGCCAGGGCACAGTGTCACACCAGTGCAACTCATATCTGGTGTAACAGTAGTGTACATTTAAAAAAAATTAAAAAATAAAATTTTGACTGTAATAGATTGAATAGCAGTTAGTTGTCTGCAAGTGTGTGTGTCAGGCCTACAGCGTCTACTCTGCCAACTTCTGCCAGTGCACAGTGCCACTCATATCTGTTGTCACAGTAGCTTGCACGCATAGTACCACTAATCGAAAAAAAAATGACAGGCAGAGGCAGGCCACCCCTCAGGGGCCGTCGTGGTCGTGGTGCTGTGATTCCCTTTGGCCCTAGAATAATGCCCAGTGTTCAGAGGCCACGTACCCTGAACTCGAAAAGTTCTGAGGACATAGTTGACTGGCTAACACAGGACACCCAATCTTCTACAGCTTCCGCTCGGAACCTTGACGCACCATCCTCCTCCAGCTTAGCTTCGGGCACCTCTCAAGTTACCACTCGCCTGCCGCCACCACCAACACTAGCACCACAGCCGCTTCACTTGATATGTCAGAGGAGTTATTTACACATCAGTTGGTAGAAATGAGTGATGCGCAAGCATTATTGCCAGAGGATGTAGATAACAGGGATATGTCTCAGTCAGGCAGCATTACACACATGGACGTACGGTGTGATGATGATGATGTTGTACCTGCTGCTGCTTCCTTTTCTGAGTTGTCAGATACAAGTGAAACGCTTGATGATGACGATGCGTCCGTGGATGTCACGTGGGTGCCCGCTAGAAGAGAAGAAGAACAGGGGGAACGTTCAGATGGGGAGACAGAGAGGAGGAGGAGGAGAAGAGTTGGAAGCAGGGGGAGGTCGTCGCAAGGAGCTAGTGGCACAGTCAGACAGCATGCATCGGCACCCGGGGTCAGCCAGACAGCACGCCAATCAATGCATGCTGTTGCCACCACCAGAATGCCGTCATTGCAGAGCTCAGCATTGTGGCATTTTGTTTATGTGTCTGCCTCTGACAACAGCGATACCATTTGCAACCTGTGCCAAAAGAAACTGAGTCGTGGGAAGTCCAACACCCACCTAGGTACAACTGCTTTGCGAAGGCACATGATCGCACATCACAAACGCATATGGGATCAACACATGAGTACAAGCAGCACACAAACTCAAAGCCACCATCCTCCTCCTGGTCCAGCATCTTCAGCCACGTCAACCACTGCTGTCCTCCTTGCCCCCTCTCAACCATCCGCCACTCCGTCTCTCGCCTTGAGCAATTCCTGCTCATCTGCCCACAGTCAGGTGTCTGTCAAGGACATGTTTGAGCGTAAGAAGCCAATGTCAGAAAGTCACCCCCTTGCCCAGCGTCTGACAGCTGGCTTGTCTGAACTCTTAGCCCGCCAGCAAAGCTGGTGGAGTCTTAGGCGTTCAAAAAATTTGTAGCTATTGGGACACCGCAGTGGAAGGTACCTGGACGAAATTTCTTTGCACAAAAGGCAATCCCCAACCTGTACTCGATTGTGCAAAAGGAAGTAATGGCATGTCTGGCACACGGTGTTGGGGCAAGGATCCATCTGACCACTGATACCTGGTCTGCAAAGCATGGTCAGGGCAGGTATATCACCTACACTGCGCATTGGGTAAACCTGCTGATGGCTGCCAAGCATGGAATGCGTGGCTCTGCAGAGAAGTTGGTGACACCGCCACGACTTGCAGGCAGGCTTGCTGCCACCTCCTCTACTCCTCCTACTCCATCCTCTTCCATAAGAGCTGGGAATTTTTTCCCTGCGGAGCTGGGAATTTTTTTGCCACGTTACTGGACGCTCATGCGCAATGCCTGTAGGCTCATGCGTCCGAAGGCACCATCAGCGACGTCATACCATTTGTTTTCTTCCTGGAGCGTGCCCTGCGAAGAGTGCTGGATCAGGCTGTAGATGAGCGTGAAGAGGAAGAGTTGTTGTCACCATCACCACCAAAAACAGCCTTATCCGCATCGCTTGCTAGACCTGCGGCAACGCTGGAAGAGGATTGTGAGGAAGAAGAGTCAGAGGAGGAATGTGGCTTTGAGGAGGAGGAGGAAGACCAACCACAACAGGCATCCCAGGGTGCTCGTTGTCACCTATCTGGTACCTGTGGTGTTGTACATGGCTGGGGGGAAGAACTTGCCTTCAGTGAGATCACTGAGGACGAGGAATGGGTCATGAGTAGCTCGGCATCCAACCTTGTGCAAATGGGGTCTTTCATGCTGTTGTGCCTGTTGAGGGACCCTCGTATAAAAAAGCTGAAGGAGAACGACCTGCACTGGGTGTCCATGCTACTAGACCCCCGGTATAAGCAGAAAGTGCCTGAAATGTTACCGAATTACCGCAAGTTGGAAAGGATGCAGCAGTTCCAAAATAAATTAAAAAGTATGCTTTACACAGCGTATAAGGGTGATGTCACAGCACAACGGGAATCTAACAGGGGAAGAGGTGAAAGTAATCCTCCACCTCCCACGACCACGCCGACAAGGACAGGATGCTTTACAGACGTGTTGTTGATGGAGGACATGCGGAGCTTTTTAAGTCCTACGCATCGCCACAGCCCTTCGGGGTCCACCCTCAGAGAACGACTCAACTGACAGGTAGCAGACTACCTCGCCTTAACTGCAGATATCGACACTCTGAGGAGCGATGAACCCCTTGACTACTGGGTGTGCAGGCTTGACCTGTGGCCTGAGCTATCCCAATTTGCGATAGAACTTCTGGCCTGCCCCGCTTCAAGTGTCCTGTCAGAAAGGACCTTCAGTGCAGCAGGAGGTATTGTCACTGAGAAGAGAAGTCGCCTAGGTCAAAAAAGTCTAGATTACCTCACCTTTATTAAGATGAATGAGGGATGGATCCCGAAGGGACTGACAGTGGGCAATACATTCGACTAAAAAAGGCCTGATGAGGGGGACTAATTAACACACCACTCCTATCTGGTGGCACATTAGATTGCACGCACAGTGCCCCAAATTTGAAGTAGGAGGACCGACCAAGCATCTTTTTCCATCTCCCGGTTCCTAAAATCCATGCCATATACACGTCCCCTGATAGGGGACGTAACAGGGATTAAACTGATAGGAATAGTACTACTTAACACACCTAAAATAATGCAGAGAGAGGCAACGCAGAGAGAGGAGTCTGAAGAAGGAGGTGGAAGACCAAACACAGCAGGCATCCCAGGGGGCTTGTTGTCACCTTTTGGGGACCCTTGGTGGTGTACGTGGCTGGGTGGAGGAAGAGACCTTCAATGACATTAGTGAGGACAAGGAACAGGACATGGCTAGCTTGGTATCCAACCTTGTGCAAATGGGGAGTTTGCGGTTGTGCAAATAGACTGTTTGCAGTGCGTTAAACGGGGAGTTTGGTC
Organism: Pelobates fuscus; assembly: GCF_036172605.1. Classification (NCBI taxonomy): domain Eukaryota; kingdom Metazoa; phylum Chordata; class Amphibia; order Anura; family Pelobatidae; genus Pelobates; species Pelobates fuscus. Next base: position 248,297,969 of record NC_086318.1, read on the forward strand.
TGTCACTGTGAAGCGGGCATAACCCTTACACTACCTAATCGATACAACATCATACCTGATGTCTTAAAGCTCGTTATTCCAAACAATTTAGGAATGTTAGGTGATTTATGCCCTTTATGGATTAAAACCAGACTCTGCATCAACTATGTAATTTTCCATGGGAGTTTTGCCATGGATCCCCCTCCGGCATGCCACAGTCCAGGTGTTAGTCCCCTTGAAACAACTTTTCCATCACTATTGTGGGCAGAAAGATTCCCTGTGGGTTTTAAAATTTGCCTGCCTATTGAAGTCTATGGCGGTTCGCCCAGTTCGCCCGTTCGCGAACATTTGCGTAAATTCGCGTTCGCCGTTTGCGAACGGAAAATTTTATGTTCGCTACATCACTAATCCTCAGTATTGATGATCTCAGCTAGGGAGGAGTGTCAGCCATCGCAAGACCAGACAGCTAAGATAAATAAGGTGTTTTTTTTGTTTTTTTTTACTTCTGGGGGAAAAAAGGGCATGCATTGATATGGGTAACCCATCACTCTAGTATTAGCAATAAGTTTTTGTTAGATTCCTTTAACTGCGTATGTGATATATATATAGTTTATGCAATGTTAATTGGTGCTTTACTCTATGGAAGCACAGTGGGAAACCTACAGAGAAATCAAAACGTACAGTGCAAGAGTATTGCAGTTGTATGGAGTTTAAATTATCTCCTTCACTTATGTACTTTCTAAGTAATATAATATCATTAAGGTGCTTTTTTTTATGTACTTCGATCGACTTTCTATCCCCCTGAGGGCGCGGTTCATATTTATCAACATCTTCTTCTAATGTGTCATTAATTATAGCATGCTCTTCTCAATTTATATATTAATACATGTTTGTTATCCTAATAAAGTTCCTGGTAGTAACTGAAACGTCGATATTTTGGAGTAAAAGAAGATTTATTTAGAAATCCCGGGAGTGCTGATTTTTTTTCCTGTTCTACATGTCTAGTGCAATCTAGCACCGGGTTCAACATTTTTTGTAAGTAGAAGTTCAAGGCTTTTGGCTTTTTATATGTATGTATAGTTATACAATGTATAGTAGTAAGTATTGAGTACTCCCTTGTACAGCATAAGAATAAAGAAATGCAACATAACCATTTAACCCCTTAAGGACACATGACATGTGTGACATGTCATGATTCCCTTTTATTCCAGAAGTTTGGTCCTTAAGGGGTTAAAATTGAACTCATTGGAATTTTTTAAATTTTTTTATTAATTAATAAAAGCACTAAAATGAAATTAATGACAGTTAGGTAAATTAATCAAGTAAAAGGTTCAACACCAGCCAGAGCCAGTATTGGAATACTATGCAAAAAATATTGGCTACATGTGATGTTACAGAAATCAATTAGGGCCACAAGCTGAAGTGATGGGACAATGACTACTGTATATCTGTGCAGTGGTTCTCCCCATAGTCTTATTTTATCATGCAACAAGAAAGTATAGGTATGATGGTACCAATCCTCCTCGCACAGTAGGAGAAGGATTAGCCAACCATTGCCATACCTCTGACACATTATATATAAAAGTCTGTATGCACATTATAAACTTTGTGAGCACAAAATAAACAGTCACTGAAGCTAATATGAACAGGCCTGGCAACCCAGCTGCCCCTGTGGGTACACATAATGAACTCTCCTTCTCCAGTGGGTCTCTAACAGACAAATGGTCTTGGCCACCATACCTTCCACTGACCTAGTGCACACTATCATGGTGATCTTTTGTCTTTCACAAGTATGACACCTCGAGCCCTGTCCCATTGCTGTGCATGACGCAAACAAGTAATTGGGTTCCTTGTGCTCATTAGGTTACAATGTGCTCATCACTGATCAAATCACGTAATAGAAACTAGTCAACTTGTATCTAAACCATTTAATCACATGATATCAATTAATTTCCAGCCACTCAGTCACATACTTTTTTATCCATCAGTTCTAGCCCTCTTTCTGACGTTCAAGCACAACTTGGCCCTGTGAAATTTGACACCAGTGACACAGTACGCATACCCAGCCAGAAGGGAGGTCAGTGAAGTATGCTTAGAAAACATGAATGCTTCAGGATGCACTCTCTCGATTGCTTGGAAGCCAAGTCTCTCAATATAGATTTTAGATTTAAACCCGTATTTATAAAGTATGTTTTCCTTTCTGCATTGCTTCTATCTTTGGTTTTACATTTTGCATCTTCCCTCAATATATATATTTTTTCTTTACAGATGTCACGTCTGGATGATTTCCTTTGAATTGCTAACTATTCCTGTTTTCGTGTAAGCATTTTAGCAATTGGTAACATCTAAAGCATTTTTATGTAATGATGTAATAATTGGAAATATTGTTCATTTATACAATTATGTTACTGTATTAGATTCTGGTGGATTCTCTTTCTGGTAGCGTGACCCCTACAACATTGCTTACAAAACTAGATGTTCGTTTGATAAAGAGTTTCTACTTTTATTTTCTTTCACTTTTTGCTATCATGACTAGATCATGAGCACAGTTTTGGTTATGAAATCCAGGGCGTTAAGGGGTCACTTATAGCTTAAAATGTGTACCTTTATTGAGACACTCCCCACCTTGATTAAATACGTTTTTCAAAGAATTTAGTATTTTTCAATACTTTTAAAATGATTTAATATTATGAAAAATGTTTTAATTACGTAATATACATATATATTAATTAATTTTTTTTTAATATAAAATGTTTTTATTTTGAAAAAATGTTTCTCCATTTATCCAAAGAAAAATGTTTATCCAAAAATATTAAATAATTTGGAAAGATTATTCAACAATAGTGATGTACCGAACTGTCTGCCGGCGAACAGTTCCTGGCGAACTTAGCGTGTTCACGTTCGCCGCCGCGGGCGAACACATGGGCGGTTCGATCCACCCCCTATTCATCATCATTGTGCAAACTTTGACCCTGTGCCTCTCGGTCAGCAGACACATTCCAGCCAATCAGCAGCACTCCCTTCCACACCCTCCAACCTCCCTCCCAGAATCCATTTTCGATTCATTCTGAAGCTGCATGCTTAGTGAGAGGAGGGAAAGTTTAGCTGCTGCTGATTAGATAGGGAAATTGATAGCTAGGCTAGGGTATTCAGTGTCCACTATCCTGAAGGACTCATCTGATCTCTGCTGTAAGGACAGCACCCCAAAAAGCCCTTTTTAGGGCTAGAACATCAGGCTGCTTTTTTTTTTTTCTGTGTAATGTAATTGCAGGTGCCTGCCTGCCAGCTTCTGTGTGAGGTTCACAGTGGATACTGTGCCCACTTGCCCAGTGCCACCACTCATATCTGTTTTTACAATAGCTTAAGCTTTAGATTAAAAAAAAATATTTGTTTTCACTGTAATAGAAGAGCAGTTGCCTGCCTGCCAGCTTCTGTGTGAGGTTCACAGTGGATACTGTGCCCACTTGCCCAGTGCCACCACTCATATCTGCTTTTACAATAGCTTAAGCTTTAGATTTCAAAAAAAATATTTTTTTTCACTGTAATAGAAGAGCAGTTGCCTGCCTGCCATCTTCTGTGTCAGGCTGGATGCTGTGCCCATTTGCACAGTCAGTGCCACCACTCATATCTGTTGTGACAATAGCTTAAGCTTTAGATTTAAAAAAAAATATTTTTTTTTCACTGTAATAGAAGAGCAGTTAGTTGTCTGCAAGCATCTGGGTGTCAGGCCTCCTTCAGCGTGTGCTCTGCAAACCTGTGCCAGCGTACTTTGACAGTTGCCACTCATATCTGGTGTCTCTGTAGCGTGCTTTTACAAAGAAAAAAGGTTTCCAGTGTAAGCTAATAGCAGCCAGTCAGTGTCCTTCAAGCGGCTCTGTCAGTCCTTCCTTCAGCGTGTGCTCTCCAGAACTGTTACAGTGCACATTGCCAATCATATCTGGTGTCTCTATAGCGTGCTTTTACAAAGAAAAAAGGTTTCCATTGTAAGCTAATAGCAGCCAGTCAGTGTCCTTCAAGCGGCTCTGTCAGTCCTTCCTTCAGCGTGTGCTCTCCAGAACTGTTACATTGCACATTGCCAATCATATCTGGTGTCTCTATAGCGTGCTTTTACAAAGAAAAAAGGTTTCCATTGTAAGCTAATAGCAGCCAGTCAGTGTCCTTCAAGCGGCTCTGTCAGTCCTTCATTCAGCGTGTGCTCTCCAGAACTGTTACAGTGCACATTGCCAATCATATATGGTCTCACAGTAGCTTGCACGCATAGTACCACTAATCCCCAAAAAAATGACAGGCAGAGGCAGGCCACCCCGCAGGGGCCATCGTGGTCGTGGTGCTGTGATTCCCTTTTGCCCTAGAATAATGCCCAGTTTTCAGAAGCCACGTACCCTGAAGTTCTGAGGACATAGTTGACTGGCTAACACAGGACACCCAATCTACAGCCTCCGCTCGGAACCTTGACGCACCATCCTCCTCCAGCTTAGCTTCAGACACCTCTCAAGATACCACTCACCCGCCTGCCGCCACCACCAAAACTAGCACCACAGACGCTTTACTTGGTATGTCAGAGGAGTTATTCACACACCCGTTTGAAGAAATGAGTGATGCGCAACCATTATTGCTAGAGGATGTAGATAACAGGGATATGTCTCAGGCAGGCAGCATTAAATACATGGAGGTACGGTGTGATAATGATGATGTTGTACCCGCTGCTGCTTCCTTTTCTGAGTTGTCAGATACAAGCGAAGCGGTTGATGATGACGATGCGTCCATGGATGTCACATGGGTGCCCGCTCAGCAAGAAGAAGAACAGGGCGAAAGTTCAGATGGGGAGACAGAGAGGAGGAGGAGACGAGTTGGAAGCAGGGGGGGGTCGTCGCAAGGAGCTAGTGGCACAGTCAGACAGCATGCATCGGCACCCGGGGTCAGCCCGACAGCACGCCAATCAACGCATGCTGTGTCCACCACCAGAATGCCGTCATTGCAGAGCTCAGCAGTGTGGAATTTTTTTTGTGTGTCTGCCTCTGACAACAGCGATGCCATTTGCAACCTGTGCCAAAGGAAACTGAGTCGTGGGAGGCCCAACACCCACCTAGGTACAACTGCTTCGCAAAGGCACATGATCTCACATCACAAACGCCTATGGGATCAACACATGAGTACAAGCAGCACGCCTACTCTAAGCCGCCATCCTCCTCCTGGTCCAGCATCTTCAGCCACGTCAACCACTGCTGTCCTCCTTGCCCCCTCTCAACCATCCGCCACTCCGTCTCCCGCCTTGAGCAGTTCCCGCTCATCTGCCCACAGTCATGTGTCTGTCAAGGACATGTTTGAGCGTAAGAAGCCAATGTCACCAAGTCACCCCCTTGCCCAGCATCTGACAGCTGGCTTGTCCGAACTATTAGCCCGCCAGCTTTTACCATACAATCTGGTTGAGTCTGAGGCGTTCAAAAGATTTGTAGCTATTGGGACACCGCAGTGGAAGGTACCCGGCCGGAATTTCTTTTCACAAAAGGCAATCCCCAACCTGTACTCGATTGTGCAAAAGGAAGTCATGGCATGTCTGGCACACAGTGTTGGGGCAAGGGTCCATCTGACCACTGATACCTGGTCTGCAAAGCATGGTCAGGGCAGGTATATCACCTACACTGCGCATTGGGTAAACCTGCTGACGGCTGACAAGCATGGAATGCGTGGCATTGCAGAGGAGTTGGTGACACCGCCACGACTTGCTGGCAGTCCTGCTGCCACCTCCTCTACTCCTCCTACTCCATCCTCTTCCATAACCTCCTCGGCTGAGTCCTCTTGTGCTGCTGCGTCTTGCTCCACATCAACGGCACCCCCCCAGCTCCCCAGGTACTATTCCACATCCCGGATACGGCAGTGTCACGCCGTCTTGGGTTTGACTTGCTTGAAAGCAGAGAGTCACACCGGACAAGCACTCCTGAACGCACAGGTGGAAAAGTGGCTGACTCCGCAGCAACTGGATATCGGCAAAGTAGTGTGTGACAACGGAAAAAATTTGATAGCGGCATTGAAGTTGGGCAAGTTGACACATGTGCCGTGCATGGCACATGTGTGTAATCTGATCGTACAACGCTTTGTGCATAAGTACACAGGCTTACAGGATGTCCTGAAGCAGGCCAGGAAGGTGTGTGGCCATTTCAGGCGTTCCTACACGGCCATGGCTCACTTTGCCGATATCCAGCGGCGAAACAACATGCCAGTGAGGCGCTTGATTTGCGACAGCCCTACACGTTGGAATTCAACATTCCTAATGTTCGACCGCCTGCTCCAACAAGAAAAAGCTGTTAATGAATATTTGTATGACCGGGGTGCTAGGACAGCCTCTGGGGAGCTGGGAATTTTTTTGCCACGTTACTGGACGCTCATGCGCAATGCCTGTAGGCTCATGCGTCCTTTTGAGGAGGTGACAAACCTAGCCAGTCGCACCGAAGGCACCATCAGCGACATCATACCATTTGTTTTCTTCCTGGAGCGTGCCCTGCGAAGAGTGCTGGATCAGGCCGTAGATGAGCGTGAAGTGGAAGAGGAAGAGTTTTGGTCACCATCACCACCAGAAACAGCCTTATCAGCATCGCTTTCTGGACCTGCGGCAACGCTGGAAGAGGATTGTGAGGAAGAGGAGTCAGAGGAGGAATGTGGCTTTGAGGAGGAGGAGGAGCAAGACCAAACACAACAGGCCTCCCAGGGTGCTCGTTGTCACCTATCTGGTACCCGTGGTGTTGTACGTGGCTGGGGGGAAGAACATACCTTCAATGACATCAGTGAGGAGGAGGAACGGGAAATGAGTAGCTCGGCATCCAACCTTGTGCAAATGGGGTCTTTCATGCTGCCCTGCCTGTTGAGGGACCCTCGTATAAAAAGGCTGAAGGAGAACGACCTGTACTGCGTTTCCACGCTACTAGACCCCCGGTATAAGCAGAAAGTGGCGGAAATGTTACCGAATTACAAGTCGGAAAGGATGCAGCATTTGCAAAATAAATTAAAAAGTATGCTTTACACAGCGTATAAGGGTGATGTCACAGCACAACGGGAATCTAACAGGGGGAGAGTTGGAAGTCATCCTCCTCCTCCCACGACCACGCCGGCAAGGACAGGACGCTTTAAAGACGTGTTGTTGATGGAGGACATGCAGAGCTTTTTAAGTCCTACGCATCGCCCCAGCCCTTCGGGATCCACCCTCAGAGAGCGACTTGACCGACAGGTAGCAGACTACCTCGCCTTAACTGCAGATATCGACACTCTGAGGAGCGATGAACCCCATGACTACTGGGTGTGCAGGCTTGACCTGTGGCCTGAGCTATCCCAATTTGCGATAGAACTTCTGGCCTGCCCCGTTTCAAGTGTCCTGTCAGAAAGGACCTTCAGTGCAGCAGGAGGTATTGTCACTGAGAAGAGAAGTCGCCTAGGTCAAAAAAGTCTAGATTACCTCACCTTTATTAAGATGAATGAGGGATGGATCCCGAAGGGACTGACACTGGGCTATACATTCGATTAAAAAAGGCCTGATGAGATGAGCTGCCTTGGGCTAAAAATGGTCCACACGCTGCTGTATTTTAGCTCTGAATGACGTTTGACTTACGTGACTTATCCGCCACCAACTAGGGTTCAAGCCGCCATGTTTTAGGGTACTTTCCGCCTGTGAAACAAACATCAATTTTTCTGGTCGCTGCTACAGCAGCGGCTGCAACAATACAAAATTTTTCAGGCATGTGTACATGCCTAATTTTTCGGCCCACTGGTGCAGCACTGTGGCTTCAAAAACCAAACAAAAAAAAAATCCTCCAAGATGGCACCAATATACCAGTGGTCTAAGCATCTTCCCACCTTGGCCTAAAAAGGGGAGATGATTCCACAATTAAAAATCGCTGCCATATACACATCCACTGATAGGAGACGCGGAAGGTATTAAACTGATCAGAACAATACTAAACTCACAACTCCTATCTGGTGGCACATTAGCTTGCCCGCGCAGTGCCCCAAATTTCAAGTAAGAGGACCGACCAAGCATCTTCTTCCATCTCCCTGTTACAGAAATCACTGCCATATCCATAGAAATTGTACATTATATCCAGGAGAGTTTTACAGGGCCAAATCTTGTCGCCTGTTGAAAGAGGTGACCTTGCTCGGGTCCCAGGTGTGCGGTTCCTAAAATGGCTGCCATATACATGTCCACTGATAGGAGACGCGGAAGGTATTAAACTGATATGAACATTTACTAAACTCACCACTCCGAGTGCTGTTATTTATTTACATTTTTTGTGGTGAGGCTTTACAGGACAGAGTGCTTCTCCACGGGACATGTTAACTCACGGGCAGCTGGCTCATCAAGGAACCGGAGCAGCTTGAACGAGGTGACCTTGCTCGGGTCCCAGGTGTGCGGTTCCTAAAATGGCTGCCATATACACGTCCACTGATAGGAGACGCGGAAGGTATTAAACTGATATGAACAATACTCCACTCCTATCAGTAGGTCCCCCCATTGTGATTTATGCCCCCCACCCACCGCGCAGGGGTGGGGGCTGGGGGGGAGGAAAGTAGGTCCCCCCCATTGTGATTTATGGCCCCTACCCACCGCGCAGGGGTGGGGGCCGGGGGGGGGAGGACAGTAGGTCCCCCCATTGTGATTTATGGCCCCCACCCACCGCGCAGGGGTGGGGGAGGACAGTAGCTCCCCCCCAGTGTGTATCAGGGTCCCTGAGGACAGGTGTTAATCCATACCTGCCAAGTGACCCTATGTAGGGGGAACAGTCTCTATTCTGCTCTGTGTCAGTGTGTATCATGGTCTCTGTGGACGGGGAACAATCTCTATTCTGCTCTGTGTCAGTGTGTATCAGGGGTTTTGAGGACAGGTGTCAATCCATATCTGCCAAGTGACCCTATTTAGGGGGAACAGTCTCTATTCTGCTCTGTGTCAGTGTGTATCAGGGGCTTTGAGGACAGGTGTCAATCCATACCTGCCAAGTGACCCTATGTAGGGGGTCTCTATTCTGCTCTGTGTGAGGTGGAGGAACGGGAAATGAGTAGCTCGGCATCCAACCTTGTGCAAATGGGGTCTTTCATGCTGTCGTGCCTGTTGAGGGACCCTCGTATAAAAAGGCTGAAGGAGAACAACCTGTGCTGGGTGTCCACGCTACTAGACCCCCGGTCTCTATTCTGCTCTGTGTCAGTGTGTATCAGGGATCATTCGGATAGGTGTCAATCCATATCTGCCAAGTGACCCTATGTAGGGGGAACAGTCTCTATTCTGCTCTGTGTCAGTGTGTATCAGGGGTTTTGAGGACAGGAGCCAATCCATATCTGCCAAGTGACCCTATGTAGGAGGAACAGTCTCTATTCTGCTCTGTGTCAGTGTGTATCAGGGGTTTTGAGGACAGGAGCCAATCCATATCTGCCAAGTGACCCTATGTAGGGGGAACAGTCTCTATTCTGCTCTGTGTGAGGAGGAGGAACGGGAAATGAGTAGCTCGGCATCCAACCTTGTGCAAATGGGGTCTTTCATGCTGTCGTGCCTGTTGAGGGACCCTCGTATAAAAAGGCTGAAGGAGAATGACCTGTTCTGGGTGTCCACGCTACTAGACCCCCGGTATAAGCAGACAGTGGCGGAAATGTTACCGAATTACAAGTCGGAAAGGATGCAGCATTTGCTAAATAAATTAAAAAGTATGGTTTACACAGCTTATAAGGGTGATGTCACAGCACAACGGGAATCTAACAGGGGAAGAGGTGAAAGTGATCCTCCTCCTCCTCCCACGACCACGCCATATCTGCCAAGTGACTCTATGTAGGGGGAACAGTCCCTATTCTGCTCTGTGTCTGTGTGCATCAGGGTCTCTGAGGACAGGTGTCAATCCATATGTCAAGGTGTCAATGTGTCATATGTCAGGTGTCAATCCATATCCATTGTGATTTAGGAATGTTGGGTGATTTATGCCCTTTATGGATTAAAACCAGACTCTGCATCAACTGTGTAATTTTCCATGGGAGTTTTGCCATGGATCCCCCTCGGGCATGCCACAGTCCAGGTGTTAGTCCCCTTGAAACAACTTTTCCATCACTTTTGTGGCCAGAAAGAGTCCCTGTTGGTTTTAAAATTTGCCTGCCCATTGAAGCCAATGGCGGTTCGCGCGGTTCGCGAACATTTGAGGAAGTTCGCGTTCGCGAACCGAAAATTTCGGGTTCGCGACAACACTATTCAACAATATTAAATTAAGACCATGGGTTGGTTGCTCAGGACTATATACATGTGGATGCCACGCAATGCACAGAATGACCCTTTTTGGTCAAAAATCTGAGATTTCTAGCAAATCAGCTTTCTGGATGATTCAATACTGATATACTGTAAACATTTCCAAATGATTAATGTAAAAGAATTTCCATAGACTTTAATGGTGATTTCTGTTGTAGAATCTCAGGTTTGTATTCTTAACAATGCAATGTACCTTTAAGGAATCTGTTGCAATTCTGTATTATTGTATAAATCTCAAGATCCCATTCCCTGTCATACATGGCTTTGTTTTTTTTGGATATGGCGTTATTAAGAAGACATTGTTGCTTAGTTTGTTATTGATAAGAATTCCCAAATCCTTCTCATGTATTGTTTCCCCTAATTTATTACCATCAACAGTGCATTCCTTAATCGAAGTGTATAACTTTGCATAAGACTTCAAAGGCATTTTAGCATATGCCCTACTCAAGTAAAGAGTTTTGATGTTGCTGTCTCCACTGTGAACTGCCCTCATTTTGTCATGGTTCTCACCATGAAATCCAGACGGCTAGACATGGTCACCCCAGGTTCAGGGGATATGAACCTGGATCCTTCTGTGTCCTGGGCCTGCTGTTTTTCCTCTGACCCACAATTCAGCTCACGAATCAGACTGAAGTCCGATATTGCCTTATCTCCAGCACTAGGGGGCTGGACGTTTCCTGTGGCTGCGCCTGTCAATCTCAGTCCAACTGAAGCAGATGCCAAATCAGCCAGGTATAAAACACTGCCTCTCTCTAAGGGCAGTGTCAGTTCATTGACTCTGGTTCCTGTATTTGTGTTCTTCATCCAGTGTTCTCCAGACGGCTCCTGACCTTGGCTTATCTCATTGTTTATCCTGACCTCTGGCATCCACTGACTTTGGCTTATCCTCGTTTATCTTGACCTCTGACTTTGGCTTAGCCTCGTTTATCCTGACCTCTGGTGCATCCTTTGACTTCGGCTTATCCTCGTTTATCCTGACCTCTGGCATCCTTTGACTTTGGCTTATTCTCAACTATCCTCCTGCTTTTGTCCTTACCTGTACTGTGACTTGGAGCTATATCCTGCACAGACTCATAGCCCAGGTGGCTTCTTACCTGGTCACCTTGGTCTGTGTTTATTTACAAGGGTGAGCGTATAACTCTGCACGTCGGACTTCACATCAGGTAAGATCCTGACACATTCTAAAAGGTTGTGATAAAGGTGCCTGGTAATCATGAAATGGATAAACGGACTGTAAATATAAAATTAGTAAAACTTGTGTTTTCTATAGGGGACGCAGTTGCATCATATCCTACTTATTGGGTTTGCCATTGAACTTCAGTGTAGGTACTGTGAGTAGTTTGGGGGTTTCCTCTTCCCTCTTTTTTATGGATTCCTCATTCATTTTATTTAAACAATTGTGGCTTGTAATATTTGAGTGTATTAGTGATTTTGACTCGTCACTCTAAATAAAACCCTTATCACAAGAGGACCAGGTTTCTTAGACACCACAACTCTGCACCACTGATATTACTGCAACTCCTGCTGCTACAATATTAACAATCCAGACTTGGTCTGTATTGGTAACTGAACAGCCTGCTAGTATCATTTTATAATGTAGTAAAGGGGAACTCTAAGAACCAAATTAACCATAGCTTAATAAAGCACATTTCAATGTATTCATGACTCAGGATATTTTAGATCAGTGTTCCCCAACCCAGTCCTCAGGGACCACCAATAGTCCATAATCTATGTATTTTCCTGTTTTATTCCATGGAGATACTGACAAAACCTGGACTCTTGGGGGTCCATGAGGACTGGGTTGGGGAACACAGTAATCTAGATTGTACATTCTACTTCCACTCAAAATGGTTAACCCCTTAAGGACACATGACATGTGTGACATGTCATGATTCCCTTTTATTCCAGAAGTTTGGTCCTTAAGGGGTTAAACTGCACAGTGGCCAACTTAAAACAGAGAATAGGTTAAAGTCTACAGCTTTTCTGTATTACAAAAGCATCTTCATTTTCATTCTGAAAAGCACTTCTGTAAATTCACTGTGCCTCCAACACATGGTCGCTGCTGAAAGAAAATTATAATTTATCTTCCTATCATGTCAAATAAATAAAACTACTATTCAAATGGGAAAAGAGCTACCGTATTCTTTTATATTTCAACAATGAACTTTTTTTTTCTCTTTTTCAATCATCAGGTCAACTGAGACAGTATTAAAGATAGAATGCCGAGAGGAAAAAAACTAATCTTAGAAGCACAGGAATGTAATGCTTATAAATTGTGATCTGTTGTAAACACGTGCACAAAATTATTTAATAAACACTCTCAGAGGTCTATCATAAGACATCACTGCCAAATAAGGAGGTTTGATCGATGCTAGGCATGCTGACAACAGGATGAAAGATACATGAACGCCAAAAAAAAAAAATTTCACAGCTATGTTGCTGGAAGCATAAAAAGAAGCTCTTTGAAATATATTTGAAAGTTTCCAAGATTGATCCATTGAAGAAATTCCTTTGACACGATTATAAAAAAAAATTTTTTTACAATCCTGCTGGCTTAAGTGAAACATGCAGTTTAACTAGATGAAGAGAGTAAACACAGCAGATATATTTGATGTGTAAACAATAAGAGCACTTGGAGAACTAATATTTCCATTATTAAAGAGGTTACAATATGTTAATATTACTGAAACCAGTTAAAAGGCATAGTAATATGGTCTTGAAGTAAACACCAGTTTATGATTGTACATTGCCTAAAATAAATTTGTATCGTAAAACAATTCAACATGTAGATTATATTGATTGTTCAACCAATTGCTCATGTTTAGTTAGTAGACTATAAAATAGCTATATTATATTAATATAGTTTTAACTATAGTTAATGGACTATATTTTTCACTGTGTAGAAATGGGTTGGGGCCTTGTAGGGAAGTAGGTAAGTGCACAGCGCTGAGTTTGTGAATGCATCGTGTGAATGTGAGTATGTATTTGTTAAATGTATCTATCACAAAACAGTCATGTGTTCCTGCCATTGTTTTTGACCACATTTATAGTGGAAACTCAAGGTAGCAATATCTCTCAAGGACTGTCTGACGGACCGCTGGCACTCCGACCGAGTACCTCCGCCAATCGATGGTCCTAGCGCTTGCCGAGGACTCCGAGCCCTCCAACCGACACCATCAGCACTGCGGACTCCACTTCCAGCAATGCAGCTGCGCTGGGGTCTCGCCGTCTCTCACCCACCCTGGATCCACGACCAGGATCCAGCTCCCAGTGCGTGAACCTCTCCTAGAGCATAGCAGGAACAAACCAAGCTCTTACAAGAGCTTACTTTGAGGAGTAAGTGATTATAGCAATCCCCAGAGTGTAGTTATCCCTTCCCCCACGCATGAGCCAAGGCTTCAAGAAAGGTGCAAGTAGGTCTGGTTTATTGAGGGCTACCTGCCCGGTATTTATGCAAGTGTCCACCAGGTGGACACTCCCCTAGGGGACCTGATGGAACAATGGGACACATATTGGATATTAGCCAATCACAGACAATACAAACAAAACACTCCCACAGTGACATCACAATCCCTCCTCTCTATCCTGGAGATAATTGGGAAGTAATCAAATCAGGGCCTGACAGCTGACTGGGATGGTCGCACAAGGCTGGAGCAAACTTCTAAATAAGCCTATTACTTGACAAAAGCTTTCTTATTGCCAATAACTGAGTTTTATCTCATGTTGCACACTCTGCCAAAGATCAAACTTTCTTTTGATCATTCTTGGTGGGCACTGCATGTGCTAGACTGTGCTGAGAAATGCTGACATATCCAAGTCTGATCCTTTGCCCAGGTTTTGTTTTTGCCACTGGGCGCTATTTTGTCTTCCACACCCTTGGACGGCGGTAAATATTCCGGTCCTCACTGGTGCAGTGTTGAAGCATATTATAGGTGACTGGTGGCAGATACACGTACATTGAACAATTGGCTTCAGCCTTGAGGCCTGCTGCACCATATGCTTTCTCACAATTGGCTTCCCGAGTGGATCCGTTTTTACAGGCTTTTGACCAACTGTGCTCACAATTCTGAGAGAAGCTCAACAAGAGACTACTTACTAAGAGACAGAGCAGATCCAAGAGAAAATGCAGTGTTTACATTACAGCCTAGTGATAACTCCACTGGTCACTCCTTAGATGGCTGCTAGAGCTGCTTCCTTGGGCAGTGCTACAGAGTAAGCAGCACTCTCATTTAGTAATACTAATACATACAAGGCGGAGTGTCTTTCTTAATCTATAGACAGATCTTGGGTGTGCATCATCCTAAAATAGAATACAGAAAAATAAACAATGGTGCAATATTGTCTGTAATATATGGTATAGTGCAAATGGTGGGTGGAATAGCACTCACAAGCATGGAGCCAAAGGATAAGGATCAGACTTCTAGCTTTGTGGGATATAAAGGTTCCCACTTACTTCTTTGTGTGTGTAGGTGACTTCTGGTGATTAATTTTAGTTCAAAGGTAAGTCCTTATTGTGATATCTGTAAGTCCTTAGCAAATGCATTTTTCCTCTCCAGGAGGCTTCCTCAGTTGCTGCCGATCTTTTCTGTGTGTCAGTCTTCTTTTAAATAGTCCATAATTGGCAGTTTTTCGGCGTCGTCTAGGTGCGATTTACTTACGGTTTTGGGCTTTGCGTTCCATTTGTGGAACGCTTCGTTTCCGACTTCCGTCCTTATTCTGTTGGAACGCATACATGCAGTCCATTGCAGTCATTTGCTTCCGCATTGAGTCCACTTGGGTTCATATAAGTCCATTAGTCCAATTGTATTTTGTAAATTGCAATATAAAAGGTATTTTTCCTGTGAGAATTGTAGCCAGCAGTGAGTGAGTTAAAGGGAAACTCCAGTGCCAGGAAAACAATACGTTTTCCTGGCACTGCAGGTCCCCTCTCCCTCCCACCCCCCAATCCCCGGTTGCTGAAGGGGTGAAAAGGGCAGAAGTAGTCTGGGTGCCTGGAGTGTCCCTTTAACCATGTGTAATTCAGATAGACGTTTTTATGACCATATGCTGTGTTCTAGGTTAAGTAATTGCATAGCTGATTTAAAAGAAAGTAAGTGTCCGTCGTAAATCTTGTTGAAATTGCATCTATGTGGATATAAATGTTGCTATTGAACTATCTTATTCTGTGTTAAACTGCCATATTTTATACTTATGTTATACCTAAATATTCACTTATTATTGTCACGTACGTTACAAATGATTAATTATTGTCACAATAAATTATATTTTTATGATTAGTTTGTGATTAATGTGTTAAATATACATTTTCTGGGGGGCGTGGCTGACCGCGGAGAAAGATGGCCGCTTGAGCCCTTAGCTCTGCACTACGAGCTAGGTGAATTTACACAATAGTGAGTCCCCTGCGGAGAAATAAGTGCCATACCTAAGATGTCGCAGTCTAAATCCAGACGACAACAAAAAAAAACTGACAGATCCAGTTTCTTCTCGCAGAAAAAAGCGACAGCTCTGGCTGTTCAGTCCGCGGCCGCGGACCTGCAAGATGGAGCCGAAATCTCTGATGGTAGCAGCCCGAGATCAGGGGCAGAATCGCCGTGAGATGGAGGGCCACTTACTATTACCACCTTGAAACAAGCCTTGGAGGAACAATCTCAAAGGCTAATTATAATCTGGCAATCTAGTGTTGCAGAATTGAAGCGCGACATATAAGATATCGGCTCCCGCACAACGCACGAGGAAGCCAAAATGGAGGATTTGATCGATGCGCACAATGCATCCACAGAACAAATTGAATCCCTCACCTCCCAGTTACAACAATGCGAGACGAAAATTATGGACCTCGAGGATAGGTCCAGGAGAAGTAACATCAGACTGAGAGGTATACCGGAGACGGTCCTCCAGGCAGATCTCTCCAGCTATGTACAAGGCTTCTTTAGAGCTCTGGTTCCTGAGATCCACACAGATATGCTGCTACTGGACCATCTACACAGAGTCCCGAAGCCCCAGCAGATTGCGGCTTCACTACCCCGTGATGTGTTGTTGAAAGCCCACTATTTCCATGTGAAAGACCTTCTGATGAGGAGAAGCAGAACAGCCAAAGACCTACCTTCCAGCATCAAGATGTTCTCCGATCTCTCAGCGGCCACCTTGCGACAAAGGAAATCCTTTCAGCGTGTGACGGAGACCCTCCGAGCCAAGCATGTCCTGTACCGTTGGTGTTTTCCTGTTCGCCTCATAGCCTCCAGAAATGGAACCACCGAAGTCATCCACACAGCAGAAGAAGGCCTGAACCTGCTACGCAAGTGGAACATGCCCGTGCTGGGGAACAACCAAACGCCTAAACCACCATGACGAGTGGATAAAGAATGGCATACTACTAACTGACAACTCACCGCAAGTACTCCCGCTTTGGCGGTACATGACTGATATATAACCTGTATTTCACTTAAGTAATCAACCCACTATATTTTATCCAAATACATCCACGCGATGGATGCACCACACAGTTAGGTACTGTATTGACACATCATATAAGTATCCGTGCCTTCGATTGTTAATAGACCCATGTTAATAGGTCACGTCCTATGAGCCTCATATGCAAAAGCTAGCTAGCCCACACACCTTACAATCGATACCTAGGGGGATGCAGTAGAACCCATCCACCTAGTATACATGCAGGGCCAGCCTCTGCCCGTAATATTTACACATAGTACTTGTAGTGCCTAATGCCACCTATAACTATCTAACTATAGAGCTAATTAACCGATTAGCTAGCACTGCTGGATCACACAGTGCTTCACGGATATAGTTGTATGAACACTTAAAATACGTGTGACTACAGAGCTACCAATGATACCTGGATGAATCATACCATATAAGCAAACATATGTTGTAATGGTTAGCCCACGAAACTTACCAGTAGTAACCAAGGGGTTGCCCTATGCCTCTCCTAGGAACACCTAGAGTGTATGGTAACCACTGAGATAGTTCCTACAATGCCCGGTAAAGGTACCATGCTCTAACTATACATAATTACACGTTGGCAGCAAGCCCCAGATATGACAGACAGACCATAAAAGATCTCATTGATGTGCTGCTAAGACTACCGTCCGCAGTAAAGTCTGGGGAAAGCACAGAGTTTCTTACCTAGCTCAGCTAGAATGATACCCCCACCTAGTTATCACTGCCCATAAAGCTTGATAGCCGTGGCAGGGACCCAAAGTAACTCTGTAGATAACTATCACAGCTACCAGACCATGAGCAGGTAACAAGTGGCAAAAAAATATATACATATATAATCCATGCCATATCCGATTAAAACGCTCAGATAAACCCACTTCACCCTCAGAGTGCCACCAGCACACGCAACCCATGTGTCTATACTTAATTTAGATTACACTAGCCATGTACCGCACCAGTGGCCCATTGGAATACTGAATCTGTGTAATGCAACAATGCAGGACTGAGTGTGTGCGACCCTACAGGGCTTGTGATCTCCAGACAACCATATCCACTGAACAAGCCGGAAAGGGCAATAAGTACACATGTAATCTATAAAGGGCACAAGTTGTAGTAACCTACAAGGTCCCGGCAGGTCCAGGATGCACCTCATCTATAAAACAATGTCTGTATCTTATTTATGCATTTGTTTCTCATTGTACCTGAACGGTTCTACCATGTTTTAAGTAACCGGTACCTATATAGAATTCTTGTCAACTAGATGGTTTCTACAACACACCTGCAACGCCTTGAGTAATTGCATATGACAATATCCTTGCGAGGGGGGCGGGGGCCTGTGATGTCAGGGGACCCAACCCTGGTACCGTGGATCTTCCTGCTTACCTGCTAGACTAATGAACCTTACACCCACCCACCCTATTAACAAAGAGTTTCACACACACATTCATTACCTCCCCACTTGATGTATGTGCACAACTGTAATTTTAGGTTTTGATCTTGGTGTAAATACCCCATGAAGAACCCCCAGTTCAGTACCGCAGCGGGTAAACCAACCGCCTAGTAGAACTAAACAAAGTACAACCTCTCCTCCACCTCAGACATCCCGCAGGGATGACTCACTTACTACACGCAGATATAAGTGCTCCCACTAAATTCGAACTAAAGGGATCCTCTAAGTTGAAGTTATGTAGTTGTGCATATAGCACTTCACCCAACTTCAGGACCGGTCCATCTAACAAATTTACTCAGACCTCTTAATATCCCACATGGTATAAAGTATCTACCTCCAACTGTAGCCCTAACTCGTTTAAGTAACAGACCCAACAAGGCCTCACACTGAAGATCTACTCCCATAATGTAAGGGGTCTTAATATACCCCATAAAAGACACATGCTGCTACAAGAAGCTCGTAAACTGAAGGCGGACATACTCTGTCTCCAGGAAACCCACTTCACTAAGGCATACACCCCCCAATTTGGCATGAAACATTTCCCCAACCAATTTCACTCGTCTTATGTATCCAAGTCCAGGGGAGTGTCCATATATGTTCACAACTCAATAGCCTTTAAATTGCTACAAAGCATTTCAGATAAAAACGGCAGATACCTGATATTAGTCTGCTTATTGAATGACGCGCTTTATACAATAGTAAACCTTTATGCACCGAACGAGAACCAACGGAACTTTCTGTTTAGTGTGCTCACGAAGATGGCAAAGGTGCAGAGAGGTACCACGGTGATTTGTGGGGACATAAACCACATTTTGGACCCTCATCTCGACACCTCGACACCTCCCCACACAACCAGACATAAATCCCTTAAACCAAACTGCAAAGCTCTGATGCAATTACTGACGAAATTCAACTTATACGACAGCTGGAGGACCTTCCACCCCTCCGACAGAGAATATTCATACTACTCCAAGCCCCATAAATCTTTCTCTAGAATAGATGTGTTACTCATACCAGGCCCTTTACTCAATCTTATCCAATCATGTACCCTGAGAAATATCTTGTGGTCCGATCACGCGCCAGTGATTGCCACTCTTAAGGATGACTTTAAGTACAGGGGATGTAATCCATGGAGAATAAACGAGTCGCTTCTGCGAGACGATCAGTTTTGTTTGGAAATAGAATCGGACCTTAAACACTACTTCTCCACTAATGAAACACCAGAGACACTTCCAACCACAGTGTGGGGAGCACATAAGGCAGTAGTACGAGGTTTGTTTATAAGACGAGCCTCTTACCTCAAGCGGATCTCCCAAACTAAATCACTGACTCTATTGAAGAAATTGAGGGATGTCTCCACATCCCATATGATTAACCCAAACCCAAAGGACGCTGAACTCATGACCCAACTCCAATCAGAGCTTAATGACATTAACATAGCCAAGGCTACACGCACCCTTCATAGACTGAAAACTAGAGAATATTGCATGGGTAACAGAGCAGGCTCACTCTTAGCAAGCAGGCTCCGGGAAGCCCAAGCTCAAACCAAAATCTCCCACCTCTTCATGCAAGAGGGAAAGAAAATAATTAAACCACAAGACATTAGTAACCTATTTGCAGAGTTCTACGGGAAACTCTATAATCTCAAAAATGACCCCACAGTCCACCAACCCACAGAAGAAGAGATAGCTAGGTTTTTACAGGGAGTGGACCTCCCCAAACTGACTGCCGCACAACACTCTTCCCTAGTGGCACCTTTCTCCCACCTGGAAGAAGACACAGTCATACACAATCTACCACTAAACAAAGCCCCAGGTCCGGATGGACTACCCAATGTGTACTACAAAAAGTTCTCCTCCATCCTTGCCCCTAAAATGGTATCACTCTTTACATCCACCACCGCACTAGAATCCATGCCATCGGATATGCTTGCAGCCAACGTAGCCACACTGCCCAAACCGGGGAAACCGCCAACCCAATGCGCCAACTTCCGCCCCATTTCCCTACTAAACTCAGACGTGAAGATCCTAGCTAAAGTGTATGCCAACCGCCTGACGAACATACTCCCAAACATCATACACTCTGACCAAGTTGGATTTGTGCACGGCAGGCAAGGTACTGATGGAACGCGAGAACCCTTGCACTCCTACACACCATGCATAAACAATCCCCTAAGAGTCTCTTATTATCTCTAGACGCAGAAAAGGCCTTTGATCGCCTGCATTGGCAGTTTCTAAGGGCGGTCCTGGTAAAATTTGGTTTCCCCACACATTTCATCTCAGTGGTCAAATCACTATACAGCAACCCAGAAGCTCGGGTCTTCACATTGGGATTTCAATCCACACCCTTCCCCATCATGAATGGATCGTGGCAGGGGTGTCCCCTGTCGCCCCTCTTGTATATTATGGCCCAAGAACCCTTAGCCGAAGCTATTCGTTCAGCGGAGGAGATCAGGGGGATATGGGTGGGAGGTAGAGAACACAAACTCTTTGCAGATTATGTCATGCTCACTATCACTGACCCCCACGTATCACTGCCGGTGTTCCATAACATACTACAAGAATACAGTTAGTGTTCATATTATAAATTTAATCTCTCCAAAACACAGGCCATGGGGGTAGGGATGGAGGATACATACTTGAAGGCTCTACGAGAAAAATTATCTTATGATTGGAGAACTGACTACCTCACATTTTTGGGCATAAAGCTTCCACACAATCTGTCAAACCTGTACAACCTGAACTATACCAAACTTAGTAAGGAGATCATAACAACTCTCCAAAATTGGAAAAATAAATTAATTTCCTGGTCAGGGCGCATAGCAGCTATTAAGATGGTAATTCTGCCTAAATTACAATATTTATTCAGGACACTCACCCTATGGATACCACCAACCTATTTCACATCACTCCAACAACAAATTAACCTCTTCATCTGGCAGGGGAAAAGACCCAGAGTAGCCATATCCACTCTATACCAACCCAAAACTACGGGAGGAATGGGGCTCCCCAATGTGCAACTGTACCATAGAGCAGCAGTACTAGCCAGCCTCTTCCCCGTCACCCTAGAATCTAATCGACCACAATGGGTAACCATTGAACAACACTGGCTACAGAACCAATATATTAATACATTAATGTGGCTACCCCCCAAAGCAGGGGCGACACCACACAAGCACTCCCCGCCACATCAGCGTTGTTCAAAATCTGGGATGTTTCACGTAAACTCTTATGCAGCAACCACCCAATACCCCTCTCAACCCGCATTAAAGCTCTAGCCCGGGTGATACCCGACTTTAACTACAGGGTCTGGAACAGATGCGGGGTGCTTCATGTACATACCCTCCTACACGAAGGGAAACTAGCCACTTTTGACCAACTAAAAAGAAACCATACCCTCCCAAACACGGCGCACCACTCCTACCTCCAATTATCATCCTGGTGGAAATCTAACTCACATAACTCTAAATTCCATACTAGCTTCACACCGACAGACTTTGAGAAATGCATTATAGCAGGGAAACAGGTTAAAAAAACAATGTCCACTATACATACCTTGTTGCTGCCCAGACGAGGTATCAAAACCCTCTCATGTGTACTCTCATGGGAAAAATACCTAAACATGACGATACCAGAGAAAACCTGGTTGGCTTCAGCAAATATCACGAATGGTTTAACACAGTGCGCTTCTGACCTAGAAATCTTTTACCGCTGGTATATGGTTCCCACAAGACTGGCCACGATAGACCCGACATTACTCAGCACATGCTGGAGATGCAAAAAAGAATCAGGCTCATTCCTTCATATCTGGTGGCAATGTTCGAAACTCCAACCATATTGGAGTGCGGTCATTTCACTGATTCGCCAACACACGTCTGTCACAATACCAAACACCCCGTCCTCTATACTCCTCTTCATGTTCGGCACCACCTACCCCAAATCCGTGAAATATTTAATATTTCATATTCTGGTGGCAGCTCAACAACTTATAGCAAAAAAATGGCTATCGCCAAATAATGCCTCCATACAAGAAATAATTAGATACGTGTCCCAAGTTGGGAAATACGAATCTAACATCTCACAGGTACCACCCAGAAATAGCTGGAAACACGAAGTATGGGAGGATTGGGAGCTAAAACACCCGACATGAGACACGCAGAACAGTGGCGTCTCTAGGATTCATTTTTAGGGGGGGCATATGGTGGGCCAGGGACAAAAGTAGGGGGGCACATTTAACCCCGCCCTCACCGCAGTTTGACCCTGCCCCTGCCGCATGTTAAGCCCTGCCCCCACACAATGTGTTTTTTTTTTTTTTTAAATAATCCCTGGTGGAGAATTCATTATTTTCCACCAAGGGTTATTAAAACACATTTCCTTTGATACAGTCCATACACACACACACAGACTGCTGAGTCCATACACACACAGACTGCTGACCATACACACACACACACACACACAGACTGCTGAGTCCATACAAACACAGACACATAGACTGCTGAGTCCACACACACACACAGACTGCTGAGTCCATAGACACACACACAGACTGCTGAGTACATACACATACATACAGACTGCTGAATCCATACACACACACAGAGAGAGACTGCTGAGTCCTTACACACACAGACACAAACACAGACTGCTGAGTCCATACACACACACACACAGACTGCTGAGTACATACACATACATACAGACTGCTTAATCCATACACATACACACACACACAGACTGCTGAGTCCTTACACAAACACAGACTGCTGAGTCCATACAAACACAGACACATAGACTGCTGAGTCCCTACACAAACACACACACACAGATTGCTGAGTCCATACACACACACACACACACACACTGAGACTGCTGAGTCCAAACATACACACACACTGCTGAGTCCATACACACACACTGCTGAGTCCATAAACACATACAGACTGCTGCGTCCATACAAATGTGGAAAAAAGGGTGTAATAGGTGCTCACTCCAATATACAGTAAATATACTGTATATTGCAAGGATTCCCAACCTTGTAGCAAAAGGATACAAAAAAGAAGGAAAGGAACCGCGCCCCAGATAGTGATTAATATATAAAATATACGCACATAAAAATACTAGACAATTTCTTGTTTATCCTCAGAAATAAAACAGAGAAAAGACATCATAGTGTAGTATATTTAAAAAGGGAAATTAATGGAGTGAATTGAAGTAATTTACACTCACATTTAGTAGAGCTTTCCAGGAGCTCTACCGTATTATAGCTTGGATGGAATTATCCCTGTCTAAGGATCTGTATCTCAGCAGGTGCTTCCAAATTCTCAATAGTAGTAGTATTTGTAAAAGAAATAAAAAAGAGAGCTCCAATGGTGTAGTATATACTGATAAGATGTGTAAAAATACACATGGTGGTTATGGTACTTGCTCTAGTATGATCAACTTGGGTGGTATAATCCCCACCGATGGATATGGTGACCAGGATGTAAAATATAAAATGGATAATATAGCTTTAAAATATAATATTTAATAACAAGATATAAAGTAAAAATGGCTATATATAAAGCAAAAGAGTCCCACTTTACACGTTACACAGGCTTCTTCAGAAGTGTAAGAGAGAGTCTCCATGAGTGTCCTTTATATAGGCAATATGATTAGTAACAATAACTTCCTGGTGTGTTCGCTCGTGAAACGCACACGTCATACCGGAAATGACGCGGCGTTGTCACATGGAATAGTATTATGCGTTCCAGCGTGGAACGCATCAGCGGCCATATTGGGACCGTGTGCGTTCCATTTCGGAAAGGACCGCTCGGCAATGCCACAGAATATGATCGTACAGGCTAGCGAATAAGTCTTTCATAATCCATACTATGTGTATCAGTCCTTTAGAGTCAATAAGAAATAAAAATATATATACAATCTTTACTTCTATTGTTTACTTCTTCTTTTGGCTTCATGTGGAATAGTCCCAATAAATCTTCTAGCAGGGATGGGGCTCAAATAGCAGTGTAGCTTCGGCCATATTGGTTAATGGCATAATTATGAAAAAAGACATAAGCAGACATACAAAAATAATAATGATAAATCAACATTAATCTGTGTACAATGGTATGGTGTAAGTACATATAAAACCTATATGTATAAAATAAAATAAATATAAAAACCAAAAAAGGTATATATATAATTCTTTATTTTTGTAGTGCATGAGTAAACATAACATCCTGCATCGTCACAATAACGATTGCAGGAACATGCAAAAGTCACAACGAAACAGGTTACATCAGAAGTTTCATCTTAAGAGTGATTTCTTTGTTTCATTTTGCTGTACCTGCACATTTTTTGTTAAGGTTATAGTACAAAATGTAATTGCACACGTTTTTAACATTAGCTAAGGTATAAGTGATACATGCATTTTCAGTGTGCATAGGTAGACGGTTGAAGCGGCAACTGTGAAACCTTCAGACATGTGCGGTTATGGTACGAATAACTTCAACATATTACATGCCTCCAGAACAACATACGGTTAACAGAGCTAGTTCCATTTCGCTAGTGTAGTTGTAGTGTCGTGAAAGCTTTTGCAAGGTTCGCTACTCTTATATATGCCCCATCTCAGGAAGCAACACGTCCAACAATAAAACACGTAACAATAAACAATACTGGGGCCGTCCTATGCCATAAGGTGACGTCACTATACCTTTCAAATGCTAATGCAAACAGTTGCGTTGTAGTTGAGGAGATTTGCGTGGGTTTAGGTTAATCTATACACAATCATGCTTAGTGTGTGCGTATTGCGCGGTCTCCTGATCTTGAGTACTGTTGTGGGTCGAGTATTGTGGGTCTTTCGCATTCTAATGTGTATAGTATGCGTTGGGGGGATGTGATTTATGGGGTTCGGTGGGTTGTCGCTAGAAGACTACGTGGCCCCTACCCCGTGGGAGCTTTGTCCCTAAGTTGTGGCTCGTGGTCCTCCGTCAGGGGGGGGCAGTGTGTGCTGATGAAGCTGGGGGGGAGGGGAGGGAGGGCAGGGAAGCTCCGTGTACCCTATAGTCAGTGCCTCTTACCGTGATCTAGCCCCTGCATGGTGGTAGCTGTGCGGTGAGCAGTCTGGTGGCCATATGGTGGGCGCACGGCGTGCACTGCGATGTGCAGTGTTCGGTGTAAAATATAGATTAACAAAGAAAAAGGAACAATAAAAAAATAATAAACAAAAACACAACAAAAGCAGCAAGGACATTCTCGTTGTGAGCTACAGTAGGGAGTCCAGTACTAAGTCCAGCGAGCCTTTAGCCCACACCAGGCAGTAGGTGTGCCCTGCTGGAGGCCTAGCGCTGTGGATCTCTTGCGGATGGTCCTGTGTTGGTCGCTGCGCCTGCGTCCCCTGTGGGCTTTCTGGGTACGAATGGTGCCGTGCCAGCTGGGTTCCAGGTGTGGGGCTGGGCCGCTACTTGCGGTCTCTCAGTCTGGAGTGTGTCCTTTGGGAAGCCCAACTTCACCAGGGTCGCCTCTACCTCTCCAATATCGTGGACCGGATAGGAAGCACTGTCCTTTGTGACCAGCAGCGTGTGAGCCGTTTTCCATCGGTAAGTGATACCCTGTTTCCGTAAGAAAGTAGTGAAGGGCTGCAGTGTTTTCCTCCAAGCTAGGGTACCCCCTGAGAGGTCCGCATAAAAGGTGAGCTGAGAGGTCTCGAAGTGGTATGGTGTTTGTCCTCTGAGGGAGCCCATCACCGCGGCCTTGTCCTGGCCGGTCTGGAAGCGGACGATCAGGTCCCTTGGGGCCGTGGCCGGTGCCCGGGATGGCTTGGGAATTCGGAATGAGCCATCAATTGCCACCGATTTGGCTTGTCTGGGGGTCAGGAGTGCACTTAGGAGCCGTCTGAGGAAGTGTGGTAGCTCAGCGTCCGGCACACTCTCCGACACCCCTCTGATTTTAATGTTGTTGCGGCGTCTGGAGTCCTCCATAGCTGCACATCTTTGTTCCAGTGTATTGTGTTGCCTTTGGAGCGTGTGCAGCTCCTGTTGCATCTGGGTGAGTTGTGTAGTGGCGGCGCGGGCGTTCTCCTCGAGCTTGCCCATGCGGCCTGTGAGGCCTAGTAGGTCTTTTCTGAGCCCGGCCACATCTGCCTGAATATCTCGCCGCAGGCCCGCCAGGAGCTCTTGCATATCCGCCTTAGTGACCGGTGCAGTCGATTGGATTCCAGTGGGCGCAGGCGGCGATGTCTGTGCCCTTGGTGCAGGTATGTGGAAGTCCTCCGACCCCATGGTCTGGTCATCGGAGAAGTCGGAACTCTCTCCCATGTAGTGTGATAGCTGGGATTGTGAGGCTTGTGAGGCGCCATGTGCTTGCCGCCATAGGTCTCCTATGGTTGCTCCGGCTCTCGGCTTATCAGCTTTTTGTTTTTTGCTTTTACGGCCCATTGCTGTCTGTGCCAGTTTGTGGGTCCAGTGGTGCCAGCAATATTTGGGGTATTTGCTTGATTTTTGCGTTTTTGGGTGCCTACGGTCAGAGCTCGAGGGATATGCGACCGTTCAGTTCAAGCGCTAGCTCCGCCCCCCCCAAAAAAGGTATATAAATGAATATTAGAGCATATAATTGTATATTGTAACATATCCTACAAATATGTGCAATAAAAAATGCTAAAAGATAAATAAATTAATGTATACAAATATGCTTGTATTAAAAGTGAAATTATACATAAAAATACATAAAGATACATGAGTAATAAAATTATGTGATAATATAATAGGACATAACTAAATAAAATAAGAGATGGAGTGAGAATAATAGATAATAGTAAAATAGAATAAAAATTGGATTGTAAAGAATTATAATTAGTATTATTTATTTGATTTTCATAAAAAATTAAACAAATCAAATTCTATATTTAAACCATTTGGGTATAGAGTATCTAAATGATAAACCCATTCCATCTCCGTCTGTCCTATTTTTTTGATGTGATCGCCTCCTCTCCAGTGATTTTTGACGGTGGTGATCCCCATAAAAGTGAGATCTTTAGGATTATTATTGTGGGTGCAGAAGTGGGAAGAAACAGAATGATTCTTAGAACCCTTTTCTATATTTCTGCAATGTTTTGCTACCCTTACTTTTAGGGGCCTAATAGTTCGTCCAATATATTGGAGGCCACACGGGCACTCCAATAAATATATCACATTTTTGCTGTTGCATGTGATAGTCTCTTTAATGTTATAATTTTTACCAGTGTTGTTTGACTTAAAAGTAGTTATTAATCTGGATGTTTGTTTTGTCTTTTTGCATGCTGCGCATGTATTACATTTATAAAAACCTTTAATATTATTTTAAAAAAATTATCTTGCTTCACTTTCTGTCTTGGTGTAATTTTTTGTAAGGTGCATCTTTAGGTTGGGTGCTCCCCTAAATACTATTTTTGGTTTTGCTGGAATTAGATCTTTTAAGATATTATCCTCTTTTAGTAAGTGCCAATGTTTGTTTATAATTTGTCTAAGTTCTCTGTTTTTATTATTGTAGTTTAATACTATTGGAAGGGATATGTTTTGTTTTTGAACTCTTTTTTTAGATAGTAAGTCTTTTTGATTGGTTGTTAATGCTTGTTCTAGTGTGGATTGAATAATTTTATTGTCATATCCTTTTTGTAAAAAACTGTTTTTCATGTTTTCTGCTTGTTGTTTAAAAATGGTTGTTTCTGAGCAATTTCTCCTAAGTCTTAGCATTTGACTTTTTGGTATACTATCTAGCCAGACTTTGTTATGACAACTGTTGGTATCGATAAAATTGTTTACATGTGCGTCTTTAAAATGTGTTTTAGTATTAATTATATTATCTTTGATATAAATATTAAGATCCAAATAAGTGATTTGAGTGTCACTTATTTCTGAAGTTAAAAAGATTCCTTCTTGGTTGGTATTTAGAAAAGAGATACAATTTTGTGCTTCTTCTATAGGTCCTTTCCATATGAATAAAAGATCATCTATATATCTTGAATAGGACACCAGGTTTTTTGCCCAGCCATGTCCATATATATCTCTCCTCCCATTCTGCCATATAGAGATTGGCGCAGCTGGGCGCAAACCTGGTGCCCATAGCTATACCTCTCATCTGCAAGTAAAAACCATCCTTAAACCAAAAATAATTGTTGTTTAAAATTAAATTAATACCTTCAATTAAAAACTCTATTTGATCCTGAGGCATTTTATTATCTTTTTCTAGAATAGTTCTTACGGCTTTACATCCTTGTTTGTGTTGACTAATAGTGTATAGCGACTGGACGTCGCAGGTAATTAGTATAAAATCTTTTTCCCATTTAATATTCTTTAATTTATTTAAAAGGTCAATTGTATCTTTAAGATATGATTTGGTGTTGATGACATAGGGTTGCAACAAGACATCAATGTACTCGGACAAATTTGAAAGGAGAGACCCTATACCAGATACTATCGGACGGCCAGGGGGATTGGTGAGACTTTTGTGAATTTTAGGGAGAAAGTAAATGACCGGAATTCTAGGGTGTTGTATATTTATGTATTGAAATTCATTTTTGTTTAGGATTCCATATTTTATACCTTTCTCTAAAAAAGACTGAAATTTTATTTTTAATTCAGATGTGGGGTTATTCTGAAGTTTATTATATGTATTTAAATCATTGAGTTGTCTATATGCTTCATTTTAATATTGTTCTTTGGATAAAATGACAAGGCCTCCTCCCTTATCTGCTGATTTAATTACAATCGAATCATCATTATAAAGATCTTTTAAAATTTGTCTTTCGTTTTTGTTGAGGTTAGGTCTGTCTGTAGATCTTTTTTATTATTGTTGTCTAGATATTTTAAATCTTTGCACACTTTTGTTTCAAACATATCTGGTGCACTGGATTTGTGATGAGCAGGATAAAATATTGATTTTTTCTTTAAATTACTTCTTATATATTGTTTATCGTCTATGTTTGTATTTTGTTGTATAGTATCTTGTGTGTTGGGTTTACTTTGTGATTTAGAAATGAAAAATCTTTTAGGGTCGCATTTCTAACAAATTTGTTGATGTCGGTATAAGTCAAAAAGGAGTTATGTGGTCTGGTGGGAGCAAACTTTAAACCTTTTTTAAGGATATTTATTTGTGTTTTGTCTAGATTTTTTTGTGAAAGATTAAATATACCTATAGGTGGAGTGTCAGGTTTTGATTTTAAAATCTTCCTTTTTTGCTCTCTTCTTCCTGCTCTTCTACCTCTAGGATTCTTTTTCGGCTTTTTATGGGTGATATATTGAGACAATTTGTATTTCTTTCTCGATTGGACGGGATCTCTAAAGAAGAGGTTTCGTCAAATTGTTCGCAGAAAGACAGGACGTGATATCTATTCTTAGTGGTAATTTCATTTGGAGAATTGTGATCTTTGGTGTCATGTTTGTTATGTTTTTTATAATTGACTTTTTTCCCAGGAGTATTGTCTATCTCTTGGTTTTTGTTGTGGAGAAATTGGTGAATAAGTGAATTTGTGTGTTTTTGGTCTAACTACTAATGGTGATTCGTTTTGAATTTGTCTTCTTTCTTTTCTTTGGTCTCTATTGTTTTCTGTTCGATATGTTTGTGATTTTGTTTTCTGTTCAACAGGTTTGTTGTAAGTTTGTTTAAATCTATTTCTGTGTTCTTCATTGGGGTAGATATGTGGTTTCATAGTGTTAGTGGTCATGTGTCGATCTGTGAATTTTTTTTGAGATTTATTCCAATAATTTGTTCTATGTGGATGTGTCACCATGTGTGTCTATAACAAGGCCAAACATTCAATATGTATGTAAGTAAACTTTGGGTGATTTCTGTTATCATTATGATTTAGAAATGAGACAACTGTGATAATAAATGGTTTCATATGATCACTATCCTTCAATAAAATATATATATTTATTTTTTTGCATGATAAATCGTATTTTCAAAAACAATGTCAAAATTTCACAATTTCTGCCAGGGTATACAAACTTTTGAGCACAGCTGTATTGTATTCTAAACTTCAAAGGCAGGGGAGAAGTAGAGCATCAGTGCATTCTATTAGTAAATAGTCGATGCAGAAGTAGCTGGATCTAGTTGTAGACTGTGTACTGAAGCAACAGAGAGGGAGAGTGTAACCAGAAAAGGCAGTGCTCCAAAGGTCAGCAGCAGAAGAAGATTTTAAGAATTTGCCAATTTTACTCAGTCAGTGCAATGGAAGTGCCTCTAGTGGCTCTTAGCTGAAAGCTTTCTGTCTGAGCTAAGCTGAGTGCACGGCATAGCTAATTGACTGAAAGTGATTAGCTAATGCTCTGGGCCAATGAACTAGCATTGCACTCTCCTTTTCAGGAGCTTCTATCGCTCTCTCTTTGCTGCAGACAGGTGGCAGGTATTGACACTAAGCAGACTCCAGGTAAGGAGCCAAACTATTTTAAAATGGTTTGACTACTTATTGTGGGGGGATGCCAGGATACTCCTGGCACCATAACTACTACTACTACTGCACGTGTGATGATACAGCCTTAATATATCGTCCATGGGTAATCTTTCTACATAACTTGCAGCACTAGACTGCTCCACTAAATGCTAGTACTCCTCTTTGGTAGTGTATGCAGAATATACTGAGCTGAATTCTGGTTACTATATAATATTCTATCCATCCACTCTCCTGGCAATACTCTTATCAGTAATTACTCTGTAGAGGACAATGACTAGCCATATTTTGTTAGACCGCAAGGAAGAGTCAACACCAGCTTCTTTCTTGGAAACTCCTCAGAACTCAGACTCACTCTCCGACTGTTTATTGTATCCAGTTCCAGCCTACAGTAAAATACATTCAAATACATTACACAAAACATTCACCAATAGCAATACAGAACAGATCACATGGAAATAACTACAAAGCAACAATCTTTCAAGATTCTTTTCTTTCAGGAAGTGTTCCGGAGGATTGGAGGAAGGCAGATGTGGTTCCTGTATTCAAAAAGGGTTCAAAATCCTTGCCTGGAAATTATAGACCTGTGAGCTTAACCTCTGTGGCTGGTAAAATATTTGAAAGGTTATTAAGGGATAATATTCAAGAATTCCTTGAGAATAACATGGTTATCAGCAAAAATCAGCATGGTTTTATGAAGCACAGGTCGTGTCAAACTAACTTGATTGCATTCTACGAAGAAGTAAGTAGAAGTATAGATCAGGGTGTTGCAGTGGATGTGAGCTATTTGGATTTTGCCAAGTCATTTGATACAGTTCCACACAGAAGATTAGTGTTCAAACTCAAGGAAATCGGTCTAGATGAAAATGCTTGTTCTTGGGTAGAACATTGGCTTAAAAATAGAGTACAAAGAGTTGTCGTTAATGGTAAATTTTCAAGCTGGACAGAGGTTGCAAGTGGTGCCCCTCAGGGGTCTGTTCTGGGACCCCATTCTATTTAACATGTTTATAAATGATCTTGAAGACAGCATTGAAAGTCATGTTTCAGTGTTTGCAGATGACACAAAACTTTGTAAAATAATACAATGTGAGCAAGATATTACTTTGCTGCAGAGGGATTTAGATAGACTGGAGGACTGGGCACTCAAATTGCAGATGAAATTAAATGTTGAAAAATGCAAAGTTATACACTTCGGCGTAAAGAATACACAAGCAACGTATACCCTTAATGGAAGCGAATTAGGGATAACAACACACAAAAAGGACTTGGGAATTGTTATAGACAACAAACTATGCAGCAATGTGCAATGTCAATCAGCAGTGGCCAAGGCCAGTAGGGTATTGTCATGCATGAAAAAGGGCATTCATTCTCGGGACGAGAATATAATTTTGCCTCTTTATAAATCACTGGTAAGATCACACATTGAATATGCTGTGCAATTTCGGGCACCTGTTCTAAAGAAGGATATTATGGCACTAGAAGAAGTGCAGAGGCGGGCTACAAAATTAATAAAAGGAATGGAACATATCAGCTATGAAGAAAGGTTAACAAATGTAAACCTATTTAGTTTAGAAAAATGTCGCCTGAGAGGGGATATGATAACATTATACAAATATATTCGGGGCCAATACAAACCATTGTGTGGAAATCTATTCACAAACCGGACTTTACATAGGACACGAGGCCATGCGTTTAGACTGGAAGAAAGAAAATTTTGTCTAAGGCAAAGGAAAAGTTTTTTTACTGTAAGAACAATCAGGATGTGGAATTCTCTGCTTGAAGAAGTGGTTTTATCAGAGTCCATACAGATGTTCAAACAGATACTAGATGCATACTTGCAAAAACAGAATATTCAAGGATATAATCTTTCAATGTAGGGTAATAACTGCTTGATCCAAGGATAAATCTGACTGCCATTCTGGGGTCAAGAAGGAATTTTTTTCCTAGCTTGTTGCAAAATTGTGCTTCAAACTGGTTTTTTTTTGCCTTCTTTTGGATCAACAGCCAAAAACAAATGTGTGGAAAGCTGAACTTGATTTTCAGCTATGTAACTATGTAACTATGTAACAAAGTGATTTCTTACACTAGTTACCACCACCCCCTGTTCCAATACACCATGACAACAAAAGGTTATCTTGATTTGACCCACTGTCCTTTCAGAGCAATCTCTGGTTACATCAACATAGCCCTTTGCTGTAGTAGATAGACTTGCTGGCTCCCACAGCAGGTGGTCACTCACAGGGCAGCATTTAACTTGATTAGCCCACAGAATATATTTCACACCTAACCATACTTTTTATTTTATAGAAATGCTGCCCACCCAGTCTCCTTTTGTTGTCCCACAGCTGCATATACAGACACACACACACACTGCTCGATGTATAATACAGGTACACAATACAGCGATATCAAGATACATGGAAAACTGTGACAAAAATGGCGCTGCAAGCTTGTGGCTTGTGCCACACAAATCAGGCCATCCATTACAGCGTGCTATTAATTTGGTTAACATTTAAAAAAAACAGACATATTTGTGAGATCCGCTACACTCAACTGGTACAGCATAGGCTGAAAAAAACTCGTCCATCCTCAGACTTTTAGCTTTAGTTAATCACATCTGTAATAAAGTACGAGACCATTCCCTTGGATATTTTGGGAAATATAGTGAAATATGTTCCCAGGAACCTGTCACATACATACTCCTGAACCCACTATTATGAAAAGACCCTAAACTTAATCTAAAATTAGCATATCTGAGGTAATGTTTACATGATTCAGAAAAGCAAAACTTGTAAGTCACATGTCCAAAAAATTTTATAAATATACTAATTTTAGAAAGGAAAAAGAGGAAGTTTCAGTGTGGAGAGAAACTATTGTTTTAAGCCAAGAGTAACAAAGCAATGAGTCATAGACTCCAAAGCATAGCAGTGAATACATTCTAAAGTAATTTGACTCATTATAACAGTAGTTTTTATAATAAAATTGATCTTTAACCCCTTAAGGACACATGACGTGTGACATTTCATGATTCCCTTTTATTCCAGAAGTTTGGTCCTTAAGGGGTTAAACTTTAGGGTAAGTCTGCAAGAAGAAGGGCAATAAGTGCTAAACTAAATAACCAGAGACAGTTTCTACATTTTTCTACTGAGGTCAGGGCACGAGTCCTGCAGGAACGCGTGGGAACGACGTTCCAGCACTTTTGTTACAGCAGAAATGCTGTTCACGCTGTTCCTGCAGGCACTCAGGGGACGGCAAATAATGCTGCCCCCAAATGCCCCCCGTGTTCCCCATGTCATGGGGGGCCCAAGAGGTGGCCTGATGGCCACCTGATGCCCCCCCCCCCCGGCGGGCGCCTGTCTCCATATCAGACGCAGTGAGGGAGCTGTGTTCTCCCTGCTCCGTCTCACCGCGTGCTGTTTGCTGATGCCGGGAGCTGGAATATGATGTTATATACCGGCTCCCGGCATCAGTATACAGCCTGCGCGGTCAGAGGGAGGAGAGAGAACACAGCTCCCTCACCGCGTCTGATATGGAAACAGGCGCCTGCCCCACTGGGCCCCAGGGACAGGTCCGCACCAGCTCTCCAGGGTGGACATTTTTTTAATAAAAAAATAATAATAATTTGTGAGTGTGTGTCTGTGAGTGTGTGTGTCTGTGAGTGTATGTGTGTGGGTGTGTGTGTGTATGTGAGTGTGTGTGTATGTCTGAGTATGTGTGTGTGCGTCTGTGAGTGTGTGTGTGCACGTCTGTGAGTGTGTGTGTGCACACGTGTATATGTATATATACAAGTGTATATTATTTTTTAGGGGGGGGGTAACTTGGGTGAGTTCACACACTTTATTCCACAGGACTTGACCCCTGACTGAGGTCAAAGCTTCACATCGAAATGAAAACATGTTTTCCTCTAAACCATGCACATTACTATCTTTTTAATTAATACTATTAATTAAATATATGGCTATATTTTTAACTAACTGTAATTAACACAATATACAAAGTAGAGATAACAGAGCTAGATATGTATATAAATATTACTGAGGCTGAAAAAATATGTAAATCCTTATAGCCTCTATGTGCAGCTTATATTCTTCTATTAAAATAAAAAAATAAAAATAAAACACAAACAGTGGGGTGCATGGTACTATAGTGCTTACCCCTGATTTGATTCTCCTTTCCCTTGATTTCCGTGATTAACCATTTCACTACCACAATTACATATACACATTGTCATGAATAACCACCCTTACACAGAGTATAATTTCCCCATAACCCTAAACCTAGAATGGTTTACTTAGAATGGCCGCGTAAATGTAATAAGACAGAGAAATAGTCAAGGAACAGCCAGGTATAAAGGGCGCAAGAAATCGGAGGGGCGAGAGTCAAAGCCAAGGTCAATGAAGCCAGAGAACAGAATAGTTAGGTGTAACCAAGTCAAAAAAATTGAAAAAAACATATATATATATATACACACACACAAAAAAAATGTTTTGATTTTCTCACCCCTCCTGCGTGGTATTTTTAAACTTCATTCTCGGGTCCTCTACCAGAGGCCTGGGAGTTCTGTGCAATTCTTATCTTAGCTGTTCCTAGAACTGCACTCTTGTGGACAGCGATCTCAGATGTCCCACCTGGAATCTGTTGAAGACACTCCCCCAACTTGGGAGTCACAGCCCCGAGTACCCCTATCACAAGTGGGACTACTACTGCCTTCACTTTCCACATCCTTTCTAGTACTTCTTTCAGTACTTGGTATTTGTCCACTTTCTCATGTTCCTTCTTCCTGATGTCATAGTCACTTGGTATTGCCACATCCACCACGACTGCGGTCTTTCATTCCTTGTCTACCACCACAATGTCTGGTTGGATGGCCAGCACTTGCTTGTCTGTCTGGATATTGAAGTCCCACAGGATCATAGCCCTGTCATTCTCAACTACCCTTTGTGGTATCTCCCATCTGGACTTAGGCAGGTCGAATCCATATTCTGTGCAGATGTTTCGGTACACAATCCAAGCAACTTGGTTGTCTCTCTCCATGTATGCGGCTCCTGCTAACATCTTGCATCCATCTACTAGGCTCTGGACTGTCTCAGTGGCCTCTTTGCACAGTCTGCACCTTGGGTCTTGCATGGTGTGGTAGACTCCATCTTCTATTGATCTGGTGCTGAGTACCTGCTCCTGTGCTGCTAGGATTAGTGCCTCAGTGCTGTCTTTAAGTAGAGCAGTGAATAAATAAAAAAAATGCCTGTATTTATATGTTAAGGGATTTTGCATCAGGACCACTCCCCAAAACATAAGAAGGGTGTTGCAAATAACATGTTTCTGCAGTACAGTTATGATGATGTCAGTGCCAAAAAAGTGCGTCATATGCAGGGGAGTGGCCACAACAACCAGCATAAGAAACCAGGTGTCATGGGTGGCGGTCAGAAGACCAGGACCCCTGTGTGCCTGATGAGGATGATGGGAGTCTCAGCGTGGAAATGGACAATCAGGATCTGGTGCAGGGTATCCACAAGCCCCCTGGTGTTGAGCACCAGGGTTTGTGCGGCCACATACCAGAGCCCTGATGCAGCTGAGGAGAAGCCAGGAGCGGATATTAAGCAGTTACTAGAAACAAGACAAGATTAGAATAGGCACCAAACAAGATACCAAGACAAGAAGTACCCAGAACTGGAGCAGGACAGAAAGCAAAACCCAGAACATGTACACACTACATGAGGGAAATATGGACAGGGCAGGACAGGACTGTACATGAACTGGGAATACAAGACAAAATAAAACAATACAATATATACAAGACAAAACAAGAAGAGAAATAACCAAGTACTATATATGTAATCAACATTGGAGATTTAGACATAGATAAATGGCCAAGATGTATGCAGCCTACCACTGCGCCAAAGTACTCCAATTACGATGGGTCCTAACTGCCTAGATATGCATGACTAAATAAACAATAAAACACACACACTAACCTGCAAAGAAAGGAGCAGAGGAAATGAGAACACTGCTTGCAGGAAGACTGAAACAGAAAGGATTAATGGCAAAGGAATGGGTGTGGCAACAAAAAAACAAACATTTAAAGGAACCCAGAAGACTGAGAATTTCAGGAACGGAATAAAGGAATGAACCCAGAAAACCTAGCATAAAGAAAACCAAACATAGAATAGATAGCCAGAAAAACTAAACAAGAATTGTAAAAAGAGTACTGGATACCAGAAGCCAAGGTCAGAAATCTCAGCAGAATGGAACAGGACGTGACACCAGGGAAAGAAGCAGAACTGGATGGAACAGCATGATGTAGAATCGGCGCACCATGTTACCAGTCAAAGGTAAGCATGTGATCTGGTATCCCTATACACATTTTTACTTTAAATGATCAGACTAATGTGTTTTAATTCAATGTGGTTAACTGGATTTGCCTTTTGCTTTATATTATAAAAGTGTAAATTTCAAGAGAAAATTGCACTTTTGACTACCCCACACCCCTTGGTAAAGCTGCCTGTTTGGCTGTTTAATTTCCTTACTCCCCTTGAGCTCCAGTACTCAGGTATTCTGTCGCTCCATATCCTGGAGAACTGCATACTGCTACTGCTCCTCTATCTGACATGCTTCATTCTAGCCCCTTTTTCTTGACCTGCTATATTTGACTTCCATATTCCTGACTTTTGGATCTTTGAGTATGGGGTCCCCTCCTGACTTTTTGCTTTGGACTGACTTCACTGGCTCTCTCATTCCCTTCAGAGCTCTGACATTCTGGTCCAAGTTTTCCTGGAAGATTCTGTTTCTTGATTTCCCAATAAAGCCCACATGCTAACACATGCTTCCTTGTGTGCTCTGGGGTTTTATAGACAAAGAAGTGCCAGGGGTGGAAACCCAGTGCACGACGCTTCACCACAAAATGAGTCTCCTACCATAACAGTGTTTGCCACACCTCTCTGTCACGACTCCATTGCCTAGGTGAGACAGGTAGAGCATCACATGTCCAGTCATGATCACAGAGTGTATTGACATAATTTCCATTTCCAACATCTGAGGAGTATGAATCCTAACTGATGCTGCTATGGCATATTTCAGATTGTGCACCAATAAGGACATGACTTCCAGGTTGTGACAGCATAAAAATGACACTGCAGCACAAAGATGGTACCTCCCCTAGGCAATACCAAAGATTTCATGGACCACAAGGACACTGAGATATAGGTGATGATGGACCCTGGCAGCCGATACTCCTGTACTTTTTCAAACGTCCTCAACTATTCTTTGTATCCTCCTATTTCTCACTGGATTCTCTTTTCATTCTCTGACTCTTACAATTCCTCTCTTTAAATAAAGGTTCAGTAATGGATCTTTTTCAGCAAGTGTGTAGGGACACCATGTATATTATAAGCAGAGGAGGTTTGGTTAGAACTGCATGAAAAAAGTGATTTAACTCCTAAATCGCAATGCATTGAGAAGTGAGATTGTGAGGGCATGATGTATGCTCTAAAACTTCATCATTAAAAACTCTTTAACGACACATGATGGCTTTTACTTTGGAAGCTGTGTACTTAAGATGTTAAACTGTTTTGGTGCTTATAGGATCCCTTTTAAATGGTATTAATAGATAACTCAAAGAGTAATCAGAATAAAATTAAAAATAAAAATCTGTCACCAATTAGATGTGGGGTAGTCAACCTAGTCCCTAGCGCCTCTAGTGGGTGGTTTGAGATTTCAGGTGGGCGGTGGTGGGTTCTGCAGAAAATGCCCAGTGGTCCTCTATGGCCATGGACCAAGGCCGGCAGGGAAGATCCTTCATCTCCTCTGCCAGGCCATGCAGAGCCAGCCTTGCTGTTAGCCCTCTTAGGCTGGTGAGGAGATCAAATATCTCCCTCACCAGCCCGCTGGCAATCGGTTCCAGCAGAGGGAGGGAAGGGCCTTGGAGGCTCTGAGTTCCTCCTGCAAGCAGGCTGGTCGGAGCGTTGCAGCACGTTACCATGGCAATGCTCAGATACAGTGATGTGCTTGCAAGAGGACAGGAGAGCTGCAGGCTAAAGTGAACATGCCACCAATGGACCACCAGTGCTTGCCGTATTATGCCCCCCCTGCCTGGTAAAAAGTAAGAAGAAGGGATGGGGGAGACATTGAGATAGATTTTCATATCTCACTCACCTACACATAGCGTAGACCGCACTGCCCTTTCACACACAAATTGACTGCCCCCTCACACACGCTTGTGTGTGTGGGGCCCCCTTTACACACAGACTGCCCCACACACACAAGCACAGCACCCTTCACACACTGAATGTCCCACCTCACACACACACAGCACCCTTCATACACAGACAGCAACCCTCACACACACACACACAGCACCTCTCACACACACACTGCACCCTTCACACACATACAGCACCCCTCAAACACACACACACAAACACACTGTACCCCTCACACACACTGCACCCTAAGCACACACTGCCCCCTCACACACTCACTACACCCTTCACACACAAACACACACACACACAGCACCCTTCACACACACAGCACCTCACAGACACACACAGAAAAAGAAGTAGAATAGAAAAAAAGGGGGAAATCACATAAATAAGTACATTAAAAAAATAATAATAAAAAAATACCTCCTCTCTAAAAAAATAAATAAATCACATGTGCGCTATAAAATTAGTTACAGCGGCACTGGTGAGCGGTAAGGAAATTTTACCATCAACAAAGATACTAAAGTGGGCGGCAAGTATTAAAAGGTTGATTACCCCTGATTTAGACCTATATTGTAATGGAAAAAGAATAGTGAAAAGAATGGAAAAAGATAGTGTGTTTGTTTCAAGGAGCACAATAAGACAATACTTGAATAAAAATGAGCTGCATGGTAGAGTTGCCAGAAAGAAGCCTTTATTGCACCAACACCACAAAAAAGCCCAGTCACAATATGCTTGACAACAACTTGACATGCCTCACAGTTTCTGGCACACTGTAATTTGGAGTGAAAAGACCAAAATAGAGCTTTATGGTTATAACCATTAGCCCTATGTTTGGAGAGGGGTCACCAAGGTCTGTAGTGAAAAGAATACAATCCCCACTATGAAGCATGGTGGTGGCTCACTGATGTTTTGAGGGTATGTGAGCTCTAAAGTCACTGGGTATCTTGTGAAAATTGATGGCAAGATAAATGCAGCAGAAAATACTGGCAGACAATTTGCATTATTCTGCACAAAAGCTATGCTTGAGCTTTCCAGCATGAGAATGAAAGGGGGCAATACACAGTATTAAGAACTAAGGGTATGCAGACTTTTGAACAGGGGTCATTTTATTTTTCTCTTTGTTGCCATGTTTTGTTTTATGATTGTGCCATTCTGTTATAACCTTCAGGTTGGATATGAATCCCATAAGAAATACAAGGGGGGCGTGGCTTGCCAGCTAATGGAGTAGGATGCTGTTTACTGAGGCTCTGCGATCCCAGCCCACAAAGCCCCTTCTCACAACTCTCCAGCCGCACAAAATGGGGAAATCCCGATGCATGGTGACTCCTATACCCGATGGACCTATTGGATTATTTTCTTTACATCACGGCGGCCTCAGGCAGTCAGACAAAACGGCCTCTCCTGGCTCAGAAAAAGTGTCTCACTTCTTGCCGGCGAAACCTTAGCACACACATCGGCTGAACTAGCTGCAATCTCCGTTAACATGCTCACCAGAGCAGATAAAAAAAAGCCCTAGTGATGGAATTGTGTTAAGTGATCCATGCAGAGATTCTGGAGGTCCGCAAGGATCTCACAGCCCTGGAGCAACGAGTCACGGAACTCAAGACTGATAACCAGCAAGCTACTCAAAACCTCCAAGCAGACGAGGTGGCTACCACCTGACAGGGCTTGTTTATATTGTGCCTCCGCATGCAAGTTGAGGGTCTAGATAACCGAGGTAGGAGTAATAATATATGCATTAGGGCCTACGCAAGACAGAGGGGGAAGACCTGCAGGAAACCCTAACTCACCTGTTCACGCAGGTCCTGGGTGAAAAGGCCCCTGACGAATTTCACATTGAGGGCCCATAGAGTGCTCCATCCCCCAAGGCATGATGGACTACCCCGGGACGTGATTTGCTGCCTGCTGTCCTTTCACCTCAAGGAAGCAGTAATGAGAGCCACCAGACTACAGGCCTCAATCACTTACAATGAGGCGCAAATATCTCTCTACCAGGATCTCTCCATACTGACCATGGATGCCTGTAGGGCACTGAGACCCACCTACTCCAGGAGAAGAGGATCCCCTATAAGTGGGGCTTTCCATTCAGCCTACAGGCCTGAAGGGGTAATGTTTGGCACACTCTATGTTGGTCGAATGATGTCCCTGGATTTTTACGGCCTTGAACCTCCCTGCAGTGAGTCCTGAATTGGAACCTGGAGGGTCCTCCACCACGTTCAGTCTCCACAGAGGAACCCGCACTAGAGCGCCTGCCTGGAGGTCGAGGTGTTCCACCCCGGAGATGAGGAGGGCGGAGGGCCGGATGTCCTTGAAGAATAGAGGCCATTCGGGTCCACCCCAACATGGCCTATAGGACCATCACCTCTTGAAGCCCACATCAAGTCATCTGACACCTGAAGCCAAATGTTGACCCACACTGAACCCACCTCGCTCTTCCTGAGCTCCAGAGAATACAAGAAGCACTGAGTTAGTTAATCTTCTCCCGTTTTAATTTGTTGCCCCGCTGCCATAGTCATGATCCCGACTGCGCAAATTCCCACCCTGGTGCACCGTTCAGAAGGCAGGAGACTTGGGGCTCCAAAAGTAGTCTCCCTGAGCTGCGTAATGCAATTGGAAGTGGGTGGACAGGTGCTGGGCCCAATTGGAATTTCTATCTAAAGGAATGTAACATTTGGACACTTCAGCTAAGTCACAAAACCCTGGTGTCCACTACAAGGTCCATGTTTTTGTCTCCCCCTGGACATAGTAGTCAGCAGTTTTAGATGCCTCAGACTTACCCATCTCACTGTCACACGGGCGCGATGCGCGAAGATGGATCACATACAGCAGTTTGGGAGGGGTCTTGGGCCTACTTAGAAAGGGGTACCTGGGGATGGGACTATCATGGTGTCCCTTGCAGACTCACTCCTTGGGTCCCAGGAATGCAGAAGAAATGGTGGGATGCACACCTGTCCCGGGTAGGGCTGACCTCACGGGTTCTGCTTTTACACCGTGATAGTGACCCCGTTGTCAGTTGACTGGCCCTGTGCCTATTTTGTATGCTCCTTACCTTTTGCTCCCAGACTGGTTACTGTGATCTTTATGCAGGAGGGGGCCTACCTTGCTCTGGTGGGCCCCTCGGGCATCTCGACCCCAAGGCCCACCAGGGAGGGACGTGCAGGGCCTGCTATAGGTTTATTTTCACTGAGGGAATGCTTTCTGCATTTAACCATTGAGTGGGCCTGAGCAGCCTGGGGTTCCCGGTGGCCTTGCATACCCCATGACTGGGGTGACCGACAGGTCATGAGCCCTCTTTATATATGTGAGACAAAATTAACTGGGTAGGCGAAAGGGACACTGACTGGCACCAAGGGAGCCTCCGGTTGGGCTCTCCACCGTGAATAGTACAGACGGTGGAAAGGGTCCTAGAACACCCGCCCCCTGGCGTGGAGTTCCCCTTGCCCAGACCACAGACGTAGATAGAGACCAGGGTGCCCTGGGTTATATACCCCACAGGGACCTCAAAAAGCTCTACATGGCCAGTCACCACGTTCACCCAGTAGGGTAATAATAAGGGAGACTTGACGCCACCTTAGAGCTCAAACCACCCTCACACCCATGGGTATTTGTTATGTTGTTATATATGTATTGCTTTATTTGAAGGTGTTTTGCTTTATTTAAAGGTGTCGAATTTATACATGTACTGGAGATACAACACTGTTTTTGTGGGCTGGACATAGACAGTGTCCAACACTACCCCCACGAGACAGACCCACTCTGTAAATTCTGCCGGAGTTTGGGTGAGGGTTCTCCCCTCGAACAATGCACTCACTTAGACACTACAGAACGACTTAGGGCCATTGTTGCCTGACACCTACGTCATTAATTTGACTTTCCCCTCTCCCTTCCTCCCCTATGTACCCCTGACAGTCTCTCCCCTTTCCTTCTCCTCCCCAACCTTTTTTTTTCTCCTTATTTTTCTCTTTACTCTTCTTTATCCCATTTCTCCTGGTTCCCTTCTCCCTACTATCTCCCATCATGACGCTGGGCTTTCAGCATGCCCCGCTGCAGCTATGATCCAATAATGTCAGGGGCCTTAACATACCTGAGACACGAAAACAACTTCCGCGACTGAACTGATGCAATGAATAGCTGACCTAGAGACACTACATAAATCAGCTCTGATGGAGGAGGTTTATTTACAACTGACAGACGCATGACGACAACTCAAAGACCTACTATTCAAGAAACTTTTACAAACTATACAAAATCCAATAGATGCTACTTTATCCCCACCCAATATCGCTCTTAAATGCGGACCTTAAGTTGTTTGCCAAAACCATGAGCCCGCATTTGTCCCACATATGTCAAGACCAGTGGCATTCGTTCCTGGCAAAGAAGCAAGTGAGCCCTCAATATCATCCCCACCGGTCAATGGGGAAAAAGCTTGTCCTGCTCTCCACCGATGCCAAAAAAGCATTCGACCGGGTGGACTGGAACTACCTGGATGTCACACATCAGCATATGGTGTTCGGTCCCCACATGCGTTTTTGGGCGATGGTGAACTCTAAGATCCGGACTCTGACTTGCTGCTCTGACCTCACCCCATGCTTCTACACCACACAAACATGACCCTTAAGACCTACAAGAAGTCCCTAACTAAACATTTACAGGCAGCTGCTAAATCTCTCATCCCTAAGCTCTGGAAACAGATGAGAGATTCCAGAAATGGTTTGATCGGGTGGGAGAAATTTACACCTAGGAAT
This sequence comes from Pelobates fuscus, assembly GCF_036172605.1. Classification (NCBI taxonomy): domain Eukaryota; kingdom Metazoa; phylum Chordata; class Amphibia; order Anura; family Pelobatidae; genus Pelobates; species Pelobates fuscus. The sequence continues at coordinate 248,341,475 of NC_086318.1, forward strand.
CACTGACAGCAGTACAAAGACTTGGACCCCATGGCAAGCAATTAAACCTCCCCAACCCTTTTTTTTTTTTCTCTTTCTGGTGGAGTCTGAGGCATTCAAATTTATAGCTATTGGGACACCGCAGTGGAAGGTACCCGGACGAAATTTATTTTCACAAAATGCAATTCCCAACCTGTACTCGATTGTGCAAAAGGAAGTAATGGCATGTCTGGCACACAGTGTTGGGGCAAGGTTCCATCAGACCACTGATACCTGGTCTGCAATGCATGGTCAGGGCAGGTATATCACCTACACTGCGCATTGGGTAAACCTGCTGAAGGCTGCCAAGCATGGAATGCGTGGCTCTGCAGAGGAGTTGGTGACACCGCCACGACTTGCAGGCAGGCCTGCTGCCACCTCCTCTACTCCTCCTACTCCATCCTCTTCCATAACCTTCTCGGCTGAGTCCTCTTCTGCTGCTGCGTCTTGCTCCACATCAACGGCACCCCCCCAGCTCCCCAGGTACTATTCCACATCCCAGATACGCCAGTGTCACGCCGTCTTGGGGTTGACTTGCCTGAAAGCAGAGAGTAACACCGGACAAGCACTCCTGTCCGCCCTGAACACACAGGTGGAAAAGTGGCTGACTCCGCAGCAACTGGAGATCGGCAAAGTGGTTTGTGACAACGGAACACATTTTTTTGGCGGCATTGAAGTTGGGCAAGTTGACACATGTGCCGTGCATGGCACATGTGTGTAATCTGATCGTACAACGCTTTGTGCATAAGTACATAGGCTTACAGGACGTCCTGAAGCAGGCCAGGAAGGTGTGTGGCCATTTCAGGCGTTCCTACACGGCCATGGCGCACTTTGCAGATATCCAGAGGCGAAACAACATGCCAGTGAGGCGCTTGATTTGCGACAGCCCGACACGTTGGAATTCAACACTCCTAATGTTCGACCACCTGCTCCAACAAGAAAGAGCCAAGAATGAATATTTGTATGACCGGGGTGCTAGGACAGCCTCTGGGGAGCTGGGAATTTTTTCGCCACGTTACTGGACGCTCATGCGCAATGCCTGTAGGCTCATGCGTCCTTTTGAGGAGGTGAATAACCTAGTCAGTCGCACTGAAGGGCACCATCAGCGACATCATACCATTTGTTTTCTTCCTGGAGCGTGCCCTGCGAAGAGTGCTGGATCAGGCCGAGATGAGCGTGAAGAGGAAGAGGAAGAGTTGTGGTCACCATCACCACCAGAAACAGCCTTATCAGCATCGCTTGCTGGACCTGCGGAAACGCTGGAAGAGGATTGTGAGGAAGAGGAGTCAGAGGAGGAATGTGGCTTTGAGGAGGAGGAGGAAGGCCAACCACAACAGGCATCCCAGGGTGCTTGTTGTCACCTATCTGGTACCTGTGGTGTTGTACGTGGCTGGGGGGAAGAACATACTGTTATGGGCAAATGCAAATATTACAAGTTTTAGAATGAAATGTTGTATTTCTTAAACTGTGTACTTTGTCTTTAAGAGATATTGCAAACTGACAAGGTGTTAGAAATGGAACATATTGTTTTTCATAGATGTTTCTTTAAGCAATAACCTCAGTGCATAATATGTTTGCGCCATTTTGTCCCAGACGAATTACAATAACAATAATGCATAAACAAGCTTCAAGGCTATACTACGACTCTTTCAGTACACAATATACTGTGGTAACCCCAAGTTAATGGAACTTCCCCAAATCCGGGAATCTCCCACGACTGTGCACTTACGTCTTAGTATAAACAACAGATAAGCTATTCAGACTTTGGGAAGCCATCTTGTCCCAAGTTGGTGGAAGTTCCCCAAGTCAGGAAAATTTCCATGACGTGTGCACTTGCTTTTAGTTATGGCCTTGTATCTTTGCCAAATTAAGGGAGGTCCTAAATTGATTTAAAGTAGACAAGTTACTTTTTCATATATGAACTATGGTAACTCTAAAATGACGACACTTAAGGTATAAATAAGTGTACTTTTAAATGTTAACACACAGAGGAGAGACTTGGAGACAGACGCTGCTCCATCTTAAAATGACTGAGAGGCTGACATGATGACATGTTCAGAAGGGTATGTTAACCTATTAATGATATTTGCAAGCATTTAATTTCATCTTATAAACTCTGCTATAATGGATTTTATATGTCTATATTTATATTTTTATATAATAAATATCTAAAAGACAAAACTATTGCTTCCAAGACAGTCCTTATTTTATATTGTATTCTCAATTATTTACATATGTTAAATAGAGGATCTCTTACTAACTATATAACATTATGGCTAAGATATCTGTATGGTTAGCCCTGCTAAGTTCTATGCTTTAAGACATTATAGAGGTAAATAAGGGAACCACCCACGGTTACAATTGTGGTAGCAGAGGATGGTTCCCTTATTTACCTCTATAATGTCTTAAAGCATAGAACTTAGCAGGGCTAACCATACAGATATCTTAGCCATAATGTTATATAGTTAGTAAGAGATCCTCTATTTAACATATGTAAATAATTGAGAATACAATATAAAATAAGGACTGTCTTGGAAGCAATAGTTTTGTCTTTTAGATATTTATTATATAAAAATATAAATATAGACATATAAAATCCATTATAGCAGAGTTTATAAGATGAAATTAAATGCTTGCAAATATCATTAATAGGTTAACATACCCTTCTGAACATGTCATCATGTCAGCCTCTCAGTCATTTTAAGATGGAGCAGCGTCTGTCTCCAAGTCTCTCCTCTGTGTGTTAACATTTAAAAGTACACTTATTTATACCTTAAGTGTCGTCATTTTAGAGTTACCATAGTTCATATATGAAAAAGTAACTTGTCTACTTTAAATCAATTTAGGACCTCTGCAGTCCAATTCAGTTCAGGTGCTTCCTGCTTGTTAACATAATCCCAATGCAGTTTTAAAACGACAGCTAGGGTTGATGTTATGATAATGCTGCAGATTGTAAGAAGGAGACACCATAACCAATTTTCTAGCATCCTTTTGCTTCCATCTTTGCATTTCTTTCTTACTGTATAAGATAATTCAGGTTCAGTCTCTGTTTTCTCCAGAGTCTTTCTTATAACGATGTTGATGATTCATTTTTCATTCATTCCATGTTAACTGTGAATGTATCACGCCTGTCTGTTCATCCTTTCTCCTTCACATTTGCAGGTTCAGATGTCAGATCATGATTCAGTCTGTTATGTGGCTATGATTCTGGTGGCTGTGTTCTGGTGGCATTTCTGTCATCCTCTGTTTGTTTTATCTTGTCATCTTTAACAGCATTCACTGTGTCAGCAGTCAGTGGTTCTGTGAACGTCCTGTTAGTAAAATATCAAAACTTACTGTTCTCTGTTGGCTCTGATTGTTCTCTGTAGTAAAAGTTCTCGGAGTCACCCTCTCCAGGACAAACTGGCCAACAGTAAGAAAAAGTTGGTGGTGCATGGTGAGATGGACTGAAAAAAAATTCCCTAAATTTCTCTAATAGAACCAATGTTCTAAGCTCTCCCTGGTGCAGAAATATGTTTGTCAGTGAAAAACATGTAACATTTCATATGGTGTTTCACCATTTGTATCATCAGGTATGTTGTGAATGCTCACATGTACCATAGGAATAAATAGATACCACTGTGTGGGGCAAGCAACTAGTAACTTGGTTAATAATCATTTAACCTCAGCATTTTCCCAGACCACAACCCCACTACTTTGGGGGTGGTTGGGGCACTGAAATCCCAAAGTAACCCAAATGTGATTGCCCAGTTTTAGGTTTCCTTTGCAGTAACTGCAGGACCACCATCCAAATGGATGGTCCTGGGATTATCAAATGCATACTAAGGAAGTGAGACTAGAAAACGTGGTATCAGAGGTTGCACTTCGCACAGGATATATCCAAGTAAACCTGGTACATGCATCAACACATACAAAAGCATATTCATAACCATGAGATGTTGATAACTTCCAATGTATAGTAATTCAAAAAGTACGTTAGTAATATTTCAATAAACAGTACATCAGTAATGTGGCAATAAGCAAATGCTTATGATTACTAAACACATGAATTACAGTATAACCCATATTGGACCATCAATATTACTTTTCAGGAGTCAGAAGTACATTACCTCTCTCTATAAGAGCTTGTCCTAGCGATAAAAAAGCTTTTGGGCAAGTCTATCTTTCCTCTATAGAAAGAACAACCAACATATTACCTTCAATGGTTATTATATAATTAACCCCTCTAAACGATAGGAGTATTTATGTGGATACCAGGTGGATAAGGTCTGGATATCCTTGCAAGCATAAACTCTGCATCATGACTGAGAGATGGGGTATGCTTTTGTGATCCAGTGACCACAGACACATTGCATCAAAGTGCCTGTTGACGGCCAACTATATGAGGAGAGGGACCATGCTTTGTTATAAGCATGTCCATACACGTATTACAATGCCAGGCTTTCAATTTGTTACCACAAAGCAAAATGCAGGTGTGGATATAAACACACGACGTATCGTAAGAAAAACTGTTTGAACACCAGACTGAGACTCGAGATCAGTTTACAGTGGACCAAAATAGATAAATGAAATCCTATCAAATAATATACTTTCAATATACTTTCTTTAAATTACTTTATCCTCTGTATTAACTATGAAATATTAAAGTTAAAACAATAACATTTAAAAGCCAGCTTTTAGTGTGCATAGGAATTACAAGGCCGTTCGTAGTGTGAGATAAAGAACAGCTTTTTTTAAAATCCGAATAGTCTGTGAACACAAAATGACCTTGCGCTGAAAATTCACTAGCAGGGGAAAAGAAAAACAACTTTTTTTCTTTAGTAAATTAATTAATTAAACGTAGTTAGAACTTCCCTCAAAGTCCCGATTACTTTGCAAGAAACATGTCGTCCTTAAATACTTGGTAAGTCTATTAAACAGTGAAATAGCATTTTTACTCTGTATATTATTTTGTCACAGCTATACTGTGCATTATAACAAACTATTTTATAAGTGTTGTGCAAATTGTTCGTTAAAAGCCAGTGATCTAGCGAGATATAGAACATTTATTTATTTATTCTTTAAAGCTCTGACCTCAATCGGTAAAGCAATATTGTAATGGTGTCCATTGCAATCTGCTATCTATACTTGTTGCTCTCAAAAATTCTGAATATGTTCAGAGATTTCTCGGGCAATAATAAATCCCCCACTTCTCATTTATGCTAAACCTGCCTGTTGTAAACGGATTCGGTATATTTCTTGACATAAGTACTTGTACTTAAATCTGTTTAACAAAGCTGTTTATATTGTGGTAAAAATATATATATTTTTTATTATTATTATTTATTTTATTTTTTAACATTGCTTAATTTTTTAAAAAAGATACCTGCATATTTCATTAAATATCCTTTATATGTCTTTCAGGCATAAAATATCTGCAAATTAAGATTATATACAAAAATGCATGTTCTGGATGTTCCCACAATACCTCTTCTATTATTATATATATTTTTTTTATTTTTTTTATTTTTTTAAGTGTGAAATCTGATTCCTTTTGGGATGAGCACCCCTCTCAGCCCCCCAGTTTCAGAGGCCCCTTTGGAGGTGACCACAGAAAAGTATAGATTCTATAAAATAGATATGAGGGGTCTTTGGACAGTAAAGTCACTTTAATTATACTTTTCATATAGCAGATATGTGATATGCAATGTGATTTAATATATCAGAGTATTATCACTTTAATTGACACTGCATTTTTTTATGCATTATTCTTTATGCATTATTATTTTTCTTTTTTCTTAGATTTTAATGTCTGTTTAGAATATTGCAGGCTTTGCAATATCCAATTAATTTTGCATTATATATATTCACAATGCTCTTACAACTTATTATTATTATTATTATTATTATTATTATTATTATTATTAAAATTGGCCTCTTTCAGCATTAGCACTATCTACCACTGGAATTAGTGTAAGATACACCAATATGTCGTGGAACTGAATCCCCATATATGAGATTTGAAACTGTAATTTTTCTACGCTGTGCCTTAATCTGTATTTATATACATAATTGCGGCAGCATATAGCTTTTAAAGAAGCAATTATTTCACCCATCATGTGTGGTTGACTGTGGACTTTTTTTTTAAAACCTATTCTTTATTTTTATTTTTTTATAAATCCGTTTCTGACTCTGAGAGAGCAGGCTGCTGAATGCATGTAAATGCTCTTACTACCTAGTCTATATACATTTATTTATAAACAACATTGGTGTATTTATATATAAACAACTTTGATATTTAATCTTATTTTATATTTTTTTATGAAAACCTAGTTTATGAAATTTACTGAGATTACGTGTGTCTGATCTGATTACAGTCAGTAGTACAATATCATTGTTCTAATTTCCTTACTGCTAGCAATACAGGTACAGTGGGATAGTACCACTTATTTAAGTAAGCTTTCCCTTTTAAAATTGGTGGATTTTAATCCTGCCATTGCAATCGACTAAAGACTGTACCCGAGTAAGCAAAGTCATTATGTGCAGGGATTGTGTACTTTAAATAGTAGAATACTTATGCTATTCTAGTGAATTGGGCTGGCTGCTTAACACATCATTTAGTATATTTTGGTTACATTTAAAGCTGTAAATGTATTTAACATTTTATTTAAATAAGCCTTTAATAATTTCAGTTTAAAAGTTATCAGAGATCCTGTGTAGTTACAATTTTATTTTGCCCTGATTTACCTTACATATATATTATTTTTAATCATTTTATAAATATTTATTTTTGCAGAGCATTTAGGGAAGCAAAGGATGTATAACCACCGGTTGCTTTTTTTCTAGGAGGGTAGTATAATTTCAACTCTGTTTAGGAACAAATATGAGCTAGTTAGCATATATTATATAAAATATATGCTGCAGTGTACTGCATTGTACTTCACTGAATGTATTAAAAGCCATGTCTTTCTCTTTATGGCTGTATGTGATAATGTTGTTCATAATCTGGAATATAAAACAACGACTTCTCAACTCCTTGGAATGTTTACATGTCTCCTATCTCCGCAACCTTGGCTGGAAACTCCAGACTCCAATAATAGTTATGCTGTTATAATTCCTGATTTTTAATGAACAGCTAGCGTAACTGACAGTATGGAAATTTTCACTGTTTTATAAAACTTTTCATATATAGTGGACATTAGAATCCAGAATGCAGTAATGCAATAATTTAAAAATCCTGTCTGTCTGTTGCATGAATGTTTTCATTAAGCCATAATGCAATTTTCTATGCATTCTTGGAATTAGACTTCAAATTCATCGCTCTGTCTTATCACTTTTCTTTTGACAACATTTTGCATTAATCTTTTTCCTGCGCATGCATACTACGCAGCTACAAAGAGAACATATCCCCCTGCCTGCAATCCACTGTCCTGGAACTAATGGGCCATGCTGTGCTGGTGTATTAGGCATATCAGGGAGATTACCAAATATGTAGATTTGCTCTCTTATGATATTAATTAAGATCCACAAAATTTCAGCATTGTATGCTGATTACAATGTACCTGGCACCTGAACTTAAAGTGCCGTGTACAAGTTCACGTTAAAATCATCTCTATTGATGAAGATCTCTCTCTGAGTCTGGGCTACAAATAGCTCATTAGATTCTTGATATTTCAAGACTTGTGCCATGACAAAGTATTGTGTCTTCTCTTACGTATAAGAGGTTACCTAGGTATTTGTTATTGTTTATTTAACGCTTCCAAGTACAAGTCCCTTCGTGGTCGCCAATTGTAACCGTGGGTGGTTCCCTTATTTACCTCTATAATGTCTTAAAGCATAGAACTTAGCAGGGCTAACCATACAGATATCTTAGCCATAATGTTATATAGTTAGTAAGAGATCCTCTATTTAACATATGTAAATAATTGAGAATACAATATAAAATAAGGACTGTCTTGGAAGCAATAGTTTTGTCTTTTAGATATTTATTATATAAAAATATAAATATAGACATATAAAATCCATTATAGCAGAGTTTATAAGATGAAATTAAATGCTTGCAAATATCATTAATAGGTTAACATACCCTTCTGAACATGTCATCATGTCAGCCTCTCAGTCATTTTAAGATGGAGCAGCGTCTGTCTCCAAGTCTCTCCTCTGTGTGTTAACATTTAAAAGTACACTTATTTATACCTTAAGTGTCGTCATTTTAGAGTTACCATAGTTCATATATGAAAAAGTAACTTGTCTACTTTAAATCAATTTAGGACCTCCCAGGATGTAAGGTTTCTGACAGATTTTGCTGGTCTTTTATATTCCATTCTCTTGGCAGGGCATCTGCTCTTAGTAGGCCTGTGTTGTTATTATTTATTAATTGCATCAAGGTTTCTTTCGTTAATTGATATGTTTCTTCCGACTTCAAATTTATATGCCACCAAATGTCATTGTAAAGTTCATTGTTACAGAATATTGTTCCAGGATGGTTTTCACTCCAGTAGAAATCTATATTCCTCTTCTTCTGCTCCTTCCTATTAACCAAGTTTTCTGAGTTGTAGGCAACAATCTGTGTCTTGTACTGTGAGGTGCTTTGATAGTCAATCAGGTTTTCTCAGTACCATGTTCCATCTTGAGAAACAGCTGGGTGTTGACAATTATCAGCCTTTATTTCTTTTTCCGGTCATCTTCTGTCTGGATAATAGCAATGTCCAGAATTAACATAGCACTTCTTTTCAGCATAAGAAGGCTGTTTGCGGTAGTCATTCAATGATAAACTATATGGCAAAGTCTTTTCTTACATCACCTTCATAGGTGCATCCAAAGTCTTTCACAAGCATCTTTTTCTGTTTTGTTTTTTCATGAAATATTTTTACACCGTTTATGATGTGTATAGATTGGATACTCTCCGATATTCTTTTACGGAATAAATTAATTGACAGCGTTTCGAAGACATCCAAGACATTGTCTTAAGTGACATGGTTCCCATTATAGTAAATGTTATGTTGATACAGCAATCGAAGTGGTATCTCAAGAACGCCTCTTTTTGCTGTATTGGAATCTTTGTAACATCTCAGTGATAAACATCTCAATGACATCAGGTGCTGTTGTGCTAAAAATGTTAACAGGTAAAATCTGTGGAAAAATCTTTACATTTGTTATACTTTGTATAATAATGATAGATGAAATAGTAATATAGTTAATCTTTCTAGTGTTTTGTTTTAAAGATAAACACCCTTGTATATGATTTAGAGATATAAGGATAATTCGAAGCAGCAAAGTATTTACCGCCTTTGTTCACAATGGTATGTAAAATCAAATTCTCTTTAAATGTTAAAAATACTCTTTTATTCAAAATCTCTCAATATATTTAGAATAGTTGCTAATTGGAAATATGACGTTAATTATCTTTCTTTGGCCTGTTAGGTAGAAGACAACTTATTCCCTAAGTTACAATTAGTAAATATAATAACTACAGTTATTAGTGGCTTAAAATACCAGGAACACCCACAAATTGTCTTATATATTTTTTTATTTTTTTTTACCAAGATCTGACAGCCATTGTGGAAAGTTACGTTCATGAGGTTGGATGCTTAACAATGTGAATCTTAATTGTTTAAGTATATTTTTCAGTGGCTGTTGGGTGTGGCTTAAGATGATTTGAATGTTTTATTATTTCTAAAAGTGAGTTAAGAAAGCACTCAGATACAATATTGAAGGTATTTATATTATAACTCTACCTTTGTATAGGTGGCGTTATGTACCTTTAACCATCACAAACCAAATAAAATTTTCTTGGTATTTGAAAAACCGATAAAATATTTCATTACGTGTATTTTAATATATATACATAGAGTGGTATGGATGTTGAATTTATATCTTTGACATCTTTTCACCAGTTTGCAATTGGTGACCTAAATGATAAATTTCCCAAATCATCATGTATATCACCTGGACGGGTTAATCCATAATACTCTGACTTTCCATTGACTGGCCTTGGCTCTGGCAGAATGAATATTTTTATCATTATAAATAAACTTTATGATAGTTGAAGTAAAGTTTCTGCCTGTCTTTCAGTTAAATTTTAACTGTTGAAGTACTTCACTTATATTAATTATACCACTCTGCAAACTTAAACGAATATCGAGTAGTTTCTGATTTAATAAGGACAGTTCACATTTTCTTCTAAAGTTTAAACGTTATTGTAGTTGTTATTGTAATCATATGATCTTTAACTATCATGATTCAATTATTTATCTGGGTAATTAGCTGTTATGCTCTTATACTTTATCTAATATATTTGTTTGTAGGCCATACTGCAGCTGCATTTGGCATTTTAGCAATAATTTTCAATTGCGTTTCAGATATTCACAAAGTCTATCCACCTTTGTAATTAACACATTATGTGTTTATTTTATACCATTAATTATAGTATCTGTATTATATTACACGTTGTCACTGACACATTTCTGATACAGGGAAACAAATAGCATGATTGCTTTAGTAATTATAATTTTTCTGTCCGTGCACCACATTCCTGCAAGTCCAGAATATAGCAAAAATCCTTTGTCGTTTGATTCTATGGAGCCATTTAACGTTTTGATGGGTATAGTTATACCAAAAGAGCAAGGAGTACATTGGTAGATCACATCTGCAAAAGAACAATTACAGATTCCTTGTTGTAGCAATGTCTCTGTGTTTATGTTTACAGGAGTTCCTTACTTTGCAGGTATGTACATAATATGTAGAGTTTAAGAAAAGCTGCAAATCGTTCTTTAGTACAAGTGTCCCAGGATTATACAATATCTGCAACCAATTCTAGCCAAAAATTTGGAAAGCTGGACTCCACAACCTATACTCTACAACAAATACCCGGGTATTCTACAAACACAACCTCCAGCAATATATCTAAGGAATGTAAACTTCTACAGGCCTTTACAGACTTTGGATTACAAATACAATTACTACTTTTAACTTTGGATTACAATTCGTATCTGGATCCATCCAAGAATATCTTACTCTAGAACTTGGTGTTCTTTTCAATTCTTTCCCAGTCAAAAGCTTTGCTCATTTTAATCAACCACCTTTACAGGCAAAGATCACACTACGGATATTTTACTGTTACAACAATGATCAAAGATGCTGGGAGCACAAAAAACCTAGACTGTTGGAGAACTTTGGTTCATTAATTTAAGGAAGAAATGGTCTACAATGTCCACAGTTTAATGGAGAGGGTGTTATGGGCAAATGCAAATATTACAAGTTTTAGAATGAAATGTTGTATTTCTTAAACTGTGTACTTTGTCTTTAAGAGATATTGCAAACTGACAAGGTGTTAGAAATGGAACATATTGTTTTTCATAGATGTTTCTTTAAGCAATAACCTCAGTGCATAATATGTTTGCGCCATTTTGTCCCAGACGAATTACAATAACAATAATGCATAAACAAGCTTCAAGGCTATACTACGACTCTTTCAGTACACAATATACTGTGGTAACCCCAAGTTAATGGAACTTCCCCAAATCCGGGAATCTCCCACGACTGTGCACTTACGTCTTAGTATAAACAACAGATAAGCTATTCAGACTTTGGGAAGCCATCTTGTCCCAAGTTGGTGGAAGTTCCCCAAGTCAGGAAAATTTCCATGACGTGTGCACATGCTTTTAGTTATGGCCTTGTATCTTTGCCAAATTAAGGGAGGTCCTAAATTGATTTAAAGTAGACAAGTTACTTTTTCATATATGAACTATGGTAACTCTAAAATGACGACACTTAAGGTATAAATAAGTGTACTTTTAAATGTTAACACACAGAGGAGAGACTTGGAGACAGACGCTGCTCCATCTTAAAATGACTGAGAGGCTGACATGATGACATGTTCAGAAGGGTATGTTAACCTATTAATGATATTTGCAAGCATTTAATTTCATCTTATAAACTCTGCTATAATGGATTTTATATGTCTATATTTATATTTTTATATAATAAATATCTAAAAGACAAAACTATTGCTTCCAAGACAGTCCTTATTTTATATTGTATTCTCAATTATTTACATATGTTAAATAGAGGATCTCTTACTAACTATATAACATTATGGCTAAGATATCTGTATGGTTAGCCCTGCTAAGTTCTATGCTTTAAGACATTATAGAGGTAAATAAGGGAACCACCCACGGTTACAATACCTTCATTGAGATCACTGAGGAGGAGGAACGGGAAATGAGTAGCTCGGCATCCAACCTTGTGCAAATGGGGTCTTTCATGCTGTCGTGCCTGTTGAGGGACCCGCGTATAAAAAGGCTGAAGGAGAACGACCTGTACTGGGTGTTCACGCTACTAGACCCCCGGTATAAGCAGAAAGTGGCTGAAATGTTACCAAATTACAACAAGTCAGAAAGGATGCAGCATTTGCAAAATAAATTAAAAAGTATGCTTTACACAGCGTATAAGGGTGATGTCACAGCACAACGGGAATCTAACAGGGGAAGAGGTGGAAGTAATCCTCCTCCTCCCACGACCACGCCGGCAAGGACAGGACGCTTTACAGACGTGTTGTTGATGGAGGACATGTGGAGCTTTTTAAGTCCTACGCATCGCCACAGCCCTTCGGGATCCACCCTCAGAGAACGACTCGACCGACAGGTAGCAGACTACCTCGCCTTAACTGCAGATATCGACACTCTGAGGAGCGATGAACCCCTTGACTACTGGGTGTGCAGGCTTGACCTGTGGCCTGAGCTATCCCAATTTGCGATAGAACTTCTGGCCTGCCCCGTTTCAAGTGTCCTGTCAGAAAGGACCTTCAGTGCAGCAGGAGGTATTGTCACTGAAAAGTCGCCTAGGTCAAAAAAGTCTAGATTACCTCACCTTTATTAAGATGAATGAGGGATGGATCCCGAAGGGACTGACAGTGGGCGATACATTCGACTAAAAAGGCCTGATGAGATGATCTGCCTTGGGCTAAAAATGGTCCACACGCTGCTGTATTTTAGCTCTGAATGCCAGTTGACTTGCGTGACTTATCCGCCACCAACTAGGGTTCAAGCCGCAATGTTTTAGGGCACTTTCTGCCTGTGAAACAAACATCAATTTTTCTGGCCGCTGCTACAGCAGCGGCTGCAACAATACCTAAATTTTCAGGCATGTGTACATGCCTAATTTTTCGGGCCTCTGGTGCTGCACTGTGGCTTCAAAAACCAAACCAATAAAAAGGCACATAACAGGGATTAAACTGATAGGAATAGTACTACTTAACACACCACTCCTATCTGGTGGCACATTAGATTGCACGCGCAGTGCCCCAAATTTGAAGTAGGAGGACCGAAGCATCTTTTTCCATCTCCCGGTTCCTAAAATCGATGCCATATACACATCCCCTGATAGGGCGCCAGCTCGTTATTTTCTTGGGCGCCAGCTCGTTATTCTCTTTTTCACTTCACTAGGGACACTTTACTGCACTATGGGCACTTTGACCCACTCTTTGTCTTGCACAGTGTTATTCCTAGCCAGCATCTGTGATGGGAAATCAAGCAGTCATCTAAACGTAGAACGTGCACGCTGTACGGGAAGCGCACGCCCTTGCTCGCGGCGATGCTGGCACCCTGAGAAACTGAGCCCTAAGACGACCGTTTGGACGAGTCCGAGAACTGAAGCCCGAAAAATTAAAGAGGCATTAACAAGACAAACAAGAAAGTAACATTTGCCTAATTGGTGTAATCAATTATATGTACGCCATTACATTTCAATGCACCCGGCTGGGGGCCCCATGGGCAGACTATAATAATTTGCAGGATTAAAGAAGAAAGGCATTTGTAGAATTTCTTGCCTAGTACGATATAATGGTTTCAGCAGAAATGGTTTGTGAAAGCGATTGATATAATAGCTGTATAACTGCTTGTATAGGAAGGTGTTAATTTACTCAAGCAAATCTGCTAAATCTCTTTTGCAGAGAGTAAAGGGAAATAAATTATTTCTATTCATACTGGAAGACTGCAATTAGGTTGGCTTCGGAGGTATAAACCCAAAACGAAACAGTAAAGTTTAATTAGGTTGTTAGGAGTAAAGGACCAAGAGAACTCGGATTAAAGGATCAAGAGAACTTTTTTTTTCTCCTATCCTTCTCACTATGGCATCAAGGAAAGGACAAGATAATACACAACTTATGAAGAAGGATAGAGAAAAGAAACAGGAAAGTAAGATAGAAAGGCAGCTCTCCTTCCCCGCCCCGTTGCAAACACAGAAACATGAAACAGACCAACAGAATGTGTGAGACACCTCATCTCAATCATTTAACCCCTTAAGGACACATGACGTGTGTGACATGTCATGATTCCCTTTTATTCCAGAAGTTTGGTCCTTAAGGGGTTAAAGAGACAGATCTTTTGTCTCCAAATAATGTGTCCACTAAATTGGCTTCAAAAGACTATAGCTCTGAGGAACTTCATACGTACCGTGAGGCATGCTTTGAACGACAACTAGACAAGATTAAAAATGAGATTCAAGTAGGACTTATGGAGTTCAAAATGGAACTAACACAGATGGAAAAATAACTTAAGCTGAATGAAGAAAAATTAGAATCTTTGGAATACCAGCAAGTCTCATCAGAAGACACCATGAGAAAGGCAAATCAAAAAATAGCAGAATTGGAACTCAAAATTGCAGATCTTGAAGACCAATCTCGACGCAACAATCTATGAATCAAGGGAATCCCAGAATCTATTAACAGCGATAAACTGCAAGAGCATATAATGGAGATTTTTTCACAATTAGGTATCCAACTGACAAATCATCTAAATTCCTTTGAAAGATGCCACAGAGTCATGAAACCAGAATTTGTGGCTCAAAGTGAGCCCAGAGACGTGATGATTTGCTGTTCTTCATACAAAATTAAAGAACAAGTCTTAAAAGCATCACGACTTATTAGATTGAATGACCTATATAGTAACATTGCGATTTTCCCGGATATTTCATATTATACCAGGGCCAAAAGAAAACCGTTTGTAACCTACACAAAGATTCTACGACAGAAGAATATTCGATTTTCATGGCGCTACCCTTGTAAAATTATTGTTTCTTATGACACAAGGACATATTCTTTTTCGGATGTTACAGCAATCTCTAAATGGTTCAAAGAGCAGAACTTTGATCTGAATAATTTAGCAAGTTAAGACAACGGGCGGATGAGCAAAGCTGTATAATATAGGAGATATAATCCCCCCTTTTTTTTTTCTCTCTCCCTCTCCTTTTTCTATTTTCTCTCTCTTCCCCCCTCTCAAGTTTTAGCCAAAGAAGCAACAATAACATAAGAAAATGCTGAGAAGGGGCAATGAAGAAACACCCAAAAAGGACACTAATCACAGAAATACTAATTTCGTGCTGAAGGACTTGAGACTAAGGTTATATGCCGGGATTCTCGGCTCTTGGCACTTGACATATTAATTGTGCACTGGGAGTTAGGATGAAAAACACATACAGAGGGACTTAATTGTATTACTGGTGTATAGGAAACTGAATTTACACAAATAATTGAAACCACGGTTATGTAATTACGTATGATACTCAATGTTTGGAAAGTCTAACCACTAGGGGTAAATTGCTACATATAATGGATATTAATGTTTTTGTGATCACAGTATCGAGAATTTACTAGTTAATAAGGAGAAAATGGTAATTTGACAGAACTTATATGTATTGCAATATTTCTACTAGAAGGAATAAGAAATACATAAATTATTAGGAGCACAGTTTAGATTTTTTTTTCCTCTCTCTATCTCTCTCTTTTCCCCCATTTAAGTTACCATTAGTGAAGTACCGACAGTATAAGAAGATGCTGAGAAGGGATTCTGAAGATACAACTGACCTCAAATGGACAGTTTGTACAGAAATATTAAATTTAAGATGAGAGACCTGATATTAAGGATGTACACTTGGACTTTTTGCCTTGACAATTCCACCTATGGTAGCAGTATGATAATTTTACGCTTAATTTTGTACTGGGTGTTAGCAGGTAAAGCACAGATAGAGGAATTTAATTCTATTAATGGTGTATAGTAAACTGATTGTGAATGAATAGGCGAAACTAGGGATAGGACAATATATATAGTATGATATTTATTGACTGAAAAGCTTAATCACTAGGGATTAATTGACACATATAATGGTTTATTAATGGTTTTGTGATCACAGCACTAAGAATTTACTAGACACTAAGAAGAAATGCATATATGATAGAAACTATATTAAAAGTAATTTTTCATGTGTGAATTAAGAGCAATATAATTATTCACTAGAAATAGAAGCACATAGTATGAGGGTGAAGCGGCTGTGGTGCTAGTGTTGGTGGTGGCGGCAGGCGGGCGAGTGGTAACTTGAGAGGTGCCCGAAGCTAAGCTGGAGGAGGATGGTGCGTCAAGGTTCCGAGCGGAAGCTGTAGAAGATTGGGTGTCCTGTGTTAGCCAGTCAACTATGTCCTCAGAACTTTTCGAGTTCAGGGTACATGGCCTCTGAACACTGGGCATTATTCTAGGGCCAAAGGGAATCACAGCACCACGACCACGACGGCCCCTGCGGGGTGGCCTGCCTCTGCCTGTCCTCCTGGTACCAGCAAAGCATGGCAGGATATTGAGTCTAAGCTGGACAGACTCTTTAATCAATTTTGGAAGCAAATAACAAGCAGGAAGCCCCAACAAGCTCCACCCCAGCCCCAACAAGCTCCACCACAGATAAGCGAAGCAGTCCCTATTAAAATCCACCAAAGTAAAAGGCGTCGGAGACGGGACCGGAGGCACAAACAGAAATGCAGAGCCTGCCCCACGTCAAGCACTCGCCACCACAATCCCGCACCAGACGTGAAGCACCACCGGGACAGATCCGACCACCCGACAAAACAAGCTTCCACCACCTCAAGCCGCGAACCCGGCACTCAGCCAGAAACTTGCCTTTGTTGTTCCAGGTATCAGGGACTCCCAGGGTCTGCACCTGGCGCCCAGAAGGGAGCGGATGAGCACAAGCAGTAAACAGCAGCCTGCCAAGCATGTCCCACTATAGCCGATCCTCCACACCATGCCTTTGATCACATGAACTGCTCTCTGCACATTAACTAATCGTAAAGTAACAAGCGTTTAAACATGTCATTATTTCACCTCCTAAAGAGTTTATTGTCGTAGTTCCTTACATGCCTTTACCTTAACCGTTCATGTATTATGTTATTCACTAGTCTCATCTCATGGGGCGACTCACATTTGATTTATAACTAGTGGTGGAGCTGCTGATATAAATACACAGTTGATAATGTGCAAGGTACACCCTAAACATGACAGCCATCTTTCACAACAATGTACTGCTATATACTCATACACTCAGTGCAACTAGCCATGGTATACGCACGTTCAGCCTAGCATGCTCAAATATAACACACTTCTGTCTAAAAAAAAAAAAAAAAAAAAGAATGCAGCTTCCGAATGAATCTAAAATGGATGCTGTCTGGGAGGGAGGGTCTGCTGCTGATTGGCTGGAATGTGTCTGCTGACTGTGAGGTACAGGGTCAAAGTTTACTCAATGATGACGAATAGGGGGCGGACCGAACATCGCATATGTTCGCCATCCGTGGCGAACGCGAACAAGCTATGTTCGCCAGGAACTATTCGCCAGCGAACTATTTGGGACATCTCTAGTAGTTTTCATTTTTTTTTTTTTTTTTTCTTCTCTTCTTTCGCTTTTTCTTGGTATCTAAGAACATGCGTTCGTCAAACCGGGAAAGGAAAAGAAAAGGAAAATAACTGGTCTAAAATAATCTCTTAGTGGGGTAGCTCAGCATCATAATATTGATCCTGAATAGGATCTAGCTGGAGGTTCTGTGAAAGAGGGTATATCACAGGTCCATCCATACTTCCTATAAGGGATGTCTTTTTGATATTTGTTGTTGATATATGTAAATGTTGTATGGTTTTTTGTATGTCTTAAGTTGACGCAGTCAGATATGAAATATAATACTCAATTATTTATGCCAGAAGTTAGGAAAGATAAAGATATCCACCATGTTGGGGACTAAGGCCTAAGCGGGCAATGTAAAATAAATAAAGATAATAGGAAGCGAAAGGAAGAAGGTGAGAGAAAAAGAAAAAAGAAAGTCAAAGTGAAAGTAGGGTAAGAGTCATATGGTTAATGTTGTTTCAATTAATGCGCAAGGCCTGAACTCCCCACGGAAAAGGAAATTGCTATTCGAACATGCAAAAAGGGAAAATGCGCAAGTTGTTGGTATTCAAGAGACCCATTGGCGTAGGGCCGATGAGGGAAAATTCAGTTTGAAAGATTTTCCTAGTTCAGTCTGTTCCTCCTTTAAAGATAAAAAAAGAGGGGAGTAGCTATTTTTTTTTAATCGAAAATAAATGTCTCTATAAAACACACGAAAACCGACACAATGGGCAGATGGATTATTTTTATATGCACAATAGAAGATAAACTATATACATTAGCCAATATCTATTCCCCGAATACTTCTCAGATCCAGTTTCTATATACATTTTTTGCGCAATTAGATAAAATTAAGCAAGGCCGAACTATAGTTATGGGTGATTTTAATGTGGTAACGGACCCTAATTTAGATAGAAGGTCTGAAAAGAGTAAAACTCATTCGAGGAATGTTATTAACCAAGCTAAAAAATTCCGCAATATAATTCAAAATGAAGACCTTTTCGACTGCTGGAGGATATTCTATCCTACAGAGAAAGATTTCACATGTTTTAGTAAGACTCAATGTTCATATTCAAAAATAGATTTTATTTTTGGGGACCGTAGTTTGTTAGAAAGTGTGAAATCTACGAATATAATTACGGTTACTTGGTCTGATCACAACATGGTGAAAAAACAACATAAGAATAAATTTATAAAGCAGAGACCAGATTTGAAATTAAATGACAAGATATTAATTTCTAAAAGCAACAGGGAACAGATTGCAAAGGTGATAGATATGTACTGGCTGCATAATGATAATTATGAAGTTTCTTCTACTACAAAATGGTGTGCATTAAAAAGTGTAATAAGGGGGCATATAATTAGCTTACAAGCTCAGGCCAAGAAAAACAGGCAGGAATCACTGTCAAGTCTATATATCGAATTAAGTGATTGCTATAAAAAAAAAATATTGCTGCACCCACAAGAGCCCTATCGAATCAAATTAGGATTATAGAAAATACAATAAATGAAATTTTGATTTATAAAATAAACAGAAATTTACAGTATATGAAAATGAATTATTATTACAGGGGGAATAAGGCAGAAAAACTCCTTACTAACAAAGTTAAAAATCAACAAAAAACTAAATTAATTACAAAAATAAAACATGGAACTGAAACAATACTGGATCCTAACAAAATTGGAGTGGCATTTAGAGATTATTATTATAAACTATATAATTTACCAGTTACATCATCTCAAGATATAAATAATTATTTCTTGAATATCCACCTCCCTAGGCTAAATGTCTCCCAACTAGATCAATTGAATACAGATATCTCTCTACAAGATGTTATTGAATCTATTGATGCTATGAAAAAAAAATAAAGCACCGGGCCCAGATGGGTTCTCAGATTCCTTTTTCAAAATATTTAAGGACAGGGTGGCTCAGAGACTGGTAGACTGCTATAATTTAGCCATGAATACAGGTAAACCACCAAAAGAAATGTTGGCAGCTAACATTCTCCCTATTTTAAAAAACAATAAAAATCCAGAAGAAATAACTAATTATCGGCCAATAGCCCTATTAAATAATGATTATAAAATCTATGCCTCAATTATTGCTAAAAGAATTAAGAATATAATCTCCTCTTTGATTGCAGAGGATCAGGTGGGTTTCATACCAGGAAGGATGTCCTCTAACCACATTAGGAAGATTTTAAATATATTTACAAAGGTTCATGTGAGTAAAACACCATTTTTAACGATGGCCTTAGACGGAGAAAAGGCATTTGATAGGGTTAGCTGGAACTTCATGCAGTCAACTTTAAAAGCGTTTGGGTTTTCAGGTCAGATTCTCCCGGCAATTATGGCCTTATACTCCTCACCATCGAGTAGGATTGTTGGAGGGGGGATTAAGTCTCAGTGGTTCAAGTTATCGAATGGCACCCGTCAGGGTTGCCCTCTTTCCCCACTTCTTTATATTTTAATAGTTGAACCCCGGCTTATGAAATACGAATAAACTCTGAAATAACAGGTTTTAAAAAGAGAGGTAAAGACTTTAAGATAAGCCAATATGCTGATGACACACTATTAACTTTAACCAACCCAGTCCAGTCAGTACCAGTTGTCATGCAAGTAATTGAAAGTTATCGCCGCTTGTCAAATTACAAACTTAATGTCCAAAAAACGACGGTATTACCTTTCTATATGCAAGAAGAAGATTACCAATATCTAAATGAACATTACGCCTTCAAATGGTCAAAAAGGGATTTGTGTAAAATGGGATAAATATAGTGAGAGATCCAGAGAATATAATGAAGGTCAATGTAATCCCTCTGATTAGAGAATGCATGCACTCTCTAAAACAATGGAATTCATTACAGATATCTTGGTGGGGCAGGGTCAATTTTTTTAAGGCTTATGTGTTTCCTAAATTTATTTATTTATTGAGGATGATTCCGCTACAGATACAACCTCAACGGCTTAAACTCATAAATAAAATATTCAGAGACTATATTCAGAGGCGGCTCTCTAATTAGGCGGTTTAGGCGGCCGCCTAAGGCCTCGCGCTGGCGGGGGCCTCGCGGCCGCCTAAACCACCTGTGGGCAAAGTGTGTCAGGTCCTCGGTCAGTGACCGAGGACCTGACACCAGGAGGGGGCCCGGCGGCTTGCCCGGTATGCCGCCGGGTGCAAGGCCCCTCCTGGCTGCCCGGCCACCATCGCAGACACTGGTCTGCAGCTCCGCAGTGTGCAGAGCTGCAGACCATGTGACTCGCGAGAATTGGCCAATCAGAGCGTTGCCGCGGGTTACCATGGCAACGCTCTGAAATCTCGCGAGATTACACGGTCTGCAGCTCTGAGGAGCTGCAGACCGTAAGCAGTGGCCACCGGACCACCAGGGAGCCCACTGGACCACCAGGGAAAGGTAGGCTCTCCCTCCCCATCAACCCCCACCACCCTCAGGCTCACCCCCAGCTTCACCACCCACCACCCTCAGCCTCACCCCCACTTCCACCATCACCCCCCACCACCATCACCCCCACCACCCTCAGCCTCACCCCCACCACCATCACCCCACCACCCCTACCCACCCTCACCATCAACCCCACCACCCTCAGCCTCACCCCCCACCACCACCCCCCACCACCCTCAGCTTCACCCCCCCACCACCATCACCCCCACCACCCTCAGCCTCACCACCCACCACCACCATCACCCCCCACCACCCTCAGCCTCACCCCCACCACCATCACCCCCACCACCATCAGCCTCACCACCCACCACCACCATCACCCCCACCACCCTCAGCCTCACTCCCCACCACCATCACCCTCAGCTTCACCCCCCACCACCATCACCCCCACCACCCTCAGCCTCACCCCCACCACCATCACCCCTCCTCAGCCTCACCCCCACCACCATCACCCCTCCCCACCCTCACCATCACCCCCCACCACCCTCACCATCACCCCCCACCACCCTCAGCCTCACCCCCACCACCATCACCCCCACCACCCTCAGCCTCACCACCCACCACCACCATCACCCCCCACCACCCTCAGCCTCACTCCTCACCACCATCACCCTCAGCTTCACCCCCCACCACCATCACCCCCACCACCCTCAGCTTCACCCCCCACCACCATCACCCCCACCACCCTCAGCCTCACTCCCCACCACCATCACCCCCCACCACCCTCAGCCTCACCCCCACCACCATCACCCCACCACCCTCAGCCTCACCACCCACCACCACCATCACCCCCACCACCCTCAGCCTCACTCCCCACCACCATCACCCTCATCTTCACCCCCCACCACCATAACCCCCACCACCCTCAGCCTCACCCCCACCACCATCACCCCCACCACCCACCACCACCATCACCCCCACCACCCTCAGCCTCACTCCCCACCACCATCACCCTCAGCTTCACCCCCACCACCATCACCCCCACCACCATCAGCCTCACCACCCACCACCACCATCACCCCCACCACCCTCAGCCTCACTCCCCACCACCATCACCCTCAGCTTCACCCCCCACCACCATCACCCCCACCACCCTCAGCCTCACCCCCACCACCATCACCCCTCCTCAGCCTCACCCCCACCACCATCACCCCTCCCCACCCTCACCATCACCCCCCACCACCCTCACCATCACCCCCCACCACCCTCAGCCTCACCCCCACCACCATCACCCCCACCACCCTCAGCCTCACCACCCACCACCACCATCACCCCCCACCACCCTCAGCCTCACTCCTCACCACCATCACCCTCAGCTTCACCCCCCACCACCATCACCCCCACCACCCTCAGCTTCACCCCCCACCACCATCACCCCCACCACCCTCAGCCTCACTCCCCACCACCATCACCCCCCACCACCCTCAGCCTCACCCCCACCACCATCACCCCACCACCCTCAGCCTCACCACCCACCACCACCATCACCCCCACCACCCTCAGCCTCACTCCCCACCACCATCACCCTCATCTTCACCCCCCACCACCATAACCCCCACCACCCTCAGCCTCACCCCCACCACCATCACCCCCACCACCCACCACCACCATCACCCCCACCACCCTCAGCCTCACTCCCCACCACCATCACCCTCAGCTTCACCCCCACCACCATCACCCCCACCACCCTCAGCCTCACCCCCACCACCATCACCCCTCCTCAGCCTCACCCTCACCATCACCCCCCACCACCCTCACCATCACCCCCACCACCCTCAGCCTCACCCCCCACCACCCTCACCCACCATCACCACCCTCAGCCTCACCACCATCACCCCCCACCACCCTCACCATCACCCCTCCCTACCATCACCCCTCCCCACCATCACCCCTCCCCACCCTCACTCCCACCACCCTCAGCTTCACCCCCCCAAAACCGTCACCATCACCCCACCACCACCCTCAGCCTCACCCCCCACCACCATCACCCCTCCCCACCCTCACCATCACCCCCCACCACCCTCACCATCACTCCCCACCACCCTCAGCTTCACCCCCCATCACCGTCACCATCACCCCCCCCACCACCCTCAGCCTCACCCCCCACCACCATCACCCCTCCCCACCCTCACCATCACCCCCCACCACCCTCACCATCACCCCTCCCCACCATCACCCCTCCCCACCCTCACTCCCACCACCCTCAGCTTCACCCCCCCACCACTGTCACCATCACCCCCCACCACCCTCAGCCTCACCCCCACCACCATCACCCCTCCCCACCCTCACCATCACCCCCCACCACCCTCACCATCACCCCCCACCACCCTCAGCCTCACCCCCACCACCATCACCCCCACCACCCTCAGCCTCACCACCCACCACCACCATCACCCCCCACCACCCTCAGCCTCACTCCTCACCACCATCACCCTCAGCTTCACCCCCCACCACCATCACCCCCACCACCCTCAGCTTCACCCCCCACCACCATCACCCCCACCACCCTCAGCCTCACTCCCCACCACCATCACCCCCCACCACCCTCAGCCTCACCCCCACCACCATCACCCCACCACCCTCAGCCTCACCACCCACCACCACCATCACCCCCACCACCCTCAGCCTCACTCCCCACCACCATCACCCTCAGCTTCACCCCCCACCACCATCACCCCCACCACCCTCAGCCTCACCCCCACCACCATCACCCCCACCACCCACCACCACCATCACCCCCACCACCCTCAGCCTCACTCCCCACCACCATCACCCTCAGCTTCACCCCCACCTCCATCACCCCCACCACCCTCAGCCTCACCCCCACCACCATCACCCCTCCTCAGCCTCACCCTCACCATCACCCCCACCACCCTCACCATCACCCCCACCACCCTCAGCCTCACCCCCCACCACCCTCACCCACCATCACCACCCTCAGCCTCACCACCATCACCCCCCACCACCCTCACCATCACCCCTCCCTACCATCACCCCTCCCCACCATCACCCCTCCCCACCCTCACTCCCACCACCCTCAGCTTCACCCCCCCAAAACCGTCACCATCACCCCACCACCACCCTCAGCCTCACCCCCCACCACCATCACCCCTCCCCACCCTCACCATCACCCCCCACCACCCTCACCATCACGCCCCACCACCCTCAGCTTCACCCCCCATCACCGTCACCATCACCCCCCCACCACCCTCAGCCTCACCCCCCACCACCATCACCCCTCCCCACCCTCACCATCACCCCCCACCACCCTCACCATCACCCCTCCCCACCATCACCCCTCCCCACCCTCACTCCCACCACCCTCAGCTTCACCCCCCCACCACTGTCACCATCACCCCCCACCACCCTCAGCCTCACCCCCCACCACCATCACCCACCATCACCATCACCACCCTCAGCCTCACCCCCCACCACCATCACCCATCACCACCCTCACCATCACCCCTCCCCACCATCACCCCCACCACCCTCAGCCTCACCCCCACCACCCTCAGCCTCACCCCCACCACCCTCAGCTACACCCACCACCACAGTCACCATCACCCCCCACCACCCTCAGCTTCACCCCCACCACCATCACCCCTTGCCACCCTCAGCCTCACCCCCACCACCCTCACCATTACCCCTTCACCCTCAGCCTCACCCCCCACCACCCTCAGCCTCACCATCCCCCATAACCCCCCACCACCCTCAGCCTCACCTCCCACCACCCTCAGCATCACCCTTCATCACCCTCAGCTTCACCACCCACCACCACCCTCAACATCACCCCCCTCAGCATCATCCCCCTCACCCCCCTCAGCATCACCCCCCTCAGCCTCACCCCCCACCACCCTCAGCATCACCCCTCACCACCCTCAGCATCGCCCCTCACTACCCTCAGCATCGCCCCTCACCACCCTCAGCATCACCACCCTCAGTATAACCCTCCGTCACCACCCTCAGCCTCCCCCCACTCACCATTACCCCCTCTCACTCTCACATTACCCCCTCTCACTCTCACATTACCCCCCCCACTCTCACGTTACCCCCCCACTCTCACATTAGCCCCCCCACTCTCACATTAGCCCCCCCACTCTCACATTACCATCACCCCCCGCTCCCTATCACATTACCATCACCCCCCGCTCCCTCTCACATTACCATCACCCCCCGCTCCCTCTCACATTACCATCACCCCCCGCTCCCTCTCACATTACCATCACACACCCCGCTCCCTCTCACCATCACACCCCCCATACACTCTCGCATTACCCCCTCTCACTCTCACATTACCCCCTCTCACTCTCACATTACCCCCTCTCACTCTCACATTACCATCACCCCCCGCTCCCTCTCACATTACCATCACCCCCCGCCCCCCTCTCACATTACCATCACCCCCCGCTCCCTCTCACATTACCATCACCCCCCGCTCCCTCTCACATTACCATCACCCCCCGCTCCCTCTCACATTACCATCACACCCCCCGCTCCCTCTCACCATCACACCCCCCGCTCCCTCTCACCATCACACCCCCCGCTCCCTCTCACCATCAGCTACCCCATACACATAGGGTCTCAGACAAAAACGCAAACATGCTCACAGAGACATACATTCGCACACACAAGGATACTCTCTGTCAGACACACTCTCAGGCTCTCACTCTCACACTCTTTCGAAATAAAAATGCAAGGTGCTCAACCGATAATCTGATAACTAGACCTCTTGTAAAGTTTTGGACCTATTTTAAAAACCAATTAGAATTAAGGAATAAAATACTACCCGCTTTGCCTTTCAAAAGCCTGGAGATATGGATGGAAACTTTAGAAACGGCAGATTGGACTGGGCATGGGATTAAAAAATTTGCAGATATACTAGAGGATAGGAGGATTATTTCCTTCTCCGAGTTACGGAGAGTTTTCAGCATTCCAGCTACACAGACTTTTAATTTTATGAGGATAAAAAAAATTCTACAAAGTTCTCTAGGTGGCATGACGAAGTCATTCTCAATCTCTAAATTAAATGACTTAATAGACTCAGAGAAAAATATAAAAATATTAACTAGATGCATCGAGATTATGAAAAGTGTAAAAGGACTTGTTCAGCCCCTAGCCAAAATGAAATGGGAAAGAGATTTATCAATAAAAATCGATTTAAAGGAATGGAGTAGGGCTCTTCAAACAGTGTACTTCACGGTGCATTGTTTAAATATTATGGAAACTCATTATAAGCTTCTAAATAGATGGTACATGACACCAAATAAGATTCAGAAATTTTCAAAGGAAGAGATCTCTAGATGCTTTAGATGTGGAAATGAGGAAGCAAATGAATTACATATATGGTGGGACTGTGCACCGATTAGGGAAGCATGGGATCAATTTTTGGTCCAAATAAATAATCTTTTGGGTATCACGCACATCTGGACTCCAGATATTTTGCTTTTACATTTAAATTTACCGCAATTAACTAAAGAAAAGAAATGTTTGCTGATCCATGCTTTGATGACTTTCAAGATGTCCATTGCAAAAAACTGGAAAAATACATTAATTGACTCATGGCAGCATATTAAGGAAACTATTATAACTCAATGTAAAATAGAAAGGGGTATAGCCTCCAATTTAAGCATTAATACACGTCAATATGAGATTTGGGATAATTGGATAAAGGTCCTTAAAAGGCCAACACTGGCAAGAGTACTTTGACAAACATTAGATATGAAATTTGGGGGGGGGGAATCTATTACGGATTAAGACCGGCATAAAATATAATATGAGTAATAAAGAAAGAAATGTCAACTTCAATGTTTGTATATTTGTATATGAGTAGAGTTGGAAGTGAGGGACATTTGGCTCCCGGCACCTTCACCTCCACTGATGTTTGTATGTTTGGAGTATAATTCTTGGAGAGTTGTAACATTGTGTAATATTATTGATGATGTACAAGCCTTAGAACAATGTATGTATACCTTGTGTCTATGTATGTAAATGAAATTCTTTTTTTTTGTGTACTAAATTAAAAAAAAAAACAACAAAAAAAAAAAAAAAAAAAAAGATTTAGTTGTTATTGTTAGTTAGATTGTTGTTGTTGCTGTTGTTGTTATAGTTAGTTAGATTGTGTGTCATTATTTGTATGTTGTTGTTGTTTTGTCTCTGAATAAATATTTGTTAAAGTAGACGGACCAGAGTTTATATGTGTATACGCACATAATTTATAGAGTTTGGTAAAACACCACATCGTGAAGCTATAGTGCCATATAGGAGACCTGTCCATTTCAGTATTTACAGTAGAATTTTGAGGGACAGATTTGATGGGCCTATATCACAATTTGGGGCATTAAAGCAGTTTGACTGTTACAAAAAAAACAAAAAAAAACACAAAGACCTACCATTTGTAAAAGTAGACACTCCAGGGTATCTCATATGGTGCATATTGTGCCTTAACATGCCCCTATTTTTTCACCAATATATATCAAAGTTTGTGGTAAAAAAACAATTTGGGACATTTTTTACACACATATTATTATTATTGTTATTTATTATTATTAGTAGTAGTAGTAGTAGTAGTATTATTATCGCCATTTATATAGCGCCAACAGATTCCGTAGCGCTTTACAATATTATGAGAGGGGGGGATTTAACTATAAATAGGACAATTACAAGAAAACTAACAGGAACGATAGGTTGAAGAGGACACTGCTCAAACGAGCTCACAGTCTATAGGAGGTGGGGTATAAAACACATTAGGACAGGAAATATCAATCAAGTAAGGTGGGAGGAGAGAGTAAAGTACTGGAGCTGGAGGAGAGAGTAAAGTGCTGCCCTTCAGGAGAGAGTAAGAGACAAGTATGTACGGTAGAGGTTCCTCTGAGAGGGCATAACATTTCCTAAGGAGATGAGTTTTTGGGCACTTCTTAAACGATTGAAGACTAGGGGAGAGTGTGATGGTCGTAGGCTGGTTATTCCATAGGAAGGGAGCCGCCCGCAAGAAGTCCTGCAAGCGTGAGTTGGCCGTACAGGTGCGAGCAGCAGACAGGAGAAGGTCTCGGGCAGAGCGGAGAGACCGAGAATGGTAATACCTATGAAGAGATAAAAGAGGGGAAGAGATATAAGAGGGGCTAGAATTGTTCAGTGCTTTATAGGTATGGGTTAGCACTTTGAATTGACTCCTATGGGATACAGGAAGCCAATGTAAGGACTGACAGAGGGGTGAGGTGTAAGAGGACCGACTAGAGAGGAAAATCAGTCTGGCGGCAGCATTCATTACAGACTGTAGAGGGGCAATATGTATTTTGGAAAGACCAATCAGGAGAGGGTTACAATAATCCATGCGGGAAATTACTAGAGCATGGAAAGAAGAGTATCAGTATTAGGGGGAGGAAAGACAAGGAGCTCAGTTTTAGAGAGATTGAGTTTCAGAAAGCAGGAGGACATCCAATAAGAGATGGAAGAAAGGCAAGCAGTGACATGTTGCAGGACGGCAGTGGGGAGGCCCAGGGAGGAGAGATATATCTGGGTGTCATCAGCGTACATGTGGTAGTGGAATCCAAAAGAGGTAATAAGTTTGCCAAGAGAGTAGGTATAAAGAGAAAATACAAGGAGACCAAGGACCGAGCCTTAGGGGACTCCAACCGAGACAGAATGAGGGAAGGAGGTATCATTAGAATAGGAGACACTGAATGAGCGTTGGGAGAGATAAGAGGAAAGAGGACAGAGTCACAGAGTGTTTGAAGAGTTTAAAGAAGGAGAGCATGACCAACGGTGTCAAAGGCAGCAAAGAGGTCAAGAAGAATTAGTATAGAGTAGTGGCCTTTGGATTTAGCTGTAATTAGGTCGTTAGTAACTTTGATAAAGGCAGTCTCAGTAGAGTGGAGAGGTCGGAAGCCAGATTTAAAAGGGTCAAGGAGAGAGTTGGAATTGAGGAAGTGAGACACATGGTCAAAGACAAGTCTTTCCAGAAGCTTTGAGAAAAAAGGGAGCATGGATATGGGACGGTAGTTAGAGGGGGAGGACAGGTCAAGAGATGTTTTTTTTTTTCAGGATAGATACTACAGTGGCATGTTTAAATGAACACTATAGTCACTTAAATTACTTTAGCTAAATAAAGCTGTTTTAGTGTATAGATCATTCCCCTGCAATTTCACTGCAATTTAGCAGTTAAATCACATTTGTTTCTGTTTATGCAGCCCTAGCCACACCTCCCCTGGCTATGATTGACAGAGCCTGCATGAAAAAAAAACTGGTTTCACTTTCAAACAGATGTAATTTACCTTAAATAATTGTATCTCAATCTCTAAATTTAACTTTAATCACATACAGGAGGCTCTTGCAGGGTCTAGAAAGCTATTAACATAGCAGGGGATAAGAAAATCTTAATTAAACAGAACTTGCAATAAAGAAAGCCTAAATAGGGCTCTCTTTACAGGAAGTGTTTATGGAAGGCTGTGCAAGTCACATGCAGGGAGGTGTGACTAGGCTTCATAAACAAAGAGATTTAACTCCTAAATGGCAGAGGATTGAGCAGTGAGGCTGCAGGGGCACGTTCTATACACCAACACTGCTTCAATAAGCTAAGTTGTTCAGGTGCTTATAGTGTCACTTTATGGTCAGCAGGGACAATGCCAGAAGAGAGAGAGCAGTTGAAGATGTGTGTTAAGGAAGGCACAAGACAAGGGGAGAGAGATCTGATAAAGTAAGATGGGACAGGATCGAGCGGGCAAGTGGTTGGGCAAGAGGAAAGGAGAAACGCAGCCACCTCTTGTTCAGTAGCCGGGGAGAAAGTCTGATGGGTGAGAAAGGCATGATCTACGCATAGGCGCGGCACGTCTATGGATTGTCCTGCAGGAACAGCGTTCCTGCACTGTTATTTGCGCAGGAACACCGTTCCTGCAGGCACTGAGCGCACCTAAATGTCCCCCTTCCTCCCCCTGTGTCCCCCCTGTCCTTATCAGCCTCTCTCTCTATATCAGCCGCGGCGAGGGAGCTGTGAGCTGTGAGCTGTGTGCTCTCTGCTTCCTCTCGCCGCGCGCTGTTTGCTGATGCTGGGAGCCGGAATATGACGTCATATTCCGGCTCCCAGATACTGTAGACAGCCCGCGCGGCGAGAGGGAGCAGAGAGCACACAGCTCACAGCTCCCTCGCCGCGGCTGATATAGAGAGAGAGGCTGATATGGAGAGAGGCGCCCGCCCCACTGGACCCCAAGTCCATGCCAGCACTCCAGGTAGGGAGGCTGGGTGGACAATTTTTATTTTATTTTTTTATTAAAAAAATTATTTGTGAATGTGTGTCTGTGAATGTATGTGTGTGTGTGTGTGTGTCTGTATGTGTGTGTGTGTGTGTGTGTGAATGTGTGTGTGTCTGTATGTGTGTGTCTGTGAGTGTGTGTGTCTGTATGTGTGAGTGTATGTGTGTGTGTGTGTGAATGTGTGTGTGTCTGTGAATGTGTGTGTGTGAGTGTGTGTGTGTGTCAATGTCTGTGAGTGTATGTGTGTGTAAGTGTGTATGTGTCTGTGAATATATGTGTGTGTCTGTAAGTGTGTGTGTGTGTCTGTGAATGTATGTGTGTGTGTGCCTGTAAGTGTGTGTGTGTGTGTGTGTGTGTGTGTCTGTGTGTGTCTGTGAATGTATGTGTGAGTGTATGTAATTGTGTGTATGTGTCTGTGAATATATGTGTGTGAGTGTATGTGTGTGTACGCGTATATATATATATATATATATATATATATATATACACACACACACACACACAAGTGTATATTATTTTTTTTGAGGGGGTGGGAATCTTGGGAGAGATCCCACATATTATTCCCCAGGACTTGACCCCTGCCGGCAGGGGAGATCTCCAGATCTCCCCTGTCGGCTCATGCAGAGCTGGCGCTATCTGAGTGCCGGCTCTGCTCTTAGCCTCCATGGGCCGGCGGGGAGATCAACGATGTACCTCACCAGCCACAGCAGCATGGAGGGAGGAAGTAGAGGACCCGGGGAGCTCTAGACAGAAGCTCCACCAGGTTCCTCTCGCGAGATCTGAGCTTTGCCGCGGCAATGCTCAGATCTCGCGAGAGTGAACTCTAGCCCCGCAGGCTAGAGTTCACTCTCCCTTGGACAGCAAGGATCCCCCCTCCCTACATAAGGTAAGAAGGGGGGGGGGTTATTTACTTATCTGCCCCCACCTTCACAATCCCTCCAAACATACAGCACCCACACACACATACAGCACCCACACACACACAGCACCTACACACATACAGCACCCTAACACAAACAGCGCGCGCACACGGCACCCTCACATACACAGCACACAAACAGCACCCTCACACACACAGCACACAAACAGCACCCACACACATACAGCACCCACCCACACACACAGCACACATACAGCATCTTCACACACACACACAGCACACTAAGAGCACCCTCACAAACACACACACACACACACACACAGCACCCTTACAAACACACAGCACACTAACAGCACCCTCACAAACACATACAGCACCCTCACACAAACAGCACACTCACACACAGCACACTAACAGCACCCTCACAAATACACGACACAAACAGCACCCTCACACACACATATCACACAAACAGCACCCTCACACACAGCACACTACCAGCACCCTCACCCACATAGCACACTACAAACACCCTCTCACACACACACACACACACACATCAGTATATGTATGTGTGTGTATGTATATATATATATATATATATATATATACATGCGCCGTGTGTTTGTGCTTTAGGGTGCACACCCTAATGCAATTGGCTGCGCACGCCTATGGATCTACGTGTGGTTGGGAAAGAGAACAGCAAGGTGGGGAGAATTATTTCCTTAGCTGTTCAATCTTGTCGGTAAAGTAGCATGCAAAGCTATTGGTTGTAAGGTTAGTTTGGGAGGTGGCCACAGCAGGGCGAAGAAGAGACACCACTTACATTTTTGCTGGGCATTTTGTATATTTGATATGTGCCACTATGATCAAAACCCCAAACATTTGCTCAGCTATCTCTTCTGAGTAAAATGATACCCCCAATGAATGTCTTTGGCAATCTTTCATGGTAAAGTAGCATGCAAAGCTATTGGTTGTAATGTTAGTTTGGGAGGGGGCCACAGCAGGGCGAAGAAGAGAGTTAAAGGTGTCAAAGAGATATTTGATATGTGCCACTATGATCAAAACCCCGAACATATGCTCAGCTATCTCTTCTGAGTAATACGATACCACCAATAAATGTCTTTGGCACTCTTTCGTGAAGCTACAGTGCCATATAGGAGACCTGTCCATTTCAGTATTTACAGTAGAGTTTTGAGAGACTGATTTGAGGGGTCTATGTTTCAATTTGGGGTATTATAGAAGTTTGACTGTTCCAAAAAACCCACAAAGGCCTACCACTTGTAAAAGTAGACACTCCAGGGTATCTCATATGGTGCATATTGTGACTTAACATGCCTCCATTTTTTTCACCAGTATATGTCAATATTTGTGGTAAAAAAAAATCGGGGGGCATTTTTTTACATACGGATTACATTTTTACTGTGCATTTTGTATATTTGATATGTGCCACTATGATCAAAGCCCAAAAATTATGGTCAGCTAAGTCTTCTGAGTAAAACGATACCCCCAATGAATGTCTTTGGCACTATTTTATGAAGCTACAGTACCATATAGGAGACCATTTCAGTATTCACAGTAGAACTTTGAGAGATGGATTTGACAGGCCCATATCTCAGTTTGGGGCATTATAGCAGTTTGACTGTTAAACCCCCCCCCCCCCCATATTTTAAACCTTAGCGTAGGGTCATTTATTTGCTAGTTTGTACCAAGTCTAGTAGCAATTGAAATTGTTCTGCCTTTTTGACACAAACCTGGCGATGTTACTGTATATTTTGCAATCCTTATGTGTGCAAAGGAAGTAAAATACCTAATATGTTAATATGTTGCTCAGCTATGTCATCTTAGTAGAACAATACCCCCATGTTTACCTTTTTCAGGGATATGTGGAGTTGAAGGGCCACATTGGGCCATATCAGTTTTTTTCAAACTTTAAATTGTGACACTGGGTCCATTTCCAATATAGAGAATTTGAGCAGGTTGTTAGTAAGCTACCCCACAAAGGCCTACCGTTTCTTATAGAAGATATTAATCACTGTATTAACCTGCATCAAACTCTGAGGCACTGTTGGAAAACTCTGTCTGCTGATAGAATTCAGAATCCTCCTCGGCACGGAACTGCCTAAGCATTTTTAACTTTTTACACAAGAACTTTAACTAAATAATGTTATAAATTAAAAAAAAATTCTATTTTTTTTTATCTTTTCACCCCTAACACTAAACTCCCCAATACCCCATGAATTACCACGCACTTCAATTAACTAAATAAAATTATAAAAATTTCAATAATAAAATAATCAGTCAGAGGTCAGAATTGCAGCAGCCTCCTTGGTCCTGAACGTCTTGAACCCTCTTGAGCTTTTTTGTGCCTGGGCCTTTGGGAAACAGGCACACGTTTTCGGATAGTGCTGCAGGCCACAGTTTCAAAGCAATAAAGCATCGTAAGAAGAGGGATGCTGTTGTAGTAGTCATCTATATATATACATGATACCTCTTGTTTAGCAATGGGATAATTAGATCCCATGCAATTTTCCCACTAGTCCCCTAGCCTGGGGGATCCAAGTGGCTGTCTTTACCTTCATAAACACAGAAGGTGTAAACATAGCCACTGGCACTTTCACAAAGATTATATAACTTTATCCCATACCGGGATATTTTGGTTGGGATATATTGCTTAAACCCCAGTCTGCCCTTGTATTTCATCAAAGACTCATCTTCACGAATATTTTTTTGGGGGGGTGTAAATTGAGCCAAATTGTCTGTTGAAGTGGGAAATTAGGGAGTAAATCTTATAGAGGTTATCACACCTCTTGGGGGGAACTTTGAATTGTCCCTGAAGTGTAAAAAGTGAAGTATCACTTCGTATCTGGACCTATTCATGGTCTGGCATTAAAAAGGGGTGCTGCATGCAGGATTTTTGGACCAGTACAGCCTGATGCTGAGCTCTTTAACCCCTTAAGGACACATGACATGTGTGACATGTCATGATTCCCTTTTATTCCAGAAGTTTGGTCCTTAAGGGGTTAATAATGTCCATTTGGGCTTGAGCGCCGAGCGGAATGGCGGCGTGAACCAGGAGCTCCCTGCAGGCTAAGATCACAAACCCGTCTCACCAGCTTCAACAACAGAAATATGGGAAGAAATCACCGGTCCCAGCACGCCACTACGACCACCGACACCCCGAGGGGGACTCAAACTGCGAACATGCGCAGATTCCTAACGGCCCAAACGGAACAGGCCGATCAGGCCTCAGGGGACGCAGAAACATCAGGCACAAGCCATGCGGCCCTGCCATGCGGCGGGCACCTAGAGCAGGTACTTACACCACCCGACCCACCCCCACCCCAGCTGGACTGGGCGACTATATTGAGCAACCTGCCCACGAAAACAGACCTCAAAGAGGCCAATGAGGCCCTTCACAAATCGATTGCAGGGGAATTGCAGGCCCTGAGGGAAGACTTACAGGGGATACACAGCAAAGTGGCACAGCTAGAGGCAGACTGCGACCATGTCATGTCAGCGCAGAATGCAACCGCAGACACCCTGAACAGACAAGAAACACAGCTCCGCCAAATGGCCCTCCATATGGAAGACCTAGATAATAGAGGGAGAAGACAGAACCTCAGAATCCGGGGCCTGCCCGAAGAACTAGACCAGACCACGCCGATCCGTGAAACTCTCACGGAAATATTTAATGCCCTACTGCTGAGGCCGCCCAATACACCCGTCGAGTTCGTCAGGGCACACAGGGCACTTAGGCCCAGAGGCCCACCGGAGTCCCCCCCACGGGACGTCATCTGTTGCCTACTACACTTCCAAGTTAAGGAAGATATCCTGAAAACCGCCAGAGACCAAAGGCAAATACTGCACAAAGGCGCGGAATTGCAACTTTACCCTGATTTATCACCAGCAACCCTAGCGTACCGCAGGGCCATGCGCCCCCTCACGAGAGTATTACAAGCCAACAAAATTAGATACCGTTGGAGCTTTCCTACCGGATTACAAATCACTACGAATACAGGCCCATACATGGTAAAGAGCGAAGACGACCTCAGAGACATTGTACGGGACCTTCAACTGCCACAGATACACATGCCTTGGCCGGACCCGATAGCCTTTTACACCTTCTCACCCGACATGCAGACCAGGCCGCAGCAACCACCGAGACCTCGGAGAACAAGGCAACAAACCACGCGCCCCTCAGGCGCCAACATGTAAAGGACTGTGCACTATGAACCCACCACCGGCACCGCTACCAAACTGAACACTCAATCCTAACACCGACCTGACAAAACAGAGTCCTCGGACACACCGAATAGATCCCGCTACGCGGCCACCGGCCACCCCAGAGAGAGACCCGACCCCCTACGGAGACGAAGAAACTACAAAGACCGAGCACACATCAAGGGCTCCACGGCTCAGTGGAGTAGGGTAACCTAACGGACCCCACAGGCATTGCTGGGACTCTCATTGGGGGGGAGGGGGGCAGCGGGGGGGAAATGTAAGCAATGTGATGTCTCATAATTTCAAATGCGATGTTTACCATAAGCTGAGGGGGGGCCCCGAGCGCCGGCTGGGCCCGGCTGCTGCCACCCGCCTGACCCGTGACGAACTCCGGGGAGCGGGCGGGCGGTGGCACCGGCGGGGCCCACCCGGGGCGGGGACCCCAGCCAACAGAGATGTCAGAGGGATAATAGCCAGGAAAGAAATATTGACAGACACGATGCACCAGTTAGCTCAGCCGGGGGGACCGAAGGAGAGAGGGGTAACGGCACTCTTGATGTTCTTCCATAGTTTAAAAAAAAAAAAAAAAAATATATATAATGTTTGAAATGCTAGTTAACTGTTGATACTTGTTGTACTGAATGATATAATGCTAATACTGTTGTTTGTACCACACTTAACAGTAGCGACCGGACATGCTACATACGTGAGTTGACCAACACGCACAAACCCATAGAAAGGAACACCTCGAGACGGGGAAGCCGAACACATTCCATCTAATCACCTTTTCAGAGCCGCACAGGGACACCAGGGGACATGTCACTGAGACGCCGACACTGACGCCCGGACACCCGACCTACGCCTAGTAGGAGAGACGCCGACCAAACGGTGAGCAACCCACGCGCACCACAGGTGGTGCCGCGGACTGTGACTCCCCGACGTCTATACCTAACGGTCGCTAGACCGAGACATACCCCTTATCCTACCCAACCTCCCCCCCCCGTACACCCTACTACCACCTATACTTGACTCCGGACAACCCTACCGACTACGACACACGTACTACTACTACACCTCCCATACAAAAGAGACCAGGAACTAGACGAGACGCTCACCCGATACACACATGACGAGAGAAATGGCCCTGACACCTGCACCTCTACACGTCATCACTATCAACGCAAAGGGACTAAACAAACCGGAGAAAAGATCCGGAGCGCTAAGGGACTTTCACAAGCAGAGAGCCTCAATAGTTATGATACAGGAAACACATTTTAAAAAGGGAACCAGACCCAAACTTACTAACCACCAATACACACAAGGCTACTACAGTGACTATCACGGGGGTAAAGCTAGGGGAACAGCGATCCTACTACATAAAAGCGTGCCGTTCCAGGGGGGAACAAGCATGACGGATGAGGAGGGCAGATACTTGTTCCTTAAGGGGAAAATAGCTGAGCGCCAATACACATTCGCGACAGTTTATGTCCCCAACACGCGACACTACCGCTTCCTCAAGCAAACACTCCGCAAACTCATGGAGTTCAGAGAGGGGACCCTCGTACTGGGAGGGGACTTCAACATCGCACTAGACCCGACATGGGACACATCATCAGGCTCCTCCCATATTCCCACGCAACAACGGCAAAACATTAAAACCTTACTCCGCAGCCACCGCCTGGTTGACTGCTGGAGAGCCCACCACCCAGATACAAAGGATTTCACCTTCTTCTCCCACCCACACAACTCATACTCCCGGATAGACCACATATACACCACACAATATGACCTCTCCCTAGTCACCGAAGCCAAGATTGGAACGGCGACTTGGTCAGATCACGCACCTGTCACCCTCAAATTAAAATCACCACTTTTTCGCCCCACTACCCCGAAATGGAGACTAAACGAATACCTACTCACTAACACGGAGGTCGTAACCCATATAGGCGACAAAATTAGAGACTACTTATCCCTTAACACTGCCGAACACACATCCCCGACAATACGATGGGAAGCGCACAAATCCGTGATACGGGGACATTACATTCAACAAGGGGCGATCATAAAAAAGAGAACTGAAATTAGACAGGCGAGCCTCCTCGAAGAAATCCACAACACAGATGACCAAAACAAACTCGACCCAGACCACACACTCCAAACCCGACTCTTACAACTCAGAAGAGAGTTAGCTACGCTAATCCACTCTAAACACCACAGAGACGCCGCGAGACATAAAGCTTTCTTTACCCTACACGGGAATAAGAGCGGCAAGCTTCTGGCTGCTATGCTACGGAAAAAGAGGCTACACACATACATAGACAGGATCAGGGACAAAACGGGGACCCTACACCGACTCCCGTCGGACATCATGAACACAATCCGCGCATATTATACGGACCTATATACCCTCCCGCAACCACAGACCGAACCGGCGAAGGCCCGCCTTCGCCACGCGATCCAAACATACCTGACGAGGTACCCAATGCCGACTTTAGACGCAGAAATCGCCGAAACGCTAGACGAGCCCATCACTATAGAGGAGCTATCGATAGCAGTCAAGAACACCAAACCCGGTAAAAGCCCAGGGCCAGACGGCCTGCCGGTGAAATATTATAAGACATACGCAGAAGAGCTACTTCCACCAATGGTGGAGGCGTTCAATGCGGTACGAGACGGGGAACGTATCCCCAAGCAGGCCCTGACAGCCCACATAACTGTTATACCCAAAGAGGGCAAAGACAGGGAACATTGTGGGAACTATAGACCCATTTCGTTAATTAACTGCGACGTCAAACTCTTGGCGAAGGTCCTCGCCACGCGCCTCACGAAGCACATCCCATCACTGATCCACCCTGATCAGGTGGGGTTTGTGACGGGACGCGAGGCCCGAGACAACACCATCAGGGCACTCACCCTCATGCACGGCGGCGGAAAGGCCGTAGGAGGCCTCCTCCTGCTGTCCACGGACGCGGAGAAGGCCTTCGACAGAGTACGCTGGGAATACCTTTTTGAGACGCTTGCACACATGGGACTGGGCCCCCACCTAAGGAAATGGATAGAAGCCCTGTACAGCGAGCCCACTGCCCAGGTACTAGTTAATGGGGCACTGACTAACGCCTTCACCATCCATAACGGCACCAGACAGGGGTGCCCCCTGTCGCCGCTCCTGTTCGCTCTAGCACTGGAGCCGTTTCTCACACACATCAGACACAACGCAGACGTGACCGGCCTGACGACAGGCCCAGTACACCATAAAGTAGCGGCCTACGCGGATGACCTACTCTTTGTGGTGACCAACCCTACCATCACACTACCGAACATCATGAGAGAACTACAGGCATTCGGGGACCTATCAAACATAAAAATTAACTACGGAAAATCGTATATCCTAAACGTTAGCGTACCCCACACGAGAACGGAAACCCTAAGAAGTAGCTTCCCCTTTCAATGGGCCGAGGACAAGATTAAATATCTTGGTATTTGGCTATCCAAACACTCAGAAGACCTGTTTAGGGACAACTTTGCGGTCATTTTACAGACATTTCAGAGAGACATGCGGGAATGGTCATACCCCCATATCTCGTGGCTAGGGCGAGTACAGGTCATAAAAATGAACCTCCTCCCGCGCCTTTTGTACCTTTTTCAAGCCATCCCCACTGTAATCCCGAGACCCTTCTTCATCACGCTCAAGAAAGAAATGACCAGATACATATGGGGCGGGGGGAAACCTAGACCAAAATTCTCCATACTGACCAGACCCAAAGACAAAGGGCCCTCCCAGATTTTCGACTTTATTATATGGCCACACACCTACAGAGGGTTGTAGAATGGTCCAAGGAAGGGGTCCACAAACTGTGGAAAACGGCAGAAGAGATGGAGGCAGGTAGACCGATCGCGGGACTTCCATGGAGACGCGAACAGACGGACGGACACACCATGTCCGTATATACGAAAAACACTCTGGGAG
Source organism: Pelobates fuscus (assembly GCF_036172605.1). Taxonomy (NCBI): domain Eukaryota; kingdom Metazoa; phylum Chordata; class Amphibia; order Anura; family Pelobatidae; genus Pelobates; species Pelobates fuscus. Next base: position 248,380,940 of record NC_086318.1, read on the forward strand.
TATGGCGGAAGGCCAAACGACAGGGGAACTTGTCACCATACCCCTCCCCCCTTATGCCTCTGACACATAACGAAGATTTTCCCCCAGGTCTAGACCCACGGGCTCTCAGAAACATCATCCCGAGCACATCCCCGCGCCTACACCACACTCTACAGAGTGGGGTTTGCAAACAGCTTACAGATATGCTAGAAGACACGCCCCCCACCTTCATGCACCGCTTTCGCTATGCCCAACTCTTAGCCTACATTCACACCCTGCCACAGGGGTCAGCGCTTGGCAGGGAATATACCACAATAGAAAGGATCAGCGCACAACCGGACCCACTCCCACACGGGATATCCTCTCTGTACTCCATGCTACAGTCGGAACTCCCGACCGATCCACCCCGTTTCATGGGTAAATGGGAAACAGCCCTAGGAATCACACTCACGGAAGGGGAATGGGAATCGATATGTTACCTAACACACCACTGCTCCACACATAGTAAAACGCAGGAAACGGCCTACAAACTCCTGACGTACTGGTATAAAACACCGCATCTCCTACACCGAATGAACCCAAGCCTATCCAGTCTGTGCTGGAGATGCGAAAGAGAGGAAGGCACACTGAAACATATATGGTGGGACTGCGCACTGATCACCCCATACTGGCGGGGCATACACAAAATGCTAGGGAAGTTCACAGAACGACCACCCCCCCTGGAACCGGCCGCGATGCTCCTACACCATACACCAGTTCCCCACTCAAAATATAAAAAATCCATGACCATCAGGATACTAAATGTAGCCAAACGAGTACTCCCCCAATTCTGGAAGAAACCTGTGACACCATCACTGCTGTCCTGGTTCAACCAAATGGAGGAACTAAGGATAATAGAGGAACTCACACTGACGACGAACAATGCCCCGACGACATACACAGACATATGGACATACTGGATCCTAGAGACAGCGAAACCGAAATTCCAACGAGACCTCAGGATAACCACCGACGCTCACCTCCAGCACCCAACCTAAAAACGGGAATTAAACACCCAGGGAGACGGAGGACTGATGACTGACGACGGACCGGACCACCCCACCCCCACCTACCTACCCTTCCCCCAATCCTACAGAGAAAACACCGACAGACCCCACTTAACAGTATGCACACACCGAAGGTCAATGCTACCCGACACAAAGACACCCCCGAGACCACCAGCAACGCCATGGACACTTAGTGACTGCACCCTTAGAGACTCAGAGAAAGGGACGGGGGACTACCCTGGACGAACCGAAGGCCTGATCTGACGGAGACAAACAGACCGTCCTAGACAGGGAAACCCAACCTCCCGTACTCAGCTACACCCCCACAAAACCAAGACACGAAACCGACCCAGGGACGTACAATAGCCCGACGACAGCACTATCACACATAACCAAGACAGGGTGCTGTATGGCACATTTAAGGATGCATATCAGTGGAGGGTACCAAACACACCACGGCTCACCATGAAGACGTAGGCCACCAACGCCACACTAACATGGCGAGGTGGAACACGGACACCAACCGCTAAGACAAGGCTGAAAACACATTAAACACACGATAGAGATAATGGACAGAGACACCCTCCACACTTTCAAAAAGAGACACACGGGTCAGTCACTGAAGTGGACTAACGAGCTTGGACTAAGGGTATGACATAAAGTGGAACTCACCCGGCTAACCCAGCTGAGACATGACCTACTAAATACAACTATCTACTGTTAAGGAAGAAGGGGGTAGAACCTTAGAATGCTAGGATGTTAAAGATCACGACAGAAAGCTAAGGATATCCATCCACGACACTAACCAAGTGCCCCAGGGCTCTTGTACATTATACATACCTGAAGCTGTAATTGTCACCAACTGGATCTGCGCATCCACGAACGTCTAGTACAGTGAGAGACCTGCGAGTCTCACCATCGAGACAACTAATGAAAAACGACTCTAAACATGTCGATCAAAAAAGTAAGAGACCTGTGAGTCTCTATAGTATTATTGGGGACTGCGAGCCCACCAGCGATTATTATTTGTTACTGTTTCCAGGGACCTGCGAGTCCTGTTCCCTCTTGCATACCTCGTATTGTAAAATCATTGAAAATACGTTAATAAAAATTATATTTACAAAAAAAAAAAAAAAAATAATGTCCATTTGCACTGTAGGCAGTGATCAAAAGGGAAAGGGAAGAGTTAAAACTATTTTAAAAGTAATAAAATTACTTTCATAACACAGCTACAGTTAAACCTACAATGGAACACTATGTTGCAGCACAAATCCGTCTCTCTCCACTTCTCTACACACAGAGGTAGAGGGAGGAGGATCGAAAATCCCAGCAGCACTGTGATTGATGTGACTGGCTGTCACAGTGATCACATGTGCTGGGAAAGTGCTGTTGACGGTTGCTGGTCTGCCTGTGACACAGAGGCACCCAGCAACAGCTTTAACCCCACAAACGCCACGATTGTGGTGATCTGGCGTTAACGTTAGTAAATGACAGACATTTTCAGTCAAGTGGCCTTAAAACAAGTACAAGCTTGACGGAAAATTGCCGTTTTAGGTCGGGAAGTAGGTTATATACTTTGACTTCTATAAACAAAATAAAGATTGTCATAATTTTTTTTTTTTTCAAATGTGTTTTGTCTGCTCACTCATGTTCTTTCAAAATGGTACATATATTACCAGTTCACCAAGGGTATGCTATTTGTTTAGCACAACTGTATAAAAACTACAAAATATGCAATGAAAATTATGGATAACATTTAGAAACTTGACAGTTTGAATATAGGTACACTCCCCAAACTATTGAAATGCAATTAAAAACATATGGGCGACATATTTAGACTGATCAGCAGTATTAGTGAAAGCTGAAAACAATATTGCAATTAATAAGAAAGCCAAGCAGAAATTGAAAAATTGTTTGTTTTACAAAATAAAGGAAAAATTCTTCTATTAAAAAAAGATCGAACTCTTCATTAAGGCCATCTGGGCAAAGTATTTTAAGCTTAAAAACCCATTCCACATCTTTAATTCCAGGATTTTTGTAATATCAAAACTCATCCGTTTATAAATCACACTAGGCAGACATGGAGACGTCTTAAAGATAAATGGGGACTAGCCGCGGGACTATCTGTATTCCTCCCCATAGCATTTAACTTGGAGTTCCAGAATGGACATGGTAATAATTCACTAAGAAGGTTAACAGGAGAAGCTGATCCACTTATAACAAGATTATTAACAGATAAAATACCCCCTAGGATAAGGGATTTTCCCTTATGAAAAAATAAGACAAAACTTATAGACATAATGGGAATTTCCCATTTAAATTTTTTTTTAAATAAATTAGTGATACCATACTGGCAGACAAGAGATAAAACACAATTTGAGCTTCTATGATGATAGTGGGATAGTGAAAAAACTATATTTATCCAGTATATATAATTTAATACAGAGAGGCGCAATGGAGGGCATAGTACCTTCTTTTCAATTGAAATGGACGCTAGAAAAATTATATTTTTTTAAAAGAGCGACAAGATGGTATCGGACTCCAGCTCGATTACATAAATACGGTTTACTAGTTAGTGACCGTTGCTGGAGATGCGAAGATAAACGGGGGAATATGGAGCATATTTGGTGGGAATGCAAGCATATTAGATTTTATTGGCAGCATGTCTTAGGGGACATATACAAAATTCTACCAACACTTAAACAATTATCCCCATCTAAGATATTGTTGGGATGGCCAACCTCGTTTAAAGAGAACCATAAACAGATACTCCTGAATCAAATATTGAAGCTAACACTATGATTCTGGTATTTTGATGTAAATCCACGATGCCGAGTAAAGAAAATGGGTACAAAGAGTGGAAGAAATTAGGGAAATGGAGGAAATCCATTGGGCAGCTCAGGGGAAGAGAGAATGCTACTCTAAGATATGGGAGCCCTGGCTGGCTCAATGGGAGGACTCTGTATAGATAGATAATTATTAACCCCTTAAGGACGGAGCCAAATGTACACGTTGTGAACGAAACAAAATGTAAACAAAACCTGGTATTTGCGCTATATGTCTGTCCAACCGTAATTCACCTCTTTCATATTAAATGCACCCCCCCTTACTATATATCATTTTATTCAGGGGAAACAGGGATTTCATTTAATATTAAATATTTAGCTATGAAACATAATTTAATATGAAAACAATGGGAGAAAATAAGATTTTGTTTCATTTTTTTAGTTCTACATGACATTTTAACTGTCAATGTCATAATACTGTCTGCTTTTACTGCAATAAAATACACATATTTGTATTCAGCAAAGTCTCACGTGTAAAACAGTACCCCCTATGTACAGGTTTTATGGTGTTTTGGGAAGTTACAGGGTCAAATATAGCGTGTTACATTTGAAATTGAAATTCGACAGATTGGTTACGTTGCCTTTGAGACTGTATAGTAGCCCAGGAAATAAATTTACACCCATAATGGCATACCATTTGCAATAGTAGAAAACCCAAGGTATTGCAAATGGGGTATGTCCAGTCTTTTTTAGTAGCCATTTGGTCACAAACACTGGCCAAAGTTAGCGTTAGTATTTGTTTGTGTGTGAAAAATGCGAAAAACGCCAATTTTGCCCAGTGTTTGTGACTAAGTGGCTACTAAAAAAGACTGGACATACCCCATTTGCAATACCTTGGGTTGTCTACTATTGCAAATAGTATGCCATCATAGGGGTCATTTTCATTCTTGGGCTACCATAGGGTCATAAAGGCAACGTAAGCAATCTGGCGAATTTTAAGGTGAAAAAAATGAAACACAAGCCTTATATTTGACACTGTAATTTTTGAAAACACCATAAAACCTGTACATGAGGGGTACTGTTGTACTCGGGAGACTTCGCTGAACACAAATATTTGTGTTTCAAAACAGTAAAAAGTATTGCAGCAATAATATCGTCCGTGTAAGTGCTGTTTGTGCGTGAAAAATGCAAAAACGTCACTTTTACTGGCGATATCATCGTTGTAATACATTTTACTGTTTTGAAACACTAATATTTGTGTTCAGCGAAGTCTCCCAAGTAAAACAATACCCCCCATGTACAGGTTTTATGGTGTCTTGGAAAGTTATAGGGTTAAATATAGTGCTAGCAAATTAAATTCCCTATACTTTCGGCATGGGTTGTCAGGCAGGTCCCGCTAATTGTAATTAATTAGGATACCTAATTATGTAAAAATATTACATAAATATATGTGTAGAATTAATATATGTATATATATATATACATATGTGTATATATACGTATATATATATATATATATATATAATTTTTTTTAAATATTTTTATTTATATATAGGTATATATATATAGTGATATATACGTATATATTTATGTATATAGATATATATTATTTCGTTCTACGTGTATTTTGATATAAATATATATATATATATATATTAATATCACAATACAGTTAGAACGAAATAAAACACTTCTATATATTTTTTAATATTTTATTTTTAATTATTTTTTTAATTTTATTTTTTACGTATTTACATATTTTTTTATATTATATATAAATATATATATAACAATAATGATATATATATTTAATCAGTATCAGTCTACGGGTAATTTGATATTAATATATATATAATTATATATATAATAATATTAAAATACACCTAGACAGTGTATGTGTGTGTATGTATATGTGTATATATATACTTAGATCATACATATAGTAGTTTTGAAAAGCACTCCAAGGACTTCATATAGGTGAAAATAAACTTAGCTTTATTCAGCAACAACCAAAGGTGATCGACGTTTCAGTCCTACAGCAGGACTTTCATCAGGATAACAGTGCATTCAAAGTGTAACAATTTATATAATAAACATAATAATTCAAATACATTGGATACAGCTGAGTCTTACCTGAGGCTGTGTGTGCACCAGTGCTTTGCCCGCCGAAAAAACGCGGGCAAAAGCCGAATTCTACATATTGTATTCAGCAGCTGTTGCTGCTGTGAACCTCTGCGTGCAGGGGGTTGTCATGGCAACCGGGCGGGACGCTAGGAGGCGTGGCTACACTTGTTACTATGATCGCAAATGCGATCAGTGATCCGGCCACGGCAACGACACACAGCTCAGAAAGGAGGAACACTTAGCGCAGGGGCTCAGTGTGATCGGGCATCAAAGCTCAGACAGGAGGAGCACTTAGCACAGGGGTTCAGTGTGATCGGGCATAAAAATACAAATCTATAAATAAACAAATCCATAAACAAATCAATACAAATATGCATATATACACAGATTTGAAGGGAGGGCAAGGTAATAGTTAGTGAAAGTATAGCTAGCTAAGGTATGTATATGTAATATCGGGGGAACTTAGACGAATGTTCAGTGCCAGAAAGTACATAATAAATATGTGAATACACTGATAATGAAAATCAGAAAAATTGGATACATAGGTAATACTTGCCCTGGCGGTATACAGCGCGATATGTCCATATATTCTAGTTCCCTCTATTGTATGTAGTTATTAAATGGCTGATGCTGTGTATAGCTAATCGTTTAGCCAACCTAGTGGTTCTAAAGTAAATTAGGATGCTGAAGACACTTACAGTCATCCATACATTGCACACTACCGGGACCCAGGCTTGCTACAACAAATGCATATGTAAATATGTGTGAGGCATACATACTGTACAGGGTGCTAATAGGTCATATCCTAGAGTTGGATATAGTGGCTAAGGGAGGCCTAATGGACCAAACTACAATGATGGTGGCCAGAATTAGTGGCATCAAAAGATTATACATCTATTATCATATTCACAACTCTGGCTCCTAAAGGTACCCACGTGTACGGTACCAAAGTGGTTAGTTGTATCAGCTTGATTAACTGCTATGGAGATTAGCTATATAAAGTAAAGTGAAAAAATGCACACAGAATCGGTGATAACCCACAGTGCAAGGTATATACATAGGAAAATGTCCATATTGCATATCTTGTATGGGTCTTATAGAAAGATGCCCAGACTGTATTTCTCGTTGAGGCCCCTAGGCTGTACCGTGTCCAAAGTCCTAATCCAGTGCAGTTCCCTCTGGAGCAGAATTTTCTTACGGTCTCCTCCTCTCATTGGTTGTGGGACATGGTCGATTGCTATGAACTTCAACGACGGTAGAGGATGGCTTTTTTCAAAGAAGTGTTTCGCCACTGGTTGTTCAGATCCCTTGTCTCTGTATGCCACTCGTATACTCGATCGGTGGTTCCGCATTCTTTCCCTCAAGGGTAGGTCTGTTTTGCCCACGTAAGTCAATCCACAAGGGCAGACGAGTTTATACACTACAAAGTCACTGGTGCACGTAAGTCTATGCTTGATGGTGTAATTCTTGCCGGAATGTGGGTGGGTAAAGGTTTTACTTGGTAACATATGGCTACATGTAACGCACCCCAAACACCTGTAGCAACCCAGATTCAGATGGGGTGAAGGTTGATTGTAGCAATGAGATGGGTCCGTCTTGACTAGTAGGTCTCTCAAGTTATTTCCCCTCCGGTAGCACATCATGGGTCGTTGTTTAAATTGGCTTGGTAGACTGTTATCATTAATCATCATCCGCCAGTTACTGTTGGAGTGCTTTTCAAAACTACTATATGTATTATTGATGCCGACAAGCACCGGGCCACATAACTGATTACACTGGAGTGCAAGCTTTTGGACATTGTTATACATTATGGTCTAGATGGCAAAGGACCGGCTTTGCACCCGTGAACTCTAAAATACTTCTTGTGTATCACAGTCTCCCTTGATTTGAATAATCGGATCAGAGTGTAAATATCCATCTATCGGGGAGAACCTCTGCTTACTAAAGCGACAACCTATTACTTTTAGTGCACTACTGCTCTTCTAACCTGCACAGATTGCAGTGTTGTTTTAGACAGTATATTGGTATTCACTATTCACTAATCACTTTTTTTCACATTGGAATTACACTGAGTTTACAAATCTACATGGAAGAATTCTTTTCCCAAGCGGGAGGACTACTGGAACAGGCAGAAACCTTCCAGTACACAGAGGAGGATGCAGATCGCATTAGATGGGACTCCCTAACAACTGACTTACCACAAACTACGACCCTGAAAGACATATACCTTGAACTGACCCGTCTCAAAAAGAAAGAAACTGATCTGGACCTGCATGGACTGTTCCTGTCGGATTATCATAGACAACTGCAAATCCCTAGGGGATTTAGAATAAAGAATATTCCAACCATAGGAAGGGCCAAACCAAAAGTCTGCAAGAAGTGGATAGCAGTCCTGAACAAATGCTCATTGGACTTGATCCTCATTATTATAGAAGACGTCAAGGAAGACCTGATAAAAATCAGACAAAGAATCACGTAACTGGAATCCAGAGAAGCACTACTCTTGACATCAACGGAGGCAGCCCCGACCATACTTAGGTTGGAACAAAATATCAAAGAATATAAAACAGACCTCATCAGGTTTAAACGCAAAAACAAGAGAAGGTGAGGAGTGATTACGCAGAACACAGAGTGTACAGGTGGCTGAGTGGGCAACAGAACTACCACGCTTTGCAAGGAATAGACGCCCTATCCGAAAACCACGACAATACACCATTGACAAGACCTCAGGGGAATCTACCTCAGACTCCGATAACCAACAAAGATCAACACAGAACCAAGCATCGGGTCATTTTTTAGAGAGAGGGACAACAACAGCTGGAATAACCACAAGACAACGAGCCAGACAAGACCCAGAACCAAACGTTTCATCACGAGACGAGGACAGCGAGGCGGCACATATCAGTCTGAGAGGGAGACCACCTCGACGAAAGTAATCCCGGTTTTCAACTTGTCCACACGAGAACTAAACGGTGCTGAGATCCAGTTGTTGACGAAAGGACTCACCTTTGTGCCCACGACGTACCCTGTACCGCTGACCCAAGAAGTCAAAAACTATAAATTTGGAAGGACTTTAAGACTCAAAGACTTCTTTAAAACCAATAACACTATGACAGCACCAATGAGTCACTTCAAACCTAAGAGCACCTGGGACCCACTCCCTAACCAATCCACCATCAAGACCTTCTTGAAATCATTAAATCAAGAAACACAACACCACCTAACGCAGGGCCACAAACCCAGACCAAATATAACGAAAGAGGAGCGACGAATCATCACCTCATTGGCCGACGACCCAAACCTGGTTATCCGCCCGGCAGATAAAGGTGGAGGAATTGTCCTGATGAACTATAGTGACTATAGACATGAAATACTGACCCAACTGGGAGATGTAACTACCTATCTAAAATTGACAACCGACCCAACACAGGCGATCATGCTCCAAATTCAACAAATACTACAACGAGGATTAGATGCATCCTATATTACACAGGAACTTTACCAATTTCTACTGCAAGAGAAACCCCGGACACCAATTATTTATACACTACCTAAAGTTCACAAGCACCCGACTCTACCACCCGGTAGACCTATAGTCTCGGCAATCGGAGGGGTACTAGAACCCATTGCCAAGTGGCTGGACTCACTATTCAAAGAACCAATTGAGAGCCTGTCAACATGCATTAAAGATACTCCTAGCCTGCTAGCTCAACTTAAACAATTTACCCATTTGGAACAAGGAGTGACTTTCATCACATGTGATGTCAAGAGCCTGTACACTATCATCCCGCACAACACAGGCATCGAGGCAATGAGGAAAATTCTTACAGCATCACATCACCCTCGTACAAGGGACCACCGATAGAGTACACACTGGAACTACTCCTCCTGGTGCTTAATCAAAACTACTTCAGGTTTGAACATACATGGTACCAGCAAATCTCTGGAACTTCGATGGGAGCAGCCATGGCACCTATGTATGCTAATGGCTTTATGTATGTGTTCGAGCAGGAGCACATACTGAGGCCATTCCATAACAACATATTATTTTACAGGCGCTTCATCGACGACATCATTATATTGTGGAAAGATGAGGGCACATCACCTGAAGTGATGCTCGAAACTATAAATAATTTGAATACACCAGTCCGGCTTACTATGGTCACCAATGACCAGTCTATTGACTTTCTGGATGTACGCCTATACAAGGAGAACGAGAAGATAGCCTTCACACTCTACAACAAACCCACGGACAGAAATACCATACTCCATGCCGACAGTTATCACCCCAGACATTTGATTAACTCTCTACCACGATCCCAATTCATGAGGGTCATCAGGAACAACTCCAACAAAACTAATACCAAGCTACAGTTAAATTTGATGTGGGACAAATTTCTGGCCCGTGGATACAGCCCAACTGTTTTGCAATCAGCACTCAGTAAATGCTATGAAGAGCAGCCCGTACAATCTCCTAAGGAACAAAGATTGATATTCCCTGTGACGTACACTACCATCTCAGACCACATCAAAGAAACCGTTAACAGTAACTGGCGGATGATGATTAATGATAACAGTCTACCAAGCCAATTTAAACAACGACCCATGATGTGCTACCGGAGGGGAAATAACTTGAGAGACCTACTAGTCAAGACGGACCCATCTCATTGCTACAATCAACCTTCACCCCATCTGAATCTGGGTTGCTACAGGTGTTTGGGGTGCGTTACATGTAGCCATATGTTACCAAGTAAAACCTTTACCCACCCACATTCCGGCAAGAATTACACCATCAAGCATAGACTTACGTGCACCAGTGACTTTGTAGTGTATAAACTCGTCTGCCCTTGTGGATTGACTTACGTGGGCAAAACAGACCTACCCTTGAGGGAAAGAATGCGGAACCACCGATCGAGTATACGAGTGGCATACAGAGACAAGGGATCTGAACAACCAGTGGCGAAACACTTCTTTGAAAAAAGCCATCCTCTACCGTCGTTGAAGTTCATAGCAATCGACCATGTCCCACAACCAATGAGAGGAGGAGACCGTAAGAAAATTCTGCTCCAGAGGGAACTGCACTGGATTAGGACTTTGGACACGGTACAGCCTAGGGGCCTCAACGAGAAATACAGTCTGGGCATCTTTCTATAAGACCCATACAAGATATGCAATATGGACATTTTCCTATGTATATACCTTGCACTGTGGGTTATCACCGATTCTGTGTGCATTTTTTCACTTTACTTTATATAGCTAATCTCCATAGCAGTTAATCAAGCTGATACAACTAACCACTTTGGTACCGTACACGTGGGTACCTTTAGGAGCCAGAGTTGTGAATATGATAATAGATGTATAATCTTTTGATGCCACTAATTCTGGCCACCATCATTGTAGTTTGGTCCATTAGGCCTCCCTTAGCCACTATATTCAACTCTAGGATATGACCTATTAGCACCCTGTACAGTATGTATGCCTCACACATATTTACATATGCATTTGTTGTAGCAAGCCTGGGTCCCGGTAGTGTGCAATGTATGGATGACTGTAAGTGTCTTCAGCATCCTAATTTACTTTAGAACCACTAGGTTGGCTATACGATTAGCTATACACAGCATCAGCCATTTAATAACTACATACAATAGAGGGAACTAGAATATATGGACATATCGCGCTGTATACCGCCAGGGCAAGTATTACCTATGTATCCAATTTTTCTGATTTTCATTATCAGTGTATTCACATATTTATTATGTACTTTCTGGCACTGAACATTCGTCTAAGTTCCCCCGATATTACGTATACATACCTTAGCTAGCTATACTTTCACTAACTATTACCTTGCCCTCCCTTCAAATCTGTGTATATATATGTAGTGATGTACCGAACTGTCCGCCGGCGGACAGTTCCCGGCGAAATTAGCTTGTTCGCGTTCGCCGCGGCGGGCGGACACATGCGCAGTTCGATCCGCCCCCTATTCGTCATCATTGGGCAAACTTTGACCCTGTGCCTCTCGGTCAGCAGACACATTACAGCCAATCAGCAGCACTCCCTCCCTTCCACACCCTCCAACCTCCCTCCCAGCATCCATTTTCGATTCATTCGGAAGATGCATGCTTAGTGAGAGGAGGGAAAGTTTAGCTGCTGCTGATTACATAGGGAAATTGATAGCTAGGCTAGGGTATTCAGTGTCCACTACAATCCTGAATGACTCATCTGATCTCTGCTGTAAGGACAGCACCCCAAAAAGCCCTTTTTAGGGCTATAACATCAGGCTGCTTTTTTTTTTTTTTTTTTCTGTGTAATGTAATTGCAGGTGCCTGCCTGCCAGCCTGTGTGTCAGGCTCACAGCATATACTGTGCCCACTTGCCCAGTGCCACCACTCATATCTGTTTTAACAATCGGTTAAGCTTTACATTTAAAATAAATATTTTTTTTTCACTGTAATAGAAGAGCAGTTGCCTGCCTGCCAGCTTCTGTGTGAGGTTGGATGCCTTGCCCATTTGCACAGTCAGTGCCACCACTCATATCTGTTTTAACAATCGGTTAAGCTTTCGATTTAAAATAAATAATTTTTTTTCACTGTAATAGAAGAGCAGTTGCCTGCCTGCCAGCTTCTGTGTGAGGTTGGATGCCTTGCCCATTTGCACAGTCAGTGCCACCACTCATATCTGTTTTAACAATTGGTTAAGCTTTCGATTTAAAATAAATATTTTTTTTTCACTGTAATAGAAGAGCAGTTGCCTGCCTGCCAGCTTCTGTGTGAGGTTGGATGCCTTGCCCATTTGCACAGTCAGTGCCACCACTCATATCTGTTTTAACAATTGGTTAAGCTTTCGATTTAAAATAAATATTTTTTTTTCACTGTAATAGAAGAGCAGTTGCCTGCCTGCCAGCTTCTGTGTGAGGTTCACATTGGATACTGTGCCTATTAGCCCAGTGCCACCACTCATATCTGTTTTAACAATTGGTTAAGCTTTCGATTTAAAATAAATAATTTTTTTTCACTGTAATAGAAGAGCAGTTAGTTGTCTGCAAGCGTCTGTGTTTCAGGCCTACTTCAGCGTGTGCTCTGCAGACCTGTGCCAGCGTGCTTTGACAGTTGCCAATCATATCTGGTGTCTCTTTAGCGTGCTTTTACAACCAAAATTTTGTTTCCACTGTAATAGAAGAGCAGTTGCCTGCCTGCCAGCTTCTGTGTGAGGTTCACATTGGATACTGTGCCTATTAACCCAGTGCCACCACTCATATCTGTTTTAACAATTGGTTAAGCTTTAGATTTAAAATAAATAAAAAAATTTCACTGTAATAGAAGAGCAGTTGCCTGCCTGCCAGCTTCTGTGTGAGGTTGGATGCCTTGCCCATTTGCACAGTCAGTGCCACCACTCATATCTGTTTTAACAATCGGTTAAGCTTTAGATTTAAAATAAATAATTTTTTTTCACTGTAATAGAAGAGCAGTTGCCTGCCTGCCAGCTTCTGTGTGAGGTTGGATGCCTTGCCCATTTGCACAGTCAGTGCCACCACTCATATCTGTTTTAACAATCGGTTAAGCTTTCGATTTAAAATAAATATTTTTTTTTCACTGTAATAGAAGAGCAGTTGCCTGCCTGCCAGCTTCTGTGTGAGGTTGGATGCCTTGCCCATTTGCACAGTCAGTGCCACCACTCATATCTGTTTTAACAATCGGTTAAGCTTTCGATTTAAAATAAATAATTTTTTTTCACTGTAATAGAAGAGCAGTTAGTTGTCTGCAAGCGTCTGTGTTTCAGGCCTACTTCAGCGTGTGCTCTGCAGACCTGTGCCAGTGTGCTTTGACAGTTGCCACTCATATCTTGTGTCTCTATAGCGTGCTTTTACAAGCAAAATTTGTTTTTCACTGTTATAGATTGAATAGCAGTTACTTGTCTTCAAGCGGGTGTCTCAGGCCTACTTCAGCGTGTGCTCTGCAGACCTGTGCCAGTGTGCTTTAAAAGTTGCCACTCATATCTTGTGTCTCTATAGCGTGCTTTTACAACCAAAATTTGTTTTTCACTGTTATAGATTGAATAGCAGTTACTTGTCTTCAAGCGGGTGTCTCAGGCCTACAGTGTGTGCTCTGCAGCACTGTTCCAGTGCACATTGCCAATCATATCTGGTCTCACAGTAGCTTGCACGCATAGTACCACAAATCCCCCCAAAAATGACAGGCAGAGGCAGGCCACCCCGCAGGGGCCGTCGTGGTCGTGGTGCTGCGATTCCCTTTTGCCCTAGAATAATGCCCAGTTTTCAGAAGCCACGTACCCTGAACTTGAAAAGTTCTGAGGACTTAGTTGACTGGCTAACACAGGACACCCAATCTTGTACAGCCTCCGCTCGGAACCTTGACGCACCATCCTCCTCCAGCTTAGCTTCAGGCACCTCTCAAGATAGCACTCACCCGCCTGCCGCCATCACCAAAACTAGCACCACAGGCGCTTTACTTGGTATGTCAGAGGAGTTATTCACACACCCGTTTGAAGAAATGAGTGATGCGCAACCATTATTGCTAGAGGATGTAGATAACAGGGATACGTCTCAGGCAGGCAGCATTAAACACATGGAGGTACGGTGTGATGATGATGATGTTGTACCCGCTGCTGCTTCCTTTTCTGAGTTGTCAGATACAAGCGAAGCGGTTGATGATGACGATGCGTCCATGGATGTCACGTGGGTGCCCGCTAGAAGAGAAGAAGAACAGGGCGAAAGTTCAGATGGGGAGACAGAGAGGAGGAGGAGGAGACCAGTTGGAAGCAGGGGGGGTCGTCGCAAAGAGCTAGTGGCACAGTCAGACAGCATGCATCGGCACCCGGGGTCAGCCCGACAGCACGCCAATCAACGCATGCTTTGTCCACCACCAGAATGCCGTCATTGCAGAGCTCAGCAGTGTGGCATTTTTTTTGTGTGTCTGCCTCTGACAACAGCGATGCCATTTGCAACCTGTGCCAAAGCAAACTGAGTCGTGGGAGGTCCAACACCCACCTAGGTACAACTGCTTTGCGTAGGCACATGATCTCACATCACAAACGCCTATGGGATCAACACATGAGTACAAGCAGCACGCCTACTCTAAGCCACCATCCTCCTCCTGGTCCAGCATCTTCAGCCACGTCAACCACTGCTGTCCTTCTTGCCCCCTCTCAACCATCCGCCACTCCGTCTCCCGCCTTGAGCAGTTCCCGCTCATCTGCCCACAGTCATGTGTCTGTCAAGGACATGTTTGAGCCTAAGGCTGGCCCTGCGCATCGGTCAGTGGCTCTGCACCAGACTTCCCTCCAATTGATCAAAGTTAAAGGATTTCAAGTGGACTGATTACAATCACAGGGCCTCTAAAGAGTCCTGTATGGTTATTTGTCGTCACTACCTTCCCGCGTCGGGAGTGGGTCATTTGCGCCCCTGCTGCCTTCCTTGCATGTGGTAGCTGTTTGTCAGGGATTTGTAAATCCATATCTGCCAAGTGACCCTATGTAGGGGGAACAGTCCCTATTCTGCTCTGTGTCAGTGTGTATCAGGGATCATTAGGATAGGTGTCAATCCATATCTGCCAAGTGACCCTATGTAGGGGGAACAGTCTCTATTCTGCTCTGTGTCAGTGTGTATCAGGGATCATTAGGATAGGTGTCAATCCATATCTGCCAAGTGACCCTATGTAGGGGGAACAGTCTCTATTCTGCTCTGTGCCAGTGTGTATCAGGGATCATTAGGACAGGTGTCAATCCATATCTGCCAAGTGACCCTATGTAGGAGGAACAGTCTCTATTCTGCTCTGTGTCAGTGTGTATCAGGGATCATTAGGATAGGTGTCAATCCATATCTGCCAAGTGACCCTATGTAGGAGGAACAGTCCCTATTCTGCTCTGTGTCAGTGTGTATCAGGGATCATTAGGACAGGTGTCAATCCATATCTGCCAAGTGACCCTATGTAGGAGGAACAGTCCCTATTCTGCTCTGTGTCAGTGTGTATCAGGGATCATTAGGATAGGTGTCAATCCATATCTGCCAAGTGACCCTATGTAGGGGGAACAGTCTCTATTCTGCTCTGTGTCAGTGTGTATCAGGGATCATTAGGATAGGTGTCAATCCATATCTGCCAAGTGACCCTATGTAGGGGGAACAGTCTCTATTCTGCTCTGTGTCAGTGTGTATCAGGGATCATTAGGACAGGTGTCAATCCATATCTGCCAAGTGACCCTATGTAGGGGGAACAGTCCCTATTCTGCTCTGTGTCAGTGTGTATCAGAGGCTTTGAGGACAGGTGTCAATCCATATCTGCCAAGTGACCCTATGTAGGGGGAACAGTCTCTATTCTGCTCTGTGTCAGTGTGTATCAGGGATCATTAGGATAGGTGTCAATCCATATCTGCCAAGTGACCCTATGTAGGGGGAACAGTCTCTATTCTGCTCTGTGCCAGTGTGTATCAGGGATCATTAGGACAGGTGTCAATCCATATCTGCCAAGTGACCCTATGTAGGAGGAACAGTCTCTATTCTGCTCTGTGTCAGTGTGTATCAGGGATCATTAGGATAGGTGTCAATCCATATCTGCCAAGTGACCCTATGTAGGAGGAACAGTCCCTATTCTGCTCTGTGTCAGTGTGTATCAGGGATCATTAGGACAGGTGTCAATCCATATCTGCCAAGTGACCCTATGTAGGAGGAACAGTCCCTATTCTGCTCTGTGTCAGTGTGTATCAGGGATCATTAGGATAGGTGTCAATCCATATCTGCCAAGTGACCCTATGTAGGGGGAACAGTCTCTATTCTGCTCTGTGTCAGTGTGTATCAGGGATCATTAGGATAGGTGTCAATCCATATCTGCCAAGTGACCCTATGTAGGGGGAACAGTCTCTATTCTGCTCTGTGTCAGTGTGTATCAGGGATCATTAGGACAGGTGTCAATCCATATCTGCCAAGTGACCCTATGTAGGGGGAACAGTCCCTATTCTGCTCTGTGTCAGTGTGTATCAGAGGCTTTGAGGACAGGTGTCAATCCATATCTGCCAAGTGACCCTATGTAGGGGGAACAGTCTCTATTCTGCTCTGTGTCAGTGTGTATCAGGGATCATTAGGATAGGTGTCAATCCATATCTGCCAAGTGACCCTATGTAGGGGGAACAGTCTCTATTCTGCTCTGTGTCAGTGTGTATCAGGGATCATTAGGACAGGTGTCAATCCATATCTGCCAATTGACCCTATGTAGGAGGAACAGTCTCTATTCTGCTTTGTGTCAGTGTGTATCAGGGATCATTAGGATAGGTGTCAATCCATATCTGCCAAGTGACCCTATGTAGGAGGAACAGTCCATATTCTGCTCTGTGTCAGTGTGTATCAGGGATCATTAGGACAGGTGTCAATCCATATCTGCCAAGTGACCCTATGTAGGAGGAACAGTCTCTATTCTGCTCTGTGTCAGTGTGTATCAGGGATCATTAGGATAGGTGTCAATCCATATCTGCCAAGTGACCCTATGTAGGAGGAACAGTCCCTATTCTGCTCTGTGTCAGTGTGTATCAGGGATCATTAGGACAGGTGTCAATCCATATCTGCCAAGTGACCCTATGTAGGAGGAACAGTCCCTATTCTGCTCTGTGTCAGTGTGTATCAGGGATCATTAGGATAGGTGTCAATCCATATCTGCCAAGTGACCCTATGTAGGGGGAACAGTCTCTATTCTGCTCTGTGTCAGTGTGTATCAGGGATCATTAGGATAGGTGTCAATCCATATCTGCCAAGTGACCCTATGTAGGGGGAACAGTCTCTATTCTGCTCTGTGTCAGTGTGTATCAGGGATCATTAGGACAGGTGTCAATCCATATCTGCCAAGTGACCCTATGTAGGGGGAACAGTCCCTATTCTGCTCTGTGTCAGTGTGTATCAGAGGCTTTGAGGACAGGTGTCAATCCATATCTGCCAAGTGACCCTATGTAGGGGGAACAGTCTCTATTCTGCTCTGTGTCAGTGTGTATCAGGGATCATTAGGATAGGTGTCAATCCATATCTGCCAAGTGACCCTATGTAGGGGGAACAGTCTCTATTCTGCTCTGTGTCAGTGTGTATCAGGGATCATTAGGATAGGTGTCAATCCATATCTGCCAAGTGACCCTATGTAGGGGGAACAGTCTCTATTCTGCTCTGTGTCAGTGTGTATCAGGGCTGGGCTTTGAGGACAGGTGTCAATGTTAGGTGATTTCTGCCCTTTATGGATTAAAAGCAGACTCTGCATCAACTGTGCAATTTTCCATGGGAGTTTTGCCATGGATCCCCATCTGGCATGCCACAGTCCAGGTGTTAGTCCCCTTGAAACAACTTTTCAAGGGGACCAGAAAAGAGTCCCAGAAAGAGTCCCTGTTGTTTTTAAAATTCGCCTGCCCATTGAAGTCAATGGCGGTTCGCGCGGTTCGCCGGTTCGCGAACATTTGCGGAAGTTCGCGTTCGCCATTCGCGAACCGAAAATTCCGGGTTCGCGACAACACTATATATATGCATATTTGTATTGATTTGTTTATGGATTTGTTTATTTATAGATTTGTATTTTTATGCCCGATCACACTGAACCCCTGTGCTAAGTACTCCTCCTCTCTGAGCTTTGATGCCCGATCACACTGAGCCCCTGCGCTAAGTGTTCCTCCTTTCTGAGCTGTGTGTCGTTGCCGTGGCCGGATCACTGATCGCATTTGCGATCATAGTAACAAGTGTAGCCACGCCTCCTAGCGTCCCGCCCGGTTGCCATGACAACCCCCTGCACGCAGAGGTTCACAGCAGCAACAGCTGCTGAATACAATATGTAGAATTCGGCTTTTGCCCGCGTTTTTTCGGCGGGCAAAGCACTGGTGCACACACAGCTTCAGGTAAGACTCAGCTGTATCCAATGTATTTGAATTATTATGTTTATTATATAAATTGTTACACTTTGAATGCACTGTTATCCTGATGAAAGTCCTGCTGTAGGACTGAAACGTCGATCACCTTTGGTTGTTGCTGAATAAAGCTAAGTTTATTTTCACCTATATGAAGTCCTTGGAGTGCTTTTCAAAACTACTATATGTATTATTGATGCCGACAAGCACCGGGCCACATAACTGATTACACTGGAGTGCAAGCTTTTGGACATTGTTATACTTAGATCATATATATATATATATATATATAATTTTTTTTACACAACCCAAGGTATTTCAAGTGGGGTATGTCCAGTCTTTTTTAGTAGCCACTTAGTCACAAACACTGGCCAAACTTAGCATTCATATTTGTTTTTGTGTGAAAAAAACAAAAAAACTAATATTTGGCCAGTGTTAGTGACTAAGTGGCTATTAAAAATGACTTGGCATACCCCATTTGCAATACCTTGGGTTGCCTTCTTTTGCAAAAGATATGCCATCATGGGGGTAATTCTCATTCTTGGGCTACCATATGGTCTCAAAGGCAACATTACCAAACTAGCAAATTTTAATGTGAAAAAAATTAAATGCAAACCTTATATTTGACTCTCTAATTTTCCAAAACACCATAAAACTTGTAAATGGGGGGTACTGTTATACTTGGGAGACTTCACTGAACACAAACATTAGTGTTTCAAAACAGTAAAACGTATTACAACAATAATATCGTTAGTAAAAGTGCAGTTCGTGTGTGAAAAATGCAAAAGAACTTCACTAATTTATCATTTTGATATACTAATATTTGTGTTCAGCGAAGTCTCCTGAGTAAAACATGTACAGGTTTTATGGTGTCTTGGAAAGTTACAGGGTTAAATATAGGGCTTGCAAACCAAATTCTGTGGACTTTCTACCTGGGTTGACAGGCAGGTCCCTCAAATTGTAATTAATGATATTACTTAATTATGGTAAATTATTCTAAAAATATATATGTAGAATGTAAATATATATGTAAAGGCCTTGGCCTGTAGTTGTGGGAGGGGCTTGAATTCCCTTAACCCCTTAAGGACCAAACTTCTGGAATAAAAGGGAATCACGACGTGTCTCACACATCATGTGTCCTTAAGGGGTTAAAAGGGCTGCCAATCCCCTCCCACCTTACCGTGGACAGTCTGGCGAGTCACTTCCGGTTCCCAGAGCGGTTGAAACTTCCGGTTCTCAGAGTGGAGGCAGCAGTTCCAGAGTGGCAGCAGCACAGCAGCTACTTCTGACAGCTGGCGTTCCTCCTTCACGCCGGTGTACGACGGATGGTGAGTAAGCAGGCCGGTATCATTGTACCGGCCTGCAGACCACACACAGCCTGACCCGCCGGGGTCCTCGGCTGCGGGACAGGGGCTGCGGCACGGGGGATTGTGGGGTTTCCCCACCGGAGAGCCTTGCACGTTTTCAACCAGTTCCCCCTCCCCTCTCGATAGGAGCCGGTTCTCTGCATCGGCGGAACCGGCTCCTTAATCTCTTACCCCCACACGCAACGAGCTTGGGGGGCCCGGTACCACGGCCCGGTACACTGTTGCGCCCCAGGCTCCTCAGTCTGAGGCTTTATAAACTTGCGCTAACATTTTGCCTGGGGTAGTGGGAAGGCAGGGGATGTCGGGAGCAGTGATTGCCATATTAAATGTTCCAACACCTACAAACTGCTGAGCTGATTGTCTTTAAATACACTGGATTTATTGTTTTATCCCACGGTCACGTTTACACAGATTGAAATGTAAAGACAACATACCAAAAGCAGTGCAAGTGATCAGGCAGAGATGCTTGTGATGGGTTTAAAGTTCGTTTTCTTTTTTTTTTATTATGTTTATCCTGCAGAGAAATCTGCATTTTCCTGAGGGGCTTGTTTTCCATCAAAACTATTGTCCATTGCTGTAAGATAGGATACAATGTAATTAATGATTAATTAAAGGGACCCTATGCGTACTGGTCTGTAATACACACAGCCGACACTGTGTTCCGGCTGGTTGCCATGGTGATGTATGGAACGCACGTGGGGTTATTACAGGGAGTCTTGCAGTCTCCGGGTTTTATAGGCGTGCTAGAACCATGATACAATTTAACACTTGTTGCATCATATTTTAAAGATTCCATGTTTAGCCTCATACATTGAACCCTCTGGTCACAGCTGTTCACAATTAGTATGCTACACAAGTCATATTATGGAATGCTACTCTTGTCCTTACTTTCAGTCCCTCTAACCGATAACACCTTTGTACTTCTAGTGGCATAAGAACAACCAGAATATTTTCTTATAGAATATATGTTGATATCTGGCAAATGTTTCCCTTCATTGCTGTGCCTCACTAATATACCATAGCTCTAGGGGTTGAAATCTTGTTTATTATTCCATAAATTATAATTTTGGCTCACTATTATGGTAGGGCGTTTGATCACACTTAGAACCAGGGTTTAATTGTAACGACCTGCTGTTAAGAATTGCCCCCTGCTTTCAATATGTAGTAGGCCCCATTCACATGGTTGGTATATTACTCTGTCTACATAAATGCAGAGTTCTGTCCTAGGTATCACACTCAGGTTTCAGAGACGTCGGGGCATTACTCCCTCCATAGGAGTCCTTGGTCTGTCAGCTGGTATATAAATTTTCTGTTATGTGATATTCGTTATTATGTTCCTGCAAATTCATTGCAGGATATTAATTTTAAGTTTGTGACGTCATTGATAAAATTCTTGGTCTTCTTGGGTTGATGTTGTGGTTTAGATTGTACTCATTGTGTGTTCTATTATTAAGCATTGACATCTCGTTTTAGGTGTCTTGGTCGTGCAGTTCTGTGGCTGTACAAGAAATGCATTTCCTTCACCTACCTTTTATTATTTTTCATGACTTCTCTATAGGTTCTAGAAGGTTTTGTTTACTGTTCAGGCCCGCGTTCTGGGCCACTCACATAAACTACACGCACGAATACTCAAATCCCCTTATCGTTTTACGAGGTTACAGCACGTATCTTATACGTCCCTCGCTCCTATTTTTTCTGCTGGTAATCTAGTCCTGTCTCAACTGTATCAGGCACATTTTCACATCCCTGTACGTTCTATTTAGGGTAGTACTGGCTTTTGAGAATTAGGTTGCCCAACTAGGTTCTGTTTTCCGGTCTTAATCCATATGTTAGTGGTCCCGCGAGGCCATCACCCATCCTCCTACTCAGAGGTATACGTCCCTCGGCCCAAATCATAGGTAGCCGCCTCGCATGGTTGCATAGGGAGGGCCTCCCATGTCACTCCCATTCTATCTTATGCTTTAGTTGCCACCGAGAGGCCGACACCCCGCCACAACGTTCGGTGGCCTCAAAATATCCCCTCGGGCCAACGCATAGTTAGCGCCTCTCACGCCGCTTGGCATTTAGTAGGGACTCATCTGTCACGTTGAGGTAGCTTAATTCTTCGCCACTTGGCTTTTAGCTAGCCTGCCAGTACCAGGTCCTTTTTTCTCACTTATAATACTCAGGTTACATATGTATTTCTGTTGCATTTCCGTCACCTACCTTTTATTATTTTCATTACTTCTCTATAAGTTCTGGAAGGTTTTCCGTTTACTGTTCAGGCACACGTTCTGGGCCATTCACATAATCTACACGCACGGGTACTCAATCCCCTTATCGTTTTACTAGGTTACAGCACGTATCTAATACCTCCCTCGCTCCTATTTTCCTGCTGGTAATCCCACTAGGTATGTTTTTCTGGCCTTCTACGCCTTACGTTAGTGGTCCCGCGAGGCCAACACCCATCCTCAATTCGGAGGTACGGCATCCCCTCGGGCCCATTCATAGCTAGCCGCCTCGCTTGGTTGCATAGGGAGGGCCTCACTTGTCACTCCCTTTCTGTCTTATGCTTTTACAAGTCACAGAGAGGCCATCACCCCGCCATAATGCCAATGGCCACGTACCCCACACGAGCCAAATCATAGATAGAGCCTCTCAAAGCCACTTGGCTACTAGCAGGGCCTCACCTGTCACGTTGCTTAGTAATTCTTCGCCGCTTGGCATTAGTAACATTATAAAAAATAAAAAATTAATTGTTTCTGTTAGGTGTCACAGTTCCGGAGGGGCTGGTGGTTGCTGGTTCAGATGCCGTGGCATGCTCTGGTTTGACGGCCTTCGCAGGGAATGTATGGCGTTGCGCGTCATGACCCATAGGCATTAAGTCCCGATCCAGCTTCTCCTATACTCCAAACTTGTTTCATATGATATCCGTTCATGAAAGCTGCCATAGCCTGGAGACCAATATGGTCCAGTCACACTGTCAGACATTATTCACATACACCTAACCATTGTACATATGGGCCGATCTTCATCTCTGGTCTTAAGGAGACTATTAAGGGAAAACACATGAATAGCTGCTTGCTAATTTTTCTCTTGTATTCACATGCCGAGTTTCACAAACATCTCAGCGGACCACATTCATCGGTTTCGTTTCGGGGCCTAAGCCAGACACTACTCACCTCTTCCGGGCTAGCTTACCGGCCCGCCATTCCGAGACATGCTCATGGAATAAGGTATGGTTTAACCTTGCACATCACATTTCTCACCTTACACTTTCAGTCGACAAAGGTAAATATACGATAGGGTGTTCACATATTTCACTAAGGTTGTAGGAGGGTTCAAGCTATTGACATGTTTGCTATTTAATCTGTTTTGGGGTTCACTTCTTTTGCCACCTTAAACTCATATAATCATTTAACACAATTAAACGGGATCTTATGGATATCCAACACCACATGCTCCTACAACACCCCAACAATACAGGATTCCTTTTATATTATCTGATAAAGACCTACTGAAAGGAATTCATATCCAAACACCTGTGCCATATCAAAGGCTACTCATCCACACAACATATTCATTCACTATCCAACTATAGATTCAGCTCCTGCGGAACACATGACCATACAACAATAAAACAGCCAAACCTCTAGCATACTATGGGTTCTTACATCCCATGACTTTACCACTAAGAATCACAGACACCATAGACCATTAGGACCTATCTTTACATCAGTCTATACCTAGCCCTATAGCACATACGGTCAACATACCCCTATTACCTACTCTAAACTATGGGGCCCGGTAAAGTTCTGGATACTTATTGCACCACTTTACAGATACAACCACTCCAGCCATTTTCAGAACTTCATGGCTCCCATTCATACAGCATCTTAAGGTATGCTTCGTGTTCACTTACTGTTAACTAGGCTTGGCATAATACAAACCTTTCATCAGGACACTCCTACCCCATTGGGGCAGCATTCTCAGCTTCCTTCAACCACATTCTAGCTCATGTCATCGGGACTATGGGATGCTGGACGTGCTCCACCTATACTCTTTACAGCCCGAACCAGTGGAAGAGGTAATACAAGCTTTTGTGACTTATCCGAATAAACGATTGTTGTTATATGATAAATTGGTATGGTATTCTTCTTTTTGACCACTTTTATTACAGGCCAACTGCTCTGTCGGTTCCGGCACACCACAACCGACTGGTGTAATTTGAATATGTCTATTGGTTAAATATACTATGTTACACTATCATTACGGCTAGATTGCCCCGACTACAAATGTAAAGGCCTTGGCCTGTAGCTGTGGGAGGGGCTTGAATTCCCTTAAAAGGGCTGCCAATCCCCTCCCACCTTACCGTGGACAGTCTGGCGAGTCACCCCTCCCACCGCTCCCTCTATTCATATCACCCTCTAAGGTGGGCCCACTTTTATTACAGGCCAACTGCTCTGTCGGTTCCGGCACACCACAACCGACTGGTGTAATTTAAATATGTCTATTGGTTAAATATACTATGTTACACTATCATTACGGCTAGATTGCCCCGACTACAAATGTACATATATATTTATATATATATGTGTGTGTGTATATATATATACATATATATATATATATATAAATGTATTTTTTTTTATATATAGCCATATTTATATATATATAAAACGTCATTGTAAATGTATTTTGATTAAAATATATATGTATATTAATATCAAAATATAGCTAGAATGACATTAAACAGGTATGTACATTTTTTAAATTATATTTTTACATTTATTTATTGATTATTAATATTTTATACAGATTTCTAATTATATATATAATTAACATCATTTTAAGTGCAATATTAATATTAAAATACACTTTTAATAATTTATGTGTGTGTTTATGTGCATATAAAAGTACTTAGATCATATGTATATATGAAAATTTCAATAATTGATACTGCACTCAAAAAATATATAATAAGAATATAACGTTGTATTTAATGAAAGATTAATTTGATATAAAGTTATATATGCTCAATAGTTGATTTCATAGATATACAATCAAATATATACAAAAATATACATAAATTGTACACAAATTATAAACAATGTTCCTGAGTGATTGAATCCCATAGAAGCCAATGTGATTTCATGTGCAAAAAAGGAAGATCATGACAAGAGCCGACCCATAAATAAGCATAAAGCAAATATTTCTGTAGTATCATTAGAAAATTCCATATGTAGAATATTTGACAGAATATTGGTAGGGAATACCTAATTGACACAATGTGTACACTTGAGGAATTGGAAAAAAAATATAGAAAAAATAGAAAAAATGGAAAAAATATATACAAAAAATAAAAAAATTAAAGAATGAAGAAAAAATATGAAGAAAAAAATGTAAATACAGTCCAGTGTGCACACTGTTATATTCTGGGTGGATCTCACCAATGTATCCTGTAGAGGAAGTCTCTGATTCCCAAATGAAGCCTCCACGTAGTAATTGTCCACAAGGTGGTCTGGGTAACTCTTTCCTATGTAGAGAGAAGCTCCATGTCCATGTCCCGGTCAAATATCTGAGAAAAATACTGGCTCTTGAAATGTCTGGCGGGCTGCGCGCTCGGAACTTTCCTGTTCCTTCGATGGCCCTGTGCAAATAAAATAGTGTTAAATATCCGTATTTATATGCAGGACGGCGCGACCGCTTGTTCCTGCGGGTATATATGTATATATGTTCCGGCCATGTGATCGTGAGGACCCCGCGATCACATGACCCTGGAGGGCCAGATCATGTAGATCGCCGGCATGGGATTGCTGGGGATTGCTGGGGACTGGGTAAGTAATAAAGATGTCGGGGAAGTTCTATGCTACCCTCCGGCGTTTAGAGCCACTCCAAAAAGGACGGCATAGAATGCACGCCATCCTTAAGGGGGTATCAGGAAGTATCTGCTACAAAGTGTAGTAAAATATATATATTTTTTTCTCATTATGTTGAGAAAGCACCAGGTGGGGTGCGAAATGCATCCAGGGTGTCACTTACCGTTTTCTTGGTGGTCTTCTTAGGTGGTCTCTCTTCTGAATAGTAGCAGTGGGTAGCTAAATCACTTGGGATGTATATCGTATTTCTTTGGAAACTGCGTTATTTTACATACTTGATACTATTTTGTAGATATGATATTGGAACTACCTCAGCGTACACAAGGACCGCTGTTACAGTGTGATGCTGTGTATTTATTTCTATTACTTTTTTCAATAAATGTGCTACTTTGTCATTACCTTTTTTCCATTTGTGGAGTGTTTGGATTTACCCATATGTTTGGACTGTTGTGTTTTTTTCTGGTCACACTTAACTGTAGGCAGAGTGTTCTTTTCAGCTTATGTTTCATTCCTTTTCCTCAGACATACCACTGGTCCATTGGCTGAAAAGTTCCAGTCTAGTTTTATCGTTTCAAAGAACAAAATCTCAAAACATCTATGGCTTATTTATATGATTTTGGGCATATTGTAGATTACTTTTCTTGTGCTTTTTGGTCAGTTGTGGTGTATGTCTTGGAGTTCTGGCATGGAAATGCGCCTTACTGTGCTAATTGCAACATCAGTGACTGTCTTGATGAAGGTCTTTTGAAGTCACTCAGTGGTTTTTCTTAACCTGCCTTCTCATAAATCTGGTTGCAGCCATTAATAGCTTCTTTTTACTGCCCAGCCCAGGTAGTGTGGTTACACTGTTCCTTCATCATTGAACTTGCAAATTATGCTTTAAACACTGTCTCTAGGAACATTCAGTGCCTTCGCTATCTATTTGTATCCTGTTCCTTGTTTGTGGAGAGCGATGATCTCTTCTCTTAACTTTGTGGACCATTCTTTTGATTCAGCCATATTTCTAACATGCAGTCAAATGTGACACTCAACAAACCGCTAGCCAGTTAAGCTATTTCAATCGTACCATCTTAAGTATATCTAGTGCAACTAATGAAGCCCTTTATTAGTTGCATCAGGTGTGCTTGAGACAACACCTGTTTTGCATATTTGTCCTTTTGTGAATGATTTTATTCAGGGGGTTCAATAATTTTGAGGCTGGAGAAGTCATTATAAGTTGCGTTTCGAATTGAATTTGGTAAAACCACTTGAAGCATTCCTTGTGTTGAGCTATTTCAGTTGCATTTGTTTGATTTGTTCATTGCAAACAGCTGTAAGTCTGTACATTTTGACAATAAACCTGACTTTCAATGGGGGTTGAATCATTTTGATTAAACTGTATAAGAGATCTGACCATTTCAGCTTTTAAAGTGTGAATTTTGATGTGTTGATGTTTTTTTTTTTAGACATGTGCAATTCGTATTGTTCCGAATGTACATTTAGACGAATTTCGTGCAATTCAGACATTCGGATGCTTACGAATGTCCAAAGTTCGAATTGCCGAAGTACCGAATTTCTGAAGTGCCGAACAGAACAAAATTGCCGAATTTTCAAAGTGCAGAAGTGCTTCGGATTTCTGAAAAGTGGCAAAACAAGAGAGGGAGGGAAAATTATGTCAATGATGACAGGAATCTTGACCAATAAGCTAATTCCTGGCACTGGGAGTCCTATAGATGTGTAAGTGGTTGTGGTGGTTAGGGTGTCCTACAGATGTGTAAGTTGTTGTGGTGGCAGTCCGGGCACTGGGAGCCCTATAGATGTGTAAGTGGTTGTGGTGGTTAAGGTTAGGGAGCCCTACAGATGTGTAAGTGTTGTGGCTGCAGTCCAGGCACTGGGAGACCTATAGATGTGTAAGTGGTTTTGCTGGTTAGAGTTAGGGAGCCCTACAGATGTGTAAGTGGTTGTGGTGGCAAAGTGCTTTGGATTTCTGAAAAGTGGCAAAACAAGAGAGGGGTGCTTATGAATGTCTGAAGTCCCAAAAGTCCAAAGTCCCGAATTTCGGAAGTGTCGAACCAACCGAATGCCATTGGTCCAAATTGCCGTAGCAGATTAATTTTTTTACTTACCCGAATTCTGGTGCATCACAGCACTTTAATTCAAAAGCTTAGTTCAAATTACTCACGAAGACACCCCAGGGTATCTCAAATGTCATAATATTGACCTTATTGTGGAACTATATTTTACTAGTTTGTTCATAGTGTAGTTGTAATGTAAGAAAGTGTTTTTTCAGGCTTTTCTCTGCATTTTGAAAGTACGGTGAACTGTACTTGTATCACAGCAAAGAATGTTGTTGTTTTTTTTAGATACATTTAAACACTTTGTTTAAAGAGACACAACTTAACCATCTCTTTCCACTTTACAGCTCAGAGTGAGGAGGAAGTAGGCGAATCAGATGTCCTGAGAGCACTGTGATCGCTGTGACTGGCTGACACAGAAATTATGATAGAAATTATGTATGCTGGGACATTGGGATTTGCTGTTGCTGATCTGTCAGAAACCAAAGCACCTAGCAACAGCATTAACCCCATGATCACCACTGCTACAGTGATCTAAGGTTCATTTTAGAGCATGGCGGAATTATTCCATCATGGGTTCTTAAGTGTCTAATTCTGTCATGCATTATTAAGGGGTTAAAATATTCTTCTCCGCTGGGCGTGGTCAGGCTGTCGATGGGAATAGACATGCCTTGCTAGAGCTCCGCTACCATAGCGCCCAAAAGCAACAAAAAGCGACCAACTTTACAGAATTTCCCCCACCTGGGATACCCAACATGGACAAAAAAGCCCCCAAGAAACAACTGAGGCGGGCCACAAAGTCCTCAGGCTACAAAGCCAATATGCAGAAATCAAGTGCCTTGCCGATAGGTATAACAGCGGAAGAGACAAGGAGGATACGGGAGACCCACAAGATCCGGATAGAAATGGAGACCTTGACATACTTAGGGGTTCATCTGACGGCGGACACGAGCCGCCTTTACGCTGCCAATTACACCCCCATGATACGATCGTTGATCAACGACATGGAAAATTGGGCCGATAAACCTATATCCTGGATAGGTAGGATAAATGCGGTGAAAATGAACATCCTCCCGCGTATACTGTTCTTGTTTCAGGCCCTACCAATCCATGTCGCTAAATCTCAACTAGGCCCATTACAAAAATCAATAGGAGATTTCATTTGGCACAACAAGCGGCATAGAATATCCAGGCAAGTGCTTTACAGACGCAAAGATAGAGGCGGACTAGGCCTACCAAACTTGTATTTCTATTACCTGTCTGCACAACTGACACAAGTGGCGATGTGGCACTCCCCACCCACTGAGAGGAGGTGGGTTGACATAGAGTCCATGATGGTCGGCTCAGACGTCCCTCAATTCACCATGTGGGCCTCGAAAGAAAGCAGACCAATAATAAGGACGACGTGCCCGGCCGTTCTTAACTCCATCCAAATTTGGGACCGCAGCAGATCCAGATACAGTCTTGCATCATCGCCATCCCCTCTCACCCCAATACTCAGAAATCGTGATTTCCCCCCAGGAATGGCTCCTGGGGAATTCCAGCAAATTGAAAGGACCGGACTACAACGGATCCACCAGCTATACCTGAATGGAAGTATAATCAAATTTACTGATCTCCAACAAGGCACCCACTTGACCCCCGCGGATTTCTTTCGCTACCTTCAAATCCGGGATTTCGCCAGACAACCACATATCAAAGAAGCAGCAATGAGACGGATGACTTTTTATGAGTCTATGTGCTTACACGGTGTAACGCCCAAGGGATCAATAACGCTCTTATACGCTCACCTCAGCGAGAAGAACAAGGAATGGGGAAACTTACCATACACGGATAAATGGGAATCAGACCTGGGAGAAGTACTAGAAGGGATCGAATGGTAGGAGATGTGGGAAGCGAACACCAAAGCTTCCATTTGTACCACATTTCAAGAGCAGTCATGGAAAACCATGCTAAGTTGGTATACAACGCCCGTACAACTCTACCATATGCACAAAACAGATACCGACAATTGCTGGAGGGGCTGTGGAACGTGAGGCACTTATCTACATATGTGGTGGGAATGCCCGAAGGTCCAGGTCTTCTGGACATCGGTCAAATATATTCTGACAAGCATCTTCGGCAGGCCCTTACCTCTGAATCCGTGGACATATCTACTTAAAAGATCTGTGGAGGGCTGGCCCAGAAGAGAACAGATCTTAATACACAAGGTGACCCTATGTGCTCGCAGAGCAATTGCTACTGCATGGCTGTCGCCAGAGGGCCCTGATATACAAACAGTCGTCCCTAAAATAAGGGACTGCAGAATAATGGATGACTTGACGGCAAGGGTGAAAGGCTCTGTCGAGAAATTCGTGAAGATATGGGAACCGTGGGACAACTGTACCCTGGGATCGAACAGAGGCGGAAGTGGACAGACCCATGGCCTGTGACCAGGTGTATCCGGGATGAAAGCCGACCATTGATCACTTCTCGGTGGGCCCCCCTCCTCCCTCCTCCTCCCCCCCTCTACCACTTATAGCTTCTTCGCTGCTAGCTGTAGCTTCGCCCCTATCTCTTTCTTCTCCTCTCTCCCCCCCCCCTCTTTGACCGCTCTTTATACTTTTTCTATATCTGGCAACCCTGATATCAAGCTCATAAAGTTCAAAGTTAAAAATTTCCTCGATAGGAGGCAACCCATGAGAGGCCCGGGACCGGGTTATAGTGGGGATTACCGTCATGTTTGACTAGGTACCAGTTTGATAGCCTCATGACTGTATGCAATGAGGTGGCTTCTGCGCATGCATCACAGTTAAAGTACACTTGCTCCACCAGACGACCGAAAAACACAAAAACCTCGGTAGGAGGCAGGTTATATATAAGTTTAACAGTGGTTTGAAATTACGTTGGCTGTCGATCCTTGTGTGTCTAAGTCTGATCATAATGTAATTTGGCTTCTGCGCAAGCCTCATACTCGTGACATTACTGCCTTACCTGTCGAGTGCAAAAATAAAGAATTGAAAAAATATATATATATATATATTCTTCTCCACCCTGAAGCTCATGGGGTGCACAGAAAGGTCCGAGCACTCGCTAAGCCTCACCTGGTATTATTTTGAGTCCACGAACATCCCCTGTTTTTTTAATGTTAAGTTTTTTTCCTTACATTAAGAAAGCTGACCAGATCAGTTAAGAAAATTGGTCAGGTCTCTCTTATGACATGGTAAGGTATGATTTACCTGTTTATAGCTCCAGACAGAAAGTGTCGCTGTCTGCATCTTCAGTTGTCAGGCTTACATATTATATTTCCCTATCATGCTAGAGAAAAAGATTGACTGGCTTAGCTTAATCACGTTCGGAAGCCAGGATTCAAGACACAATAGTAGGTATCACAGATCTTTAAGCTGGCTTATGCCACTTAATAAATCAAGCCCATTATAACTGCATTTACCTGTACAAGGAATTACACTGCTACAAAAAATGTGGAGCATTTCCAAGTAAGATAACAGCATGTGACTATAGAGAAAATAGATGTGTATTTATGTACCTGTGTTTGGGTCAAAAATAAATAATTAATATGTTTGTCAGTATCGGTAAGTGTGACCTCTAACGCCACCACAAGAAAAAAAGCTATTATTCTGTCTCCAACAGACCTTTACCATGACACCAGGGCAGTGAAGCAAAAAAAGTCTGAAATTGGTTCTCTGTTCTGTTTGGAGACAAGAAAGAGCTTACAAAAAAGAGCTAAATTGCTGATAGTAAAGTACAGCAAAATGTGAGCAAATATACATGTTTAAGCCAGGAGAGCGACAAAAAAAATATCAATGTACAACAATATCATGATGGATGTTGTGATTATAAGAAATGCTTGCCAAATGGTAATAGCTGAAAACAATTATGGAAGTTGATGAGAAAATTTGGCTTATTGATGTTGCCAACAACTAAAGTAGAAAGTAGATAAAAGTGGATTTTCTGTGAATTAGCAGTTTCTGCTATGAGTTAAAATATGATAATGATTTTTGTTGAAGTAGCTCTTTTTAAACACTATTGTACACCAGTGGTGTATGGAATTGCACAGCATGTCCATTGCATTGACAAAATATATCAAATTATCAAAACAATGACATAAATAAAAATAAAGATATATAATAATACACAATGAGACTGTAACTGGATAAAATGGCCATAACATATACTTACCATTGATCAATCAAACCATAACCAAATTGAATAAATAAACTTTACACAATAACTTTGCAAGCTTAAAAGCCTTATTGTTATTATTGCACTTCCATCAACCCCGAAATTGGAGGCTACCTTATCATTTAAAGTCATATGACAGATAATTGGGTGATAATTGGGTGCTTGACCTTGTAGGCTGGGCAAAGAGTTCTGGCCTGCGAAAATGTTGCCCTAAATAAGCTACTAGCGCAGCACATACCCTAACACTAATGCTAGCCTATAATATTATTGTATATAATCCGGTAAAATTAAACATGCCTGTACCTAATCTACCTGTCCTACCCTTAACACTGTAACTTAATTATGTCAAGCTATTGACAGTCACAGGACTCTCTGTAGAATTATTTTATTCTCATAAAAACAGAGTGTCAGCCATGCCAGCCATATTCTGGCCTCTGCAGATGATCTTGCTGAAGCTGCAGGGCTTGTGCATTAGAGCTATAAGCGACCAACTTTTTTTTTTTTTATAATTCTTTCATTCGTTAGCTTTGTAATGTATTAAAAAACCTGGAATGACTATTAAAAGTGTCATGAACTCAGAATGGACCTGTATGTTTTTTTGTCCAGTCTATGTCTTGTTTTGCTTCCTGTGGCTCCCTTTGGTCACAATATAGAAGGGAGCCGTGAATCGTGATATGACATTACATGACACTTTTGGTCAGCTTTTATTTTGTCACAGCAGATGCTGGATAGCTGGGGTGTATGCTTATTCTGACAGTATAAGCCAAGCCTGATTAGTCATCAGGCAAGCATGACAAAATGCAAATTAAACAGCATGCATGGTAATTTGGTGTGTAGTGGCAACAAACACGTTTACATTTTTCCTGTATTAAAGAAATAAAAGTTCAAAAAGAAATGTAAAATGTTTACATTTATAGTTCTTTATTTAAATAATGATTAAAATACACTTTTTATTTTTGTTAACCCCTTGTCAAGTAACTCCTGTACTCCAACTAGGTACCTCCGCCAGGTCAGCTTCCTTTCTGCTACCAGGGACTCTGGAGCGCTTCAGAACCAGTCACAGAAGTTTGATGGAGGTCTCGTAGGAACTCTTCCACCAGATCAGGCTACAGTGAATATAGTTATGGGGACTCTGATTATAACTAGCTTTACTATAGCTTTTGGAAGCATTGGATTGACTGAGATTGTCATTTCTGATGATCTGAGCCAAGGAGGTGGGATGGGACTAAATGCTGTGCTGGGCAATCAGCATCTCCTCATATAGATGCATTGAATGTAGAGCGTGGAGGCGCTGAATGTCAGTGCTGCAGGTTGTGCAGCACTGACCCCGGAAGCACCTCTAGTCTAAGTGATTGCTACTGGAGGTGTCCCTAGGGAGCAATGTAAACACTGCCTTTCCTTTGAAAGGCACTGTTTACATGAAAATGCCTACAGGGACCAGCTATGGACAGCAGAACAACCCAAGAAGCATCTCTACATTAAGCTGTAGTTGTTCAGATGACTATAGTGTTCTTTTAGAGGGACACTGTAGTCACTAAAATAATTTTAGCTTAATGAAGCAATATTGGTGTATATGTGAAACCCTTGCAGTCTCACTGCTCAGTTCCCTGCCGTTTAGGAGTTACATTACTTTGTTTATGCAACCCTAGGTACACCTCCATGCATGTGACTTACACAGCCTTTCTAAACACCTCCAGGACAATGAGATCTAATGTTTGCACGTTACCTTTATTACAAAGGCTGCAAAGGCTGTTTAGTTTAGAATTTCTTATCTCCTGCTATGTTAATAGCTTGCTAGACCCTGCAGGAGCCTTGTGTGTGTAATTAAAGTTTAATTTACAGAGCAGGAAATAAGAACCTTTAAAGTAAGTTATATGTGATTGAAGATTAAACCATTTTTTTTGTATGCAGACTGTGTCAGTCACAGCCAAGGGAGGTGTGGCTAAGACAGCGTAAACGGAAACAAAAGTGATTTAACTCCTAAATGGCAGTAAAACTTTAGAGGAATGATCTATACACAAAAACTGCTTCATTAAGCTAAAGTTGTTTTAGTGACTATAGTGTATCTTTAAGGGATACATACAGGAACCATGCAAATTTGTACAGTTCTGTATAACAATGTGCAAACATGTAAACTGAACAACTGTCTGTTCTTTATTTTTTTTTAAAATATGACCCTCTGCTTTAAGGGAAGAGAGGTTTCTATTCACTTGCATGCAGGGCCGGCGTGTCCATAAGGTGGCACAGGCAGCCGGCCCGGGGCTCTAGATCAGAATGACTGGCAGGAAGGAAGCACACAGCGCTCCCTCCTGCCAGTTACTCAGTGTAGTGTACAGGAACTTCTGTTTCATGTACCCGGCCGAAATGACCCGAAGTGCTCACTGACCGGGTACAGGAATCAGAAGCTCCCATACCGCGGTCCGCTGCCCTCCGCTACAAAATAGATAGGATGCAGACCACTAGGGCAACATGAAGTAATGGGAGGCACTAAGGGACAAGGTGGGAAGGCAAAAGGAACACTAAGATACAGAGTGAGGGGGGACCACTAAAAGAGAGGGAAGGGAGGGGAGAGGAACACTAAGTGGGATGGGGAGTATTTCTTACACTTGATATGTACCACTGTCATAAAAAAAAAAAAAAATGCTAAGTTACATCTTATGAGTAAAACAATATGACCAATTTATGACCTAGACACTATTTTGGGAAGTTACAGTGCTGTAAAAGAGACGTGACAAGTTCAGGTTTTTAAGTGTGAATTTTCATGGTGGGTTTTGATGCGTTCGTGTCCCACTTTGGAGCACTTGAGCAGGCTACATATTCCAGCTACACCATAAAGGCATACAATTTCTTAAAGAAGACATCCCAGGGTATTTCAAAAGGCATATTTTGAACCTTAGCGTGGGATACTTTTTCCGCTAGCTTGTACCTAGTGTAGTGGTAATAAGCGTTTTTTCTGCCTTTTTGATACACAAAGTGAGTTTGCAATTATATTTTGCAAACCTAATGCGTGCTACAACTGTATAATACTTCATATGTTTCTCAGCTATGTCGTCTGAGTACAGCAATACCCCCATATGTACCTTTGCCAGGTATATGTGGACATAGAAGGAGCACATTTGAGACACAGTCTTTCCAGTTTTTTTCAAGCTTTGAATTTTTACGCTGTGTCCATGTCCCATTTTAAAGTATTTTAGCAGGCTATATAATCCAACCACCCCATAAAGGCATACCATTTATTAAAGAAGACATCCCATGGTATTTCAAAAGGCATATTTTGAACCTTGGCGTGGGATAATTTTTCTGCTAGCTTGTACCATGTGTAGTGGTAATAAGCATTTTTTCTGCCTTTTTGACACAGTGAGTTCGCACAGTATATTTTGTAAACCTTATGTGTGCTACGACTGTATAATACTACATATGTTAATCAGCTATGTCTGCTGAGTACAGAAATAGCTCCGTATGTACCTTTGCCAGGTATATGTGGATGTTGAAGGGGCAAATTTGAGACGCAGCCATTCGGTTTTATTCTAACTTTGAAGTTTTACGCTGTGTCCATGTTCCATTTTGGAGTAATTTAGCTGGATGGTTATTCAAACTTCCCCACAAACACATACTATTTATTAACCCTTAACGACGAGTGACGGACCTCGTCCGTCACGCGGTAAAATTCACCCCAGATCGCCACAATCGCGGCGATCGCGGGGTTAATGGTGCCTGTATTAGAGGCAGACCGGGAGCACCGGATCGGGCTGTCCCAGTACATGTGCCCACTCTGACAGCATGTCAGAGCGAGCACATGTGCTGTGTATACTCACATTCCGCCTCCCTGCACTTCCGGGTTCAGTGTGAAGTGCAGGGAGACGGATCAGTGCTGGTCTGCTTCCCTGTGTAAAAAAAAAATAAAGTTTATTTAAAATCCCACCCCCCTTTACCATTTAAATAAAAAAATTAACCCCTTCCCTGCCAATTGATCACTGACTACAGTGATCAATTGGCAGGGATTGCATTTTACTATGATCTGATTTTTTTTTTAAAAAGGGTTAATTCTTTTTTTTTTTTTTTTAACCCTCAGAGGTTAAATTTATTTTATTAATTAATTTAAGTATTTTAAAATTATATATTTAGCTAGCTGGGGAGGGTGGAAGTTATTGGGGAATTGGGGGATTTGGTGTTAGGCTAACTAGGGGTTAACATTAAAAAACATTAAAAAATATGCACCTTATGATATACCCTGGAGTGTCTACTTTTACAAATGGTAGGCCTTTGTGGTTTTTTTTTTGAACAGTCAAACTACTATAATACCCCAAATGGAAGCATAGGCTCATTAAATCCGTCTCTCAAAATTCTACTGTGAATACTGAAAAGGACAGGTCTCCTGTATGGCACTGTAACTTCACAAAATAGTGCCAAAGACATACAATGGGGGTGTCCTTTTACTCCGAAGACTTAGCTGAGCATAATTTGGGGGGTTTGAACTTAGTGGCACATATGAAATATACAAAATGCCCAGCAAAAATGCAATCCGTATCTAAAAAAAACACAAAATAGTTTTTTACCACATACTTTGGCATATATTGGCAAAAAAATGGGGGCATGTTAAGGCACAATATGCACCTTATGAGATACCCTGGAGTGTCTACTTTTACAAATGGTAGGCCTTTGTGGGGTTTTTTTGAACAGTCAAACTACTATAATACCCCAAATGGAAGCATAGGCTCATTAAATCCGTTTCTCAAAATTCGACTGTGAATACTGAAAAGGACAGGTCTCCTATATGGCACTGTAGCTTCACAAAATAGTGCCAAAGACATACAATGGGGGTGTCATTTTACTCAGCAGATGTAACTGAACACAAAATAAAACTTTGTACAGGAATAGCACACACCAACTTTACAAAATACACATGGGAAGTTCTTTGTTATAAGTTTGTGTGCCAAAACCCCAAAAAAACATTTTACTCCAATATTTAGCAGAGATTGGCGGTGAAATGGCTACGTAGAAAGTGTCAAAACAACCATAGGTAAATAGCCAGTGGTGTCTACTTTATATAAATATATACTTTTGTGTGGCAATTTTGTTTTCTTTTATGGCTATTAAGCTTACAAGACAAACATAGCAAATTCTAAAATCGCTCCACATTAAAAGTTTATTTTACTCCTTGTGCTTTGTGACCTGTAACTACCAAAAAAAACTTAAAATCCCAGACACATTATATATTCTGTAAATCAGAACAACTAAATGAATTTATTTTTAATTACTTTCCTTAACCTGCACTAATTGTGCACACATTATTATTGCAAAAATTGTAAAAAAAACACAAAATCTTTCATTTGTTTTTCATTTTTCTGTATTTTTTTATAATAAATAAGCATGTATATATATATATGTTACATGTTTCTGTCCTTTAAAAAACGGTATATAATAAGCGTTGGTGCAATAAATTAGTCAAATGCAAATTGCAGTTGAACGCAAACAGCAAAGAATGCAAAAAATGCCGTTGTCATTAAGTGAAAGACAAGCTTCCAAACTCTGTCCTTAAGGGGTTAAAGAATCCACCCCGGGGTAAATCAAAAGGCATATTTTGAACCTTAGCGTGGTGTGGTGGGTCGTAGCCAGGTTTGGGCTAAGGCCCGTCTAGCTGCTATGGCACTTTTGTTAAATAACAGTTGTTCTGGTCTAGGCCAGTTATCAAAGGGTTTTGCCAACAGGAATGCCCATGGGTTCAGTTTGACCAGTCTGGATAGTATTTGGGATGCCAGTGTTTGGATGTCCCCCCAGAATAATGTCACTCTGGGGCAGGACCACCACATGTGTATGTAAGTCCCCTTAGCTCCACAGTTTCGCCAGCAGAGATCTGGTGTGGTGTACCACTGAAACATTGTTTTGCAAGATTGTTCTTGCATCGTGACACATATAGAGGTTTTTGAGTTGGCCTCCCAAATGTCTTGCCAGTCGATACCCTCTAGTGTTTCGCCTAAGTCAGATTCCCATTTGTCAGTGTAATGTAGGTCTCCCCAGTCGTTTCTGGTGGAACAGAGGTGGGAGTAGAGCAGGGTCATCATTCCCTGCCTGTAGGCCTCCGTGTGGACTTAAGGGCGAACTTGTCCCATAGTTGGATAGAGTTTGTAATGGATGGGAATGCTGTTCTTGGTAATGCTCTGTGTTCTCTCGGGGTCCAATTGTAAAATTGCGGGAGGTCTGATTTCATGAGAAGAGATTCTAGATCGACCCACCATCTAGTTTCAGGAGGGGTGTGCCATAGGGCTATTTGTGTCAGTTGGGCAGCTAAGTAGTAGAAGTGTAAATGGGTTAGACCTAGGCCTCCCCTCGCCTTGGGGCAGTAAAGGATGTTATGAGATACTCTACATTGTTTGTTCTGCCATATGAACCGGTCTATTGTTGTAAGGGGATGAGGTCTTGTTTTGTAATGGTGATGGGTAGGACTTGAAACAGGAATAATATCCGGGGGAGGATGTTAAGTTTAACGGAGTGTATTCTCCTGATCCAGGATATGGGTTTATCTGCCCAGGTTTCCATGTCCAATAAGAGTGTGTCAATCATGGGTGTGTAGTTTAGTTGATGTAGTACGGTGGGATCAGCTGGTAATTTGATACCTAGGTACGTGAGATATGTAGGCGAGATATGGATGTGGTAGTCTGTTGTGATTTGGGCGATGTCCATCTCTGGGAGATTCATGGGGAGTGCACTGGATTTTCCCATGCTGACTTTATGCCTGGAGATAGCGCTATATGTCTGGAGGAGTGGGAGGAGGGCTCGCATGGAGGGAATGGGGTTGGTTAAGGAGAGAAGGATATAATCGGCGTATCCCGAGACCAGGAATTCTTGGTCTTCCACTTTTACTCCAGAGATCAGGGGATATTCTCTTATCGCATGTAGGAGTGATTTAAGGGTCAATACAAAGAGTAAGGGGGATAGTGGTCATCCTTGTTCCTATAATGAATAGTGGGCATGCCGCTCCCGTTATTTTAATTTGTGCCGATACGTTGGAGTATAGTGCCCGGACCACGGTGATATAAGGGGGAGGGAATCCTAAGAATTGTAGTAGTGCGAACATGTAAGGCCATTTTACATAGTCAAAGGATTTTTCCGCATCTAGGGAAAGAGCCAGGGATGGTGTTTTTCATGATGCTAGTTTCCAAATTACGTCTATGTTGCGGTGTGTGTTTTCAAAGAGCTGTCTGTCTGGAATAAAACCTACCTGGTCAGCATGAATTAAGTGCGTTAAGAATGGATTTAGTCTCCCTGCGAGTATCTTGGCAAATATTCTGCTATTGTGATTGATGACGGAAATAGGTTGATATGCTTCTGGTAGGGCATGATCTTTACCTGGTTTTGGGAGTAGGATTATGTTGGCTTGTGTCATGTCCCTGTCAAGGGGAGTCCCTGTCATCATGTCTTGGAAAAGGGTCTCTAAGTGTAGGAGCAGTTCTTCTCGAAAGGCTTGGTAATTGCCCCCTTTGAAGCCATCTGGGCCTCGGGCTTTGTTGCTCTTAAGGGTTGAGATGGCCGCATTTATTTCATCTTTAGTTATAGTTATGTGTGGGTGATGAGTTCTAGGCCGTAGTGTTCAGGTCAATATGGTGTCCATTTTGTTGGACTTGTGGTAGTAAGTCCTCTTGGACCATGCTAGGGAGCGGGCTGTGTCATCAATGAGAAGTTCTCTGATGGAAATGCGTATGTCTTGGAGCTGGTGTAGGGCTTGGGTGGATGGAGTAGTTTTACGGCGCTGTTCTGCAGTGCAGAGGGAGTTGAGTAGGTGGGTAAGTTTTGGGGATTTAAGTTTCTTTTTGTGTGTAGCTATTTTAATAAGGGAGCAGCGTATTTCGGCTTTGTGGGTGGCCCACACTGTTGTCACGATGTCAGGTTTTCTGAGAAATATGTGGTTATCTGCTTTTGAATGTCATCTATGACCTGTGGATCTTGTAGGAGGGATGTGTTGAGTCTCCACCTCCATGGGGTGGAGGTGTGTAGTCTACTAAGATATATGGCGATGTCTGCGTGGTCAGACCAGGTGATGGTGCCTATTTCCGTTTTTAGGGTTTTTGTGAAGCCTGCGTGGTTGGTTAGGAAGAGGTCAATACTTGAGTAAGTGGTGGGGGGTTGAGTAAAAGGTATAGTCCCTGTGGTCAGGGTGTCTTGCTCTTCAAACGTCTCCGAGCCCAGTTTTGCGGATAAAGTGGTGTAGTAGTTTATCTTGTCCGCCCATGCTGTGGGACTTGGTGATCCCGGGGTGTGTGCTTCTATCAGTCGCTAGGGATGGGATGGCGTTTAGGTCGCCTCCCAATAGTATGATCCCAGTGAACAGAGAGATGATCACATCTGACAGGTGGTCCCAGAATTGTGGAACATGAGTGTTGGGGGTGTAGATGTTGATGATATGTATGGGTTGTGAATGGATGCGACCTGATGCCAGTATGTATCTACCGTCTGGGTCTGGGGTCACTTGAGTTAGGAGGATCGGGCATCGCTTGTGGACTAGGATAGCCACTCCATTCTTTTTGCAGAAGGTTCTGGCCTTGACGGCCATACGATATGTGTTGTCACGGAGGGAAACCTGGGCAGACCAAGGTAGATGTGTCTCCTGTATGAAAGCTATTTCAGGGTTTAATCTTTTAAGTTCTCCGAAGAGCGTGCGTCGTTTGCGTGGGGTGTTTAGGCCTTTGACGGTTAGAGAAGTTATTATAAGGGCCATGGTAGGTCGATTCTGTGTGTTGTTTGTGGCGACCGTTTATGTAGGTGAGGATTTTTGCCAGGGTATGACTGGTTTGGATGTGTCGGGAGGGTCGAGGCCCTCTCCCACCCCTGTTCCTCTAATACAGTGTCAAGAGCGTGGAAGTTCGGACTAGACTAAGTTGTTTCAGTCGTCAGCGGTGTGGGGAGGTTGGTCACGGTGTAAGCAGTGTACCCCTCTTTTTTTTGTTGTTGTATTTTTTTGTTTTTTTTATTATTTTCTGTGGTTTGGTTTTACGTTGTGTGGTTTTTGTTACCGTAGTGCTAAGCTGTGGTGGTGTGGTACTTTTGGTTTACATGAGCGTCTGTCTCCCTTGTGGGTAGACTATCAGGGGGTCAGTGAGCTCCTGTGGATCAGTCAGGGGATGTTTCCCTCTCTCCTCGGTGTGATCGGATGTCGCCACCTGCGTTGGTGATGTTCAGCTGAGCAACGGAGGGGGAGATAGGGTTCTCTCCTGGTACTTCCCATGATAGTGGGGTCGTTGGGGGTGGGGGGATCTGTCTGTTCCCGGGGGTAAGTTCCGTCTTGGGGCAAGTTGAGTAATGATGGGCCTTTGTGTTGTTGGGATAAGGTCAGTGTCACCAGCAATTGGTGTGGGTTGAAATATCTTTGGGTGCCTTCTGGGAGGGTAGGAGAGAGGGATTCTAGGGGGTGGGCCGTAATGGCCTTGGTATGTGGGTGATCATTGACTTCGAGGTATTGTATCCCTTATGGTCATGGGTCTGTTAGGTGTATACGTTATACAGGTAAAGTATCCACTAGAGATGGGATTTAAATGAAGCTGTTTTCTGCTGTGGGGAGCCTCTGGTACTTTAGTGGGTCTTAGTGGGTCTTTAGTTGGTAGAAGATTGGGGATACCATTCCTGTAGTGGGTTTTGAGAGGAGAGTAGGTGAGAGTCAGTCGTGTGGGGGGGGGGGGGAATTCCAGGGTGAGGTAGTGTGGATGGGACTGTCCTGCACTGGTGAGGAGTTCCGTTTCCAATGGGCAAGTGAGTCTCTGGAGTGTCCACTCCCTGCTGGTGAGAGAGGACCGAGGGTGTGGAGGTAAGTCCCCTGTATCTGGATGAACGCTCATTAGGTCAACCTGGGAGACCGGGTCGGCTGAGTGAAGGTGTCTCTGTGGAAGACAGAGGGTGTGAGTCAGCGGGTCTCTTGGTTACTCATGGATGAGTACCAGTCTCGTGGCAGGGTTGGTAAAGCCGGAGCAGCAGTGGTCGACAGGGTAAGGTTGTCTGGTGGTGTGATGCCCAGGGCTTGCAAGAATAGTGTGGGGTCCGCGCCTGGTAGGAGGATGTGGGGTCTGCCATTCCTGAAGACCAGAAGTTTAAGAAGGTGGCCCCATGCGTATCTCACCGCGTTGGCTCTGAGTAGGTCTGTGACAGGCTCTCATTCTCTCCTGCGCTAGAGGGTGACGGGAGCAAGATCTTGATAGAAGGTGAGGTCTCTTCCATTATGCTTTACAGGGCCGTCACGGGCCTTCTTCAGCACTGCCTCTTTAGTTTGGAAGTGTAGAAAGTGCACGATAATATCTCTCGGCAGTGTGTTTTCCTCACATCTTGTGCGGAGGCCTCTATGCGCCCTGTCTATGTGCCAGCGATCTTCAGGAATCTCAGGCAGAAGGGGTTTCAGGATCGTGAGAACCACGTCTGTGCTGTTCTGGTAGGCCACGTATGCGCAGATTATTGTGGCGCGACCTGTTCGCCAGGTCTTCCAGGGCCGCTTCAGATGCTTAAGACGGGAGGTGAGCTGGGTGACATAGTCAGCCATAGCATTGTGGGTGATGGTGGTGGTCTCCACCCGATGTTCCAAGTCGGAGGTTCTCGCACCCAGTGCGTGGATCTCCGCCATTACCGCTCTGGAGTTGCGCTCTACAGGGAGTGCAGAATTATTAGGCAAGTTGTATTTTTGAGGAGTAATTTTATTATTGAACAACAACCATGTTCTCAATGAACCCAAAAAACTCATTAATATCAAAGCTGAATATTTTTGGAAGTAGTTTTTAGTTTGTTTTTAGTTTTAGTTATTTTAGGGGGATATCTGTGTGTGCAGGTGACTATTACTGTGCATAATTATTAGGCAACTTAACAAAAAACAAATATATACCCATTTCCATTATTTATCTTTACCAGTGAAACCAATATAACATCTCAACATTCACAAATATACATTTCTGACATTCAAAAACAAAACAAAAACAAATCAGTGACCAATATAGCCACCTTTCTTTGCAAGGACACTCAAAAGCCTGCCATCCATGGATTCTGTCAGTGTTTTGATCTGTTCACCATCAACATTGCGTGCAGAAGCAACCACAGCCTCCCAGACACTGTTCAGAGAGGTGTACTGTTTTCCCTCCTTGTAAATCTCACATTTGATGATGGACCACAGGTTCTCAATGGGGTTCAGATCAGGTGAACAAGGAGGCCATGTCAT
The DNA here is from genome assembly GCF_036172605.1 of Pelobates fuscus. NCBI lineage: Eukaryota > Metazoa > Chordata > Amphibia > Anura > Pelobatidae > Pelobates > Pelobates fuscus. Next base: position 248,424,400 of record NC_086318.1, read on the forward strand.
TCTTCTTTTATACCCTTTCTTGCCAGCCACGCTGTGGAGTACTTGGACGCGTGTGATGGAGCATTGTCCTGCATGAAAATCATGTTTTTCTTGAAGGATGCAGACTTCTTCCTGTACCACTGCTTGAAGAAGGTGTCTTCCAGAAACTGGCAGTAGGACTGGGAGTTGAGCTTGACTCCATCCTCAACCCGAAAAGGCCCCACAAGCTCATCTTTGATGATACCATCCCAAACCAGTACTCCACCTCCACTGGAGCTCTCTGCCCTTTACCAATCCAGCCACGGGCCCATCCATCTGGCCCATCAAGACTCACTCTCATTTCATCAGTCCATAAAACCTTAGAAAAATCAGTCTTGAGATATTTCTTGGCCCAGTCTTGACGTTTCAGCTTGTGTGTCTTGTTCAGTGGTGGTCGTCTTTCAGCCTTTCTTACCTTGGCCATGTCTCTGAGTATTGCACACCTTGTGCTTTTGGGCACTCCAGTGATGTTGCAGCTCTGAAATATGGCCAAACTGGTGGCAAGTGGCATCTTGGCAGCTGCACGCTTGACTTTTCTCAGTTCATGGGCAGTTATTTTGCGCCTTGGTTTTTCCACATGCTTCTTGCGACCCTGTTGACTATTTTGAATGAAACGCTTGATTGTTCGATGATCACGCTTCAGAAGCTTTGCAATTTTAAGAGTGCTGCATCCCTCTGCAAGATATCTCACTATTTTTGACTTTTCTGAGCCTGTCAAGTCCTTCTTTTGACCCATTTTGCCAAAGGAAAGGAAGTTGCCTAATAATTATGCACACCTGATATAGGGTGTTGATGTCATTAGACCACACCCCTTCTCATTACAGAGATGCACATCACCTAATATGCTTAATTGGTAGTAGGCTTTCGAGCCTATACAGCTTGGAGTAAGACAACATGCATAAAGAGGATGATGTGGTCAAAATACTCATTTGCCTAAAAATTCTGCACTCCCTGTATTTCTCGGGCCAGATAGTTTTTAACGGCCGCCAGTTCCAAGAGTATATAGGAGGTCTCAGAAGTGGTAGCACCTTGTTGCTGTAGTGCCTCTGTATCTGTAGGGGAGGCTGGAGTCTGCAGGCTGGATTCGCCGCCATCTTGTGCTTCTGGGCGCTGCGTACGGGAGGCCACAAGGAGATCTAACACCGAGGTACCCGTGTCAGAGTGTTTTTTGGCTGGTTTTCGCAGTGTACGCCTATCCATGCCGCCTAAGGGCAGGGTAAGTGGAGGAAATTCATGGGTTTTAAGCTACTGTATGCTTTTGGCTAGGAGGCCGGTGATGAGCTCTAGACAAACGTGTCCAGCTTGGTTCCTGGTCAAGCCACAGACCCGGTAATGAGCATTTTTAAATGTATTTTTTTTACTTTTTAAAACTTTCTTTTACTTTTTAAAACCCGTATTGAAACCTTTTTTGCTTATTACATTTTTTAGACTTTCTTAAACCTTTTTAAAACTTTTTTTATACATTTAACATTTTTATAAACTTTTTTTTACCGTTAACCCCAAACTAGCAGTAAGCAGCACTAACAGTAAATTCCACAATTCCCCATAACTCCCACCCACCATAGCTAGCAAAATATATAATTTTAAAATATTTAAATTAATTAATGAAATAAATTGAACCCCTGAGGGTTAAAAAAAAAATTAAAGTTATCCCTAAGGGGTTAAAAAAAAATCGGATCACAGTATAATACTGTGATGTGTATTTTGATCACTGTAGGTAGTGATCAACTGGCAGGAAAGGGTTTAATTTTTAGTAGGACTTGGTAAAGGGGGTGGAATTTTATTTACTTTTAAAAAAAACGTTATTAAAACTTTTTTTTTACTTTTTACAACTTTTTTACACTTTTTTTTCCGTTAACCCCTAGCTAGCTTAACACCAAATTCCCCAATTCCCCACTAACTTCCACCCATCCCAGCTAGCTAAATATATAATTTTAATATATTTAAATTAATAAATAAAATACATTTAACCCCTGAGGGTTACAAAAAATAAACGTTGACCCTCAGGGGTTAAAAAAAAATAATAAAAATCAGATGACAGTAAAATGTAGTCCCTCCCAATTGATCACTGTAGTCAGTGATCAATTAGCAGGGAAGGGGTTAATTTTATTAAAGCAGGGGAAAGAGGGGGTGGGATTTTAAACTTTTTTTTTTTTACAGGGAGAAGATCATCACTGCTTATCCGTCTCCCTGCACTTCACATAGAACGCGGAAGCACAGGGAGGCGGATTAGAAGTCCCTGCAGCACATGTGCTCACTCTGACAGCGATTGCAGCGATTTGTGGTTAACTTTAGCGCATGACGGACCTGGTCCGTCATCCGCCGTTAAGTGCTTTCCCAGCATGATGGACCAGGTCAGTCATTCGTCATTAAAAAGGGTTAAAAAGGGGATAAGAAACAAAAGGTGGGTTAATAGGCACTCAGGTGAAGATGCTTTCTTGGGGGGGGAGGGGAGGAGGTGGTCACCAAAATCATCTTTGCCTGTGTACCCAAAAATCCTATGGGAATCCCGGACACCTCTGTTTAGATCCAAACCTAAAGCTGGAGAACTGAGCATAGGAATTGATTCTGGTAGGCCAACTTGGCCAAGACAAGATAATACATTATTGCTATTAGTCATTATGTTTGTGAGTGCTTATTTTAAAGATCTATAAGCTTTTTGTTATTATTAAAATACTACACCATGTATATTTTTATTGTGTTTGATCTTTGAGCTACTGCATATAGACTGTAATCTTGTGAAGATTGCGGCGCTCGCTGCTCATGCGCATAAGGTCTCCTCGCCGGCTGACGTCGGCAGTAGAGCAGAGGTGGAGCCTGACTCAGTGTCGAGGGACATCGGGGCTTTAATCAGGTAAATGACAAAAGGGTTTTTAACCCTATTTTGGCTGCTATGGGGGCTGCAAGGGATGAGGGTACTATAGTGCTAGGAATACAACATTGTATTCCTAGCACTATAGTTTCCCTTCAAGTATTGTTTCTTTTTTCACTTTCGAGGGAAATTAAAGGGATACTGTAGTGCCAGGAATACAAAGTCCTTTGTGTCCCCCTGTGAATAAAGGGTTAAAACCTTTATTTACTTAACTTATCCCAGTGCCGATGTCCCTCAGCGCTGGATCTTGGCTCTGCCCCCTCCAACGTCCCACGACTAGTGCGCGCTAATGCTCATTCGCGGCAACTGTCATACGGGCATTAGACCTCCCCACAGGAAAGCATTTAATAAATGCTTCCCTATGGGAAAAATCTGATGCTGGGTGTCCTCATGCAGAGAGTGAGGACGCCCAGTGTCAGATAGCGGACCACAGGTCCGTTTCGATTCAGGAAGCGCCCCTAGGGCTGTCTGGGAGAAGACCACTGTCAGCAAACATAGAGCTGCAATGTAAACATTGCATTTTCTATGGAACTGCAATGTTTTGCATTGAAGCATTAGTTGCAAGAGGGACACTGCACCCAGACCACATCAATAGCTGAAGTGGTTTTGGTGCCAATAGTGTCCCTTTAAGTTAATGCCACATTAATGATATCTTACAGAGCAAAATATATCGCTGTACTCATATCATATATCTAAAATATACCCCACTCACCCACCCCCTTCTCTAACAACAACAATCGTTTTAAGTGATATACTCTATTTTTTTTTTTTTAATTCTTTATTTTTGTTGTGCGTGGTATAACAATATGCTTGTTCAGTCACAATAGCAGTCCCAAGCAGTAATGTAACAAACAGGTGAAACATAACGTGGCACATGAGTATATAGCACATTTTTAGTTTTGTAAGGGAACATAATAGGGTCCAACGCTTCAACAGTGTACATCGAATTAGACAGGTTAAACAGTGGCACATCGTTTTGAGTAGGTGCACATCGTTTTGTTTTGATTTTTTCCTCCTTTTTTTTTTTTTTCCCTCAGGACAGGCTTCCTGTGGTACATTTATCGTAACAGACGCCACAACAGCGTATTTCAAGATTAGTAATAGTTACGTAGTGGCATAGGAATTCGCACATTTTTTGTTGTATATCATGCATGACTAAACGGTTATGTCGTCGAAATATGTTTAACTCGAATAAAATAAATTAAAACAGCAAAGTTTTCACAAACCCCACAACAGCGTATATTAACCTATATCAACATAGATAAGGAGGATGACAGTGGTTTGCATTTTCTATAGATAGGTATGGTTATGCTGTTATCGCCTGTGGTACATTTATCGTTTAGCCTTAGTAGTTTAGGTAAACAAAGCATTAACTCAATTTACGCGTTATGATATTGTAGTTGCATGCAAGAGGTTCATTACATGGCAATTGCCAGTGACGGCAGGCTAGGCAGCTATTTTAAATGGCATCTTATTTTGTGCCTTATATCCTGAGTATAACGAGTTTGGGTACAGTAACGCTAGGGCATATTTATGTTTAGTGCCGTATATGTGCAATAGATGGTGTTGGATAAAACAAGAATATGTCCGCTTGTATTAACACGAGAAAACAGTAATATCTATAAAAATAAATAAATAAAAGAAATATGCATTATAAACTTGCTTAGTGTAAACTCCAGGTTAGTTGGAGCTTTACCAGTCAGAGACCTGAGCACAGTCAGCCGATTCCCACATCTGGGAAACTGAAACCCTGAGAATAGGTGTTCAGGAAGGCAGTGTTTGTCCCAAAGTGGTAATATGGATGCAGAGGGCCCCATGCGTGGCAGTTCATTTAGCCGATACCCTGTCGCCAGGCTGGCACCGAGGAACCATGATGCTGGCTGGGAGCTGCTTTGGTCGTCGTTCTCTGCTGCGAGTGCCCTTGTTGCCTCTTTGTGGTGCCGCTCACTGACAGGTGCTGGTGGGGTCGGATAGCTGGATCGGGTTGCTGGAGCAGGGTCACTCCCGATGTGGTGGGTGCTTGTGGGGGTTTTATGCCTGGTTTCAGCAGGCCCCTCCGCTGTGCTGTTTTGCGTACGCGAGGTGAGTGTCGAGCCCTGTGCCGCCATCTTGTGACCTTGGTTTGCTGGAGTAGCTGGCTTGTGCTGCGGGGCGTGTGGAGGTTGTCGAGGTAAGTGGTTTTCCTTTGCTTGTAGGACCCCTTGGTGCAGTTTGCTCTCGAGTTTACGCCAAAAGTCTGCAAAGATTCGGTCCAGGTTGGACTTTGGGTCGTGTTGCGTCTCATGGCTGTTTGGGGCCTGCGTGGTCTCCGCCATCTTAGGTAGGCCCTGCGGCTCTCTGGCTCGCCCCCCCAAGGGTACTGCCGTGTTGTAGAGGGTCCTCTGAGGTGGACCGGGATAACCCCCGCCGGTCCAAGGGGGGGGGGTTGCGGGTTACCCATTTGTAGGTTTCCCTCTTGGGTAGTGCTGACTGTCCGATGTCCGCTCACGGGCCGCATTACCGGTGCACCGTGGGGATGGATAACAGGTGGGTCGCTTGAAATCATGCTTTAGTGTGTTTTGTGGGTGAGAAGTGCCGTTTTAGCTGTTTCCAGTGAGGAGCTCTAGCTAGGCACGTCTTCCCTCCATGGCAGTCAGGCCCCGCCCCCAAGTGATATACTCTATTAATCAGTATTGCTTCAGACCTCTGTAAGAGAGGAAAACTCTCAAAAGCTTGTCTCTGAAATACTATGTTAGTCAAATAAAAAATATATCATTTCATACTGCAATACTCTGATACTGTGGAATCTTCTAACCAAAATAATGTATATATGTGAGAGATTATATATCTGAAACCCTGTGCTGCATATGCAGGGTCATCTTTAACACGGGGCAAAAGGGGCAGCTGCCCCAGGCCCAGTTAGTCTTAGGGGTCCCAAAGCCCTCTGGCCGCCGTGGTGCGTGCGGCCCGCGTGGAACTACCACCGAGGGCCACGCGATGGGGGGGCTCATCAGGTGGCCAATGCTCTACGGACCACCCGATGGCGATGGATTTTTAGGGGCCCGGCCGCTTTGAGAGCGCGACCGGGCCCCCTGTGATGATGTCAGGATGCTGGGAGGAAGTGACAGCCAGTCCCTTCCTCCCAGCATTCACTGAGCGCCGCGCGGGAGGAGGAGAAGAAAAGGAGGGAGTCAGAGCCTGAGCCAGCCTCCTGCACTCCAAAGGTAGGAAACACATAAAAAAATGTGCATGTAAGTATGTATCTGTTTGTATGTATGGGTCTGTCTGTTTGATTGTATCTGTATGTATGTATGTGTATATCTGTATGTATGTATGTATGTATGTATGTGTCTGTCTGTCTGTTTGTATGTATCTATATGTATGTGTCTGCCTGTATGTCTGTATGTATGTGTCTGCCTGTATGTATGTATGTGTCTGTATGTATGTGTCTGTTTGAATGTATTATGTGTCTGTATGTATGTGTCTGTTTGAATGTATATATACCTGTATGTATGTGTGTATCTGTTTGTATGTATGTATGTAACTGTTTGTATGTAAGTGTCAGCATGGAAGTGTCTGTTTGTATGTATGTTTCTGTATGTATGTATGCATGTGTGTATCTGTTTGTATGTATGTGTGTATCTGTTTGTATGTATGTTTGTGTGTCTGTTTGTATGTGTATGTGTATCTGTTTGTGTGTGTGTTTCTGTATCTGCATGTGTCTCTATATGACCCTGTGTATCAGTATGTGTTTCTGTGTGCCAATATGTGCGTCTTTGAATATATGTGTATCTGTGTGTCTCTGTGTATGTTTGTATATGTGTATGTCTATATGTGTATCTGTGTGTACGTTTGTATGTGTGTCTGCATGTCTTTGTATCTGCATATGTGTCAGTGTGTATCTGTATGTGTGTCTGTGTATCTGTATGTGTGTCTGTGTATCTGCATGTGTGTCTGTGTATCTGCATGTGTGTCTGTGTATCTGCATGTGTGTCATTCTGTATATTTGAATGTGTATCATTCTGTGTGTATGTGTAGCTGCATGTGTATCTGTATATGTGTCAGTGTCTGTATCTGTGTGTATCTGTGTATCTACATGTGGATCAGTGTATGCATCTGTATGTTATTGTGTGTATCTGCATGTATGTTTGTTTGTGTGTTAGTGTTTCTGTTTATCTGCATGTTTGTCAGTGAGTGTATCTGTGCATCAGTGTATGTAGGTGTGTCAGTGTGTATCTGCATGTGTGTCTGTGTATCTCTCTATGTATGTCTGTACCTGTGTATGAGTGCATATCTATGTATGTCAGTGTTTGCATCTGTATGTGTGTTAGTGTGTGTATTTTGTCTCAGTGAAAAATGAGAGGGCTAAGTGTGTGTGGTTTTTTTTTACATTTGTGTGGGCGTTGATGGTGTGATTGCATGCTAAGAAGAGGAAGGGCTAGGTCAAGGTGCTCCAAGCAAACACCTGCCCAGAGCCCAATCAGTATTAAAGACGGCCCTGTGCATATGTGAAGCACAAGTTTGAGAACCATTTTAAAGTCTGATCCTTTACTAAATAAAAAAAAAGTTGCTTTTGAATAAGCATAATGATTAAACAACTGAATTAAAAAAAGTTGCTTTTGAATAAGCATAATGATTAAACAACTGAATTAAAAAAGTTGCTTTTGAATTAGCATAATGATTACAATTTGTACAAGTATTACTTGAAAAACTAAAAAAGACTAGACAGATAAGAGCACAGGCTTTTTACATCATCTTTTGGTGTGGTTGTTGGAGGCCGCTCGATGTTAAAACCAATTTTTCCAGAAATCTACTTGAAGCCCCAAGGGGTCGCTGGTGTGGAAATAAAGAAAGAAGAAAGAGGAGGAGGGGTGGGGAGAAGACAGAGAAAAGAAATGAAAACAACTTTCTTTCCTACTTCTACACAGAACAAATCAAGCCTACTGTTTTAGTGGGAGAAGAAAATCGTAATCTGACACCATACTTAACCCTAAGGATAGTAATCGGTGCTCAGGATAAGCGAGGAGCCTGCTGCAGACTGCACACCTCATGCTGCCCTACAGCCCTGGAGAGGAAAGAGGTGGAGAGTGAGAAGAGCAAGAAAGGAGGAGAGAAACGGGGGAGGGCCGAGCAGGAGAAGATAGTGGGAAAGAAGAAGGAAGATAGGATAGCAAGGAGAGAGAGAGGCTGAGATAGAGCAAGATAGCGAGAGGGAGAGTAGCAGAGTCAATACCAAAGGAAGACAGAACGTTCAGAACTCGAGGGGAAGAATTAAAGTGAAGAAGGAAGAATCCTGCTGCAGCAGCCTGTCTTGTTTTAACACAGCGAGTGTCAGAGCAATGGAGAGGGAGATCTCCTGAATTAAAAAGCACTCAAAAACTCTGTCCAACTTCTCCAATGAACCAGAAAGCAGCCCTTGTCATCTTCAGGCGGATGGGTGACCTCTTCCTGCCTATCTGTGTAAGGAGGACATATAATGAAGAAGAACAGCAGCAGCAGCAGCAATAATTACCATAACAGTAACCATCATGTTCCCAAAAACAATGTCCACGGTACTGCAAATAAGTACTGGCTGTCCTTGGTGTCTCAGCGCTTCTCCCTGCGAGATTATGGTTTCTGCATGGCCACGCTGCTCCTCTTCTGCCTGGGTTCTCTCTTCTACCAGCTGAATGGTGGGCCCCCCCAGATTCTGATAGATCTCCGCCTGTACCTAGGTAAGGAACAATATAACAATGCGGTGGCCGAAAGATGGATCTCCTAGTATAAGACTACACATCTCATAATGCTTTGCCAGCATTTAGAATGGGAATTGTAGTCCTGCACTACCTGGAAAGTTAGCTTTCGGCCACCTTGGATGAAGCAGATTCTACAAGTCTCCTTTGACATTCTAGCTGTTGTGAACTACTTTTCCCACTATGCTCAGCCAGCCAAACGTAGCCCACAATGGCTGGAGTGTCCCAGGCTTAGCATTGACTACTTTGTGAACACATTTGTGACACCTTGTTTTTGAACTGTCTCCCCCCTCTTCCTTGACAGCTGGCTTGTTACATGCCGGGAAGCCCTTTTGCTGATTGTGTGTTCGGTGTAACTCTTCTGTGACCTGTGTGGTTTTCATGTGCTGTACACGTGTTATGTGGCAAAACTTCAAACACTGGCACGTGGAGCAGATAATACCATAATCCCTCTCTGAATGATTCTGAATGGATGTGTTTTTTTCTGGCAAACAGTTGCTGGACCTGTCCGCTTTAACCATATACAAGGAATCCTGCAAGCAATAGGTTCTTAAACTGCACAGCACGAAATGTCTCCGTTTCCTGTTTTGTGATGTACAGTTTAATAGCGTGCTGGAAGTGTATTTGCATAGTTTAGTGCATACCGCAATTTGTGCTTTAAATCTCTGATCTAGGTATGCTAAGTGGAGGTCATGGAACTATCAAAGTATTATACATAGTATTTATTTAGCATTCCTAATTAAATTAAATGTATAGTTTACATTTACATCATAGTTACTAGTTTATGACATTGCATCTGTGGAGATAAGGATATTCAGGTACTTTGTTACTTTCACATCCCAATATATAAGTTTCAAGATAAATGTTAAAATTAAACCTTTTAACTAGCTGCAAACCTTTCTGCATTTAAGGGCTTGATATGTGTTTTTATTTTTTTTCTAGCTGCTGTCTATTGTTTTTTACATGATATATAAGGCAGGTTGTGTTCAAAATATGCTGTTCTCAGTGGCAATACATTTATATGAAGTTGGATCACACTATAAATACACTGCTAAAACCATTATCTATGCATTTTTTATTTTGTAGGTTGTTTTGTTAGTAACAGTGATAGTCTGGCCATGTTGGCTGCTAGGCCTTCTTGTGAACATCTTTGGGAACCTCCTCATACTTATTAAAAATTTTATGTTAAAGGAATTTTATTTTTAAAGACACCAGGACAACTTCATTGAATGAACTTCACTTCAAGCCAGTTTAGAGATTTTTATAAAACAGAAGGGCAGAGAGGCATGGAGATTCGACACTGGGAAATTTTGGGGGGTTAAACCCATCGCGAAGGGTTTAATCCCCTTAATGTAAGCCAGTGCCAGGCACCTCCTGGCACCATATGAACTTTACTTCAGTGAAGTTGTTATGGTGCCCAGAGTGCTTCTTAAAAGTAGGTCTGTCACCTTCTGGGGTCTTTGCACATTTTGCTTAGATCAACCCAACCACCAATGGTGACTATACTGCTGGCAGTTGTGGTCGTGGCGTGCAAGAAAAAGTGTGTTTTAGTAACCCAAACCTGTTCCTCCACTCACTGGTACTCAGTAGCAAGTTGGTGTAATGAGCTTCATTTCATAGTGCTGTATAATGGGTATCAGGATTTGTTTGGGGAAAGCCTCAGTTGACATGATGTGAGTTAATTTGTCCTCATTTCAGCTGCAAAGAGGAATTCATAATCTGCATAATTCCACAATGATTCATTACTGTATTGGTTTCTCTCCTATAGTATTTGATTTCTAAATACATCAGGACAGCATTTTTCCTGTACAGACAATCATTATGCCTAGGTGATATCTGTCCAGAAAACCAGGGTGGATCTGTCAACTCTACCTAGCTGATGATTTGTGATTGGCGACGTCGATCCTTGTTCAAGCTGTGGAGCACTCAGATAACCTGATAATCTGATGGCGCTATATAAATAAAATAATAATAATATTAATAACATAAACGATGGCAATTAAAACTTGTGTTTATCAAATTGACTGCTTTGAGGGTTATTCAGTAAACACAGAATTGTAATGAATTGAAAATCAAATTGCAACATTTAGGCAAAATACTCTTTTTTGGTTCAGTACAACCCACTGTTTAGAATAAACGTCACAGGGTTGCTTCATTAAATGTCAAATTGTAAAGAATTGAAATCTGAACTACAACATTCAGAGTAAAATGTCCAAGCTGCCAGTATAGCAGAGTTGGAGAATTATATTTCCAGTTTTACTATTATTCATTCAATTTGGCCATTTCTAAAATTTGCAGTTTAGTGACTATACACTTATCAGCCTAAACATTAAAACTAATGACAGGTGATGTTAATAACATTGATGATGTCGTTACAATGACATCTGTCAAGGGGTGGGATATATTAGACAACAAGTGAACAATCATTTCTCAAATTTCATGTGTTGGAAGAAGGAAAAATGGTCAAGCAAAAAGATCTGAGTGGCTTTGATAAGGGTCAAATAGTTATGGTAGATGATTGGATCAGAGCATCTCCAAAATGGCAAGTCTTGCGGGGGGTGTCGGCAGTAGGCAGTGGTTAGTACACAACAAAAGTGGTGCAAAGAAGGCTCGAAGGCTCGAAGGCTCATTGATGCAAATGGGGAGAAAAGGCTAACCCGTCAGCTTTGATCACACAGAAGAGCATCCGTAGCTAAAAATACTTAAAAACCTAATGCTGGCCATGATAGAAAGGTGTCAGAACCGACAGTGCATCAGAGTTTGCTGCATATGGGGTTGCGTAGCCGCAGACTGGTCAGAGTCTTCATAATTCAGAGAAAAGGCGGTGTTTACATTGCCCCTAGGGACACCTCCAAGTTGCCACTCCTTAGATGGCCACTGGAGGGGCTTCCTGGCTCAGGACTGCACAGTAAGCAGCCCTGCTGTTCCGCGTCCCTTATGCTCTGCATTGAGAAGCTGAATGTTCCTCATAGAGATGCATTGGCACCTTACGGGAAAGCAGTGGATTGGCTAAAAATCGGCCATTTTGATGATGTCACAAAGGGGGCAGAGCCAGCGCTGGAGGATCCACGCAATGCTGCAAATATGGTGAATTTTAAACTTTTATAGAGGGGCTAAAAGTGGTGAGTTTAGCACTATAGGGTCAGAAATACATGTTTCTTTTCCTAACTCTATAGTGATCCTGTAAAGGTGTTGCATTTGCCTCCAAACTCCCCAGATCTCAATCAGGTTGCGCATGTGCTGGGATGACAAATCCAATTGATGGAGGCCCCACCTCGCAACTTGCAGCACTTAATGGAAATGCTGCTGATGTCTTGCTGCCAGCTACCATAGGACACATGCAGAGCTCTTTTGGAGTCCTGCCTCAAGACATCAGAGCTGTTTTGGTAGCACAACGAGACCTGCATGATATTAGGCAGGTGGTTTTAATGTCGTGGCTGATCAGTGAACATATTTATAGTATTCTGGTATTATTGCTGTTACTTGTACTATTAAATTATTTTGTTAGAGTAACTGTTTTGCTAAAGGAAGAGAAATACAAAATGCTTGAAATAGAAATCCCATCCTAGGATTTCTTTCCTGCAGGTTAATATCCAATATGTACAGCTCCAAGTAATGGATTCTGCATTCTGAGCTATTTGTTCAGAATTCTTTACTGCATTGGTACATTTTTTGTACATTTTCAGACAACGCTAATCCATTAGTGGCAGTGATACAGAGGAAACAAGCGTATTCCATCAGTGCTAACATTAATGATTACAATAAATCATTGGCCTGGGGCATTTGCCAGTGTGGTCAGTCCCATTCATTGGTTGGTATGGGGGAGTACCAGGTCAAATGTCTCCTCCCAAGAAGCCAGTTGAAATTGTCTGTCTTGCAGCATGGTCTAACTAAAGGGTTATCCCCACTCTGTGCTCAAATACCCACATCCACGCTATTAACATAAATATACTTGCTCCACATACAGGGCAAAGGAGGTATTTAATTGATTTGTCAGGCATAAATTAGGGCACCTGTTTCAGTGTCATAGCAGGAGCTGACACTAAAGTGTGTTCAGGCATTTTGTCACTGGATGCCTATTTGTTAATGTGTGCATCTGTATTTGCATGGATGTGTCCACTTTTTACAGTCAACCAGTGCCCCTCACGGGTTTGGGCTCTGATCCACGGGATAATTAAATTGGCCTTGAAATACCTGGTTATGTAAAATGTATTTAGAAACATTAAAGGCACTTAGATAATTTTATCTCAATAAATGTAATCCAAATTTAACCCTCATAGAGACCAATTCATTGGTACACCGTGGGATTTTGCAACTCATGGGCCCTTTCTTCCCAATGCTTTCCTAGTAGGCAAACTCACTTTCTGAATCCTCTACATCTATAGGCAGAGGAACATTATGAACATTATGGTGTTTAGAAATACATCTTTATATTCCCAACGCTATAGTGTTCTATTAAATCAGTTTTATTTTGCAGTATGATAAGAAAGATAATTATTTAGTTTATAAAATATGCGCTTTTTTATTATGACTGTTATTATTTTTAAAGCTCCAACAAATTTGTCTATGCTGTTCAATAGGTGGACTGACAAACAAGTAATTGCAACAAGACATGTTGGACATACAGGAATGGAAGATTCTGAGAGTCCTGTTTAAACAAGCTCAAATGCTAAGGTTTATGAGAGCATATGCAAAATGCCAACCCATATGTTTTAGATTTGTAAACAGACACAAATCTGAAGGTTTATTTTAATATCTATGCATTAATATGGTGGTTATTGGATTGTTAGGTCAAATATTAACTAGAATGAATTACAAATGGAATTCTGTGTTCTCCCAACATAGAAATACAGTTAACTATTTGTTTGACATGGAGGTTATTCATTTAAATCTTTGGATACCTCACTGACAGTCAAAGAGTTAAAAAGGGATTATTTATATCAATGCCTACAGCACATTAAACATTTTCCTAGTGCATTACTATGTATCCCATGTAACTATGGTGATGTTCTTAGATGCATATTATGTGATTTTAGAACATCAATTTTTATTGTGTATACCTCATTCCTGTAATGCTGCATACATTCATATATATCTACTGCAAATGATGCAGAGACAATTTTGTTTTGAGATATCTATCTACCCGTCGTCATCTCTCCCAAAAGTTAAGAGATTTATTTTAATTTTGTAAAAATTCTAAATTTATATTTATAGTGCTAGGTTCATAAATTTTTTTTGTTGATGATAAAACATGTATTTAGAGTAGAGGCAAATGGTTGGTCTGTCTGTCTGTCTATCATGCGTCAGTGTATTTAAAGAAGATTTAGTACTTGGATACTACTTATCACACATTACCGTTACAGTAGTTCTAAGTGCTGTTCTAAGGTCTTTACAGTTTTACGTGTCTATATCTTACATGTACAAGGTTTAGATATAAACTGAAGGAGAAGTGATGTTCTTCATCTGATAAGCCGAGAAGCTGGGTCATGTTTTCAAAAGGAATAAAATATTTACGATGCAATTCTGACATGAGAACAGATATGGAATTTTTCCATAAGCTGTGAATGAATGAAAAATACTGTATTAAAAATCTTTTAGCAGTTGGGTGGAAGAAAGTGTGTGCGTGAATATATATATATATATATATATATATATATATATATATATATATATATATATATATATGTATATGTATGTATATATATGTATATATCTATATATGACAGAAGCCAATCAACAAGATGCATACACAACATTTTAAGTGAAAATAACAAGCCACATTATTTATTGCGTTTAAAGGAACACTGTAATGTTAAAGGAGAACACTAAAGCGTTAGGAATACAAACTTGCACTCCCAAAACTTTAGTGTCCCTGTCCCTAGTAAAATACAAGCCCCCCCCCACACCCTGTTTGTGATAACAATTCATGGATTATGGAGATGGTTAACTTATTTTTTTTTCCAGAGCAAAGATTCCTATTGTGCTGCTTATCTCTCATCCACTAGTGAAGTCATGGAGAAGAAGTGGCATGGTACAAATCAATGCTCCTCATAGAGGACCATTACGGACTTGATGCATATGTGCAGTAAGCACCCCATGTGCATCCAAGCTTCATAATAGTAAAGCATTAAATGAATGCTTTCCCATGGGGGCTTCTGCTTAAAGTATTACTTGGTCAGTGCTGCGGAAGAGTCTTTGGTGGCTATCAATATAACAGCCACTAGAGGATGATTTAAAGGGACACTATAGTATATTCAGAGAAAAGGCAATGTTTACATTGGTGCCCATGAACACCTATAGTGGCAATCACTTGAGGTGTTTCCTATCTCAGTGCTGCATTGTGTTCAGCATCTCCACACTCTTCATACACTTCCCTATGTGAAATGGATTAGCTGAGATGAGCTGTGGCAAGACTGGTGCGGTGATGAAGAAAAGTTAACTACCTTCTCACTGCAATCTGAGAGGGGCTGGAGACCTAGAATGCAAATTTTAACTTTGCAGTCTTAAAAAATATATGTGCGTATATGTGTTTGTGTGTGTATATAACATTATAATGCGTACTCTATGTCCAGTTCAATGCTTATCAGAGACAAGTATTGGAGACATAGTAAAGTTTGTGCTTCTCATGGAGAAGCTTTAACCCACTGCTTCACTGTAAGAATTAGCTGTATGTGATGACATCAGAACGTGAAGTTGTTTGAAAATCCAAAGGTCCTAAAAGGAAAGGGCCTCTGGTGACTATGGTAACAGTCACTAAGTGTGTCTTTATACAAATATGAACATTGCTATTTCTGAGAAATGTTCTGTGCTGTAAAGTGGGGCATCTATGCCTCCAAAACCACAACATTAAATGAACACCATAGTGCTAAAATACATACTTAGGTGGCTGCGTCCATCTCTGTGGAGTTATAAGGTGTTTAAACTAACATTTTCTCTCTCTCAGTCTTGATGATCTCAGACAAACAAATGCTTTCTTATAGGAAAGCATTGGGAGGCTATTGCGCATGAACAGCCAAATGCTGCGCTGCGCTTATCCACATCATCTCTTTAGAGAGTGTTCAGCCGCTTCATGCAGCGTGTACACACCTCTAGTAGCCAACTGAGTAGCTGTTATACTCGGGAGACTTCGCTGAACACAAATATTAGTGTTTCAAAACAGTAAAACGTATCACAACAATATCATCAGTGAAAGTGCCATTTGTGTGTGAAACATGCAAAAAAACTTCACTTTCACTGATGATCTCATCATTGTAATACATTTTACTGTTTTAAATCACTAATATTTGTATTCAGCGAAGTCTCCTGAGTAAAACTGTACCCCTCATGTACAGGTTTTTGGGTGTCTTGGAAAGTTACAGGGTTAAATATAGTGCTAGCAAATTACATTCTCTGGACTTTCGGCCTGGGTTGTCATGGCAGGTCCCCCAAATTGCATCAATAAAATTACTTAATTATGTAAAAATATTACATAAATATGCACGTAGAATTTAAATATGTATACATATTTATATATTTCAAGTCTATGTGTATATTTATGAAATTATTTATGTAATTATGTATATAAACATATGTATATTTCATATTTGTTTTAATTTATTTATATATACAGATATATATATAATTTCATTTTAGGTGTATTTTGATATTAATATATATATATATATATATATATATATATATAAATATCAAAATACAGTTAGAATAACATTACACACTATATATAAATATTGTATTTTTAATTATTATTTATTTTGTATTATATATATATATACATATAATATAGTTATTTTATATATTATCTATATATATATATATATATATGTGTGTGTGTGTGTGTGTGTGTGTGTAATTTAATTATAAGTGTTTTTTATATTAATATATGTATATATTAATATAAAAATACACTTCGTATGACAACATATATATATATAAGATATATTTATATATATATATATATATATATATATATATTTATATATATATATATCATATATACACATACATATATATATATATATATATATATATATTTATTTACTTATTAACATTATTATTCTTTTTTATTTAACAGATGCAGGGAGATTGCCTGTCAGTTCAGGCAGTCCCCCTGCAGGCAGATGCCTGGACGCCTATTGCGGCCATCTGACCGCTCTGTTAGAGCAATCACATGGCCAGCAGAGGCCTAATCTGCTTAGGGGGGACTACCTGGGCTGTCAGGCAGTCCCCCCAGACCGGGAGCAGTGTGGAACGCCGGTGGTAGGGACGGTGGCGATCGGGTAAGTAATAATTAACATTATGACATTATGACATTAGGACCGTCATTAGTCCTCAAGAGGATGTTTCTGATGACGGTCCTGAACAGTCATCGGTCCTCAAGGGGTTAAATGTAATAATTAAAACATACTTACCTGAAGATTGCCGCTGCCTCTTCGCAAATCAGTGTCAAATAGACAAGAGTAGGTGAGACATGCAGCTTGACAACACAAATAAATCACCCAGCATTCCACAATGAGTGACATACATGTGATTTTATTAAAGACACGGAGGCTCATATTATGCATAACTCTTTCTTTATTTCCTCAGCAGCAAAGATAGAGGAATATAAATATTGTCAAAAAAAATGAAAGAAAAACTGTATAGGCATAACGGGTAGCCAATCACATGGTAGAGGAAGTGGCTATATAAGTCCTGTGTCTCCCACAATCCCCCTCTTTCTTTGCTGCTTCCTCAGACAGATAAGTACTTTTGTTCTCTCTGACTCAAATTTGATGATCGTTTATTTGTATGATATTTCATTGTATAATATTTACGATTGTTTAATTATCTGTTACCACTAGCGTTCCCCCTGGGACCCCCTTGGTGCTTTTCTCCCCCTACCCGGGGATTTCTGTAACCTGCCTGTTCTATCCCCCTCGTGCTCCCGCACGACTCCCGGCTCTGTGCTTTTGCCGCAACTGCTCTGTTGTCGACCGCGGCTGCGCACACATCCCTCCCCGCTCGCGGGCGGGCTCGGCGGATCGGGTGCACGAGCCCCTTCCCCCGCCGGGTGCCCAGTCGCGTGCGCCTTCCCTCACGTGCGGCGGCCATCTTGGGCGGACCTCGTTCCTTCCCCTGTGCTGCCGTGCGGTCACCTTTGCTTTGCCGGGTCCCCTGGGAACGCTAGACGGTCTGTGTGTTTCGTTTTCTGTGGGTTACTCAACCCTTTTGCTCTTCTTACCACCTTAGTGTCATTTAGCAGTATTTAATTGCCCACTGCCACTTTGCAGCATGCAGGATAGGGAGGATGGGCCTGCGGGTCCCCCTGGGGACTTCCGCTCAGACAGCGCTGAGGGCGCTATGGCCTCCCAAGAATTTCAGGCCATGCTGGAAGCCACTATGGCCTCCTCCATTCAGAAGGCTATTGCCTCGGCCATGGGAGCTGTTACTACTTCATTTTCACAATCGATGCACTCCCTGGTTTTGCCTACTCTGGCCTCCCCCGCCCCTACGGGCGTGGGGTCCCCCTCCCCTGCTCAGACTGTGCCTGGAGCCCGTAAGGCGAAGGCCAAGTCAAAACACGTCGGCTCCCACTCCTCGATGCAGGTTTTACCTGCCATGACTGACACGCTTGAGGCGGTCACAGATGGCGCGCACCCCACGCGCAAAAGAGCCCCTGGCCGGGCTAAAAAGGCTAGATTATGGAAACGGGCTAGAGCCCTTGATGATGGGTCGGATACCGACCGGAGTGTGGAGGAGGAATCCGACTATATGGAGTATGACTCCTTTGGTGATGACGATGTGTCTGGCGAGGATTTGCCCCTTACGGGCGCTAACCCATCGGAGCCCTCCGCCAAGACCCGGGGTCCAGTCTTAGGCCCCTCCGGGGTTGACGACACTATTCTTGATCCTCAGGGTAACCCCCTGTTCGACCCAGACGACCTACGTCACCCCCGGTCCGCTGAATGGGTTCCCCCGGATCATATTGCCCAGTATGTGGCCAAACGTATCCGCACACCCCTTTCCAAAGAAGGCCGCAACAAGCTGCGGGCCGAATGCCCTCGCCCTTCTCTCCCGGGCGCTGCGGGTAAAACACCAGATATTGACCCACAGATTGCCCAGTTCCTGGGTAAGTCGGGCTGGAAGCCCAAAAAGGGCCTTGACAATTCCCTGAAGGGATGCCAGGACAAGATCCTGGACACACTAGGGCCCCTCTCGAAGCTCTATGAGCTTCTAGATACTGCTAAAACTGGGGATTCAGTTTTGGACGTGGACGTGGCCATTGGTTGGGTCCAACGGGCCATTTGCTTGCTGGGAAACGCCAATACGGCGATATCTGCGGAGAGACGTAAGGCGATATTACTAAAAATCGACCCTAAACTGGCCACTATGACTGTGGCGGAGCCTGACCCGACTGAAGAGGGTTTACTGTTTGGCACCTCCTTCGTTAAAGACATGGGGTCATATGTCAAGACCTTCACGGCGATTGACAAGGCGCAGGCGAGCATGAAGCGTGTGTTCGCGCCTAAGGTTTTTGGAGGGGCCGGGCGTAACAGGAACCGTCCACCCGGCCGGGGTTTCCGAGGCGCATTTCGCGCTACCAGAGGTTCCTTCTTTCCCTCCCGGGGATTTCAGGACCAAAGAACCCCTCCTTTCTTCCCAGCCAGAGGTCGAGCTTGGGGCTCCAGATACCCCCGCAGCGGTGCCACCAGCAGACGTCCTTACGGTGAGTACCCTTTCTTCCCCTCCCGTTCAGGTAGCAGGGAGACTGGCCTTATTTTACCGAGAGTGGGCTCAGCTCACCTCGGATACTTGGGTTCTACAGTGTGTAAAGGGGTATCGCCTAGATTTTGTTTCAATGCCTGTCCAGTTCTACTCCCCCAGAGAACTGTCCCTTCCACGGGAACAAGACGAGATGATCTCCGCGGAGGTCGGAGAGATGCTCTCCAAGGGCGCTATAGAGGAACTGCCGTTCGCCGCCAAGGGCTTTACGAGCAATCTGTTCCTGGTGCCCAAGAAAGGAGGCGGAGTTCGCCCCGTAATAAATCTTCGTCCCCTCAACGCCTTCCTACGTTACCAGCACTTCCAGATGGAAGGTATTCACTGCCTCAGGGACCTTCTGCGCCAGTCGGACTGGCTTGCCAAACTAGACCTGAAGGACGCCTACTTCACGGTCCCCATCGCTATAGAATTCAGAGATTATCTCCATTTCACATGGCACGGGCGGCGTTGGCGTTTTACCTGCCTGCCTTTCGGTCTCTCTTCAGCCCCTTGGTGCTTCACCAAGCTTCTGAAGCCTGTGGTGGCGTTCCTCCGTACCCGAGGGGTTCGCCTCATTGTTTACCTGGACGACATTCTGATTTTGTCCCAATCGAAGGAGGATCTCCTTCTACACCTAGAATGGACTACCACCCTGCTACAGAAGTTGGGTTTCCTGATCAACTGGGACAAATCGGTCCTAGATCCCGCCCAGTCCATAGAGTTCCTGGGGTTCAGAGTGGACTCCGTCCAACAGTTCCTGTTCCTACCAGGTTCCAAAGTAAAAACCATTCAGAAGGAAATTCGAAGAGCTCTGCGCGTCGCAGACTTGTCCATCAGACAGCTGGCGAGAGTAATTGGCCTTCTCGCGGCCTCTATTCAGGCAATCTTCCCGGGCCCACTACACTACCGGGCCCTCCAGCGACTCAAAGGGTCACACCTTCGGTCAGGTCACTCCTACGAGTCTCGGATACGCTTGGACGCAGAGTCCAGAGACGAGTTGGTGTGGTGGTTAGCACACATGGAGGCGTGGAATGGGAGAGCCATCTTCGGCTCCATCCCGGACGTGGTGATCGAATCAGATGCCAGCTTACACGGCTGGGGTGCTCGTTGTGGCGACGTTTCCACAGGAGGCAGATGGTCCGACGTGGAGAAATCATTGCACATCAACTGCCTAGAGCTCCTGGCTGGAGCTTTCGCGATCCGCAGTCTTACCCCAGGACGGGCGAATTGCTACGTTCTCCTCAAGATGGACAATGTATCAGCGGTCCGCTACATAAACCACCTGGGGGGTACGAAGTCCAAGATGTTGGCAATTCTGGCGAAAGACTTCTGGCAATATTGCCTCTCCAACAACGTCTCGGTGACAGCGGAACACATCCCGGGACTAGACAATTCGGGAGCAGATTGGAATTCCAGACACTTAAGAGACTCTGGAGATTGGCGTCTACACACTTCGGTGTTCCGAAGCCTGGACATGTTGTGGGGAAAGTTCCGGATGGATCTGTTCGCATCTCGCCTGAACACTCAGCTGCCGAAGTTCTTCAGCTGGAGGCCGGATCCGGCAGCGGTGGCGACCGATGCCTTCCTTCAAGACTGGCCAGGGGGCCTGCTATACGCATTCCCTCCATTCAACATGATAGCTCGCACGATCTCGAAATTGGTTCGCCACGACTGTCGTGTAGCGTTAATCACCCCGCTTTGGAGATCTCGACCATGGTTTCCCCGCTTGATGGAGTTGTCGATCGATTATCCTCGGTTGATTCCAATCTTCCAGGACCTCCTTCTGGACCCGGATGGGAACCCGCACGAACTAGTATTGCAACGCCAGCTACCACTGATAGCATGGTTCCTTTCAGGGGACCTTGGATTGTCCCAGACGTTCCGCAGACAACTCTCCTACTCCTCGATAACGCTTGGGCCCCAGGCACTCGAACAGCCTATCGGGCTTCATGGAGATCGTGGTCTGGTTGGTGCTTGGAACGGGCAGTGGATCCCGTATCTGCCCCTTTGCCTTTGATCCTCGAGTTTCTCACGTCCCTGTTTGACTCGGGCAAGGCGTACCGCACGATTAACCTCTCCCGCTCGGCTATCTCGGCCGGACACAAGGGTTTGGATGGTTCCCCTGTCGGCAGGCATCCTTTTGTGTGTCGTCTTCTCAAGGGTATCCGCCTTGCGCGCCCTCCTCGGCCTCGCTTCTCTGCCTTTTGGGACGTTAACATAATGTTGCAGTTCCTCTCCTCTTGGTACCCTAATCAGGAGCTGTCTTTGAAACGCCTGTCATCCAAGTTGGTGATGTTACTCTGTTTGATCTCTTGCAAGAGGGTCTCCGACGTCAGGGCCATGGATTGGGACGCCATTGCATTCACCCCTGAAGGTGTTACTTTTGATATATCCAGGAGGACTAAATCTGCATCCAAGTCCTTTTCGTATCCCAGGTTTCCTGGCTGTCCGGCGCTCTGCCCGGTGGATTGCCTCAGAGTTTATCTGGATGTCACGAGTTCCCTTCGCTCTGCTGATCTCCACGATTTATTCGTATCTTTCAAGTCGCCTTATCGACCGGTTTCTACACCTACCCTGGCACGTTGGATTCGGGAATTATTATCCTCTGCGGGTATAGACACCTCTGTGTTTACGCCCCATTCTGTACGGGGAGCGATGGCCTCTAAAGCCTCCTCGGTCGGATGTCGTCTGGAGGATATCATGCGGGCGGCAGATTGGTCCAGCGAATCGACTTTTAGAGATTTCTATTTCAGACCTATTGAACACATCGCATCTCGAATAGTTGCACAGCTTTGAACTTGCATAATATGAGCCTCCGTGTCTTTAATAAAATTCCCAGATTTTACTAGTAACATGACGTAAAGTCATGATTTTATTAAAGACACGGAGGCGAGTATTATTCCCTCCCGCCCTCCCGGTGTGGAATGGGGATACGAGATGCTTGAGACTCTACGGATTTGTTCTTGTTCAATAGGTATGTATTGATTATGTATTGATTAGGTATTGATTATGTATGTTTATTTATATGATTGGATGGTTTGATACATCTTTTATGTTCACTAAATTATTTATCCTTTGTATTTCAGAATCCAGCTTCCTTGTTTGTGACTCCTTATGATACTGTTTGGTAAGTCTACAGTTTTGAGTCTGGAAATTACCATATTTCTCTGTCTTTTTTAGCTTGATGTTGTCGCATTGTTCCTGTTTCCTGTGCTGATCAAGTAGGACATCGTTTCTTCTTACCTGGTCTTCGGTTTTCGCAAGAAAGAGGGGGATTGTGGGAGACACAGGACTTATATAGCCACTTCCTCTACCATGTGATTGGCTACCCGTTATGCCTATACAGTTTTTCTTTCATTTTTTTTGACAATATTTATATTCCTCTATCTTTGCTGCTGAGGAAATAAAGAAAGAGTTATGCATAATACTCGCCTCCGTGTCTTTAATAAAATCATGACTTTACGTCATGTTACTAGTAAAATCTGGGAATTTCTGTTTAAAGCAGCCACATTTTCCATTTCCAGTTGTCTTTTTCTTTCGAATGTATCTTTAAAAAAAAACAAACAAAAAAAAACTTTAGGTTATTGCTACATTATGTTTAGAGAGTGTTTTGGAGGTCATCATGTTTTTTTTAAAACATTTTTCTTTGCCCCGCTGTATAGATAACAGTCTCCCTGGATTTCCATTTTCTTTGACGACTTGCCACACTCAAGATAATACTGTAAAAATAAAATGCAATGAAATCATTTTTTTTTTTCAAATGTCCTCTTATAGTCTTTTGTGAAAATAGTCTTACATTAACTGACATTGAAGAAAATAAGATTCGATGGCCATATATTTGACAATCACGTTGTCTTTATAAGTAGCTAGAGTATTGATCTGTTCACAAAACCCCTACCTTTAGTTGGTACTTAGCAATCATCTTTTGCTATACAGGATGGTTTCTTTTATTGGCTGTTTTCTATTTCTCGCTAATTCAAAACAGCATAAAAACGACAACAAACAAAGCAACCTTAAACTCTTACACTGTTTCTTTACCTTTCTTCTTTATTGACGACATTGAGACATTTCACGGGTCTCTTAAATTCAACAATGCTTGCAAAGATTAGGCTTTAAAATATTTGTAATCCTAGGCTTTAAAATATTTGCCATTTTTCACTAACCACAACTGTATATGTACACCAGTTACTGAATGCTTTAAAATCAATTGTAACTTTTTGTTGGCTGCAGAAATAAAGTCATCTTGTACTAATTTTGCAGAGCCCGCAGACACAATTTATGCATGACATGGAGATTTTCTTTGTGATTTAACTTCCTTTTTGTTGCAACTAAAGAAACATTAAATTGATTAGGAATTTTTATTGGCACAAATAGTGATAATCAACATCAAAATCTTATTCAGTTTAAATGATACATTTGTATTACAATGTATTGTATAAATTCATAGACACTTTGAACACATGGCAAAAATTATTATCTTACCATTCATAAAACAGGGTACCTTGATTTAGTTGAAGTTGTCATGCTGACCGTAGTGTTCTTTTAAAATAACTGCCAGGGGATTTTGATATAATTGATGTACAGAAGATCTGCAGGTTGAGAACTTAATTGTATCTATTCTTCTACTACAAAAATCCATCTCCTTTTCCAACTGACAATTATTACATTCGTATTCCACCAGCCTGTGACTTTAGGGACACATTCTTCCATACCTGCAGTGAATAATGTCATTAAGTGACACATGCCTCTTATTAATTTTAAGGAACAGCTTGTCGGATGTTCAGTAACTCTCATTTTAGTTCCCTAGGTGATTTCTTTCCTCAGAAAAGCATTGATTCATTTTAAGAATATATTAAAGAAATCTTTATATAGTGCCTGCATTAACAGATGTGTGGTTAGACCAACACACTAAGCTCAGTGTTTATCTAGGAAATACATTCTAGGTTTAAAAATATCAGGAAGTTTTACTTTACTGTGAGGGTAGTGGATGCATGGAATAGCCTTCCAGCTGAAGTGGTAGAGGTTAACACAGTAAAGGAGTTTAAGCATGCGTGGGATAGGCATATGGCTATCCTAACTAGAAGATAAGGCCAGGGACTAATGAAAGTATTTAGAAAATTGGGAAGACTAGATGGGCCGAATGTTTCTTATCTGCCGTCACATTCTATGTTTCTAGTAATGAAAGTCTTTTTTAACAAATAATGTTCAGTTAACTGACATGTTCAAGTAACTGGTTTTGTTTAACAGGTATTTGATTAGCACAATAGCTAGCAAAGAGATAATCACATGCAAGCCTATCATTGTTTAGACTGGCTAATGATGCAAATCATCGTAACTGCAATGATGTACATGAGTAAGAGCTCATATTTCATTCTATAAACAGATATTGAAAAGCAACAGGGAAATAAATTGTATACTTCTGCTCTCTGTACTCCTTGCCCCACCAAACATTTATTAGGGCAAGGGAAAAAAGGACCAAATGTGGACCAGCTTGGTATGACGACTGGTTTGTGAACCACTGGCCTAGGGGTAACCGGTACTGCAGGGAACACTCTGTGGCTGTACTTTATCCACCCTGGAATTTTCCACTTACACCTAGAGCAGGGGTAGGGATCGACCGATATTGATTTTTTTAGAGCCAATACTGCTAATCTATGAACTTTTAGGCCGATAACAGATAGCTTACTGATATTCTGTACATTTACCGTAAATTTTTATTTTTTTGCAAATCTTTTTTTAAGTGGTAAATGCACAAAATACACATGCCAGTCAGATTTATTTTATGTTTTCAAGAATATTTATATGTCTGTGTAGTGGATGCAGTGAGAGTATTTGATTAGTAAATGCAGTGTGTGTGTGTGTGTTTGTGTAGTCCTGCTGGTCATTCCGATCTAGCACCCCCCGGACCGGTGCGCCCTAAGGCAGCCGCTTGTGCCGCCTTATGGACACGCCAGCCCACTCATTAATTATTGGCATTGCCGGTGATTATCGGACGATACCGATACTTACAAAAAAATCAAAATATATATCAGCCGATAATATCGGCAAAAACGATAATCGCTCGATCCCTTAGCAGGGGTGTCCAAAAGGTAGATCCAGGGCTCGAGTCCTGCAGGAACGCAAGGGAACAGCGTTCCTGCACTTTTTCCAAAGCAGGAACGCCGTTCCCGCTAGTGATCCTGCAGGACCTGCCCTGTTACCTGCACACAAGGGCCATCACACGCTGTGTTCCCTCTCCAGCTCTAACTCTCACGAGACCCGCGGCCGTTAGAGCATTGCTACGGGTTACCATGGCAACGCTCCGCACAGGCGAGTCTCGCGAGAGTTAGAGCTGGAGAGGGAACACAGCGTGTGATGGCCCCTGTGTGCAGCGGCTGCTTCCCTCCACCGGACCACCAGGCGATCTCCCCCCTCCCTGACAAAGTAAAAAGCAGGGAGGGGGGAATAAAACAAATAAAATATAAACACATAAAGTTAAAATAAAAAGGCTTCTCCCACACACACATCATCCAACACACGCACACACAATCCAGCACACGCACACACATCATCCAGCACACACACACATCATCCAACACACGCACACACAATCCAGCACACACACACAATCCAGCACACACACACATTATCTAACACACACACACAGATCATCCAACACACGCACACACAATCCAGCACACACACACACACACACACATCATCTAGCACACACACACACATCATCCAGCACACACACACACATCATCCAACACACACACACACACATCATCCAGCACACGCACACACACAATCCAGCACACACACACAATCCAGCACACACACACATCATCCAGCACACACACATCATCCAGCACACACACATCATCCAGCACACACACACATCATCCAGCACACACACACATCATCCAGCACACACACACATCATCCAGCACACACACACACACATCATCCAACACACACACACATCATCCAACACACACACACACATCATGCAGCACACACACATCATGCAGCACACACACACACACTATCCAGCACACACACTTCATCCAGCACACACTGCATTCATTATACACAATCTGCACTCATTACAAACACACTACATTCACTATACACATTGTACTCACTACACACACTACATTCACTATACACACTCTGCATTCATTATACTCACTACACACTACATTCACTATACACACTCTGCATTCACTACAAACACACTACATTCATTATACACACTGCACTCACTACAAACACACGACATTCATTATACACACTCTGCACTCACTACAAACACACTACATTCATTATACACACTCTGCACTCACTACAAGCACACTACATTCATTATACACACTGCACTCACTACAAGCACACTACATTCATTATACACACCACACTCACTACAAACACACGACATTCATTATACACACTGCATTCACTACAAACACATTACATTCGCTATACACACTCTACACTCACTACAAACACACTACATTCACTATACACACTTTGCACTCACTACAAACACACTACATTCATTATACACACTGCACTCACTACACACACTACATTCATTATACACATTCTGCACTCACAACAAACACACTACATTTATTATACACACTACACTCACTTCAAACACACTTCATTCATTATACACACTATGCACTCACTACAAACACACCACATTTATTATACACAATCTGCACTCACTACAAACACACTGCATTCATTATACACACTCTGCACTCACTACAAACACACTACATTCATTATTCATACGCTGCATTCACTACAAACACACTACATTTATTATTCATACGCTGCATTCACTACAAACACACTACATTCATTATACATGCACTGCACTATATGCAAAGGAGTGTAATTTTTTATTTATTTTTTAAAGGGGGGGGGGGGAATCTTGGGTGAGTTCCCACACTTTTTTCCCCAGGACTTGACCCCTGGGTAGATCCCCAGATGTTGTAGAACTACAACTTCATTGATGCTTTGCATGCATTTAGAATGTTTTTAGAATGACAAAGCATCATGGTAGCTGTAGTTGTAAAACATCTGGGGATCTACCTATTTGGCACCCCTGACCTGGAGGATTTGTCTTAATCAGCAGTTCACAATAGGAGTGGACTTGCCTTGACTTATGTCTACACATGCAAGAATTTTAGGTTTTATTTATTATGTTGTTTCTTACTATTTTATTTTCTAAATAATATAAGTTCATATTGTAGCAAAACCATATGTACAATATGCAAGCAAAACTTTTAAATGACAAAGGTGTTGTTTGTATTGAATTCAAAGCAAGTGTAGATGTTTACTGCACCAATAAGACTTTAGTCTGTGTTCCTGAAATCACTTTTCATTGTGTGCAGAGATTGTAATTGTTTTCTACAAAAGAATATATGTGCTTGCTGGAATCAGGTCAGCCGCATTATTTCTCAAATCTCTGGCTTTGGGAGAAGCATTTATTTCCTTTGTAAAACTAAATCTTAGTGCATTAAGTGGCATTATAAAAGAAACTATAAAAGCTACAATTTCTGGGGAAATTGTGTGAAGTGTTCTTGCCTCCACCAGTAGTCTACAACTGGAGTGGGCGGAGTAACTGTTATCATTTATATAGCACATTTACATTAAAACATACATTTATAAAAACATTAGCAGGGGTACAAAAGGCCCTGTCTATGACATCACTTGCTGCTGCAGCCTGGCACAGGTCAGAGTATTTTGGCGGTTGCCATCTTCAAACGGTCGTACAATGAAGGCACAGTCGCAGTTTAGAAATTGCCCTTCAAATGTGAGCTTTGCAGAGTGGAGTTTCAATGAATGTCAATGGACGGCGTGAGTTGCAAACAAATGGTCATATTGTGAAAACTATCAGGACTATGGCTTAGCTGTGAACATTTTTAGTGGCAGCAGGGCTAGCTGAACGTTTTGATATAAGATTTGTGTAGGTGGGCCTGAAAATGAGGGAGTGGTGGCAGTTTAGAAATCATGTCCTGATTTTTCAACTTTTGCCAGCTCCCACTCTAGCTTTGAACATTTTGCCATTCATTCCTATGGGACCAATTTTGCCTCGAGAACGACGATATTCCGTGAACCATTCGGTGAAACGTTCCACAAAGTAATAGCACACCAATCGGGAACAATCCGCACGTTTTGGTATATTTTTGTCTATGTAGTGTAAAAACTGTGGGAGGAGTTAGGGTGGTAAATTTGGCTATAATAAGAATAATAATATATATGTGAGATAACATTAAGTGGTCTTGCTATGCAAGAACACTTAAATATGGGCAAGGGGTAAGGGGATGGTGACCAGTGCTAAATAATCATTAACGCAGCACAGTTACAGATAAAGCTGAGTTAATGATATTTTTTCTTGGTTTATCAAACAATCTTTTTTCTCAAACACAAGTAATAGTGATGCTTAGGCTTTAAGTCTTCAATATATTGGCCAATTTGTTAATTAAAGGAACATTATAGGGTCAGGAACACACACATGTATTTCTGACCCTATAGTGTTAAAACACTATCTAGCCCTTGTGCCCTCCTTCTCCTCTTATCCCTTAAATATAGTAAAAACTTGCCTTTATTCCAATCAGCTAGTGTTGGCTCTGTCCCCGATCTGCCTCCATGGCTGACATCATCAGAAGTGATGTACCTGTAGGAAAGCATTGGATTGTCTCAGATTTTCAATTCTGATGACCTCAGCCAAAGAGGCGTGCCAAAGCACTGCCATTGCCAATCAGCATCTCCTCTTAGAGATGCATTGAATCAGGGTGGAGACACTGAATGTCAATCCTGAACAGTGTGCAGCACTGACCCAGGAAGCACCTATAGTTTATCACTTTATTATCACTGATTAATTGTTTATTTTTTATTAATTGTTAATTGTATACCCTATATATTGAGGAGTTGTACACTCTGTTGTTAGCTTGACAACGATCCGAGTGTGAATCAAACGTTGCTGTGTTTGACGTGCTTCTCCAATAAAGCTGCTATTTGAAAAAAAACCTGAGTGCCTGGACTACATTGTCTTCACTATACTCACCAGAACAACTACATGAAACTGTAGTTGTTCTGGTGACTATAGTGTCCCTTAATATTAGAAGGTTTTGTCACAGATGCTGTGGACTGCAGCAAGTATCTTTCTCAGCCAGGCACATTTCCAGGGGTCAGATCTATTAAAGCAAGGCTTAGTAGTTTAAAGTTCTGCACTTAATATCCTCCTATATAGGAATTATGTTTGCAGTCCACTGCGTTTTCAGTGTGCTTGTTTAGTAGGGTTAAGTATATAATTAATCATGGAGTTAAAGTTGGTGTTTAGATTAAAGGATCACTATAGGGTCAGGAACACAAATATGTATTCCTGACCCTGTAGTGTTAAAACCACCATCTAGCCCCCCTGGGCCCCTCATGCCACCATAAATATAGCAAAATCTTACTGTATTCAAGCCAGAAGCTGTAACTCTGCATGCTGTTTGCCTAAAAAAAAAAAACAAGCAGTCTGCTGACATCATCAGAAGTGGTGGCCTGATCCAATCACAATGCTTCCCCATAGGATTGGCTGACACTGACAAAGAGGCAGATCAGGGGCAGAGCCAGCATGATTCAAACACAGCCCTGGCCAAGCAGCATCTCCTCCTAGAGATGAATTGAATCAATTAATCTCTATGAGGAAAGTTCAGTGTCTGCATGCAGAGGGAGGAGATACTGAATGAATGGATGCATTTTAGGCAGCCATGACCCAGGAAGGATCTCTAACAGCTATCTGAGGAGTGGCCAGTGAAGTTATCACTAGGCTGTAATGTAAACACTGCATTTTCTCTGAAAAGACAGTGTTTACAGCAAAAAGCCTGAAGGTAATGATTCTACTCACCAGAACAAATTCAATAAGCTGTAGTTGGTCTGGTGACTATAGTGTCCCTTTAATTTTTAGCCTTTTTAACTGTGAGCTGCTAACATAATGTAAAGCCAGACTTTGCCTGGTTCCATTTTACCTTACATGCATTTTAGTTGTACATTCTAATATTTTATTTTGTTTGTTTTTTTCTGTGCTCAACCAGGGCACTACTTTATAGTGCACATGCACCTGACCCACAAATCTTGCAGATGCACTATCGCGGTGAAAGCAAAAATGTCAGTTATCCTAAAATAGATTATTGGCAGATGTTGTCTTGTCATCCTGGCTCCTGAGAACACATGAATATTCAGCGAAGTCTGTAGTTATTTATATGACATTTGATGAACTTGTGTATTTACATACAACTGTGTGATCTTGTGCACCTCTACTCACTATCGATTACATATTTGCAATTGTAGTTTTATGGGGTCCTGAGTCAATACAGTCCAAAAACTTCCCAATATAGGAAAGCATGAATACTAGATATCACCATGTGAGTAAATAGCTTTGTGTGGTGTTGTGGGTTTCCTGCCTTTAAAAGGGACAGGTTCAGCCAAAATGAGGTGTATCAATCTTTCATGTTACCCACAAATATGCATTTACCTAGACCAGGGATAGGCAACCTTCGACATTCCAGATGTTTTGGACTACACCTTCCATGATGCTTTGCCAGATTTATGGCTTAAGAGTATTGTTGGAGATGTAGTCTACAACATCTTGAGTGCTGAAGGTTGCCTACCCCTGACCTAGACTTTATATACAGATATATGCATTCACACTAGCATTATATAATACTCACATGCTATCATACCTATGCAGAGAACTGTAACCCATCTGAGTGGCACCTCATTCTCTTAATCTGAATCAGGCTGCACACACACATAGAAATTCCCACTTACACCTTATACACAAATACAAACATGAACATTCATACTACACACAGTATGCTCACATAGTGTCATTATACACATGTATGTTTACTGATATTACACTCATGCATTCACAATGATGCCTCACACATATTATTAATATTATTAATATTGGTATTTAAATAGCACCAGCTTATTCCGCAGTGCTTTGCAATGAAGAAGGAATTTACCAAATGAGACAATAACAAAATGTAACAGGAACAATAGGTAGTTGAGGACCCTGCTCAAACAAGCTTACAGTCTAGAGGCGGTGGGGTATAACAACACAGTAGGAATGGTATTAAGAGAGACTGCAAATAGACATGGTGGAAAAGTGGCAGAACTGGAGGTGAGAGTGGAATTTGGCCATATAGGAGAGAGCGAGAGGAAGGTTTGAGAGAGAGCGAGAGGAAGTTACTCTTGGAGGCTATAAGCATTTCTGAAAAGATAGGTTTTGAGGGACTTCTTAAAAGATTGAAGACTATGGGGGAGTCTGACAGGTGAAGGCAGGCTGTTCTAAAGGAAAGAAGCTGCCCGTGAGAAGTCTTGCAGGCGTGAATTTGCAGTAAGGGTGCAGAGAGCAGCCGACAGGAGAAGGTCACTAGTAGAGCGGAGAGACAGAGAGGGGGCATACGTATGAATCAGTGAAGAACTGTAACAGGGGCTAGAGTTGGTTAGAGCTTTATAGGTAAGGGTTAGTATTTTAAATTGACACCTGTAGGGTACAGGAAGCCAGTGTAAGTATTGACAGAGGGGTGAGGTGTGAGGTGTGAGAGGAGCGACAGGAGAGAA
Source organism: Pelobates fuscus (assembly GCF_036172605.1). NCBI lineage: Eukaryota > Metazoa > Chordata > Amphibia > Anura > Pelobatidae > Pelobates > Pelobates fuscus. The sequence goes on from NC_086318.1 coordinate 248,456,356, forward strand.
AGATCAGCCTGGCAGCAGCATTCATCACTGATTGTAGGGGGACAGAATGGCTTATGGGGAGACCAGTTAGGAGGGAATTACAGTAGTCCATGCGAGAGATTACTAGAGCATGAACAAGCTCCTTGGCAGCATCTTCTGTAAGAAAGGGGCATATGCGGGAAGGGTTTTAAGCTGGAATGACAGGTTTTAGCAACAGACTGGACATGAGGCACCAAGGTGAGGCCAAGACCAAAAATGACACAAAGATAGCGAGCTTGAAACGATTGGGTGAGGCACGTACCATAACCCGCAGGGAGAGTGAAGGAGGAGGATCTGAGTTATGAGGAACAAAAAAAAGAAACTCCGAGATTGAGTTTCAGAAAGCGGGAGGATATCCTATCAGAGATAGAAGAAAGGCAATTGGTGACACGTTGTAGGACAGCAGGGGAGAGGTCAAGGGAGGAGAGAGAAATCTGGGTGTTGTCAGCATACAGGTGGTAGTGGAATCCAAATGAATTAATGAGTTTGCCTAGAGAGACAGTATAGAGAGAGAACAAAAGGGGACCAAGAACTGAACCTTGAGGGACTCTGACTAAGACAGGACGAGGAGAGGAGGTGCTGTTGGAGAAAGAGACACTAAAGGAGCAGAGGATGAGATAGGAGGAGAACCCTGAGAGGGCTGTGTCACAGAGACCAAGAGATTGAAGAGTTAGGAGAAGGAGGCCATGATCAACAGTGTCAAAGGCAGCAGAGAGGTCAAGGAGAATTAGTATGGAGTAGTGGCCTTTGGATTTGTCTGTGATAAGGTCATTTGTAACTTTAATAAGAGCAGTCTCAGTAGAGTGGAGGGGGCAAAAGCCAGATTGAAGAGGATCGAGGAGGGAGTTGAAATTTCGGAAGTGAGTCATACGAGTAAAGACAAGTCTTTCTAGAAACTTTGAGGAAAAAGGGAGAAGGGATATGGGACTATAGTTGGAAGTGGAAGACGGGTCTAGAGATAGTTGTTTTTTTTTTAGGATGGGTACGACAGTAGCATGCTTAAAGGAAGCAGGGACAACACCAGATGAAAGAGAGCAGTTTAGGATGTGTGTTAAAGATGGTACAGGACAAAGGGTGAGAGCTCTGATGAGGTGTGAAGGTACTGGATCAAACGGACAGGTGGTGGGACGAGAGGAGAAGCACAGCCACTTCCTGTTCAGTAGCTGGAGGGTAGGGATGGTATGGTCCAAGTGAGGTTAAGATAGAGAGAAGGGAGAATTCATTCCATAACTGTTTAATTTTGTCAGTAAATTAACATGCAAAGCTATCAGCTGAAAGATACGTTTGTGGGTTGACCACAGCAGGGCGAAGAAGAGAGTTAAAAGTATTAAAGAGATGCTTAGGATTGCGGGAGCATGAACTAATGAGAAAAGAAAAGTAGGACTGTTTAGCAAGGGTGAGGGCTGCACTATATGAGCGCAAGACAAATATATAGTGTAGAAAGTCTGACAAGGTGCGAGACTTCCTCCAGCAGCGTTCATATAACAAATATACAAGTTCACTCACACTGCAAACAAATACTGTGACATTATGCAAAATACATGTACAGTATTGTTACATATAAATGCACTTAGAAAATAAGTACGTTTCGAGAGGTTCTTTATTTTTCGGTGCTTGGATTCATATATCCAATAATATAAGCATATCAAAACAAAAGTGGTGTATCATTACAATAAGTGATAGTAACAAAGTTAACATATGCAGGAGAGGTTAAGCACATTTCTAAATTATTAAATTATAAAACTCAAGGTAGGATTCTAAACCCGGTCTGGTTAGGGCTTAGTAGAGAGGCGTGATTGTAACCGTTTGTGTCATATACCCAGGATACGGCAAGCTGGTATGGTAAGTGACATATCAGATTATTCCAGTGTGGAGGGGAAAAAACAGACCACGTTTAGTAGATACAGTGGGGGTTATCTTACCCATCTGAACTACTAATACAACTATGCATTTTTGCTCTCACTACATACATGCACATGAAGCCACATGGGTAATGTGTACTTTTAATGCAGATTGATAAAGATGCATTGACATGTTGCACCTTTTATTAATAAGCAGCCGTTTGAGTTTCCTTACATTACTCCATTATTCTCACACCTTGGGGAGACATATTGAAGAAGATTTAGCAAACTGAAAGGTTGGAAATGAAAGCCACATTTGTTATTCTAGACCACTGATTACTTACGTTTATCATCCCAGCTGTTGTGCACTGTCTATCGTGTGATACTCAATGTCAATTAAATGCCTGTGTCATGGGAAATGGAATTTGCAAGAGCCGAAATGACAAGTTTAAATATATTTATAATAAATACACTCAATACACTTAGTTATGATTGAGTGGAAATAATTCTGTGTACAGCAGTGTCACTTTAGTAAGAAGTTTTATGAGAAACTAAGGGCTCATTTCCAGCCTTTGTTGGTAAATAGCTGCTATAAGCTGTTACTATTAACAGCTGGTATTTGAGGGTTAGTGGCAGCCATTAAACAGTAGTGTCAGGGTTAGAAACCTGTTGCCAAGTAGTAATTAGCAGCTTCCATAGCAAATTATTTCAGCTATTAGTCACTATTTAGTGACAATAGTGACAGACACATTGGCGAGCTGTAACAGGCCATTAAAAAATAGCGACAACATTGAAAACAGGTCTTAAAACGTGAAAAAAACAAAAAAAGATTTTACTATTACATTGTAGTTTAAAAATAATGTGGACAATTGATTATACTGTAGATAAAAGGGCAGAGTTCTAAACTCATTTTCTGTCAAACCATTTTTGTGCTATTTGACGTAAACTAGGTTTCTCCCAAAGGATGATTTTGTGAGAGGCTGTGTTTTTGTTGCTGTGAGTTTGTTTTTTTCTAGTGAAATGAGTGGTGGAGGTACATATAAAACAGTTACCCCCACAGTACTTCAGTCTGTGGGTGATGTCATAAACCCATGATGCTCTGGGTGTACGTATTCACCCTTGCACAACGGTTTTGAATGTACTGTATAAGCATATGTTTACTTACGTCTTCATGGTGCCCTAGGGCTTAAGGGGACACTCCGTGCACCATACCCATTTCAGCATATTGAAGTGTTTTTGGTGCCATTGTACAGTCTCATGCTATTTTTTGTTTACATTGTCAAACTGACAAAAGAATTATAAAACAGAGCTTGTAGCTCCACCTACAAGCATTGCATGTCAGAGATCGAGAAATCACGCTTCCTGGCTCACAAGCCAAATTTGTATGCCAGTGCTGAAGTAGAGGGACTTGAATGCAGTAATTCCATGCAAGCAAGCTGTAGCAAATCCAAATAATGTTCTTCTCCCTTTGATTGGTGCTGTTTTTGCTGTGCTTCCCGAAAAAAACACCAACAACCCGCCCTCCCCTCGCCCCCTCTCGCCCTACTATGCATGTTGAAAGCCAAATGTAATTACTGGCATTCTGACTGGCAGGGCTTCTAGCTTTAAAGCCCTATCTTATCTGTTTGACAAATTAAAGCAACAACTGCAACAATTGACTGAAATGGCTACTTAGAGTGTGTCTTTAAACAAATTGGACATGCCTGGCATACAATATGAATGGGAAAGGAGAAGAAAAATATACATAATTTTTTCACTTCATTCAAATTTAAAACCTATAATGACAAAGGAAAAAACTGATTTTTGTAAACTTTGCACAATACTATACAATACTTTCACAATATCTAGAATAGGAGAATATTATAAACTATTTCCTAGTACAGGAAAAAAACTCCTGCTCCCAAGTGAAGTATCAGATTCAGCAGGTTTTGGTTTCTAATTTCTACAAACATCAAACAAACATTAAAAACAAATATATGACATGAGCACCTGATCTAGTTCCCTCTTGTCTCCCTGTTTGTGAACTGCATGTATGTATATCCGGACAAGTCTGAATGTCTCTTAATAGTTCTTTCAGTTTCACATCAACCTGCTTCCTGTCTGAAGCAAAAGAGAACATGTAAATGTAATCTCTTCAACAGTGTTTGATATTTTTATTTTTACATCAGTTCCTGCACTATCAACGATAATTGTAAAGTACTAACAGGGCCGGTGCTTGGATTTTTAGGTACATAGGCGAAGATGCATTTTTCCGCCCCCCCACTCCCCCCCCAAAAAAAATCTTCACCTATGTGCCTCTTAACCAGCCCCTCTCCCCTCCCCGACCATTAAGGGTCCCTTCCCTGTCCCTTAGTGTTCTTCTCCCCTCCCCCCTCTTTTCCCTGTCTCTTGGTGTTTCTCTCCCATTCCCGCCCTGTCCCTTGGTGCACTCCACACCCCTTTAGTGGTCACACTCCCCTTCATGGTGTGTCAGTGTGTACAGAGTGGAGCGGAGCGGAGCGCGGTACAGGAGCTTCAGTTTTCTGTACCCGGCCGAACTGACAGGGAGTGCTCTCTCTGTGAGCACCTCCTGTCAGTCTGGCCAGGTACAGGAAACAGAAGCTCCTGTACCGCGCTCCGCTCCACTACACTCTGTACACACTGAAAGTCACACACTCAATGACAAACACACAGACTCATTGACAGACACACTGATAGTCACACACAGACTCAATGACAAACATACTCTCACTGATTTGAGACACACACTCATACACTGACAAACACACTCATCATACACTGACAGACACACTCATACACTCACATGCACACACACAGACGCACTCACTGACATACGCTGTCACTCACACACATACTGTCACTCACACACATACTGTCACTCACAGACACAAACTCTGTCACTCACAGACGCACACACTGTCACTCACAGATGCACACACTCTGTCACTCACAGACGCACACACTCTGTCACTCACAGACGCACACACTGTCACTCACAGACGCGCACACTCTGTCACTCACAGACGCGCACACTCTGTCACTCACAGACGCGCACACTCCGTCACTCACAGACGCGCACACTCTGCCACTCACAGACGCGCACACTCTGTCACTCACAGACGCGCACACTCTGTCACTCACAGACGCGCACACTGTCACTCACAGACGCGCACACTCTGTCACTCACAGACGCGCACACTCTGTCACTCACAGACGCGCACACTCTGTCACTCACAGACGCGCACACTGTCACTCACAGACGCGCACACTCTGTCACTCACAGACGCGCACACTCTGTCACTCACAGACACATACACTCACACAGACACATACACTCACACACAGACACATACACTCACACACAGACACATACACTCACACACACAGACACATACACTCACACACAGACACATACACTCACACACAGACACATACACTCACACACACAGACACATACACTCACACACACAGACACATACACTCACTAATTATTTTATAAATAAATATTTTCCACCCAGCCTCCCTACCTGGAGAGCTGGTGTGGATGATGAATCCTTCCCTGGGGTCCAGTGGGATTGCTGGGCTGCGTGCGGCTGTGCTGTAATCAGGCGCGGCGAGGGAGCTCTAACCTCTCTGCTCTGCTCCCTCGCGCGCTGCCTGTCTGCTGATACCGCGGGAGCCGGAATATGACGTCATATTCCGGCTCCCGCGGCATCAGCAGACAGCGCGCGAGGGAGCAGAGCAGAGAAGTTAGAGCTCCCTCGCCGCGCCTGATTACAGCTCGGCCGCACGCCGCACCGGGGGCCGAGATGGTGGCCGGCAGGAGGGAGAGCTTCCCTCCTGCCGGTCACTGAAATCTTGCGCCCCCAGAGCCCGTGCGCCCTAAGGCGGCCACCTGTGCCGCCTTATGGACGCACCGGCCCTGAGTACTAATTAAAAAATGTATTATATTGGGGGAAGAGGAGGAATTATATTGGGGGCTTTTCTGCTGTATTATTATTGAAGTAGTGTAATGTAACATCTCATCAATTAAGCCAGATTTTAATATACATATTTTATAGTAGAATAAATTAATTTAAAGGGTTTATCCAACCACTATGACTACTTCAGTGATTTGAAGTGGCCATGGTGATAGGAGTCAGTGTGTACAGAGTTTCTCCTTGGGACACGGCACATACTGAGATATTTGTAATTGTTTGCTGGGGGCTAGTTGCACCGCCAGCACACAAGACATTGAGCCCAGATCTCTGTTCCGACTGGAACAAATACAAACGTCTGGACACACCAAATGGTCTCTTGTTAACAGGCAGTCTGTTATTTGGAGTTCAGAGGAAAATACAAATTTTCAGCTCTATCCTGTGCCTGTGTCAGGGGTAAGGATGATAACAGAATGTGCTGCACATCCCATACTGAATGGTATCACTGTGTAATGTTGCATAATTGTCACCACAGGTATCAAATATATACTTAGTAGCAGGAGACATTTCTGCATTTCCCACTTTGCCATTGACCCTCCTCCTCTTACTGCCATGCAATTTATCCCCAGTTTACCTCCTACATATGATGGTAATAGGGCAATGTGGATCTCTCCTGTGGTGCGGAGAGCATGTCATGGACTATGTACTGGAATAGTCATCCTCCAGTCTATGATGCACCGCGTGCAGGGACTGGAAAGAGAGGAAAGCCGGGTGAGAAGTCAAGCATGAGGCTTTGGCACAAGTGATGGCTGCGCTGCCTAATTAGTGCCGGGGTCAATTCTTCTCCCAGCCGAGATTTAAAATAGAGATGTGGAGGTAGAGCAGAATGGAAGGAGTTAAAAAATTGCACAGATTATACAGAGCATTTAGTGATGTGGCTGGGACAGGCTCGCTAGTGAGAGAGAGATCTTTTGGGAAACCAAAAATCAATGGAATTGTCAGCCTCTAGGCTTGAGGGTTAATAAATAATTATAATTAAAAACCTTATTTGCCATCTCCCATCTACTATGCTACTTCCTCCTGAACACCATGTGCATCCTTCAGGTACTTACAGATAATTTTATTCTCTTTAGTATTTGTCCTTCATCCCTTTTTGGTTTCTAAGCTCGTTTGGGAACATACTGTTCATGTATGTCAAGCGTGTTTTGTTAGAATTAAATGTATGTATTGTTTACCTATTGTACAGTGCTGCGTAATATGGTGGCACCATATCAATAATTGTAATTGCTAATTAAATGATCTCCAACTCTGCTGGGAGAATGCTAATGGAGAGTGAAATGCAACTATTAGATTAGTTAGTTCCCACCTGCCTATAAAGTACAACTTTATTTTCATGCTGTAGAGGTTGTTGTTATGGGCAAGTACAAATATTGTATTTCTCAAACTGTGTACTTTGTCTTTAAGAGATATTGCAAACTGACAAGGTGTTAGAAATGGAAGATATTGTTTTTATACATGTTTCTTTAAGCAATAACCTTTTACCTACCTTCAGTGCATAATATGTTTACACCATTTTGGCCCAGACAAAATACAATAACAATAATGCATAAACAAGCTTCAAGGCTATGCTAAAAATCTTTCAGTACATTAAATACTGCGGTAACCCTAAATAGATAAAGATGTTCAGACTTTAAGATGCCATCTTGTCCTAAGTCAGGGAATTTCCCATGATGTGTGCACCCGTACATTTTAGTTATGGCCTTGTATCTTTGCCAAGTTAAGGGAGGTCCTAAAATTTTTCATATATGAACTACGGTAACCCTAAAATGAAGACACCTAAGATATAAATATGTGTACCTTTTAAATGTTAACACACAGAGAGGAGAGATTTGGAGACAGACGCTGCTCCATCTTAAAATGACAGTGAGGCTGACATGATGACATGTTCAGGAGGGTATGTTAATCTAATAATGATATTGCAAATGTATAGTTTAATCTTATTATCTCTCCTATAAATTATTGTAATGGATTTTATTTGTCTAGATTTACATTTTTATTTAATACAATATCAAAAAGACAAAACTTTATTGCTTCCAAGACAATCCTTATTTTATATTGTACTCTCAATTATTTATATATTTTAACCCCTTAAGGACACAATTTTTGCATTTTTTGTTGTTTGCGTTCAACTGCAATTTGCATTTTACTAATTTATTACACACACATATTATATACCGTTTTTTAAATGACAGAGTGGGCTTTAATTTGATGTAACATATATGTATATATATGCTTATTTATTAGAAAAAAAATACAGAAAAAGGCAAAGAAAATGAAAAAGGTTTTTTTTTTTACAGTTTTTGCAATATTAATGTGTGCATAATTCGTGCAGGTTAAGGAAAGTAATTAAAAGAAATGAATCTAGTTCTTCTGATTAACAGAATATATAATGTGTCAAGGATTTAAAGTTTTTTTGGTAGTTTCAGGTCACAAAACACAAGGAGTAAAATAAACTTTTAGTGTGGAGCGATTTTAGAATTTGGTATATTGGTCTTGTAAGCTTAATAGCCATAAAAGAAAACAAAAATGCCACACAAAAGTATATATTTATAGAAAAAGTAGACATCACAGGCTATTTACCTAAGGTTATTTTGACACTTTCCATGTGTATTTTGTTTTGTGTGCTATTCCTGTACAAAACTTTATTTTGTGTTCAGCTACATCTGCTGAGAACAACGATACCCCCATTGTATGTCTTTGGCACTATTTTGTGAAGCTACAGTGCCATATAGGAGACCTGTCCATTTCAGTATTTACAGTAGAATTTTAAGAGATGGATTTTATGGGCCTATGTTTCAATTTGGCGTATTATAGTAGTTTGACTGTTCAAAAAAACCCCACAAAGGCCTACCATTTGTAAAAGTAGACACTCCAGGGTATCTCATATGGTGCATATTGTGCCTTAACATGCCCCCATTTTTTCACCAATATATGCCAAAGTATGTGGTAAAAAAATATTTTGGGCATTTATTACATACAGATTACATTTTTGCTGGGCATTTTGTATATTTCATATCACTAAGTTCAAAGCCCCAAAATTATGCTCAGTTAAGTCTTCTGAGTAAAATGATACCCCCAACGAATGTCTTTGGCACTACTTTGTGAAGCTACAGTTCCATATAGGAGACCTGTCTATTTCAGTATTTTCAGTAGAATTTTGAGAGACAGATTTGATGGGCCCATGTTTCAATTTGGGGCATTATAGCAGTTTGACTGTTAAAAAAAAAAAAACCACAAAGGCGAACCATTTCTTAAATTAGACACCCCAGGGTATTTCAAAAGGCACACACTTGGAGATGTTACTGTATATTTTGCAATCCTTATGTGTGCTACAGCAGTATAACACCTAATATGATGCTCAGCTATGTCGTCTTAGTACAACAATACCCCCATGTATACCTTTTTCAGGGATATGTGGATGTTGAAGGGGCACATTGGAGACCAAGCCATATCAGTTTTTATGAAACTTTGAATTTTGACTCTGGGCCCATGGGCAATTTTAGAGCAATTTAGCAGGTTTTTAATTCAAACTACCCCACAAAAGACGTACCATTTTTTAAAGTAGACACCCCAGAGTATTTCAAAAGGCATATTTTAAACCATAGCCTAGGGTCATTTTTGCAAGTTTGTACCAAGTTTAGTAGCAATTAGCATTTGTTCTGCCTTTTTGACACACACATGGAGATGTTACTGTATGTTTTGCAATCCGTATGTGTGCTACGGCAGTATAACACCTAATATGTTGCTCAGCTATATCATCTTAGTACAAACATTTTCCCATGTGTAACTTTTTCAGGGATATGTGGATGTTGAGGGGACATATTTGAGACACACCACTTTCATATTTTTCAAAAGTGGATGCTGGGCCCAAGTCTCATTTTAGCAGCTCAGGAATTGCAAATTAAATCTTAAAGGTCACATCTATTTTTAAATATAAGCAACTCATCAATTCAAATTATGAACAAGTGCATACTATTTGCTGTGAAAGAGGGAATATTTGGCGTAAACTTATCAGGGGGTAGTACCCAGTCATCTGCGTCCCAATCAAAGCTGTCACGGATTCCGAAACCAAAACACAGGCAGACCAGAAAGAGAGAGAACACAGACTTTATCAAATGGAATTACAAACACTACCTGGCACATGGTATTATATTCTGGCCACTGAAAGGTTGCATAAAAGAGAACCTATCCCAGAGACAATTGGTCTACTACAAAGAATCTAGCTAAAGTATTAAATTTGTGTTTTAAACTTGTGTTATTTAATTTTGTTTTAACTGATTCTCATTGGTTGCCACCAATTTTGGCGCCAAAATTCAAATCACCTATGTTCTTATATAATACCATGTGCCAGGTAGTGTTTGTAATTCCATTTGATAAAGTCTGTTGACGAAACGCGTTATGGAAACTTTTGTGTATTTTAAATATGAAAGTATTTTGGTCATTTATTTGTGCCAATTACCTTTTTTCGATACATATATATACATATTATTTTACTCATATTCTATCCTGGCCTTTTATTACTACTTTTATTTTTTATCTTTTTATTGGTTTTAAAATCTGCCTGGAAGGTTCCTGTATTTAAAGAAATCCTAGGTGGGGATCAATCCACCTATGCTGACATCATAGAGCAGTCGGTTATGTTAACAAGCTAGAAGTACCTGAACTGAATTGGACTGCACATAATACAAGTTCTATGATCGTGAGGACAACCTCCAAGAACCATCTCAAAAGAAGAGACACAACTCACAATGAAATGATTGCTAATGTGACCTACACTGGTATTTCACAAGGAACCTATTCAAGATCATTCCAAAAACCTATTATACATGAGAAAGATGTGATTGGACTATTTCAACTATGTCATCCCGGTCTGCACGGGCAGCCACTCATACGCCAATCTGGGCCTACAGATCACCCTGCAGTGGAACACATACGGAGCAGCACCCTTCAAGATGGCCACCGTGCGCAAGCCATGTGCGCGACTTGCCGACATGACGGAGCTGATCGCGGAGGGGATCAACCAGCTGGCTTAGGGTAAGCCCGGGGACGAAGACACCTCTTACCACAGCCGGAGAGAGAGTGAAGCTAGAAGAATTCCTAAACCCTCTGTCCGCAACTGACGGCCCCTGGGGGAGCTGTGCTCTCATGCCGCACGGCGTCTTAACCAGGCGCCCTTTACGAGCAACAACAAGCCTGCACTCGGCTACAGTGCCGGACCCAGAATGAACAGCTCAACCACTATCCAGATGAGCACCAGAGACTCCTGTAAATGTTGTCCCTGCCACCGTGCACTGAGCTGGACTGATGTGTCTCCTTGTCACAGCCTACAAGCCTTAAGTGACTCCATCCTCTCCACCAGTACAGAGACAATTGCAGCCCAACATTACGCGGGCTCTACAGGAGACAGCAGGCTTAAGTTCAACTCTTGCCGCTTAAAGCCTGGTACCCCTTACTCTACACTGCGACGATGTTGCCTGTCCTACCAGCTTCGCCCACAGACCAATGTTAACTAACAGCGATAGGCTTGGCTCCAGTGGTCCTAACTAAGCATTGTCTAGCTAGCGTGTGAAACGATATCCACTACTCAAAAGGTACCAGTCGCGCTTCTCATAACATACTTGTCGCATACCTTCAGAGACTTCACCACGTTTGTCTAACATGATTCCTTCGGCACAACCTCGAGACACATACAACTCTGGACTGAGATGGGTTCGCTTGAGGAACATGGACGCTGTGGGCTGGGGGGGACGCTAATTGTCTGTGCAACGGTGGGATAGGGGATTATTGCCTATATGTTAAAGGTGACCTCTAGGGCTGTTTCATGTGCCACATTTAGTGCAAAGGGAAAGCGGCTTACTGTCTTACTGTACTACACGGCTCTCCCAATCTCCTGCCCTAATCCTGTTAAAAACAAAAAGCGCGCAGCTTAGTTCATACTCTTTGGACTTGCCCACGAGACTAATCTCCTGCACTTAAGTCTACCCTTTTATACTCGAGATGGCAAAGTAGCGATAAGTACCTGTAAGGGCTTTCCCAGAAACTTAACCCAGAAATGCTGTATGTATTATCAGGTGAGGTCAGGCTGTTTCCCACTAAATGCATGATACTCAGCATAGCTCACAGTTAACAGAGTGTATGCCTCTATGATGTCTCCGCAATTTGACATAACATAATTAATCTACTGAGCTATAAACTAAAAATAACGCAGTTTATTCTTACAAAAGTTGTAAGTTGTAATCCTCATAAAAATGTGCTAGTTATATCGATGTCCTAAAATGATTGTATGCTTTGTGAATTATCTGGCTTGTTACCTGCTTTTGGGGTGGAACAAGCATGTATGTAACACTATGCACAGTAAAAATAAAGAATTAAAAAAAAAAAAAAAAAAGAATATAGATTTCCTACTGGAGTGAAAAACCACACTGGAACAATATTCTGTAATAATGAACTTTACAATGACATTTGGTGGCATGTGAATTTGAATTCGGAAGAAAGACATCAATTAACAAAAGAAACCTTGATGCAATTCATAAATAATAACAAGACCTGTGTTCTATCATTGTGCTATACCCCGTCAGATTTCTATACCCTCATCACTTCTGGGGAGGGGAATCAGCTGGATCCTGTGCTGCACATGCGTGCTAGCACTCCTGCTACTCCTCCACAGCCAGGTCCTGGAAGGTAAGTAAAACTAGTTTTACACTTTCATTATAGTTAGTGCATTCACTAAGCATAGGCACACGGGACATTTAGGGTTTAAAATTTCAAATTAGGGTTAGTTAAGTGATTCTAACCTCTCTCACTCTCTATTCTTACCCTAACCCTTGGGGTAAGGGTTAAAATAAAGTGTGAGAAATCACTATTTAGTGATATTCCCCTATTGTGAAATATCACTAAATATGAACAAGTACCTAATCCTAACCCTAATTTGAACCCTAACATTAACCCTAAATGTCCCATGTCTTAAGCTTAGTGAATGCACTAACTATAATGAAAGTGTAAAACTAGTTTTACTTACCTTCCAGGACCTGGCTGTGGAGGAGTAGCAGGAGTGCTGTGCAGCACAGGATCCAGCTGATTCCCCTCCCCGGAAGTGACGAGGGTATAGAAATCTGACGGGGTATACAGCACAATGATAGAACACCGGCCTACTAACACATGCCCTGCCAAGAGAATGAAATATAAAAGGCCAGCAAAATCTTTCAGAAACTTGACATCATGAGACACTTGTACTAAAGCACGATTTGCAGCTTTTTTTCAACTCTACATATGATGTACATACCTGCAAAGCAAGGGACTCCTGTAAACATAAACACAGAGACGTTGATACAACAAGGAATCTGTAATGGTTCTATTGCAGATGTGATCTATTGATGTACTCCTTGCTCTTTTGGTATAACTATACCGATCAAAACATTACATGGCTCCATAGAATGTGGTACATAGACAGAAAAAATATAATTACTAAAGCAATCATGCTATTTTTTCCCCTGTATCACAAATGTGTCAGTGACAATATGTAATATAATACAGATACTATAATTAATGGTATAAAAATACATAATGTGTTAATTACAAAGGTAGATAGACTTTGTCAGTATCTGAAATGTAATTGAAGATTATTGCTAAAATGCCATATGCAGCTGCGGTCTGGCCTACAAACAAATATATTAGACATAAAGTATAAGAGCATACCAGCTGATTATCCAGATGAATGTACATTAATGCCTGTGTCTGGCAGCAAAAGGAAATCGCTAAAAATTGCAGATTCCTTTATATCTACTGGACATTTACTTGTAGATTAAATCCAAGCAGTGGCCAGATTATCTGATTTTAGCAATGTATCTTTACATAACTGAATCAGCCAGGGAGGTAAATTGCCTGCACACTTCCACTTCTGGGTGGTCTGCCTGTGTGGTACTTGGTTCAATTAACCCCAATTTACTGAACCAAGTGTAAAGAATAAATGTGCCATGAATAAAGTACTTAAACCAAGTCTGGGGACACTGGGGACACAGGCTTAAAGGGGCGGTGTCCCAAACTAGTCTGGGGACACCATCTTAAAAGGGCATTGTCCCAATTTTCCCCATGTCTCAAAAATTTGCTTAAAGGGCCAGCAGCAGTCCAATGAAAGTCCATAAGCCCCAATAATGTTCTTAAAGGGCCATACACCCCAGGGCCATAGTCGCAGGGCAGGAGGCTGGCAAGCGAAGGGCACTTCATCACAGTTAAAATTTAACTGAAAGACAGGCAGAAACTTTACTTCACTTATCACAAACCTTTATTTGTAATTATAAACATGTTCAGACTGCCAGAGCTAAGGTCAGTCAATGGAAGATAAAAGATTATTATGGATTAACCCTTCCAGGTGATATACATGATGAATTTGGAAATTGCTAACTTAGATCACCTATTTCAAACAGGTGAAAATGTCAAAGATATGAATCAACATCCATACCACTATATGTATATATATTAAAATACTTGTGATCAAATATTTTATTTATCTGTTTACCAAGAAAATGTTATTTGGTTTGTGATGATTTAATGTACATATACATTGTGGTAATGATCCTATCACATCTATTGATTGTTTAATCAATGTATCATACATATGATTATGAATTCATATTCTGATTGCAACATACCCCCACTTCAACCAGTTATAGTTACAACAGATTCTGATATTGATTATTATAAAAAAAAAAAAAGAAAAAAAAAATGTTGAACACACAAACAAAAATAGAGTTAAAATATAAATACCTTCAATATTGTATCTGAGTGCTTTCTTAACTCACTTTTAAGAAATAATTTTAAAAAATCAAATCATCTTAAGCTCCACCCAACAGCCGCTGGAAAAGATATTTAAACAAATAAGATTTATATTGTTAAGCATCCAATCTCACGGACGTGACTTTCCACAATGGCTGTCAGATCTTGGTAAAACAAAAAAATGTAAGACAATTTTTGGGTGTTTCTGGTATTTTAAGCCACTAATAACAGTAGTTATTATATTTACTAATTATAACTTAGAGAATAAGTTGTTTTCTCCCTAACAGGAAAAAGAAAGATGAATAATGTCATGTTTCCAATTATCAACTATTCGAAATAGATTGAGAGATTGAGAGTATTTTTAACATTTAAAGAGAATGTCATTTTACATACCATTGTGAACAAAGGCGGTAAATACTTTGCTGCTTCAAATCAAGCTTATATATCGATATCATATACAAGGGTGATTATCTCTAAAACAAAACACTAGAAAGATTAACTATGTTACTATTTCATCTATTATTATTGTACAAAGTATAACAAATGTAAAGATTTTTCCACAGATTTTACCTGTTAACATTTTTAGCACAACAGCACCTGATGTCGTTATATGTCTATCAGTGAGATGTAGAGATGTTACCAAGATTCCAATACAGCAAAAAGAGGCATTCTTGAGACACCACTTCGATTGCTGCATCAACATAACATGCACTATAATGGGCTCCATGTCACTTAAGACAATGTTTTGGAAATGCAATCAATTAATTTATTCTGTAAAAGAATATCAGAGAGTATCCAATCTATACGCATCATAAACTGTGTGAAAATGTTTCATGGAAAAACGAACAAACAAGCAAAGACAAAAGACAAAGACAAATACCAACACCATCACCACAGTGATATCAGATGATGCTGATAGAATATCTGCAGCCAAGTCTAGCCAAATATTTGGATTGCTGGACTCTACAACCAATACTCTACAACTAATACCCGTGTATTCTACAAACACAATCTCTAGCAATGTATCTAAGGAATGTAAACTTCTACAGGCCTTTAAAGACTTTGGATTACAAATACAATTACTATTTTGAACTTTGGATTACAATTCCTATAAGGATCCATCCAAGAATATCTTACTCTGGAACCTGATCTTTTTAATTCTTTCCCAGACAAAAGCTTTGCTCATTTTAATCAACCACCTTTACATGCAAAGATCACACTACGGATGTTTTACCGTTACAACAATGATCAAAGACGCTGGGAGCATAAAAACCTAAAGACTGTTGGAGAACTTTGGTTTACTAATTTAAGGAAGAAATGCTCTACACTGCCCACAGTTTAATGGAGATGGTGTTATGGGCAAGTGCAAATATTGTATTTCTCAAACTGTGTACTTTGTCTTTAAGAGATATTGCAAACTGACAAGGTGTTAGAAATGGAACATTTCAGTACATAATATACTGCGGTAACCCTAAATAGATGAAGATGTTCAGACTTTAAGATACCATCTTGTCCTAAGTCATGGAATTTCCCTTGACGTGTCCACTCTTACATTTTAGTTATGGACCTCCCTTATCTTTGCCAAGTTAAGGGAGGTCCTAAAATGAATAAAGTAAAAGAAGTGTTACTTTTTCATATATGAACTACGGTAACCCTAAAATGAAGACACCTAAAGGTATAAATATGTGTACCTTTTAAATGTTAATACACAAAGAGGACAGATTTGGAGACAGACGCTGCTCCATCTTAAAATGACAGAGAGTCTGACATGATGACAAGTTCAGGAGGGTATGTTAATCTATTAATGATATTGCATGCATATATTTTAATCTTATAAACTCTGCTATCAATTATTGTAATGGATTTTATATGTCTATATTTATATTTTTATTTATCCCCTTAAGGACACATGACGGAAATATTTTGTCATGATTCTTTGTTATTTCTGAAATTGTGTAATTAACGGGTCAATAAAATATCTAAAAGACAAGACTTTTTGCTTTCAAGACAATCCTTATTTTATATTGTATTCTCAATTATTTATATATTTTAAATAGAGGATCTCTTACTAACTAAATAAAATTATGGCTAAGATATCAGCATGGTTAGCCCTGCTAAGTTCTATGCTTTAAGGCGTAATAGTGGTAAATAAGGGAACCAACTGCGGTTACAATGTCTTGAAATATTCTCCTCCATGTTGGTGCATGTAAAAGTGTTCTGTATTGGGAATGCGATATATACTTTCCTGGCTGACAGTATGGAGTTAAAAATGAATTCCATCTGCTAACTACGTAAAGTAAATGCATCTTGAAATGATTCAGTCTATCATATCATAGCATTGTCTCCGTCTTGAGGTATGCATGGTGTTCATGCACATGGGAGAGTTGAGATTAAATAACATATACAATTATCACTAAATCATTCATCGCTGTTTTTAGAGAGAGTCCGCTGATTTGAGCTTTTTGTTCTAGAATTTTTCTGTTGAAATGCATTTTTTTCTTCAGAAAGTGCACTATGATTCCTTTGTGGATTCTGCTCCAACATGAATTTAAATTAATTATATGCCACTCTGATTCATTACTTTTAACTTAACAAATGTGGAAGGCTGTGCGATGTTTCTAACCCATTTATCAGTTTGTCACTGCTCAGTTATTTTGGTACAAAAAGGTAATATATCTTTTTACATGGATCTCCCCGTTGCTTTATCTCTTGATATTGCTTCAGTGATCTGTAAAAAGCGCTACACCGGTATGCTCAATGTCACATAATTTGGAACATCTTTGCTTAATGTTCCAAGTAGATCTTGTAAAGTATATTCATGTATGACACTTGCATGCTGTTCATTTTAAGTGACTGACGTGGGCAGTTAATGTATGATAAAACACATTTGTTCTTACACTGACTATTAGTTTCACTCTGGGTTTGTATATTTTTCTTTATTCCATAAAGGAAATTAACCCCAAGGCTGAACAACACATCCTATTTATGGATATACATAGTGCTCCCACTTAGAGTATCCCTTTGATAACACCATCAATCTATGGTTAAATGGGATCCATTTCCTGCCAAAATGCATTTCCGCAGACAAATTCTAGAACAAGGAATAACCAGGTTAATCTGTGCAATGCTGAGACATTATCCACGGTGTACGACAGGCACTTTAACCATTACAGTCCTGTAGTGGTTATGCTGCTTGTACTTTTAACTCAGAATATAATTTTTGCGCTGTGTTCTAAGCAGGTTTAACTTTTAATTGCAATTTGTTAAGCAGTCACAAGAAGATGCATTAATGCATTGGCAGTTAAAATTCAAAGTTGGAATTTCTTAGAAATGTTTATTTTTGGGGTTGTTTGTTTTTTATTAGAAATATTAGTTGAAGTCTTTATTTTAGAAGTGCCTGCCTCTGTTCTGCTAGCATGTTAGAAATAAGGCACACAAATTTAAAACATGAGAAATATTCCAAATCCAAGGTTTTTTTTCCATACCATTTTATTACCATGTATACTATCAAGAGGCCTCAGATATATGTGGCCTTAGGTCGATGTCTATAATTTGGCAGTTTATTGCATGATTCTGAATTTTAGAAAACATTATAGAAATCCATAGCTATTTTCCAGATATATTCAGATATTTATTTAGTAAGCTTTCAAATGATTTATCTACATAGGTCACCATTAAAGTCTGTGATTTTTTGTATTTTGCGCTTATTTTTTAAAATTCTTTTTTAAATGCATTTAACTTATTCAGTTTTACACATATGGAAGATAAAAATTCTGTAATGAAGCCAGTCTCGAATGTCCATTTTTTAAAATAAGAAATCAGTTCCTTTATTAAAGCTACTGTCTTACAATTTTTATATAATTATACAGATCCAACATTTATTGATAACACAGTAGTTGTATGCTGGTAGTAATGCTGGCTGGTTTCATTCCTCATTCAGGACCTCCACGTTGGATGTATTCCATTTCCGCACTGGACTCTGGTTTTCACCAATATTTTTGGGGTATAGATTTCAGTAGTTCACTTGTGTCTGCTGTGGTTTGTGCATTGCAGATGGATAAGACTGTTTGAGGGCCCGGCAGGTTACCACTTGCTGCAATATTTGGAGTTATGGATGGCATACTGAATGGAAAAGCCAGAATGTGTGGCTTTACTACCTGAAATACCCTGCTGGCCACTGCCATCTTGTTTCCCATGGCAACCAAGTGTTCCTTTTAATGTATTTTTTTAACCAATGTTTGTTTACCATTTTTCTATTAATATGTTATTCATAATCAGACAATAAACAAAAATAATGTTATGAGGCCACTGAAGCCACGCACTACATACAAATGCATAACATACCTCCCAACATTGGCAGGTTTAAGATTGGGCTTGTGTGGTTAGGTCTTGATGGGAGCAATGCCAGTGACGTGGTTTGCATCACTGACGATACCCATGAGGGATGTGTCAGCACACCAGACTGACTGATGGCCTCTATGGCCAATCCCAACCTACCGGGCCTGCAGAGAGCACTGCATGGTCCTAGTGCCTGTTCACAGCATGCGCTTGTCTAATGATGCACTTGAGTTTTGTGCTGTACCAGTGCAGTCTCCTGGTGTCCCTGGATGCAGAATACCAGAAAAAAAATTAGGGTGATGGGACATCCAAAATCGTGACTGTTAGGAGGCCTGCACATAGTCACCTCATAATTGTGATTCATATACTTCAGACTATTACAAATAACCCTTCATTATGGTAATTGAGGGGGAAAAGAAAAGGAGAGGGCTGAAATGGTCTTACATCACCTTTAAAACTGAAAGAAAATGGTACCAGGATTTGTCAGTAGAATGTATTATTAATCCAAGTATTTTTTTTCGTAAGTAATGCTATAAATATACTTGGCTCCGGGCATTTTATTCTTTTCTGACACCAATTGTCTCAAATATGAGTCTGGTACATAAGTTTATTTCTCTGGTAAAGCCCATGTGTTTAACATTTCAAGTAAAACGAAAGTTATATTTAAATGTTTCACCATAAAACATGTTTGTTTTATTACTATTTCTTGTGAAATACGTAGCTCAAGAAAAAAACTGTAACACTCACCGATTGTATTGCGCCTGTGATACATACTTTTGTATTTAAGCTGAAAAATGTTTTCAGCACCTTACCTGACATGGTCTTTTACATATATACTATTCATTGATTATGTATTTTAACTTTCTATTTATCTGGAGACTGTTGAGGAGCAAGTGTTTATAAAAGTAGCGCCGTAACTTTTTCTAGTTTTTCTTAAAGGCTTTATATTTAGAAAAAAAAAAAAACACAGATTGCATTTAAATTTATTTGAACTTCGAACACAACTAAGAAATATAAATCTAATAATTTTTTTTATTTTTGGATAGGCTTTTCAAATGATGTATCATTCTTAGATAAACTTTTACAATTATTTCTAAAAAATACTATTCAAAACATATGTAACAAAATCTCAAAAATATAAAAACACGTAAATAACTTTAAAAAAATGAAATAAAGACGTTTATCCTAATATATTAAATCTATATTAAATTAAAAACGATTTGTCCTTTTGATAAGTTGATTTTTGACAAGTAAGGTTGATATTTAAACCGCTTTCCCTATCCATCTTTACATTTTCCCTTAGCTGTTATTTGAAATGGCTGATCGGAAGAAGCATTTTTTCAAAAATAAGGAGGCAATAAAGAATGAAAACAAATATATAAATGAAAGTAATAATTTAATCAGTTTGTCCAAAAGCATATTTTCTTGTATTTTAAATATTACCAGAAATGTAGTAGAAACATAATAAGTATTGAAATGCATCTCAGAGAATGCTTCATTAACTCTGCTAATTGTACAGGAATAAAAGGCTATGGTATCTTCTTTTTTTCCTTTTGAATAGTTGTGTTCCTTTTTTTCCTCTAATTTTAGTTAGCTGAGCTACCCTTGGTTTTCTAACTGCTTTTTTTTATACGCCGTAAATCTTGCCCTTATTCCATAGCTGAAACAGCCCAATCCTCTCCTTAGAATTTCATCAATCCTAATGACTTTTGTCCAGTCAGATGCTTTTCCTGGAGAAATATTGAGGACACACTGCATGTGAAGTAAACGCCGTTAATCTAGTACAGGGGTCCTCAAACTTCGGCCCCCTAGATGTTGCTGAACTACAACTCCCATGATTCTTTGAATTACATAGATAGCCAGAGAATCATGGGAGTTGGAGTTCAGCAACATCTGGGGGGCCGGAGTTTTAGGACCCCTGATCTAGTACTTCTCTACACAGAGTCTGATGTAAGCATACTCAATATTTTGATTTATTTTTGTTGGAAGCACCTAGTGGCTACCTGTCTGATATCCACTTCTAGACACAGAAATTACAAAATGTAAATAAACATCAGTTTCTCAGAAATCTTAATGGGCTCAATTATGCCCCAAAATCACTCTATTAAGATGACATTATGTTGCTGCTTACAGTGTCCTTTTAAATTTAGATAGATATTAAGTGTTTTGGTTTCTGTAACCTACTTTGCTGTTACTTTTAATGTAGCCTTTATCACATGTGTTGGTTTTTGTGGTTAATTTGTAGCAAGCAGCTTCAAACTTTGAGTTTAAACCAAAAACGGTAAAAAAAAAAAACTAAACAAAAGAACAACGTGGGGTTAGTAGGTTAGAGTTATTGAGTTCCACTGATTCAGCTTATTTCGAAAGTTACATATAGCATTGCGCTTGTTGACCCTGTTCGTCAGCCACAAATGAACATTTACTGCATTATATTGTGATAATGTTTGTAGTTTAAGTTTACAGAACATTAATCAGCAGTTTTTTTTAAATACTTTAGAATGTACAAGGCCAGTGAGATGAAATGTAAAAATAAGAATAATTGTGTTAATATCTGTGTCTGTATGTTTTTTTTTTTTGTTTGTTTTTTTAATATTACACTACTTTGAATAGAAGAGAGAGCATTTATAATGTACTGTTCAGAAATTCACATTTGAACGGTTCTTGTTTGGAATCATATGCTTGCCATATGGATTTGCCATTGATATCTCTCAAACCTTAAATATTAAATGAACAGAAGATGATCAAGACTGCTTTCAAATGTATGTGTTCAATTTTATTTAAGTAATTGGATTTATGTACTTCTACTAGCAATAATGGTTTTCTGCGGAATTACATAGTTACATAGTTACATAGCTGAAAAGAGACTTGCGTCCATCAAGTTCAGCCTTCCTCACATTTGTTTTTTGCTGTTGATCCAAAAGAAGGCAAAAAAACCCAGTTTGAAGCACTTCCAATTTTGCAACAATCTAGGAAAAAAAATCCTTCTTGCCCCCAGAATGGCAGTCAGATTTATCCTTGGATCAAGCAGTTATTACCCTACATTGAAAGATTATATCCTTGAATATTCTGTTTTTGCAATCACTTTATTCTGTCTGTATTTTTAAAGACAATATTTAGTAACTGATTAAATTTCACCCAGTTAGCTGAATACTTAAAGGAACACTATAGGTTCGGGGATACAAAGTGCATTCTTGACCCTATTGTGTTAAAAAAAACACTATTTAGCTTGTCTTTTCCCCAAAATAAGTCTAAAGTTCACCTTTATTCCAGCGCTGCGCAAGTTTGCCGGCGCTGGTCCTGTCCCCGATCCGACTCCTTGGCTGAGATCATCAGCATTTAATTACTCAGCCAGGAAAGTAGAGGGAGACTTAAGCACCTGCGTGGCAAAACTCTGCGCTGCGCCAATCAGCATCTCCTCAAAGAAAATTCACAGCCTCCATGCAGAGTGTGGAGATGCTGAACGTCAGTGCTCTACATTGTGCAGCACTGACCCATGAAGCACCTCTAGTGGTTGCTTGAGTGACTACCACTAGAGGTGTTCGTAGGGAGTAATGTTTACATTAAAAAGTCTGCAGGGCCTGACTATACTCACCAAAACAACTACATTAAGCTGTAGTTGTTCAGGTTACTATAGTGTCCCTTTAAAAACTATCTTGTCCCAGAACCTGCTTTATTTAACAATGGTGATAATCAATATAGTGGGTGTTAGTGAACAATAAACTCCGCACAGCACTGACAGTATTGAATACCAAACATCATAAATTTGCTACTTGGCAATTATATGGCTGATGTTCAAAGAGAACAACAGAGGAAAGAAAAAACTAGGGAGCAGCAGAACCAGAGTAACCTGGTATTTTCCTGAGGCTACCTGTGGGTTTTTCTTTCTATCCCTAACAAGTCTTCTGGCAGTTGTGGCTGAAATCTTTCTTCGTCTACCTGACCTTGGCTTGGTATCAAGAGATCCCAGAATTTACCACTTCTTAGTAAGTGATTGAACAGTACTTACTGGTATTTCCAAGGCTTTGGATATCTTTTTATATCCTTTCCATGTTTATAAAGTTCCTTTACCTTGTTACACAGATCTTTTGATGTTTTTTTTCTGCTCCTCATGGCTCACTATCTAGCCTGCCCAGTGTATCCACATGGGAGCTAACAAACTCATTGACTATTTATAGACAGACACTAATTGCAATTTAAAAAGCCACGGGTGTGAAAAATTAACATTTAATTGCCATATTAGCCTGTGTGTCGCCTTATGTGTCTGTAACAAGGCCAAACATTCAAGGTTATGTGAACATTTGATCAGGGCCAATTGGGTCATTTCTGTTATCATTATGATTTTAAAAGGAGCCAAACAACTATGTGATAATAAATGGCTTCATATTATCACTATCCTTCAATGAAATACATGTTTTTGCATGATCAGTCATATTTTCAAATCAATGCCAAAATGTCACAATTTCTGCCTGGGTATGCAAACTGTTGAGCACAGCTGTACCTATTATAATGTGACCAGGGTACTTGAGCTTGTTAAATGAACAGTCTAAGCGAAGTGTCCAGCTGAGGCAGCATTGAGCTGGCGCCCGTGGGAGCATGGAGGGGGCCAGCTGAAGCAGCATGGAGCTGGCCGCCCGTGGAGAGAATGCTTGAGGGAGCAGTACTCTGACTGCAGCTCCTCTCTTCTCCCTCACGCTGTTTAATGATGCAATAACTTCTGCAAAGCTGTAGTGTTTATTGTGCTTATATACTATAACTACTACAAAGCTACTGTGCTTCTATAACTATCTAAATACGTTAGAATGATGGAAGCCATTGCATGATATTTTACCCATATTTCAGTATGTGCAACTTGAAAATAGTCACTTAATCTACCAAACAATTTTGACCCTTAAACATAGCTCTCTAATTGTCAGTTTTACATGTAGACCAAGCATGTCAAACTCAAAGGCTAGCAAGGGCCAAATAAACAAGGTTTAGGTTTATGTAAGCCACAAAAAAAAAAACCCAAACCTTAAATTTTCATAGAAACTTAGGTTTATTTTGAGAAAAAGTACAGTCTAAAAATAACCCAGCGACCCCTTCTACTAAACCCCCCGTCTACTAAATCCCAGTCCCCCCCTCGTCTACTAAATTTTAGTCCCCCCTATCTACTAAATCTCAGTCCCCCCTCGTCTACTATATCCCAGTCCCCCCCGTCTACTAAATCCCAGTCCCCCCTCTACTAAACCCCTGCCCCTGTTTGAAAAAAAAACCAAAAACATTAGCCAACAAGCAGTGTCCGGAGCCGGCCTCTGGTATACCCCCAATGGCCCCATCCGCACCCTAAAAAAGCAGATCCTCCCGTCACTCCTTGAAACCCTTACACACACTCACTGACAGACATACACTTCTGCTCTGCTCCGGCCCTCCCGGCCCACCACCTGTTCCCTCAATCCTATTTCCTCGTATCTCAGCCGCACTCTGTGCTCTTCCTCTCACTTAATTTTCAATCTCTCCCTTTCCTCTGGCACATTTCCCTCACCCTTCAAACATGCAACTGTAACCCTGATTCTGAAAAAGCCCAACCTTGACCCCAACTCCCCACCCAACTACCGCCCTATCACGCTACGGCCATTTGCCTCCAAAATCCTCAAGAGAGTTGTGTACACCAGATTGACTCACTTTCTCGAATCCAACTCTCTGCTTGACCCCCTTCAGTCTGGATTCCGCGCTGGTCATTCTGTCTAAAACAACTGTGACCAAAGTATACAACAATTTAATTGCTGCTAAATCTCATGCCCATTACTCTATCCTAATTCTCTTTGATCTTTTTGTTGCCTTTGACACTGTTGATCATCAACAGCTTCTTCTCATTCCGTTATCATTTCTATGCAGATGACATGCAAATCTACCTGTCCTTTTCTGATCTCTCTCCGCCCATCTTGACTCGTGTCTCTGACTACCTCTCTGCTATTTCCAACTGGATGGCTGCTCACTTCCTTAAACTCAACCTGTCCAAACAAAACTTCTGGTCTTTCCTCCCTAAAGTGTTGCTACTCCCTCCAAGCCAACGGCACTACCATCACCTCTACCTCGCAGGCTCGCTGCCTGGGTGTTCTTTTTGACTCCAACCTCTCAATTTAAAATTCTGGTGCTTGCTTACAAGTCCCTACATAATGCTGCTCCAACCTACCTAACATGTCCCGTCAAGGCCCCTGCGCTCTGCTAAGACCTGCGTCTTATCTCTGTCCATACTCCCACCTCTGATGCTCGCCTCCAAGATTTTCTCCAGGGCTGCACCTCTTCTGTGGAACTCCCTTTCTTTCTCAGTAAGACTTTCACCCAGTCTCCACTCATAAAAAAGATCATTGAAAACTCACTTCTTCAAAAAAGTATATCAATTAAACTGTTAGCATGTTTTTATCCCCCATCCCCCATAACTCCTCTCCTGCAACTGTCAAAAATTACCTACTAAGCCCTCACTGAATACTTTTCCAACAACCTACTTCATACCCATACTTTTACCCTTTGTGTCACTCTACACCACTCCCTCTAGAATGTAAGCTCATTGAGCAGGGCCCTCCACCAGCTCTGTTCCTGTACGTCCAGTTGTCTGCTTACAATTACATGTCTGTTAGTCCACCCATTGAACAGCGCTACGGTATCTGAAGGTGCTATATAAACAATAAAATAATAATACACACAGAATCACTCCGACATACAGACACACACAGTCACTCAGACACACAGGCTCCCGCACACACACTCACTGACAGACACACACAGACAGCCATACACACACACACAGCCATACACACACACACAGCCACACACACACAGACAGCCACACACAGCCAGCCATAAAGACACACACACAAAGCCAGCCATACACACACAGCCAGCCATACACACACACACAGCCCCCCCCCCCCACACACACACAGTCATACACACACAGCCAACCAGCCATACACATACACACACACACACACATACAGACACATATTTCCCCCCAATAATTTTAATATAAATCCACCCAGCTTCCCTACCTTTGGGAGAGCTGGGTGGATTTCTTACCTGGGGTCTAGTGGGGCTGCTGGGCAGGAAGGTAGACGTGCAGGTAGGGTGTGCAGGCTTGGGGGCAGACAGTCAGCGAGGGAGCTGTGATCTCCCTGCTCAGCTCCCTCGTGCACCATAGAGTGATGCTGGGAGCCGGAGTGACGCCATATTTTGTCTCCCGGCGTGACTGTGGGGCGCGAGTGAGCTGAGCAGGGAAAGCTCAAAATCAACTCTCCCTCGCTGTCCACGGGCCGCAGAGATATTTGTTGTGGGCCGCGAGTTTGACATGCCTGATGTAGACTTTCTTTGATTCATTCTGTTTAGGTGGTCAAATGTCTAAGGAGTGTGCAGTGATCTCATTATGGTAATTTTCACCACGTTTACAATCTGTAATACAAATTAAAGATTTGAGTGCCAAGAATTTCTGGTTGTTTAAAGGTGGTTGACTGGTAACATCTCAGAGAAAATTACTTTTTTTTTTTAATATAAACATAAAAAAAAAAACAATTGTAAACAATTATAGCAAAGCAATCAGAAGACTTATTCCCCATAAAGGTCTACAAAATTGAAAAAGCAGATGAACATGTTTCCCTAATGAAAGCCAAAGCAAAATGACTCAATATCACTGAACAAACTTTCTGTAAAATGTCGCAGTGAAATACAGTCTTCTTAAGTTACTTGTGCTAACCCCAGCTCTCCAGAGAAGACAGTTGTATATGTTTTTGTTTCAATCTGGCAAGGTTTAAGACTTTTGGGCACAGACGTGTGACAAGGAGTATTCTCAGGCACATTTTAATGGAGGGCCAATTCCATTTTTGCATCAGGCTAGTTTGCTATTTGGCCTCCTTTTAAAAGTTTAAAAAACATGTTCAGTTAAAGTTAGGATTGCTAAAGAAAAGAATGTTCTTTTTGGCAATTGTAAGGTCAATAGATCGCCTAAAATTACCTGGAATAGCCCTGCTGTCTGGGTACTGTTTTACTCGGAAGACTCCGCTGAACACAAATATTAGTGTTTCAAAACAGTAAAATTTATTACAACGATGATATAGTCAGTGAAAGTTACATTTTTTGCATTTTTCACACACAAATTGCACATACACGGACGATATAATTGTTGTGATACGTTTTACTGTTTTGAAACACTAATATTTGTGTTCAGCGAAGTCTCCTGAGTATAACAGTATCCCTCATGTACAGGTTTTATGGTGTTTTCAAAAGTTACAGAGTCAAATATAAGGCTTGCGTTTAAGTTTTTTCACATTGAAATTCGCCAGATTGGTTACGTTGCCTTTGAGACCGTATGGTAGCCCAGGAATGAAAATTACCCCCATGATGGCATACCATTTGCAATAGTAGACAACCCAAGGTATTGCAAATGGAGTATGTCCAGTCTTTTTAGTAGCCACTTACTCACAAACACTGGTCAAAATTGGCGTTCAAATTAGTTTTTTGCATTTTTTACACACAAACAAATATTAACACTAACTTTGGCCAGTGTTTGTGACCAAGTGGCATTACAAAAAGAACAAAATGATATATAATAAGTGTGGGTTCACATAATATGAAAGAGGTGAATTACGCCTGAACAGACATATAGTCAAATTCAAGGTTTTGTTTTGATCACAACGTGTACATTTGGCTCAGTCTTTAAGGGGTTAAATATAGTCTCCTTCTTGACTGTGTTGATTCCCTTTATGTATTTAAATGTTTCTATCATATCCCCCCTGTCTCATCTTTCCTCCAAGCTATACATTTTAAGTTCCTTTAACCTTGCCTTGGAGTGCCCCCTCCCTTGTTACCCCCCTCCCTCAGCGCTGAAGGGGTGAAAACCCCTTCAGCAGCTTACCTTAATCCAGCACTGGGCTCCCTCGGCGCTGGTGACCTCGCCTCCCCCGCAGACGTTAGCACCCAAGTGGAGCCAAATGCGCATACGCGGCCAGAGGCGCGCTCGCATTCAAACCTGCCCATAGGAAAGCATTGCTCAATGCTTTCCTATGGGGATCTTTTTTTGACGCTGGAGGTCTGTGAGATCAATAATAAGTGCGATTCGCCTCTAGTGGCTGTCAAGGAGACATCTACTAGAGGCTGGATTAACCCTGCAGTGTAAACATGGAAGATTCTCTGAAACTGCTATGTTTGCAGCTACAGGCAGGGCCGGTGCATGGATTTTTGCCGCCCTAGGCAAAAGTAAAGTTTGCCGCCCCCCCCCCCCCCCCGTGACAGATTAGTGCCACAAATAATATACTAGATTGCCTACTTACAACCAGATGAGGATGATGATGGGCTCTAGCTGCATTCTGGCTCCACTGGTCTGGTGTAGAACAGGAGCTATGGAGGCTGTTTGTAACTGTGGTCACAAAAATCAATGTTCTGGGAGAACGGGAAGCAGCTCCATTTTTTGGGGGCCCTTTACACAGCTTAAGGTCTGGGTCCCAGGGTCCACCAGTGAGTTTGTTCACAGGGGGTGGAGTGTGTAGGGGATGACCTGATTTGTGTGTAAGGATGCATTGTGTGAATTTGTGTTTGTATGTGTAAGAGCTGCAAGGTGTGTTTCTGTGTATGTAACGGATAAAGTGTGTGAGTCTGTAAGGGGTGCTTTGTGTGTGTGATGAATGTCAATCCCTCCCCCCTCCCTGTTTCTTTCTCCCCTCCCCCCTCCCCGTTTCTTTCCCCCCCCCTCCCCCTCCCTGTTTCTTTCTCCCCCCCCTCCCCCCTCCCTGTTTCTTTCTCCCCCCCCTCCTCCCTCCCTGTTTCTTTCTCCCCCCCCTCCTCCCTCCCTGTTTCTTTCTCCCCCCCTCCTCCCTCCCTGTTTCTTTCTCCCCCCCTCCTCCTGCCTCCCTGTTTCTTTCTCCCCCCCTCCTCCCTCCCTGTTTCTTTCTCCCCCCCCTCCTCCCCTACCTATGATGTAGCGTGGCCGAGCTCTGTATGGTCCGCGGGTACAGGGAGCTTTTGTTTCCTGTACCCGGCCGGACTAAAAGGAAGTGAACACTTAGTGTTCACTTGCTGTTAGTCCGGCCGGGTACAGGAGACAGATGCTCCCTGTACCCGGCCGGACCATACAAGGCTCGGCCACGCTACAGTGAGTGACAAGAGGGAGCGCTGAGCGCTTCCCTCCTGTTAGTCCCTCTCCTCTGGCTGCGCCCGGGCGGTGCGCCCTCATGGACGCACCGGCCCGGGCAAAGCGGCAGCCGCCTGAGGCTCTTTACAGAGCGCTCGGGCGGCTGCTGCATTAGGGGGGCCGGCGCTCCTGGCGGCGCCCCTTCCCAAGGGGCGCCCTAGGCGGCTGCCTAGTCCGCCTTACAGGTAGCGCCGGCCCTGGCTACAGGGTTAAAACTAGGGGTACCTGGCACCCAAACCACTTAATTGAGCTGAAGTGGTCTGAGTGCCTATAGTGTTCCTTTAACCCGTTAAGGACCAAACTTCTGGAATAAAAGGGAATTATGAAATGTCACACATGTCATGTGTCCTTAAGGGGTTAAAGTCGACATTTTACTTTTGACAGTTTTAAAGCGATTGTAAGAAATCAGTCTTACTCTCTCTTGATGCAGATATGATTTAGCTTTGTTGATGTATTTACTGGCATTATTTACAGATGTAACACATTGGCCTTCCTCAAATGACCCTGAAAATTAACAAAATATTAAAAGATCTAACTGTGCATGTGTGTAGCATATATGTACACACATATGTACACACTTTGGGGTGGGGTTATTTTTTTTCTCTTGTGAATATGTTAAGATTATTTCATGTTAGCATGTAACTGTTTTACATGAGCATCAGTTATAGTGTTTACACTATAAACATCATAATGAAGTTGGAATGAGACTAATATTTTGTGTGCCAGAGGTGTTAATCTTCACAATATATTCATGTGGTACACATAGTGTTAAGCTTTAGGTTAAACAAACTGAAGCAAAGAAAGCAAAATAAAAATGAAAAAGTGTATACTATTAGTTTTCTAAATCCTGAGTTCCCTAAGGCGTTTAAACTGAAATCCTTACTTCTTATTAACAGGATGAAACTGTCCTGAAAGCCCTTAGGTTTTTGACATATTTGTGGTCATGTTCTCTTATATGTACTCAACAGTGAAGAGGTTCCCAGAAAGCCTGAAGGAAAAAGAAAATAAAAATCTTGGCTTGAAAGCTAGTTATCTACTTGTGTATTTAAAAAAATGAAAAGTAATTTATTTTTGGCCATGGGCGTCCGCAGGAATTTTTCCATGCTTGGTCCCTTTTTGACAGTGTCATGAAAGGGAAGCGGCATGGTCATTATCACATTATCACATGTTTGTATTCCTGACACTACAGTGTTTCTTTAATCAAATTAACCCGTTAACGCCGTTACGGCGTTCCATGCCGTCCCCATTATAATGGGCTTTAAAGCCGTTGCGGCGGCATGGAACGCCGTAACGGCTTTGAGCCCCAGGAGGTAAGTTATACTTACCTCCGCCGCGATCCTCTTCTGGGGGGCTGCCTGACAGCCCAGGCAGCCCTCCCACGGCAAATGAGGCCCCCGGGGGCCATGTGATCGCTCTCAAAGAGCGATCACATGGCCCCCTATAGCTGGCTATGGATCTGCCTGCAGGGGGACTGTCTAAAATATCAGACAGTCCCCCTGCTGGTAAGAAAGTATAAAAAAAGAAATGAAACATGTTAAAAAATAAATTGAAAATATTTTTATATATATATAATATGTATATATATTATATATATAATATATATACATATTATATATATGTAACGTCATACAAAGTGTATTTTAATACTAATATAAGTATATATATTAGCATTAAAATACACTTAGAATGATGTTACATATATATAATATGTATATATATTATATATATAATAGATGTACATATATATATTATATATATATACGTATAATTAAAATAATAAATAAATAAAATAATAAAATAAATAAATAAAATATTGAAACAAAATTTAATATAAATTATATATTCATATGTAATTTCATTCTAACTGTATTTTGTTATTAATATATATATATATTGGTAACAAAATACACTTAGAATGACATTCTATATATATCTATCTATATATAAAATACAAATAACCGCAAATATATATATATATATAGATAAATACATATAATTACATAAAAGATTACATTAGTATACACGTAGAATTTAAATACATATATATGTATATATATTAAAATTCTACATGTATATTTAAATAATCTTTTAACATAATTATGTGATTTGATTAATTAAAATTTGATTGACATGCCTGACAACACAGGGAGAAAGTGCAGAGAATTTAATTTGCAAGCACTATATTTGACCCTGTAATACTCCACGACACCATAAAACCTGTACATAGGGGGTACTGTTTTACTCGGAAGACTTCGCTGAACTCAAATATTAGTGTTTCAAACTGGTAAATTGTATTACAACGATGATATTTTAAGTAAAAGTGACGTTTTTTGCATTTTTTACAAACAAACTGCACTTTTATGGACTATATTATTGTTGTAATATGTTTTACTGTTTTAAAACACTAATATTTGTGTTTAGTGAAGTCTCCCGAGAATAACAGTACCCCCCATGTACAGGTTTTATGGTGTTTTGGAAAGTTAGAGAGTCACATATAAGGCTTGCGTTTCATTTTTTTCACATTGAAATTTGCTAGATTGGTTATGTTGCCTTTGAGAGCGTATGGTAGCCCAGGAATGAGAATTACCCCCATGATGGCATACCATTTGCAAAAGTAGACAACCCGAGGTATTGCAAGTGGGGTATGTCCAGTCTTTCTTAGTAGCCACTTAGTCACAAACACTGGCCAAATATTCGTTTTTTGCTTTTTTCACACAAAAACAAATATGAACGCTAACTTTGGCCAGTGTTTGTGACTAAGTGGCTACTAACAAAGACTAAACATACCCCACTTTCAATACCTTGGCTTGTCTACTTTTTCAAATGGTATGCCATTATGGGGGTAATTCTCATTCCTGGGCTACCACACCGTCTCAAAGGTAACATTACTAATCTGGCAAATTTCAATTTGAAAATGGAACGTTCTATATTTGACCCTGTAACTTTCCAAAACAACATAAAACCTGTTAATGGGGGGTACTGTTGTACTCGTGAGACATCGCTGATTACAAATATGTGCATTTTGTTGCAGTAAAACCTAACAGTATTATGACATTTACAGCTAAAATGTGAGGCGGAACTACACATTTTTAAAAAATAAATAAATTTCTCACAGTTTTTTTTATTTTATTCATAATAAATTATATTCCATATATGATTAGTTAATGGTAAATTAAAGCCCTGTTTCTCCTGAACAAAATGATATATAATAAGTGTGGGTGCATATAATATGAAAGAGGGGAACTACGGGTGAACAGATATATAGCGCAAATTCCAGTTTTTGTTTACGTTTTGTTTTGATCAGAACGTGCACTATTGACTCCGTCCTGAAGGGGTTAAAGGAAAATTCTGGTCATCATAACAACTTCATCTAAATGAAAATGCTATGATGCCAGGCAGCCACTGGGTGCTCTTTTTCCTTTAAGGGGTTAAACTGCTCTCAAATGGTTTAACCCCAAAGGCTTCCTCCAGCTCCAGATCTCCAGGTCGCTCAGTGGTATGCGGCTTCTGAAACGGAGTGTCAGGAAGTACAGATTGACATCAGGCATGTGAGCCGCTAATTGACTAGAGTGGTCAGCTGACGCTCTAAGCCAATCGCTAGTTCCCGGTTTATAAAAATGTTTTACTTTTTTGTGGGGAGCTACTGATTGGCTTAGAGTGCCAGCTGACCAGAGCGGTCAGCCAATCAGCAACACATCCCTACCCAGCGGCACTCAGTAAATAATAGTGAACACATTTTTTACCTGGGCAGATGAGAAGGTCCAAAGTTTCCCTGCAGGCCCAGGTACCAAAGCCTTAGGATGTGGTGTCCAGAATGAAATGGAAGAATCACTTCACTTGTCCTTCCTGCTCCAATCTCCTTTTCTTCTCCTTCATTTGACACAGTCTCCTTTTTCTTCTGATACTGTCTTCTCTTCTCCTTGGCTCCTTATGCTTTTTTACCTTTCTGCTACTTTCTGCTTCTTTTGCGCCCTTCTGCTCCTTTCTCTTCCTGATCCCTTTCTGCTCCTTGCAGGCCCTTCCTGCTTCTTGCTGCCCCTCCATCTCCTGTTATAAAGGGGAAGTTGTCCCTATCCTTATGTATTTTATGAAAACAAGCAAGCTCCAGAAACATGTAAAAAGAGATTCAGATACCAGGAGCTAGAACAAAAGCAGATTACAGATAAGGTGTATTTTGTAGCCACAGATCAGTAAAATGGCAGCCACAAGTAGGTGTTTGTAAGAAGTAGGAATTATTTTAATGAAAAACTGGAAATTCCTATGGAAGAAATCTCTATTTGTATGCAACTAACAGTGTTTCATACCCTGTAGTGTATGCACCTCTATTGCTTGCATTGCTGATGGGAATGTTCCAGTTGCATCAGATATTCCATATGTCCACTCCCTATGTCATAACTGATGTCATATTTTTCCAAAAGCAAGTTGTTTATTCACAAAACATTTTAGTTCTCAACTTGAACACCTCAGATTAATGTGAAGCCTTTTGTAACACCAGCACCTCCTAGAGAGTTCAGTTTGTGAAAAGGAATGAAAGAATTATAAAAAGAAAAATACATATGCACTGTTGTTCTAAAAGCTTTAGAATTTACACCTCCTCCCTTCATGTCCTTTTCATGTCTTTTACTAATGGCAAAGCATACAAGGACTACAAAGATGTACTTTGCTATATTCCAGCATCTTGGCTGTGAACACAGACAAAACGATCTGAGTATTAGTCAGCAATAGTGTTGTCATAATGTAGTGTTTATGAATCAGAGAATATATAGTTCAATCTTATGTTTTAAAGGGACACTCTAGGTACCATAATCATTTCACCCAATTGAAATACCATATATACTCGAGTATAAGTCTAGTTTTCCAGCACTTTTTTTGTGCTGAAAAACCCCCACTCGACTTATACTTGAGTCAATGTCTGTATTATGGCAACTTATTACAACTCATTACTCATTACAAGCCCGGCGGTCCTGTTGGGGGCTGGCAGGAAGCGTTTACTTACCTTTCCTGCAGCTCCCTTCTCCTGCGTTCTGGTCAGCTCCCCTGTAAATCTCGCAAGAGCCGCGGCATCAGAGCGTTGCCATGGATTACCGTGGCAACGCTCCGCGCGGCACGCAGACCGCGAGACTTACAGGTGAGCTGACCGAAACGCAGGAGAAGGGAGCTGACAGGAGCTGCAGGAAAGATAAGTAAACGCTTCCTGCCAGCCCCCCTCCTGCACAGTACACACCACTGGACCACCAGGGACACATTTTTTTTTTAAAATAATAAAAGAAAAATAATAAATTAAAATAAAAAATGTAATCAAAAAATAGTAAAATAAAAAATAATTATAATATTAAAATAAAAAAATTAGAATATTTAAATAAAAAAATAAAAAATAATAAAAATGCCCTCCCCCACACACTACACACACACTACACACACACACACTCTGCATTATATACACACACACACTCATACAAACACACACTCTGCATTCACACAAACACACAGAGTGTGTTTATATAATGCAGAGTGTGTGTTTGTATGAGTGTGTGTGTATATAATTATAAAAATCACAGAATTTCATAGCCCCGAGTTTTACCCTCGACTTATCCACGAGGCATAGCATATTTCACAATTGTTGGTCACAAAACTGCACTCGACTTATACATGAGATCGACTTATACACGAGTATATACGGTAGTTACTGTGCTTGAACTCCTTTCCACTGTTAAAAGACACTGACTGAGGGTCCCCATGCCTCTGCAGCTGCACCACTCACTGGAGGGTATAGCTAAAACTCTGAAATAGTTATACCAATTCATATCAGTATTAAATGACAGTGACAGGCTGAGAACATTGATCTGGGCAACAGCAAAGGCCAGGGCTGTTTCACCACCCTCATTCTATATCAAACTGTTTAAAAATTGTTTTAACACTGAACATTGCCACATCGTCAAGGGACATTACTATTTCAATAAGTTGAAATGGTTAACATGTGTAGAAAGTTCCTTTAAACTGCAAAATAATAGAGACAACATAAAACATGGCTTTGTCATTCATTAGCAAAGGTTCATTAAAGTGGTTTTTAAGCCATGACTTTAGTAGGAATGGGCTCACATCACAGTTTGTGTCCTCAGATTGTTGGGTGTAATCAGGCACGCTCTGGCCATCGGATACACTGATCAAATATCTGAGATCTCCCTCACCGGCCCTCAGACAGTGTAATGAGGCTGCCGGCGGGGGAGGAAGAGGGGAACTCTGCAGTTCCGCAGAGTTCTTCTCACAAGATCCAAAGCGTTGCCATGGCAAATCCTGAGTCTCGCGAGAGTGAACTCTAGCCCCACAAGCTAGAGTTCACTCACGACTAGGACCTCCAGGGATAGCAGCACGGTCCCCACTCCCAGGCTAAATGTAAGAAGGGAGGGGGGATATAATGCTTGTTTTTTTTTTATTAAAAAAAAAAAAAAAAAAAAATACATATATATATTGGCATTACCTGTCTCCCCCAATACACAATCCCTCCAAACACACACACACACACACACAGCAACCTCTCACATACACATCACACAGCACACAAACACACACAGCATCCTCACACACACACCCAGCACCCTCACACACACACTGCACACCTCACACACACACTGCACACCTCACACACACAGCACCCTAACATACACAGCACCCTAACATACACACTCTGCACCCACACACACACAGCATCCTCACACACACAGCATCCTCTCACACACACACTGCACCCCTCACACAAACACTATACTCCTCACAAATACACACTACACGCTTTACACACACTGCACACCTCATACATACACACAGTAGCCCCCCCAACATACTGCACCACACACACACACACACACACATACAATACTTCCATACTTATATGTATGTATACTACAGAACCCATCACACACATAATGCACCCCTAAACACATTACATTTCAGAAACACACTAGATCCCTTACCCAACTCTGGGTCAACCACACATTTGCACACACTAGATCCCTATATTCACTCACTAGATCTCCTATAATGACTCTGGGTCCTTCAAACACACACTAGATCCCCTACACCAACACACTGCACCACCTACACACACTACATTTCTGACCTACACACTCTGGATCCCCTATGCACACACTAGATTCCTTGTAAGCAAACACATAAACATTCCCTAAACACACACTCTCCACAATCCCCAAACACACTACATCCCCTATACACACACACTACAGCCCGTATGCACACACTCGCTACATTCCCTATACAAACTATGCCCCCAATACACACACTCTCTACAGCACCTAAACACACATACATTACATTACATTACACCACACACACAACATGACTGAAACCAACCTATTAACACAATACCACACCACAATCAGCTCACTCTACACAAACGCAATCCCATAAGCAGGCTCCAAACACACGCACAGTACTCTTTCCTGGCATTTTTGTCTTCTGGTATTCCATTTATGAAGATGCCAGAGACAAGTTTCAAGAAAACATGTTAATAAACTTGCTTGTGCCGTGCAGAACAAATACAGGGCCTTTTTCTTATGCTAGAGATCTTCAGCAGAGCTCTGCACATGGTCCGCCCTGGAAGAGCATTGAACCAACATGCTCACTTTGAGATGGGGGCGTGCTTGTCATTGGGTATGACAAAACACACCATATCTGTCCCCTCCCTTTTTTAAGTGGGCCGCTGTAATAAAAAAATGCCCTGGACGAATTATTTTCCCGTCCGGCCCTGGGTGTAATTATTGTGCGCACACAATAGAAAGATGGTTAAAGGGTTACTCTAAGCACGCTGTAGTGGTTATAAAACTTAAAGTACTCTTGACCGTTATCCCAGTAACCTTTTTGCAATGTTTACCCTTTCATCTGGCCCTGTGTGCGCTGGGTCTCCTCTATGGCTGGCTGTGACATGCATCCGGCTTCTGCAGGCCTGATGCCACTACTGCTGGCCATTCATTGTCTGTGAGCATAAGCTCGCCACTCACTGCCAATGATTGCAATTCTGTACATATAAATATGCACATATTGCCTTTAGTCATCCCAGAACTCTAGTTCCAGGTTGGCTAATGATGCCAATATGACGCTTCCTAAGGTCGAGTTACACCTTTGGAAGCAGAGGGGTTAATCTTTGTATGTGCATCGTTTCATAGAAAATTCCAGCACTTTTAGACTCCAGGCATCATAATCACTTCAAGTCAACTGAATTGTTCTAGGTGTTGGAGTAACTAAAACCTCAGCTGATGTGGCCTACATTATATAAATCTGTTGTTACAAAACCCATTGTTTAAATATAAATAAACCCTCTATCTCTATGCTTACAGCCATATTACTGTCAGAACCCTCTCTAATACATTTGTTTGGGTAATGTGTTTTCACTTTAATATTTTAATTAAATATATGTACTGGCACTATTTTTGTTCAACACTGGAGATATCTATTAATCACTTTCTAGAATATTTTTTTCCAAGACTTGCTATTTTACTTTACTTTTGAGGTCTGGGCCTTGCTGGATGGCAAAAAATAGTATGAAATAGCCTGTGAAGGACGTAGAAGGAAAATCCTTGTTAAAAGTAATTGAGGGAGTTGCGGAAAGTGACTCCAAAAGACATTTGGAAGTGATTAACTTTTTTTTTTTTTGTGATTGTGTAATCAATCAGGGTATACTCCAGAAAGAGGATGCAAAGCTATAGCTATATTTGCTGTATTTGTGTATCAACTCCCACTTTAAACCATTGAGCTACAAAAAAAGTAATGCAAATAGGATGTTTAATTGTTACATCTTAAAGGGAAACTATAGTCACAAAAACAACTTTAGCTTAATGAAGCAGTTTTGGTGTATAGATCCTTACTCTAAAGTTTCACTGCTCAATGCACTGCCATTTAGGATTTAAATCACTTTTGTTTATGTTTATGCAGCCCTAATCACACCTCCCTGGCCCGTGACCAACACAGCTTGCATGGAAATGAAATGGTTTCACTTTCAATCTGGCATAACTTAGGGATGCACCAAAATGTAAATTCTGGGCCGAAACTGAAAATTCAGGATGCCCTTTTTTTTCTATAATTTTATCATTAGACTTTTTAATGAATTTAATGAATCTAATATGAAAAAAGTCAAGGTGACTTAACAAAATATAAAGTTTATATTGTAGACTTAAAATAGGCAATTTTCACGTTCCCAAGGGAAGACACCAACCAACCACACTTACCCAACTGAAGACAACTAACATTCAATAACCCACTCAGACTCAACATGGACACTGGAAGCCCAAAGGTCAACCCCTTGAAGGGGACTGAGAACCTGACACTAACCCACCCCCTCAACTTCAATCCATGACACCCACCTTACACTGTCAGACGACAAACAACAAGCATAACATACCGCACGGAACACCGTGAGGGACATCCCAACTAGAAAACAAACAATAGTCACAAAGCCACAACAGTAAACTCACTCATATATGTGATGACACTAAACAGAAAAAACTCCTGATGATTAATGCTCACGTTAGATCACCCTAACCCCCTCCCCCTTTTCTTTTTGTACCCCCACCCTAACCTCCAGACCAAACAAATATGAAAGACTGTTATGAACATAAAAGTTATTGTATGTTAGCAAGGCACGCTGCCTTCACCATCAAATCGTCTGCACACCTTGGTGCAATGTATGTGAACCACAAACAGTATAGACATGCAGGCCCGGACTGGCCATCGGGCATACCGGGCAAATGCCCGGTGGGCCGCGATGGCCGTGGGGCCGAGGCCGGCAGGGAAGATCACAGGATCTCCCCTGCCAGCCCCTGCAGGGCCAGCGCTATCCGAGCGCCGGCCCTGCTGTGTGCCTCCATGGGCCGGTGGGGAGATCAAAGATGTTACACTGTTACAGGCGGCCGCCGGCTGGGGAGGGAGGGAGGGAGGGAGGAGAGGACCGTCGGAGCTCAGCCCAGCAGCTCCGGCGCGTCCTCTCGCGAGGTCTGAGCGTTGACGCTCAGATCTCGCGAGAGTGAACTCTAGCCTGCTACTTAGGGGGCAGCTCTGATTGAAAAATGCCCGGGCCTAATTTTTTTCCCAGTCCGGTCCTGTAGACATGATATACGATAACTGTATACTTTTTCTGTATCCCGCACCCCATAAAACAAAATCCTCAAAATAAAGAATTATAAAAAAAAAGAAAAAAGGCAATTTTACAGAATATTGCTATGTAAATTTGCCCCATCAAATGTAAATAGGTGGATGAAGATGAAAGTCAACTTCAATTAAGCAATATTTTATGAATACATTCTGCAGGCAAAGTTTGTAGGAAATACAAGAGTTGAAATGATACTGTCTGAAAAGCTAAAGCTGGCTAACAGCATACTTATTATATGTTATAATAAGTTATAAGTCAGTAGCACATAAACTGCATTTTTTTTTTTTTTAAATCAATCTTTACAGTGTTGGTGATGCATTTATTGACACACACTGACAGAACCGGATACACAAGCTGAAACAGGCATACATATACTGACGCATGCATACACACACTGACAGACACACACTCTCAGTGACAGATAGACACACACTGACAAAAACACATACACACTCACTAACAAACACATATACACTCTCAGTGACAGACACACACTCACTAACAGACACACATTAACAAACGCATTAACACTCTCACTAACAGACACACTAACACACTCACTA
Source organism: Pelobates fuscus (assembly GCF_036172605.1). Classification (NCBI taxonomy): domain Eukaryota; kingdom Metazoa; phylum Chordata; class Amphibia; order Anura; family Pelobatidae; genus Pelobates; species Pelobates fuscus. The sequence continues at coordinate 248,496,180 of NC_086318.1, forward strand.
ACAGACACACACTAACACTCACTAAAAGACATACACACACACACACACACACAAACACACTCACTAACAGACACAAACACTAATACTCACTAACATACACACACTAACACACTCACAATTTTAAAAAAAATGTTTTTTTTTATAAAAGTTCAATCCACCCAGCCTCCCTACCTTTGGGAGTGCTGGAGTGGATTTTTCCCTGGTGTCCAGTGGGGCTGCTGCTGGCTGGGCTGGCAGGCACGTGGGCGGGCAGGCAGGCTCATAGTGGAGGCGGCGAGGGAGCTCTGATCTCCCTGCTCAGCTTCCTCATGCGCCTCTTTAGTGATGCCGGAGCCAGAGTGACGTCATTTTCTGGCCCCGGCATCACTACGGTGCGCTGAACAGGGGGGAAGTGCTCCCTCGCCGCCTCCACGCCGAACCAACATCAGCGCATGCCAGCCTAGGGGGCCCTGAGGTGGCTAGCTGGCCAGTTCTTGCCCCCCCCCCATTACAAGAGGCTGGCATGGCCAGGGCGATTGGGGGCGGCTTTTTTGGATAGGCCCATTTTTGGCAGAAATTTCGGTGCATCCATAGTATAACTTACTTTAAAAGTTTTTTATCTCCAGCTCTGTAAATTGAACTTTACTTACATACAAGAGGTTCCTGCAGGGTCTTGTAGGCTATTTACAAAGCAGAAGATGAAAAATTGTAATGATAGAATTTGCAATAAAGGAAGTGTAAACAATTGATGACTCTTTACAGGAAGTGTTAGTCACATACAGGGAGGTGCGCCTAAGGCTGCATAAACAAAGTGATTTAACTCCTAAATGGCAGCAAATTGACCAGTGAGACTGCATGGGCGATGATTTATACACCGAAACTTCTTAATTAAGCTAGAGTTGTTTTGATCACTATAGTGTCCCTTTAACAATTTGAGTGACAGGCTGTTTGAATGTATTTATGAGGCCCACAATGGGTTTCAAAATGATTAATTTTATTCACTATACCTAATAGTGTGTAATGTGAACCGATGTCAGGGTCATGACACGTGGGGTGCAAAGACTAGCATGTCTAGGCCGATCACACAGAATTGCTACTGTAGCTTAAATTGCAGAAAAACTTAATTCTTACCATGATAGGAAGGTGTCAGAACCTATGTATAGGAATTCATAGCAGCAAACTAGTCAGAGTATCCATGATGACCCTTGCCATTCAGTGGGGACACGAGTGTCCGAACTGGACCATGGGGCAATGAAAAAAGGTTGACTGGCCTGATGAATCCCATTCATCATTAGGTGGACTGCCGGGTGCATGTGTATTGTTTACCTGGGGAAGAGATGTACAATGGGAAGAAGACAGTCCAGCCTCCGCTGGCCTATGTTCTGCTGGGATACTTTGGGTCCTGCCATTCAAATGGAAATTATTTTGACACTAACCACCAACCTAGAGATTGTTGTAGACCATGTACGCCCCTTCATGGCTATGGTGTTACCTGATGGCCTTTTTCAGCAGGATAATGTCTTGGTGCCAGATACTACAGGACACATACAGAGGTCTTGTGGAGTCCATGCCTCGATGCATCAGAGCTGCTTTGGCACCGCGACGGGGACCTACATGAAAATAGGCAGATGATTTTAATGTTGTGGCTGATCAGTGTAAATGGCTGAAGGTCAGACAGTGTTTGAAACCTTACATGACAGATCTTTGTGGCCTTCCTTGGGATGCCTACTAAAGGTAGGGATGAGTTTTCTCAATTTGTTTTTGTTCTTTTCATATTCTCTATTTTAAAATAATGTTTCCTTTCACAACTTGATCAAAGGAATATTATATTTAAAAATGTTTTGATGTGACAGTTGTTCTTTAACTGCGAAGTTTGTTTTATGGCAATATAATACCATCTCAAAGTTCTGTGGGTATTTTAAACCAACTCTGTTTGTCACTTGTGTTATTATGATATCTCCAGAACACCTTGTTGGCATTCATTTCTCATAATACACGGTTCACTGTTAAATATTCTGTCTCTATATATAATACAATGTATGAAGGCTAAGTATGTACCTAGAGGGTTCTGGAGAAATGCACAGAGTTAGAATTCCGTGGGATTTGTTTCAGTGTTTCACCTAGAATGATAGTAATGAATATGTTATCTTTTCATGGCAGATGGTAACTGCAGAATCTTACTAAATATGGAGAATCCCTTTCAATATCAAATTAACAGATGCATCAACCCAACAGTCAATTATGTTGAATTATAAAATTATAAAGTAGGTTAAAGGTGATTATTTTATTGGTTATCTAAGTAGATTTAGCAAGCTAGTTTGAAGACTCTTCAGCTGCTTAATGTCGTCTGGCACCTTGGATCCACAACGTTTCTCTTACCACGACATCCAGGACATGGCATTGAAATACTCTGTTTGCTGCACAGCACCTGTGTACATGGCACAAGTAATACCAGTGTTTTGTAGTAATGCCTGGTAGAGTATGCCTTTGTTGCATAGGAAACACAACACTCAACTCTGCACAGGCCCTACAAAACCCCATGGAACACTTCATTCACTATGTTTGCATACCTTTTAGGGTCTCACCTCCCCCCGGCCCTGATTTGCCGTATTCTCTGGTGCCATGTCTCCTCTGCTATTCGCTGCTGCATTCTCGAAGATGTTAGACCTCCTCACACTTGTGCCAGTCGCTTAATGAATGACACAGCACACGAGCAGGCTTGGGTGGTTCCCTCCATGATGTCTGATGGATGGCAGGGCTCCCCCTTCTGGCCCTCAAGGAGAACTTGGCAAGGGATGATATGAAGAGGGTTTGTCCCCTATATAAATCCCAATCACCAGTACTTCTTTGCTCAGATGTTCTCTGTTCTGTGAACAAGCAGTCAAGTCGAGTGCTCCAACATCATTGTCTGTTTAGTATTTGACCCATGCCTTGTCCTATTCGCCTTAGGACCTTTGCTGCCTGAACTGACCATTTTATTGTGTTTTTGACTACATCCTTGCCTTGTCCTTGCTGGTTTCTTGATTTAGCTCGTTATTCCTTAAGCTAATTTCTGCACACTGAGTTCCTTCTGTTACAACTCTGACAGCCTTTCACCTCCAGGCAAGGTGTATATCTCTGTGGACACTCTTTAGCATTGCCTGTACATCTATAACTGTATTGAACCTAAGCATGACCTTGATCCATCTTTGCTCTTGTTCAACATAACATCTGGCTACCTGACCTTTTTTGCTTATCTGCTAAGCTAACAAATTGAGGACAAAATTTCTATGCACACTCAGGGATTAGATGTTTTGGATTTCCATCTATTTATTAAGGAACACTATAGTCACCTAAATTACTTTAGCTAAATAAAGCAGTTTTAGTGTATAGATCATTCCCCTGTAATTTCACTGCTCAATTCACTTTCATTTAGGAGTTAAATCACTTTGTTTCTGTTTATGCAGCCCTAGCCACACCTCCCCTGGCTATGATTGACAGAGCCTGCATGAAAAAAAACAACGGGTTTCACTTTCAAATAGATGTAATTTACCTTAAATAATTGTATCTCAATCTCTAAATTGAACTTTAATCACATACAGGAGGCTCTTGCAGGGTCTAGCAAGCTATTAACATAGCAGGGGATAAGAAAATCTGAAAGGAACACTATAGTCACCTAAGTTACTTTAGCTAAATAAAGCAGTTTTAGTGTATAGATCATTCCCCTGCAATTTCACTGCTCAATTCACTGTCATTTAGGAGTTAAATCACTTTGTTTCTGTTTATGCAGCCCTAGCCACACCTCCCCTGGCTATGATTGACAGAGCCTGCATGAAAAAAAAAACTGCTTTCACTTTCAAACAGATTTAATTTACCTTAAATAATTGTATCTCAATCTCTAAATTGAACTTTAATGACATACAGGAGGCTCTTGCAGGGTCTAGCAAGCAGAATTAAACAGAACTTGCAATAAAGAAAGCCTAAATAGGGCTCTCTTTACAGGAAGTGTTTATAGAAGGCTGTGCAAGTCACATGCAGGGAGGTGTGACTAGGGTTCATAAACAAAGGGATTTAACTCCTAAATGGCAGAGGATTGAGCAGTGAGGCTGCAGGGGCATGTTCTATACACCAAAACTACTTCATTAAGCTAAAGTTGTTCAGGTGACTATAGTGTCCCTTTAACCCTTTAAATTTGTGTTTGCTACTGTGCTTTTAAAAAAACCTATTGGAATCCAGTTTCAAAAAATCTCTTTGTGATAGTAACCATTCAGAGTACACCTATCAGTGGCGTCTCTAGGATTCATTTGTGGAGGGGCACATGGGGGGCACATTCAACCCCGCCCTCGCCACAGTTTGACCCAGCCCCTGCCGCATGTTAAGCCCCGCCCCCGACACAATGTGTTGTTTTTTTTTTTTATAATCCCTGGTGGAGGATTCATTATTTTCCACCAGGGATTATTAAAAAACAAACACATTTCCTTTGATACAGTGCCATAGTTGCCAACATTTGAAAAAAAATTCCAAGGACATTTTGCAGCACAGCTATCAATTACTGTCTGTGTATAATATCCCTGGACAGTCAGTGCACTCTGTATAATACAGGGTTGTATGTATAATAAATTGGGACAGTCAGTGCTCCCTGTATAGTGCTGCTCTCTGTATAATACATGGCTGTGTGTATAATATCCCGGGACAGTCAGTGCTCCCTGTATAGTGCTGCTCTCTGTATAATACAGGTCTGTTTGTGTATAATATCCCAAGACAGAGAGCAGCACTATACAGGAACACTGACTATCCCGGGATTATCCACACACAGATCTGTATTATACAGAGAACAGCACTATAGTATTAGATAGCTGAGCATATACCCCATGTCCCAATCTCTAGACTACTAGTACCTGTCAACAGCAGCTCCCAGACGCGTGTAACAGGGCTAAAGTGTGCGGCAGCTCACACAGATGATTCAGCGGTAAAGCACACTCGCTGGCAGAGCCAAACTGAGAATCCAAAGCAGCCCTGGAAACAAATGTATGCCATTTCTACAAGTCAATTTGTATATATTGTACAGTAAGCACACAAGCTCACTGACATGCGCAAATAGGCTTACTGACAGACAAAACTCTCTGACTCACACACAAGCTTACTACAGACAAACTCACTTGTATGAACACAAGGCTCACTACAAAGAAGTTCAGGGACACACACAAGCTCACTAAAGACAAGCTCATTGACACACACATGCTCACTAAATAGAAGCTCACTGACACACACAAGCAGGACCATCTTAACAGCGTTAAGGGCCCCCGGGCAAAGCAGTGCTCTGGGGCCCTTCCTACACAAAAACAAATTTTAATTATTGATAGACTGCTGAGTACATACACACAGTACACCGAATACGAACACCGAGAGACTGCTGAACACACACACACACAGATTTCTGAATGCACAAAGACTCCTGAATGCACAAAGACTCCTGAATGCACACAGGCGTTGCTAAATGCACACAGGCTGATTTATACACGTACACACAGACTGCTGAGTCCATACACACACACACAGGCATACAGACTGCTGAGTCCATACACACACACACAGACACACACAGACACACACACACACAGACTTCTGAGTCCATATACACACGCAGACTGCTGAGTCCATACACACACACACAGACTGCTGAGTCCATACACATACAGACACACACACAGACTGCTGAGCCCATTCACACACACACACACACACACACACACACACACACACACACAGACTGCTGAGTCCATACACACAGACAGCTGAGTCCATACACACACACAGACACAGACTGCTGAGTCCTTACACACATACAGACTGCTGAGTTCACACACACACACACACAGACTGCTGAGTCCATACACACACACACATACACAGACTGCTGAGTCCATACACACACAGACTGCTGAGTCCATACACCCAGACACACAGACTGCTGAGTCCATACACACACACACAGACACACACACACACAGACTGCTGAGTCCTTACACACACACACACACACACACACACACACAGACTGCTGAGTCCATACACACACACACACAGACTGCTGAGTCCATACACACACACACACAGACTGCTGAGTCCATACACACACACACACACACACAGACTAATGAGTCCTTACACACACACAGACTGCTGAGCAGGGCTGCCATCAGAAATTTTAGGGACTGTGGCAAACACAGCCACTGTATATTGTCCTTCGTGTATGTATTATGTTTATTGCATGTGTATGCCTTTAAGAACCAAGTGCCTGTAACGTGGTTCAATCAAGCAATGGTATTTGTATGCTTGTATTCGTATGCTGGCGGCAAGAAAAGCCGCCAGCCTCCCTGCAAATCGTTTCATGAACGGTGAATTTCATCACTGTTCGTGAAACAACCAAACTACCGAAGGGAGACCACACACAGGAGGTCGTGTGGTCCTCATTAAGGATTGCAACAATGTTGCAATCGGTATTTAGGAGGATTCAGGGTGGCCGTCGTTCGACTACCGACCACGCGGCGGTCGGCCATTTTGGATCCTTTGTTCGTCCAGCGGTATTTGGTCGTCGAGCGCCTGGAACTAAAATCGGCTACTCGACGGCACGAATACCGCTGGACTTCCATACCGTTCAGGAGCCTGGTCTTTCAGTAATGTGGTTCCCTAGGTTCAATCGGTAGTTTGAAGGGAACTCAAGTGGAAAGTATATTTGGTACGGCGTTCGGCTATTTCAGCTGGGATCTGAGCGGTACTCTCACGAAAGGTGCGCTCAGACCCCAGCTATCTGCCGAACGTCCATTCATTCAAAAATACCGAATAATGTTAAAGTTATGATTTTTAATGTAAATTGTCGGTTTTGCTGCACGAGGAGATAATCCACTTAACTGTATATTCTAGTGGGAGTATCCCTCTCGTGCAGCGGTGCCTGATGGGAGAAATGCCCAGGTGATTCAGTTCCCCATGTAGTCCCCTACTGTACAACCCCTGGAATGTCTGTAGGGAAACCCCTAGCATGGGGAATCCCATAAATACTGTAAGCCTGTGAATAAAGCTCAGTTGACTCCCAGCCTATGTGTCGTCTAGTTCTTGGGAGGGAAGGATTGTATAACGCTACCTGGATTGTTGCATGCTGTACCTGCCTATTTGGATTATTACCTGTTTTCCTGTCTACCAGCGGAGACCCTGTGGATTAAACTACTTCGCCGCTACAGGGACCTTGACACAGCTCAAGATCTGGACCCCCGGGGCCAGCCCTGAGCCAGCCCACAAGGATGAAGTGTGTGTGTGTGTATAGTGGATGTAGAATGTGTGTCATGGATGCAGTGTGTATAGTGGATGTAGAATGTGTGTAGTGATTGCGGTGTGTGTGTCATGGATGCAGTGTGTATAGTGGATGCAGTATGTGTGTCATGGATGCAGTGTGTATAGTGGATGCAGATTGTACGTTTTGTGTAATGTATGTAATGTTTGTATGCATGCATTAGATGCAGAGTGTGTGTAGTGAATGTAGGTGTGTATAGTGAATGCAGAGTGTGTGTTTTTGTAGTGGATGTAGTGTGTATAGTGAATGTAGTGTGTATAGAGCATGTAGTGTGTTTGTAGTGAATGTAGTGTGTTTGTAGTGAGTGCGAAGTGTAGTGAGTGCAACGTGTGTATAGTGAATGCAGTGTGTGTGTGTGTGTAGTGCAAAGTGTGTTTAGTGAATGTAGTGTGTATAGTGAATGCAGAGTGTGTGTTTTTGTAGTGGATGTAGTGTGTATAGTGAATGTAGTGTGTATAGAGCATGTAGTGTGTTTGTAGTGAATGTAGTGTGTGTGTGTGTGTAGTGCAGAGCGTGTTTAGTAAATGTAGTGTGTAGTAAGTGAAACGTGTGTATAGTGAATGTAGTGTGTATGTGTGTAGTGCAAAGTGTGTTTAGTGAATGTAGTGTGTGTGTGATTGCAATGCCCCTCCTGCCGCGATCGCCAAGACCGGCGGTATGCAGCTGCGCAATGGTAATGGGTTACCACGGCAACGCTCTGATTGGGTCTCGTGAGATCCATGGTCTGCAGCTCTGCGACCACCAGGGATTTAAGGTAATTTTTTTGTCACCCCCCCTCTCCTCATCACCCCCTCCCTCTCACAATCACACCCCCCTCTCTTCATCTCGACTTTTTTTTTAATGTATTATCCGTGCCACATTTTTTATAAAGGTTAGTACCAATCACAACATGTTTCATTTAACATATGTGATATATATCACAGTAATTATGTATTTTATTGTCTCTAATGTAATTTACAAACTTAAAAATGGGAGGTGAAAGGGCCTCATAAGTGGAATAGCCTCTTTTCATCTAAATCCGGCACTGGGTCTGGGTGAGTTTCAGGTATTGCTCTACTGGACGTTTGTTTCCAGTCTGCGGGTGGTGGGGTTTTGTTAGTGTCTCCCTGCTTGGCAGTATACTGAGGTTCGTCCCAGTTGCTTTCCTCTGAGGTGAGGTCAGAGTCTTCCTGCGCGGGCACCATTTTGGAAGGAAACTGCAGCGGTGAGACTCGGAGCAAAGCCCCAATATATTTGGAGCGGAGCTTGGTTTTCTTTCCCATGTTATTAGGGACGCTTTTGGATAAGAATGGAACACTTTTAGTTTAGGTAGGCTGGTTGTTTTAATTATCTCTCTCGGGAGCTACCAACATGTGTGCTTCGTTCCATGGCAAGCTCTGCCCCTATACAGATCGTCTTAAAGGACCACTATAGTGCCAGGAAAACATACTCGTTTTCCTGGCACTATAATGCCCTGAGGGTGCCCCCATCCTCAGGGACCCCCTCCCGCCAGGCTCTGGGATGAGGAAAGGGTTAAAACATACTTTTATTCCAGCGCCGGGCGGGGAGCTCTCCTCCTCTTCTCCGCCTCTGATCCTCCCTTTCGGCTGAATGCGCACGCGCAGCAAGAGCTGCGCGCGCATTCAGCCGGTCTCATAAGAAAGCATTTACAATGCTTTCCTATGGACGCTTGCGTGCTCTCACTGTGATTTTCACAGTGAGAATCACGCAAGCGCCTCTATTGGCTGTCAATGAGACAGCCACTAGAGGATTTGGAGGCTGGATTAACCCTATTATAAACATAGCAGTTTCTCTGAAACTGCTATGTTTATAAAAAAAAAAGGGTTAATCCTAGAGGGACCTGGCACCCAGACCACTTCATTAAGCCTAGAGTGGTCCTTTAAAGCAGTGTTCCCCAACCCCCGGGCCGCGGACCGGTACCGGTCCGTGGATCAAACGGTACCGGGCCGCCCAGGGGTGTGGGGTGTGCGAGCCTGCCGGCTAATGCAGGGCTGGCATTGCCCAAGTGCCAGCCCAGCAATGTGCCTGCGGACCGGAGGGGAGATCAGAGATCTCCCTCCCCGGTCTGCAGGCACTGTGCTGACAGCCGGCAGGGGAGGGAGTGAGAGAGGACCCGGGAGCTCTTACCTGCAGCTCCTCCGGGTCCTCCTCTCGCGAGATTTGGAGCGTTGCCGCGGTAACCACGGCAACGCTCCAAATCTCGCGAGAGTGAACTCTAGACCTGTAACTGGGCTAGAGTTCACCTCACCACCACCGGACCACCAGAGAATCCCCACCGGACCACCAGGGACTAAGAAATGTCCCCCCTCCTCCCAGTAAAGGTAAGAAGGGAGGGGGGACATGAATATATTAATTTTAATTAAATACATTTTAAAAAAGCCTCCTTACCCCCCATACACACACTGCCCCATACACACACTACACACACTGCCCCACACACACACTACACACACTGCCCCACAAACACTGCCCCATACACACACTACACACACTGCCCCATACACACACTACACACACTGCCCCACACACACACTACACACACTGCCCCACAAACACTGCCCCATACACACACTACACACACTGCCCCATACACACACTACACACACACACTACACACACTGCCCCACACACACTGCCCCATACACACTACAAACACTGCCCCATGCACACACTACACACATTGCCCCACAAACACTGCCCCCATGCACACACTGCCCCACAAACACTGCCCCCATGCACACACTACACACACTGCCCCATGCACACACTACACACATTGCCCCACAAACACTGCCCCATACACACTACACACATTGCCCCACAAACACTGCCCCATACACACTACACACATTGCCCCACAAACACTGCCCCCATGCACACACTACACACACTGCCCCACAAACACTGCCCCATACACACACGACACACATTGCCCCATACACACACTACACACACTGCCCCACAAACACTGTCCCCATACACACACTGCCCCACAAACACTGCCCCATACACACACTACAAACACTGCCCCACAAACACTGCCCCATACACAGACTGCACACACTGCCCCACAAACACACTACACACACTGCCCCATACACACACTGCCCCATACACACACTGCCCCATACACACACTGCCCCATACACACACTACACACACTGCCCCCATACACACACTGCCCCATACACACACTGCCCCATACACACACGACACACACTGCCCCCATACACACACTGCACACACTGCCCCACAAACATTTCCCCCATACACACACTACACACACTGCCCCACAAACACTGCCCCCCACACACACACTGCAACTCTCACACACACTGCCACCCTCACATACACACTGCACCGCTCACACACACACACACACACAATTTTGAGTCTATGTCTTTATGTGACTGTGTTTGTGATTTTCTGACTATGTATGTGTCTGCGTGTTTTTTTAATATATGTGACTGTTTGGTTTTTTTTTGTCTTATTAAATCAAAACAAGCGGGCCACGGAAAAATTATCAAACGTTTACCGGTCCGCGGCGATAAAAAGGTTGGGGAGCACTGCTTTAAAGTATAGATAGGGCTTTCTTTAAATACTTAGTATACTTGTGCCTATACTAGAGGACATTCAAGCCAACCTATGGGACTTTAAAGCGCACAGTTCTGAGAATGGCATTGAATGTCCTAAGGGCTGTTAAGGGGTTAAATGTTTATATATTATTATTTTTGTAATTTTTATCTATATAAGACATTAAAAAAGGATTATAACCAACTCAGTGTGTCTATGTAACTTTTGATTATAGCAACTTTATCTCGCTTTTTTCTATGGCATAAAATATTTGTCAAATCTAGCTCTTTGTTTTGCGATTTGTTTATATTTTGTCTCTGGAAATTAATTTAGCATGTTGCTAAATTAATGCTTAAGAACTTATATCTCTCAACTATTTTGTTTAGAGGGTCAGTCCAGATCTGATTTTTAAACCCTGTCTTCAGCAATCACAACACAAACTAGTTTAATGCTATTCTCTACTATGGCAACTCAGACCTTTGTTATGTGTAAGCCCTTGCCTATTCTCTACTATGGCAACTCAGACTTTTGTGCAACCCTGGAAGGAATAGCCAACAAGACAACAGTCAGCCTGGTGCACATGCAAGCCATACTATCATTTCACTCTTCTTGGACCATGTCAGTAATCACTGATGTATTTTGAATTAACCAAACTATGCCCTCCCATGCTATCCCATCACAATCCTGTCCATGCCATGAAGTCCACCCATAATTTGGGCCATGCCTAGTTTGTAACAATTTACACCTGAATATTCAGAGATCAATGTAACTAGATAACTAAAGAACATGAACAGAACATGATTCTTTTTTATTTTCATATTCTTTTATTTTTTTTCAACGAAATACAGCATTTTTGGTATGTTCGACCTCTCACTGAAAACAGTTTGCACCACTTTTCAATGTCTTGTAAAATATCTACAAATAAAGAATAATAGTAATAAAAAAAATAAACAATTATATTTATTACTCTGGAAGAATTCAGGTTCTTCTGCAAATTAGTTTGTGAAAATGCAAAACATTCTGATAACTCACGGAATTGTTGTATACATTTGTTTATACTTCTGTAGTCATATTAAGGTCAGGTTGGCCTTGAAATATAAACAGGATGCGACTAATTGGGAGAAGAATTCCATATAGATAAAGTACATGATTTTAAAAGCTATGCGTCTCTATTTAATTGAAGAGTGCCTTTTTTTTTTTTTAAAGGAATAATGAAGTAATTTTGGTGTAACACATGTAAGCATTTTACTTATGTATTTATCCATTATAGAATAACAAATACAATCTTAAGAGTGACAATCTATTTTACTCCATACCAACAGAATAGAAAATAAAATGCAGAAAAAAAAAACAATAACAAAAGAAACCATTCTAGCAACCGATATGAGGCATAGAAGTCCAGTTTAGAGGACCTGTCCCTTGAAGAGGATGTCTTTGCAACACCTATCTTGGTAACATGTTTTAAAGGGAAGGGACTTAAGGCAGAAAAATAGCAATTGTACTTCCTCTTTGACATTGCAATTGTGTGGCTTCAGACATCTTGCACATGCTTTGGAATAGGCAATGGGAAGTCTATGAAAGCTCCTGCTAATTCATGGAAACCTCAACACATCTTGTCACACATGCATGTAGGCATCTGTTGCACATCACATGAGAGGATTTTCTTACCCATCTCTTGTTGCATGTGACAGATATTAGGAGAAGTAAATAATGTATTCTGGTTTGCAAAGGTTATGCCATAAAATGTCAACCTCCTCTAAAATGAATGATACATATGCATACACAAAAAAAACTATTATGTGCAAGAGATATCATCCAAACAGTTAATACAAATATTGGAGCTGTTTAAAGGATAACTTAAAAAGTGGAAGTAAATCTTTCAATCGAGGATCATTTTAACATATAATTGCTCCCAGGGCAGTAAATATGTAATGATAGTGATAAATTGTTTGTGTGTATGTGTGTATATATTGGGAGCTATTATAATATTATTTATCTTTTTTCCCTTGCTTCAGTATCTATATTTCTTGGAGGTCCATGGTTGTCATACCCCATCTCTGCAGCCGCTCTGTCTGCTGTAATTTCGCATGCCTGGCCAAACTGCTGTCTTTACTGTCAGATCATTGGCGTGAGCAATTCTTGCTTTTGGAGTAGCACAGTGACTATTCTTCCCGGCGGAGTGTTTTTTCCTCTTCTCTGTCAGTCAGTGCTCTGCTTAGACCTATGTTGTGCAGGAACCCAGGTCTAATACCGAGGATCGATTGACAGGTTGGTGAGGGACCAACCAATTAAATCAAATGGAAATAGTTAAGTGTTCTGTTATAAACGTGGTGCAAAACTGTAAAAGGGGACGACTACCCAATGCCTTCTAGTTCCCCTGGATTCCATAGTGATTGCTCAACTTTTAGTACCTTGGATACATTTTAGAATAGAACACTTTGATAAGTAAGCCCTATACATTTGGTGGCACGTCTGCTAGCACAAAGTAGAGATGACATTAATTGCTCTTTATTTTAAGCCCAAGTTTTGAGGACATGACTGGTAACATTTTAAGGACAGCTGCCATCAAATTTTTACTTCTTCTGTTAGATTTAATAAAGCTTGATTCACTTTTTTTTGACACATTGATTTTTTGACATTTTTTTTTTATCTGTCTGTGCAGCCATGTCGGATTATGCTCAACTTGTCTGCTGCTGCAATTGCTCAGTGTGAACCTAAAGGTTGAGCAGTTGGTCAAATAAGTTGGTAAAATCTGTCTCAACATGGCTACTCAGATGACAGGGGGGTAGAGAGTCAGGCTAGTGACACAATTGTGGACCACATGAAATGAGGGAGGGCTTTCTTTAATAGCAGGTCAGTCTGGCGTGAATACACACCAGACCTCCTGCCTATCTTTTACAGGCAGGCCCTATCTTTTACAGGCAGGTCCCAAAAAGAGCTTCAAGGGAACTAAGTTGAGGCGGTGAAAAATTAACAGAAAATCGGTACTGTCCTTCCAGAATCGAGAGGGTTTGGAGGCATGGCCTTGCAGGCGGGTACAGCATCATTGAAGATAAAGAGTCAGTATGCAAAGCCTCATTTTGTTGTATTTCATTTCATTTTATGTCCATGTCAAAAAAGCAGGCTAGCAAAATCACCCACCTGATAGCTCAGATTTATGGAGTTCTCCTACTGGCCAGCGTGTCTTTCTTTCCTTGACAGCACACTGATGGTGGTGCCTAGGTATGTTTGTTGGTTGCCTGGTCCACATCAGGTCCACGATTTGTGGTTGATCAGGCTGTGTTCTTCATTGATTTACTGATGTACACAGGGCAGGGAAGCAGCTTGGAGTGGTAAGAGATAGTATGTGGTTGTGTAGCTGTCTGTGTATGGAACTGTGTAGCTGAGTGTGTTTGTGTTTGGGAGTATGTAGCTAAGTGTACAAGGGAGTAAGACTTTGTGTGTCTATGTGTATGAGTGCTTCTCTGGTAAAACCGAAGTGCAGCCCTCAGATATGAGGACAATGACAACAACCTACAGGTAAACAGACATTGAAACCACTTACACCCATAGTGCATACAGGGCCGGTGCTAGGATTTTTGACTACACAGGCGAAGATGCATTTTGACGCCCCCCTCCCCCGCACCCAAAAAAATCCAATGCATCTTCACCTCTGTGTCTCGTAGCCCCCCTTTTGAATTTTACCCCCATTAGTGTTGCATATCCACTCTCTTACCCCTCTGGTCCCTTTGTGCCTGCACCCCCCTTTAGTGTGTCTCATACAACCCATCTTATGTATTTTTTCCCCGTCAGCCCCTTTCTTCCCCCCAGTCCTTTTCTATCTCTCTTTTTCTCCCATATAGACATAGACATAGATACAGGCAAAAATACATACATGCACAAATACACAAACATACAGACACATAGCCATACAAGCACAAAGACATAATTAGTCAGGCACACAGTCACAAAGATATACAGACACACAGTCATAAAAGGCACACAATCAAACAAACACAGTCATACAATTTACACATACAGGTACATTGTCGTACAAACACAAACATACATTCATACAGACACAGGCACACACAAAAATACAGACACAGACAAAGAAACAGAGATTGGCATATAGAGAAATACATACACAGTGATACAGAGACATACATACGCAGACAGTCATAAAGAGACATACAGACAAGGCATACAGAGACATACATACACAGACAAACAAAGAACCCTGCACACTGATACCGTGTAAATGCTCCGGCCATCCACAGTGATAGATGCTCCGTGTCAGGCAGTCATCGCTGGATCCACCGGTAAAGTCTTCAAAAGGAATAAACGCAGGCAATACTCCAATAGTAAGGATGGTATATTTATTGATAGGTGAACCACCCCAAAGAAAGTGTGACGTTTCAGCTCAGCAGAGCCTTAATCATGCAATAATGCTCTGCTGAGCCAAAACGTTGCACTTTCTTTGGGGTGGTTCACCTATCAATAAATATACCATTATTACTATTATAGTGTTGCCTGCGTTTATTCCTTTTGAATACATACACAGATCGTCATACAGAGACATACAGACTGTATGACGGTCTGTGTATGTACACAGGATGGCTAAAGATAGATCCCCATCTGTCGTGCAACTTCAACAATGCTTTGAAAGCTGGGGCTCTACCGATTCCCCATGCTTGCAGGATTGTATTTAGCACGTTGCAGTATTTGTGTGTTTGACTGTAAGCATGTGTTTGTATAGAGTATGTTTGTGTGAATGTAGGGGTGAGTTTGTATGTAGTGTTTGCGTTTGAATGCAAGCATGCATTTACATGTAGTGTTGGGTTTTTGAATGCAGGTGTTTGTTTATATATAATTTTGGTGTCTGATACAGACGTGTGTTTGTATGTAGTGTTGACATTTGAATGCAGGGGTGTGTTTGTATGTAGTGTTGAAGATTGCATGCAGGTGGTTATTTGTGTGTAGTGTTGGTGTTTGAATGTTGAGATGTATGCACATATACACATACACTGCCACACACGCACACACACTGATACACATACACGAAGATACACACACTGACACATATGCAGATACACAAACTGATACACATTCAGATAGACAGACACACATATACAGATACACACAAACACTGACAGACATACAGACACACTGACAGACATACACACACGGACACTGACAGACAGAAACACACACAGACACACTTAAAGAACAGATATATACATACACAGACACACTGACAGACAGAAACACACACAGACACACTGACAGACATACACACACACACACACAAAGACACACTAACAGACAGACATACACAGACACACTGACAGACATATAGATACACACATACACACTGACAGACATACACACACACACGGACACTGACAGACAGAAACACACAAAACACTGACAGACAGACAGATATATACACACACAGACACACTGACAGACAGAAACACACAAAGACACACTAACAGACAGATATATACACACACAGACACACTGACAGACAGAAACACACACATACACACTGACAGACATACAGGCACACTGACAGACATACACACACGGACACTGACAAACAGAAACACACACAGACACACTGACAGACAGATATATACACACAGACACACTGACAGACAGAAACACACACAGACACACTGACAGACACACAGGCACACTGACAGACATACAGGCACACTGACAGACACACACACACACACACACACACAAAGACACACTAACAGACAGACATACACAGACACACTGACAGACAGACATACACAGACACACTGACAGACAGACATACACAGACACACTGACAGACATACACACACGGACACTGACAGACAGAAACACACACAGGCACACTGACAGACATACACACACACACACACACACAAAGACACACTGACAGACAGACGTACACAGACACACTGACAGACAGATAGATACAGACAGACACACTGACAGACATATAGATACACACATACACACTGCCAGACATACACACACGGACACTGACAGACAGAAACACACAAGACACTGACAGACAGACAGATATATACACACACAGACACACTGACAGACAGAAACACACACAGACACACTGCCAGACATACACACACACACACACACACACAACGACACACTAACAGACAGATATATACACACACAGACACACTGACAGACAGAAACACACACATACACACTGACAGACATACAGGCACACTGACAGACATACACACACGACACTGACAAACAGAAACACACACAGACACACTGACAGACAGATATATACACACACAGACACACTGACAGACAGAAACACACACAGACACACTGACAGACATACAGGCACACTGACAGACATACACACACACACACACACAAAGACACACTAACAGACAGACATACACAGACACACTGACAGACATACACACACGGACACTGCCAGACAGAAACACACAAGACACTGACAGACAGACAGATACATACACACACACAGACACACTGACAGACAGAAACACACACAGACACACTGACAGACATACAGGCACACTGCCAGACATACACACACACACACACACACACACACACAAAGACACACTAACAGACAGATATATACACACACAGACACACTGACAAACAGAAACACACACAGACACACTGACAGACATACAGGCACACTGACAGACATACACACACACAAAGACACACTAACAGACAGACATACACACACATACATGCTGATCAAAAAATACACTTTTCTAGCCAAAGACAGGAGGGTGGCTTACCTGGGGACTGCTGGCTCAGGTAGTTGGGAGTTGGAGCTAGTCCTGCCCAGCCCCCCTCCTATCTGCAGTCTTCTTGGGAGGAAGTCCTCCCATGCTCACATGAAGGTGGCCAGCGGTAGCACCGCCCCTGCTGGGCGCGCTGTGTGCTACAGAGGGAGCAGGGATATGACGTGTTCATATCCCCGCCCCCTCCACACAGTCCGCGGCAGGAAGGAAAACTGGTCTGTGGGAATGCTGCTGCCGCTCAGCCACGCTACAAGAAGTGACCGGCAGGAGAGGGGAGCTGTGCGCTTCCCTCCTGACGGTCACCCCGACATTTGCGCCCCCCGGGCCGGTGCGCCCTAAGGCGGCCGCCTGTGCCGCCTTATGGACGCGCCGGCCCTGAGTGCATTGTGCTCTTTGTTTATCTAATATAATATGTCAAGTTTTTTTTCTATACGTTGCAAAAGCCTTTTAAATCATTCCAATTTGATGCATGTTTATCATGATACATGTTATATAAGACAGATGGACTGCAGGTAATTGTTCTAGAATGGTTTGCCGACTTACAATGGAGGGGTACCGTGGCACTCCTAAGACCATAACTACTACAGGAAAACTTGATATCGCCATGACTTGAGAATGGCAGATTAACATTAATTTAATTCAGTGGTTTGTATTTAGTTGTTTTTTGTTTTTTGCAACCAATATACTTTATTTCCAGTTATTAAAGGGACACTACAGTCACCAGAACAACTACAGTTTATTGTATTTGTTCTGGTGTGTAGAATCATTCCCTTCAGGCTTTCTTTTTAGAGAAATTGCAGTGTTAACATTACAGCATAGTGATAACTCCTCTGGCCACTCCTTAGATGGCTGCTAGAGCGGCTTCCTTGGGTAGTGCTGCAGAGTAAACAGCACTGCCATTCAGTGTCTACACCCTCTGCATGCTGAAACTGAACTTTTCTCATAGAGATGCATTCAATCAATTAATCTCCATAAGGATATGTTGATTGGACAGGGCTGTGTTTGACTTGTGCTGGCTCTGCCCCTGATCTGCCTCCTTCACAGTCTCAGCCAATTCTCTGAGGAAGCATTGTGATTGACTCAGTCCACCACTTCTGATGATATCGGCAGTTCAGAGGCACACAGGGGCAGAGCTAGCAGCTGCAGACTTGAATACAAGTAATATTTTACTATATTTAGGGTGGCAAGAGGGAGCCTGGGGACATGGTGGCTTTAACACTATAGGGTCAGGAATACATGATTGTATTCCTATAGTGCTCCTTTAAGTTCTCCTGTTGAGGTTATGTTACAAACATAAGCAATAAGTTAATTGGTAAATACGATAAATTCTCAGAATAAACACTATGCTGCTACAAAACAATAACTGTATTTCTATGTGTAGGGAGCTGTTTAAAGATTATAATTAGATAAGAAAAGGTGCTTTCTGGTACAAAATCCTACATTTTGAGCATTCAGCTGCAATAACCCATTGGATTGAATGATTTTTACCCTAAATTTTGTGTTTTGCTTCTGGGTTACACTGGGTTTGCCTTTTAACATAAAACAAATGATAGTATTATACTCAACAATCTCTCACATAAACAAACAGTCACATTATTGTGGTAATGAGGTTGGGAGTAATTCTTGTCCCCTGTGAGAGGTGAAAGCATTATTTGCCAGGATAGAAAATTAGCCATATGTAATTTCATGAATTATAAACAGAGAATGTATAAGACTTGCACAAGAAAAAAATGCATCTATTTTATTGGCAAAAAAATACAATTAAATTGGTATCAGAATACATTACTATGAGTGCCCAGGATAATAGTGGTTGTCTCTGGAAGAAGACCTGTTTGTGAATCTAACATAAATAAGAATCTAAAAGGTTCTAGGTTAAATTCCTTTAGAATTTGAGAAGACATTTTTTTACTTTGCTATTGATGAGTGTTGAGTAAAAAGTACAAGAGGTGCACTTCCTCAATCAGAGACCAACTGAAACTGTCTGCAGGTTTATCAAAGCTTGCTGGTGACGGTTGATACACCAACATATCTGTCTTAAGATTACTTGAAATCTTTTTTTTACAGGATTTGGTTCAGAGAGAGAACATTTGTGATAAGCATCGAAAGCTATCACTGACTGGAATGAGTTTTGACGTGTTGAGAAAAATAAAAATTAAATATAAAGCAGGGCTGCCCAACTTGCGCCCCCCCAGATGTTGCTGAACTACAACTCCCATGATTCCCTGGCTGTTTCATTGAAAGAATCATGGGAGTTGGAGTTCAGCAACATCTGGGGGGCCGCAGGTTGGACAGGCCTGATATAAAGTGTTCTTTCAACAATCTCTTTAATTTGTTTATTCAAAATGACAGTTCCTGAAAAGCAAAAATATATATATTTAAAAATATTTAGTTGCATTATATTATTATGTATTAAAGTATTATGTTATACACACACAATTAAATACTTTTTTTTTTTTAAGAAAGGCAAAAATATACTCAAAAATGGTAACACACATTATTATCAGAAATTAATCAAGCATCAAATATTTAAAAAGCTACCAATCAGAAAGAATGTTTAATGCATGCTGGCAAATATGTAGTTCACACGAGCCATAAAGTGAAAATGATCATAAAATATAGACTAAACTATACTGGGTTTTTTTTTATTCTGGGAAATATTATTTTCTAATGATCTAACATTCCCAATGCATTATTTGTATTGACCTGACGTATACAAGTATTCATAATTTCAAGAATATTTTGAATACCAGATATCCAAACCCCTTCATCCGTAATTATGTAATTGTGGTCTACATTGCCATGTAGAATGTTTGAGCATCAGCAGACATTTTGATTCTAACAGTATTTTGTGTGAAGTAGCTCCCTGTGGGCAAATACATTTGTTATTTTAATGAGGTCAAAATATGCGGATTATGTGTGGGTTAAAATCAATATTTTTCTCACTACTTGAAAAATGGTGCAGTAAAAAGAAGTCATTTCTCAATTACATATCATGGCCTTCTGGAAAGCCAAGTGTTTCCAACCACCCAATAAGTGTGGTTATACATTCCACTGAATACGTTGTCAGGTTTAGAAACAAAATGTTTCACACATCCTGCACCCCATAAAAACCCCAAGGTGTGCATTCTTTCTGTAATATTTGCACAGGTTTGGAATGTTGATTAGCCAATCACATTACACTGTGCATTAAAGTCATCACTCTATATAAATAAACATTAGATTTTCGAACCTCCTGCTATGACAAACTATTCTTCAAAGCCAAACTATATCCCTTAGCTAGTGTAAACAGTGTAATAGGAAAATGAACCATCAACAGTACAAGGGCTTTCCTTTTAAAAGTTGGCAAAACTCCCTACAGACCATGGCTATAATTTTAGCATGTTTTTCTGGTTTAAATTAAATATTACTTATTGGACAGTATATCTTACGATGATGCAAAAGCTAGTAGTAGAAATGGAAAATCATATAATGTAGTTTCATATTGAGAAAACAAACTGTCTAGAGAAGGATCAATGGGGGAAAAAGGATAATGGGAAAAGATATGGTTATTGGGTGTTTTTTTTTTAATTATTATTTTTTTTCTCCAATCTCACTAACTATATTAAAAAAGTAATTCATTTTAGGAAGAAATGCTCTCCAAAGAGTGACGTTGATCACATTATGTTATGCAAGGGATCTAAAATATGTTAACTTTGACATCCTTTACTATATTAAGGTGCAGGCAGTGTTAATATGTCAAGTTTTTGTGGAGTGTATTATTGTTAGGTTGTGGGATTATTGGCAGGATTAGGAGGTGCATTATTGGTAGTATAATGGTTTGGATTAGTGGTTAGTGATGTCCCGAACGGTTCGCTGGCGAATAGTTCCTGGCGAACATAGCGTGTTCGCGTTCGCCACGGACGGCGAACATATGCGATGTTCGGTCCGCCCCCTATTCGTTATCATTGAGTAAACTTTGACCCTGTACCTCACAGTCAGCAGACACATTCCAGCCAATCAGCAGCAGACCCTCCCACCTTCTAGACAGCATACAATTTCGATTAATTCGGAAGCTGCATACATTTTTTTTTGTATTATTTTTTTTGTGTGTTTATTATACATTATCCCCCATAGCCAGTAACCTGTGTTTATTATACATATTCCCCCCCATAGCCAGTAACCTGTGTTTGGGAGGGGACCTAATGTACTCCCCCTGGCCCCCACCCCTGTGTGGTGGGTGGGGGCCCTAAACAAAAGTAAGGGGGGAGGACCTAAAGTATCCCCCTACCTACCCCCCTCACCCTAAAAATAATGAGGGGGGGGACCTTTAACTAAGAACCTGTAAAGAAAAAGAAAACAAACTTACCATTGGATGTTTTCTTTCTTCTAAAATCTTCTTTTTTCAGCCCCAAAAAGGCCAAATAAAAAAACATAATAACCGACGCAATTATAAAAAAAAATAAAAAAAATAATCCATCTTCACCCATGGAGGGCTCCGCGCAGACTGAGCTCTGCAGGGCGGGCTTATAAAGGGGTGTGTTTGAATGTAATGCTGTCTTTTAAATGTGAATGTACATTTTTGTGTTTGTATATAATTTTGGAGTTTCAATGCAGGGGTGTTTTTGCATGTAAAATTTGTGTTAGATTGCAGATGTTTGTTTGCATGTTGTGTTGGTGTTTGATTGCTTGTATGTATACCATTAGTGTTCAGGAGGATGGCTTGCTTGGAGACCTGAGGTTGATGGGAGTGCGAAGTCTGGAGCAGCTCTCTGGTTGCTCCTTTCCCCACTGTTCCTCTGTGGTTCTTCTGCGCATCCTCTCTCCCATGTGGCACTCTCAGTAAAAAGCTTGGAGGAAGTGACATCCTGTCACTTCCTCCCAGCCGGACGATATTACAGGGGCCCGATCAGGCTCTTAAAGGGCCTCAGCATTAGACCAGGCTCTTGTTTAGCAATAAGGCAGTAATATGGCCCTAAGTGCCTGGACAACCCGATGGGCCCCAAAAGCGTGCGGGACCCGGTGCAGATGCACCAACGCTAGTTCAGCAACTGGAGACATAGGGGAGAGGGACTGCAGTGGAGGAAAGGGTATAGGGGCTGCAGTGGAGGCAGGAGATTTATGGACTGTAGTGGAGGTGGGGGGATAGGGGATAAAGTGAGAAAATAGGGGATAAAGTGGGGGCAGTGGGGAAAAGGCTGTAGTGGGTATAGGGGGCATAGGGGCTGTACTGGGGGCATTGGATAATAGGGGTTGTAGTGAGTGCAGGGGAAGCTGTAGTGTGTCCAAGGAGTAATAGGGGCTGCAGAGGACTGGAGATGGGGGCAGGGAGGTAATAAAGTTTCTATTGAGTGCATGAGGGTCGGGGCTGTAGTTGGTGCAGGGAGTAGGAGCTATAATGGATGCAGGGTGTTTAGGGCTCTTAAAGGGTACCTGGGGACAGGGGCTATAGTGGGTGCACAGGGTAGTCGGGTTCTAGAGGGTACCCGGGCTGTAGTGGCTGTAGTGGCTGTAGTGGATAGGAGCTGTAATGGGTGCAGTGTTATAGGGGCTCTAGAAACTACCTGGGGGGTAGGGGCTCTAGAGAGTACCTGGGGATAGGGTCTGTAGTGGGTGCCTGAGGGGTAGGGGCTGTAGTGGGTGCCTGGGGGGTAGGGGCTGTAGTGGGTGCCTGGGGGGTAGGGGATGTAGTTGGTGCCTGGGGGGCAGGGGCTGTAGTTGGTGCCTGGGGGGCAGGGGCTGTAGTTGGTGCCGGGGGTATGGGGACTCTTAAAAGGTACCTGGGGGTAGGGGCTATAGTGGTAGCTGGAGGTATAGGGGCTCTAGAGGGTACCTAGAGGTAGGGGTGTAGTGGGTGCAGGGGGTAGGAGCTGTAGTGGGTACAGGGGCTAAAGGGGCTCTTGAGAGTACCTGGGGGTAGGGCCTGTAGTGGGTGCAGGGGCTATAGGGGCTGTAGTGGGTGCCTGGAGAGTAGAGGCTGTAGTTGGTGCCTGGGAATAATAGGAATTGTGTAAGGGTATGGGGGTTTGGTTGATAAGGGGGGTGGACGGAGAGGAGCTGCTATGGGGCAGTAGTGGAGGAGATTAGAAACTTAAAATACTTTTTTTTAAAAAGGATAAAACAACAATAATTTACTCCCCCCTCCCTGGCCAAAGGTAAGTCTCAGGGAGGGGGGAGTAAATTATTGTTGTTTTATCCTTATCCTTGGTGGTTCCTGGCCATGGTATGTCATGGGAAGCGCAGGGCACAGAAGCTACTACATGCTGCCTATAACAGAGATCCGGGCAGCTCCGCCTCTGCCGATTTTTTACATCCACACACAGACAGGCACACTGAGAGGCAGCCTAGGGGTCTTTGGAACGGCCCCTTAGTTGTCCATCAGTGTGCCCTGCTGGGGCAGCGTCAGCAATGTGGAAAAGCAAGGGGAAGAAGAATTTCATCAGCAGGGGGCCTGCAGAAGGCTTGTTGAACTCCCCAGCTCAGCCATTACTTTCTTGCACCACGGACGGGCCCCCAAGAGCCTCAGGCCCTCGGACCATGGTCGATTTGCCCAAGTTCTCAGTCCACCCCTGGCGGTGTCATCAACGTATCATTCATACATTCACACTTACACTCCACTCTGAACAACATCTGTGGCCAGCTTGCAAACTCAAGATGGGCACGTAGGGTATAAAATTCATGAAATTGAAAAATCCATTGTGCTTAATCAGGGCCAAAATCTAAATTTGAGCGAGTTTCTTTTTATTGTAATCAGTTGAGGTATTTAATTTTATATTTATCTATTTGTTTATGTATGTAACTATTTTTGTTTATGACAAATTTTCCTTTATTAGGTTCTGTTGTCTGGTATAAGAATCGCATTCCCCGAACAGACCTGTTTCATGAGATTTCTGATCTCAAAAATGTTTTGCTAAATGGTGTTTGTTTATTTTTAAATCTTATTTGGTGGAGTACCATAAGGCACCCGATGTATAAATTGTCTTGGTGGTGACAGATTTCGATGCTAGATATAAGTGAGGCTGTTGTTAAGCGGGATTTTTTTGCATTATTCTGGGTCAAGTATAAATAAATGGTGATTTGTAGCCCTTTTACCCACTGAACTAAGTCATGTGCCCCTTATAGTTGAAGAGTTCTTGACAGGAAAAATGAATCCAGTGGTTTATGATATTTCTTGTAATTAGCCTTCAGCATGGTAGTTCTTAAGCTAATAAAGCAAATGTAAGTAAATGTATGGCATAATCAGCATACATTTTATGGCACCCCTCTACGGAAATACACCTGTGTGGTCTTGGAAATTAATTTGCAAACGCATATATGAATAGGTAAAATGTTATGCTTCCCAATAAAAATTATTACAGCTTGCAAATAGCTCTACCATAAACTAGGCTCACATTTTCACAGCTAACACTTTGGGTTGATTGTGAACACAAGAGTTCCTGGTATCACTAGTTACAATAAGCTTAAAGAATTAATTCCCGAGAAGTTAAAAATAGAAATATGCTGAGGTCAATTTTAACCTTTTAAATATATAGATACATACATACATACATACGATGTAACTGAGAATTCCCTATTTTCAAAAAATAAATAAATAAATATATATATACATAGATGTGTATATATATATATATATATACACACAACTCTATATATATATATATATATATATATATAATATATCTATATCTATATCTATCTATATCTATCTATCTATATTTGAAAATAGGGAATTCTCAGTTACATCATATGTTTTTGAGAAATGAAGCCAAATTGGTATCAGATTTTATGTGTTTCAAGAAAATCCTGCGGCATTAGTCTGACATTGAATGAATGAATAAGTTGTTTAAAGTGCAGACGTGTGATATTTTTTTTGTTATAAATGGTGCACTGACTGCAAGAAACAGCTGGGCACAGAGTGCATGAAATAACCAGGAAAATGACCTAACCTTTTAAATATATGTATAAGGATTAGAGTAAACATGCCACTCTTGTATTTACAACAGCCAAAATTGCCTTAATTTGTGATGCAATACTAGCACAAATATTGATTTTGTAACTTTTATTACTTTGTGTTTATGTTTAAAGGGACTCTGTTATCCACACAAGGGTGACAAGTTCAGCTTGAATTAACCATCTAAATCTGATTCATACCACGTATGGACAAATGATAGACATACAGCTGTTGTGGACCTAAAATCTCATGATCATTTTTCAGCATTAAGGCTTTGTAACTCCACAGCAAAGATCTACTTTTGGTGACCCCTGGTGATAAATTGGTGAACCATTGTGATGATAAACAGTTTGACAAAAAATGGCATATAGTGGCATGGTGCTTAGACTGCCCCATCTAATAACACCTATTTTTTTCATGATAGCATGAAGCTATATCCATATGCTACAGGTAGTGGTCCGTTTTGTCTTCACAATAGCTAAATCTGATTTTTTAAATCAGGATAGTTCGACTTTCTGAGTCACAGCTGGGAGTTTTGAAAATCTGAGGCTAGGAAAACTACACTGTCAGAATCAACATTAAAATTCCATTTTAAGTATTTTTTTATCATCTTTTCAAGAAAAAATCCCCATTGAGAATGCTATGTTATGAATTCTCCTTGATGTGAGTCGAACCTCATACGTAATGAATGGATATTTCAAATCATATGAATTGAACAGTTGGAAAATAGCATTTAGATATGTAATTGTAATACTTGTATGATCTAGGACAAGGATAGGCAACCTTCGGCACTCCAGATGTTGTGGACTACTTCCACCACAATGCTCTTACACCCATAATGCTGGGAAAGGCATCATGGGAGGTGTAGTCCACAACATCTGGAGTGCCGAAGGTTGCCTATGCCTGATCTAGGATATACATGACAATTAGAGTAATCACAATGTATTCTTCCCTAAACACTTTTTAAATAAATACATTTAGCTTTTTTATTGGTTATATACACAACAATGACTGATCTCTGATTTGATAGCCTAAACATGTCTCGGTTTGTGAAAGCGTCTACTAAATTACTACACATGAAAGTTTACTCAAACCGCCATGACCACTTCTGCTTTAAATAATAGTTTGTATGAATTTGTATGTGCAGTGTTTCTGCTTGAAGCAATGTATACAGATATATTTGTAGTGTTGTGCCGGAGCTAGTTACATGTGACTAATGTTACAACTCTGAAAAAAAATATGTCTTTTGCCTATGTGCACAGCGCACTGGAAACAGATGTAATGAGATTCTACATTTGTAAGCAGCGCTGTGAGCAAGGGAAGTCTCTGTTACCCCTTATTCACAACTCTCCCTACCTCCCTCCATTTGCTGAAATAGCCAATAGTCAATAATCAAATGCTACTCTATGAGGGAATGAATGATGTATTTTACCAGTCTCCATTCCCGCTACCTACAACATTACAAGCAAGAACTCCACACCCTCCCTGAGACATTGTGCTCTTTGGGTGCCGCAACTGCTGCTCCATTGTTTGCACAATTCATATACAGGCAATCGGCATCAACCTAGATCCAGCATTTCACCTACTTTTTAATCCAAAGGCAGCCTCTTTTGTACTCTACTCCATCAATGCTGAAGGGCTGACCCCTCCTCACAAACAGATGGTGCTTTTGGAGGAAGTCTCATCTGGCTGCTATCATCTGTGTCTAAGTTCTATGCCCACCACTACCCTATTGCCAAGCATGTCATATCCCCAACAAAGACCAAGGAAGCTTTGATACTGTTGCATTGTGATTACTGAATGACAAATTTCTTGACATAGATGATCACCTCTTGATATTAGAAGGATTGCTTATGACTGAACAGGAAACCATTGCTTCACTGTATACCCCAAATGATACACAAATACCCTTTGTAGAAAAATCTTCCAAAGGTTTCAAAAGACACAGAAAGGTTGCCTTAACATAGGCGGCAATTTTAACTGCCTCCCTGACCTCTTACAAGATACTAGGGACATGGCTCACCATCCAAGGATTACTTTATAGGGTAACACTTCAGGAACCTACTTTGTTTTTTTAACTCTGAATCCTTGATACTTGATCTTTGATAAAATATATAAAAAATATTTAAGGGTTGACCTTTGCCTTACAGCACCATAACTATGAACCTTTTCAGAAGCAAATATAGGGGTCAACAATTGGTCAGATCACACACCTACATCAACTGCTATGACTATTCTCCACCTCTCCAAGGATTATGGGTCTTGGAGATTGAATTAAACTCTTAAACATGATAGCCAAATACACAAGACTCACACACAAACACTAGAGAATTATGTTTGTTTTAACCCCACTTCAGAAATTTCTATTTCAGACCTTTTCCTATAGTGCCAGGAAAACAAAGCTGTTTTCCTGGCACTATAGGTTTCTAAGGAGCCCCCCTCCCTCGCGC
Source organism: Pelobates fuscus (assembly GCF_036172605.1). Taxonomy (NCBI): domain Eukaryota; kingdom Metazoa; phylum Chordata; class Amphibia; order Anura; family Pelobatidae; genus Pelobates; species Pelobates fuscus. The sequence goes on from NC_086318.1 coordinate 248,524,239, forward strand.
CCCCCCACCCCCTAAAACACCTTCACCCACGTACCTGAATCCAGCACCGATGTATCTCGGCACTGTGTCAGGCTCCGCCCAAGTACCTCCCTCACCGACGTCAGCTGGCGGGGGAAACCTAATGCACATGCGTGGCAATGGCTGCACTCCCCATAGGATTTCCCCATAGGAAAGCATGAATCAATGTTTTCCAATAAGGGACAATCTGATGCTGGAGGTCCTCATGCAGAGTGTGAGGACGTCCAGTGTCAGATAATGGACCAAAGGTCCATTTTGATTCCGGAAGTGCTCCTAGTGGCTGTCTGGTAAACAGTTACTGAGGGCAGACTTAGAGCGGCAATGTAAACATTGCAGTTCTCTAAGTGCAATAGGGACACAGCACCCAGACCACTTCAATTAGCTGAAGTGGTCTGGGTGCCTACAGTGTCCCTTTATTAATAATAATAATAAAAAAAAAATACATACACATTTGTATATCACATTATACTGTTGTGTCTGTTACTTTAACGTTTAGCTCAGTATATCCAGAAGTAGAGCTTTACAACTGATTTCTCCTTAATTTACAAGTGGTCTGAATTTTGTATACAGATACAACTGCTCTCTAGACATTATGGTTTTCCCATTTCCGCTATCTGATTGACACTTTACAACCTTTTCTGCAATATTTTACTTGATCCCACACTATATGCTTATTAAAATCCCCAACATACCAGTTATTGCCTCCTCTCTTGTTCCTGTTTTGGTAAATACTTATGGAAACAATGTGAATTTCCTCTTCTGTAAATATCTTATACCCTGACTGATCACTGCTGTTTACAGAACATTCTTATTATCTCTCAAAACTCTATACTTACAAAGTTCAACTTATATTTTCTATTCTCAATTTTCATTTACTTATAGCTCGCACAGATAATAAGAAAATATAATACCAGAGTGGATTTGTTTAAATCATGAATTTTAAATGTGGAAACTCATTCTGTAATACCTGCATCCAGTTAAAGATTTTGCATTTAGAACAATAACTTTTCAGATTAGTTTAACATTTATTTTAGAACTGGTTTTGTTGTATACCATTAGAAATACATAGATAATGTTGAAATTATTGCAAGGTGAATTATCTCAATTTTAATTAACTTAAATTTAAAGATGTTCATTGTTTGCATATGGAATTGTGGAACAATGGGCCTTTTTCTTTTCTGAATTTATGTTTATTGTATAATATTTTTGCTTAGAAAAAAGTTTATATTATCTTACCTGACACACGTTTAATTAAAGATATTCCATAGTGTAAGGAATACAGAAATGTATTCCTTACACCAGGGGTTCCCAATTATTTTTTCAGGTACACACACTGACACAGGTACACACAGGTTTATATTTGCATGACAGGTGTATTGTCGCCATCTGGGCAGGAGGAGATAGGTAAAACCCATAACCACCACCGCCCCCTTACCAATTTCCCCAAAGAATTCCAACTACTCAGGGTTATGGGTCAATATGTCTACAGCTTTTATTGAACATTGTGCATATATCAAACATTTAAAAGTCATTGCCGCGCCCCTACCCAACCATATGTCAACATACATATCCCTTACGTCATCAGTAATAATAAGGCAATGACCCATATGTAATATTCTTGTTACAATATAACAACCATTAATACATACATATACAATTTGACATAGATATATATATATATATATATACACCAATCATATTTTACATAACTTAACGCCTCCTGGTAAGGGGATACCCGCATACCCCTACCCCATCCAAGTTCCATACAAATGTATTGCCTCCTGGTAAGGGTATACCCGATACCCCCACCCCATCCAAATTCCATAACATGTATTGCTTCCTGGTAGGGGTATACCCGGATACCCCTACCCCACCAAGGCTCCGACCCACCGCCGGGCTCAAACCCCTAACTTAACACCAACATTATAACCAACCAACTGAACCATTCAGCCAAAACGTCCTTAATTCCTCTGTGGTCCCCCCCCGTGACTATTTATTCCTGTATATCCCCCTTAACTAACCCTGTCGCTGTGACAAAGCAGGGACAAAGAGAACTTAACCCAAGGGAGGAACCAACTCAAACTGGTAGGGAAGTTAATGGTGACTTATATTAGGCCACTCCCCCAATCAAACTTCAAAAACACACCCCTAGCTCTCCCCCTAAGCCGCCTCCAACCCCTGTCAAGGCCCTATTCCACTTATGCTGCTCAAGTTCCATGGGGCTACAGTCATCCTCCTGTTCACGTACCTTTGTATTCCTAATGCTTTAGTGTTTGCATATATTGCATGAATAAACAATCTCACGCTGTATAACTATTCCCTATTTCATGCTGAATAACCTTTAGACTATAATTATCATAGGCCTTGATTTAATTTGTTTGGACCAGTATTTCTTTTTTTTTTTAATTCTTTGTTTTTATTGTGCAGGTGTTTACAGGTCATCACAGTCGCCACAACAGCGTGTTTCAAAGGTTCACAAGAGTTAGGTAGTGGCATGAGCGTTTGCACATTTTTATATTTTGGACCAGTATTTCAAATTATCGCAATCTGTTAAAAAACTTTTCAAACTAGTTATGTACAAAAGTCCTAAATGGTGACTTATGTAGTTAAATCAGTAGAACAGTTATTTTTTTTAACAATTGTGATCATTTGAAATGCTGTTCCAAATAAATTAAATAGAAAACTCTTTCATGTAAATTAAAAAGAAAAATCTATTTAAATTAAATGTTTTTATTTGTTTTTTGTTTTTTTAAACTAATGCATGCAATCAGGTTTGGAATCCATTAATTAGGGCAATTTTTCAACCTATAGCAATGGCACAATATATAGGGTTTTACTCTGTCTTCATCCTTTCTTTGACAACCCACATGCATCGTAATCTATGAAAAATCTACTGGATCTATGGTCTTGCATGAATCTTCCGAACTATTTCTAGGTGATCATTATGATTTCACATCTAACTCACTGCTTTTAGTTTATTATCTAGTAAGACTATTTTGACTTTTTTTGAACCATGGAAAGTGAAGAAACAAGAACTTTTTCTGCATTTTCACGATTCCCTGCTGTAATGACATAAAAAACAAAAAACTGAAAGACTTTTACCACATTAATGGGAACGGAAGTAGTATAACCAACATAAGGTTAAAACATTTATGTTCTGCTAAACTGGAGTTTCTGTACCTGTTTTATAATCTGAAAACCACACTAGGTTTACCTAATACAATTAAGATAATTTTTCTGTCTTGTTTTACATCAGTGCCTCCAAATTCTAACGATCTGAATGTACACTAGATAATGAATAGTAATGGCTGTATTTCTGCTCTTCTGACGTTTACATTTATTTTAGCAGTATCTCTTGAATATGTAGATAGGTATAGATAAAAAAAAAATCACTATAAACGTAAAGGGACACAATAGTCACCAAAACAACTTTAGCTTAATGAAGCAGTTTTGGTGTATAGATCATGTCCCTGCAGTCTCACTGCTCAATCCTCTGCCATTTAGGAGTTAAATCACTTTGTTTATAAAGCACTAGTCACACCTTCCTGCATGTGACTTGCACAGCCTTCCTAAACACTTCCTCTAAAGAGTCATCTAAAGTTTATTCTTCCTTTATTGCAAGTTCTGTTTAATTTAGATTTTCTTATTCCCTGCTATGTTAATAGCTTGTTAAACCCTGCAAGAACATCCTGTAAGTTCAATTTACAGAAAAAGAGATACAATTGTTCAAGGTAAATTACATCTGATTGAAAGTGAAACCAATTTTTGTTTCATGCAGGCTGTGCCAATCAGAGTCATCAGAGGTGTGACAAGGGCTGCACAAACAGAAGCAAAGTGATTGAACTATAAATGGCAGTGAATTGAGCAGTGAACCCTGAGAAGCATGATCTATACACTAAAACTGCTTCATTAAGCTAAAGTTGTTTAGGTGACTATAGTGTTCCTTTAATTGTTTGACTTTATTTGCTTTGTTTAGAGTCAGGTAATAGAAGGAACATCTGCAAGAAAGTCTTTCACTAACATTGTGTTGGTTGTACATTAAGACAGAGCTTGACAAACTTGCTTGGAATCTAGAAGACAGCTAAAAAAGTTAGGAGCCAGTTTTGTTTTAAAACTAACAAAGCTTTATTTTCAAGGACAAAATTACAATTATTAAAGGGAGAACCAGTACAGCTTAATGTAGTAGCTCAGGTTTTTCATGTTGTGCGATAGACTCCTAAAGCTTTTCTATGGGAAAGCATTGGCTTGGCTGGGATCATCAAGATTGATTACCATGGAGGCAGTGTCAGCCGCGGCACAGAGTGGGGGAAAAAAGGTGAGTAAAACTACCTTTCCTATGCGATCACAGGGGGATATCACCTAAACAGGCATACTCAGACAGACACACACTCACAGACAGAAACACACACAATGACAGATAGACAGAGACACACTCGCTGACAGACACACACACTGATACTGACACATTCACACATTTTCTCATACACTCACCAACTATTTATTTTTATTTGTGTCCACCCAGCCTCCCTGAAAGAGCTGGAGTGGATGCTTTTCCTGGGGCCAAGTGTGGATATTATTCCTGGAGCCCAGTAGAGCTGCTATAATATTCAAGTTCTTGCTCTGCTCCAGCACATGCTGTTAAGTTTTCTAGAGTAGCAGTGATGTCATATTCCATCTCCTTGCATTACTGTGTGGATTGTCCTGGATTGTCCTGCCTGTCATTGCACATTTTGAATGTCAGAGACTTTTCCTTAAAGTAATATTGCCATGTTCTCTCTCTGCATTCTGAGCCTATTCAAACTAAACCGTTACAGAACATCTGAGCCTGTCATTGAGCTCACCGATATTGCATATGCTTTAAATGCCCTAAATGGCCAAGTGAACTCTCTGGGATAAACCGTCCACGATCTACAAGCAGGGAAAATTACAACTGTGACAGACCTCTCTGTCACTTTTATTTCCCCTTGGTTCGTCTGTTTGTTTGGCTATTTCCCTGTCTGTACGGTCCCTACATTTGTCCCCTGTTTTACCGAAAGAACTGCAGAACGGCCGGCCACCCAGCATGGAAGTGTGCTGCTTGTTAACCTCTTGGCCTCATTAGAACGTTGTGGTTAACCGCAGACACTTCCTAATTGTCGAATGTCGGCTGGGTGGTCGGCGTTCGTATGAACGAACACGTGGCGGCGGCCATCTTGGACATACGAATGCCCAGCGGTGTTCGTCAACGATTTCATGGAACTGAAAACGGACACTATTTTCACACGAACACTGCTGAAGCCGCCGACCTCCCTTCTTCTGTTCTTCAGTTATATGAACGCCATACCGTTCGGTACTTTTTCCTTACAAACAGTCACCCCAGATAGCTATCCCATGGAGCCCATTCGTATAACGACAGACTATGTGAAAGACTATGTGATCTTAGCGCTATTCGGTAATAATGTGCGCTCAGATGTAAGCTATCTGGGGATACGTTGCATATGGGGGTTACATTTGGTAAATTGCAAATTATAGATTTTAATGTATTTTTGTCCATGCTTGTAAAATTTAGTTTTTCCTCTATCCTCGGAGATAATTGAGTTACTTCCCAATTATCTCCAGGAAAGAGAGGAGGGTCCTATACTGTTCCAAGGGGAGTGTTTATCTCTACACTGTCATGATTGGTTACTGTAATATTTTGTCCCAGTTTTACACCAGGTCAATTATATCCCTTTAGGGGAGTGTCCACCTAGTGGGAGACCTGCATAAAAGGCGGGCAGGTAGCCCAGATTAAACAGATTCCTGCTTGACCCTCAATACAGAGCCTCGTCTCGTACTTGGGGGGATTATTCGTATGGTTTTCCTGTTCGGCTGTTTGGAGTGTGCATTATTTGTTTGCTTTCTTGTTTGGCTGATTATAGTGTTCGGTAGCTGCCTTTACATTCGGGAAGGGAATATCCCAAACGGCTTTAACCCCTTCTATACTCGGGGTGCCGTTACAACAACAACAACTGTGTACATCACCTCCTATCATATATGATTCCTCTTCCAGATGAGGAGCTACATGCTGCTGAGCCACGAATCCCATTACCTGTACATTTCTCTTCTGAATAATTGGGATTCCTTTAAACTAACTATGGAGCCACACGTTACAGTAGCTCTGGCTCTAGACTCACTAAACCACGGCTAAATTGCTTCAAATTGACGCAGAAATACTCCTGTTTTGTCAGAAAACCGACACAATAGCTGCCTGTACCAGTCTCTTCATGAACCCATGAATCATGAATCGTCTTGCTCAGACGGGTTACTATCTTGACTTTGATCTGCGGCCTAGCATGCCCGGCGACTGGGGGAGGCGGCCAATCTCCTGACCCAGTGAGCACCACAGGCAAAAGCCTTTTTTACAGCTCTGTCTAACCCCCTTCACCCCGTCTGGGCCGATGGGGGATATCCCGGTCTCCGCAGGAATGCTGACCTGCTTACAGCCAAACAGGAAGACAGTGCCCGCAAATATGACTCTCTACCATGTGCGACCCAAGATGGCTGCCAGAGAGAAACCTTAAGAGCAACCACCAGGGGCCTCCCATGAGGAGCATCTTACCAAAGCCTTTGAACGAATGTGCACACAATTCAGTCACAAGATCAAAAAGCGAGCAGCACCACATCCTGCAACAACTGAGACCCGGACTGGATAAGGGAAAAGGCCAAGGGAAAACGCAGACCGCTGTGAGAGACACAGTAGCTGTGAAGCCGTCACTGCGGAAACAGAGGAAAGTGTTCAACAGAGATTGTGCTCAATGTTTGCATTATTTTCTTTTCTTTAAAAAAATGAGGTACTGCTAAATGTGATTGTATGGAACATATGTACTTTTTTGCTTTGATACTTTGATGTATGTACATATCTCTAATATACCTCACTAATAAAAACAGATTGACAAAAAAAAAATCAACTAAAAACTATGGAATCACTTTATGAGGATCCAAATAAAACTACTACTGCACTATCTGCTATACAGGTTTTTAAACAAGGAAAGAGAGGAATATATTCCAAAACTTTTGTCATGCTGCAGTTGCCACGGTTTGGAATTGGGACTTTAATCAACCAACTTCAGCTGGGATTTTCGGAAAGATAATCTTGAAAGGTGAACCCATGTTGGGATACCTGATACCTTGGAGGAACTTACACAATTCTCTCGACAAATTGATAGATGTTGGAATGTGTTTTCACCAATGCTTATTACCACACTCCACCTATTGTTGACCCTCCATCATCTTCTACAGATTCTAGTTGCAAACATGAATAAGTGCAACTAGGACTGGTTAAAGGTCACGTCCCTGCCACAGAGATTCCTAGACAAAAATCCAAAGACCTGTGTCTGTATTGTGGCAAAACAAAGCATTTAATGAGAGGATATCCTGAAAAATCAGTAACCAGACAAGTTAACTCCGTCCTGACTTTACTAAGCTCTTCTGTGCTCAAACCTAACCGAGGCACACCTCATTTAACTTTGTCCCTTCTTTTACAGTGGGAAGAACAGAAGAGTGAACTATCTGCTGTGGTGGATTCTGGTGCTAGTGGATGTTTTATTGACATTACTTTAGCAATACCTTTTCTATACCCATACATTTGGAGAAACAGATACCAAAATATTGTGTTTTGAATTAGTTCCCTCTCGTTTGTTTCCTGTGATCCTTGGTCTACCCTGGCTCCCTCTTCACGACCCTGTAATCTAATGGGGTCTACTGCTGTGTCCTTCTCATCTGACTTTTGCCTGAGAAACTGTTTAAATCGTAAAGACTCCTTATGTACTTTTAATACTATTCTTCATGTCAATATTTAACATGATAAGGAAGTCATCCTACCGAGAGACGATGAATCATACACGGACACATTTCTGATTGTTAAATTGATATTCTTCCTGGTGCAGTTGTTGCTTAGAATATATCCACTGTCCAAACCAATACATGAAGTCCTCTTAGAGTTCATAAAGGAGAACCTACAAAAAAGATTAATACGTTGATCCACGTATGTATGAACAAGATGGCGGCCTACGCCCATAGACTATTGTGAACTTGACCAAATAGCAATCAAGAATAGGTATCCGCTACTACTCATTTCAGAACTACTGGAAAGAATGAAAGATACTTTAATTTATGCCAAATTGGATATAATAGGAGCCTACAACCAAAGTATGGACACTTTGAATACCTAATAATGCCAATGGGTTATGCAATGCCCCTGCCATGTTCCAGCATCTAGTAAATTACATATTCTTGTCAGGGCTCCGCAGGCAGCTGTGAGGGGAGGCTGCAATCCTCTCGCAGCACTCACCCTCGGTCCGCCGCCGCCCGCGGTCCCCTCTCCCCTTACCGGTCAGCGAGCGGCGTCCTCTCCCCTTGACACGCCGCTCGCGTCCTCCTCTCCTCCTCCCAGCGGCAGCATGTCTAACGCTGCACGCTGGGAGCCGGCACTGATATCTGAACGCCAGGGTCACTCACGTGACCCGGCGTTAAAGCTACAGCGCAACAATCACAGTGGCGGGGTATAGATATCCCCCACGTATAATTGTTAATTCTGATTGGAAGTTATCCAATCAGAATTAGGATAAGGATATATATACTTACCTTTCCTGTCTCTCAGTGCCCTGTTGTGTTCTTTGCTTGCTAGTATTGATACTGAACTTGTGTTTTCTGGTTACGTACTCTCTGGCTTGTTAATCTGACTTTGTGACTTTCTCCTACCCTTTGACCTCGGCTTGTTTCTCGTTATCCTGTCTTCTGGTTCCCCTTACTCGGCTTGTCTCCTGACTATTCTGTGTGTGCTTAGCCCGGCCACTTTAAGGTCCGGTACTGCACCTTTTCTGTGCGTGTGTGTGTTAGCGTGTTGGGTTCCCCGAATCGTGACAATTCTGAGACCTACTTTACTAATATGTTGTAATATATTTAGGTGACATATACATTTTTTCCTCATCAATTAAAGAACATGAACTATGTCACAAATGCACCCTACTCCAAGTGCGCATGCAATTGGTTCTGGTGATGAAAGGATTACAATTCCCTATTTGTCTACACTAGATAAGACATAATGTTAAAAATCCCCTTTATCACTAACCAAACTTAATTATAATAATATAAATATTAATATTTTATAACGCTGCCACCACCGGGACAATTGATAAATGGGATGTCTTGGTCTCCCAAGCAAGTTTGCCTAAAACCCATAAAATGTGATTTAACAGAATATCTATGTGATTTCAAATTTTCAATAAATTGGTCTAACTAGGTGACTAAGATTAAGGCAGAACTTAATAAAGCAATATTTATTATGAACAAACAATAGTCAAAATGCATAGAAAAAACAGATGACAAATTCATTATTACATCAACAACAATTACAAATAAAAAGGAGAAATTAACAGAAAACCCAACTCACTCACTTAGATGGTAAAGTAACAGTATTTTTTTGCCTCGGTGTCTCTGGCAAGGAAAGATGGCATCTTGCTCAAAATTAGATCTTGCTCACTAGACATTAGCCCATCATTAGATTTATGCCTCCTGTATTCATCTAAGGTTCGCAAGCCGGCCTACAGGTGGTATAGGTGGAGGGAAGGGCTTACGTATTGGAACAATAAGTGACCTCCATCTTGTGTTTCAGACCAACATCAATGACCTGATATGCTTGTCTTCACAATTCCTTCCAAATGACTTAAGCTGCACTGGCCATATTTATTTTCTTTTTTAGGTTGTGCTTTCCCCATTCTAAATATGCACATAAGGACACATGATTATTAATCAGTGGGTTATTTTTTATTTTTATTTTTTATTGTTATGACAATGGAAGACAATGGTTCTCATGAATGCTACTGGTCATTAGTATATTAAAATAACCCACTATCAAGAGGGGAATAGTAAAAGCTTTTCACAAGTCACTTCCTACCAAACCAACCTGTAGGCTCTTACGGAGTCCGTGCCTTAGAGGAGGAGAGGCAGGTGTGCTGCACTCACCGGAAGGCAACTTCAGAAGAAACTCCACGTGAGTCACGGTGTCCCATGAGTGAGGAGCGTGCCGTATTATCACTGAGTACACTCTCAGTAGCATACAAGTCCACACTGTGATGTTTTTTAAATATTCAGGAATGCGTTTACGTTATGTTTGATTTCTAACAGTTATCACCAAGTGGAAGAAAAATACATTTTACTAGACATCAGTCTACTTCCAGCAGTCTTTAAATGCATTGGAGTGGAGAAAATAATATATTGAACATGACAACAAGCTGTAAAATGACTTTAATATAACACCACAGGAGTATTACATCTCCTGTTTAAAGCAGACATTGCTAAGTAAACAAAGAGAAGAGCCTTTCTTTTAGTGAAATATCATCGTGAGCTTTCCATCTGTCACTGAATAGTGAATTGATTGACTGGTGGGGAGCAACCATGTTTTAAAACGTTTTTAACTTAAAATCTATGCATTTCTGCTAGTACAATCTATAGATCACTGGTTCTGTTAGTTGTGCATACCATGACAAATACACTTTATGTATAAAAGTTCTAAATATGTAAAGCACACACTGGTGCACAGTATAGTAACATACTAGTAACTATTAAAAGTGGTATAGTCTTAAAACGCAGACAGCGACTAATCGGAACCGCAGGTGGCGAGAGGTGAGGGGGAAACTCTTAGGCGTAGAACTACCAAGCCAGTCCACCCACACTCCCCCTGGCCCACCCGGGCAGCCGACTGCAAGGCCGAAAGCCCGAAAGCAACGCCCACAAGCACGGAGACACAAGCACCACAAGAGAAGGCTGACCGCCGGATCCTCCCACCTTCCTAAACAGGGAGAACTCTCGGGCCCCAGAAAAGGCCAAGGATGGCAGGAGACGCAGGCCTGCACACCACCCCGAGGCTGGAGTGACACTCTCACGCACATCAGCACAACTGCGGACTCCCGACCAAGACCTGAGGATGAAGGAGGACTTGACAAAATCGGCCTGCCAACACGAAAACCCAGATTCCGCTTGCCTCACACATGTGGTATTGGCTGATATAGACTTACAGACTATACCTGTGTCATTCTCTTTAGTTGTTATTATGGCATTCAGTTTGAGTTTTTGTTTAGTTTAAGACGCAGAGCCTGTTATCAAAGACATAAATAATCTTTACATATACTCCCCCACTAGCTTGCCAGACTATCACCTTATAGCCAGACAAAATGTTTCACACGCTTGGTGGCCCTCTCCCATCTGAGATACGCTTCACCATCTCAACATAAAATGTTTAACCCATCATAACCCACTTGTGCAATAGGCATCCAGAGTCAGGCTGTACGCACACTTACACTTGCATGCACACGGGACGACATACTGGTATAGTTAGACGCAACCCGCTCTACTAACCTAGAATGTGCCCTCACAAGTGAATTTCACCAGTCTGCAAACCATGTAGCATGCCTATCAAGCACACCCACGGTGTCAGGTCATAAGGGAAACCTCAACGCTAACTATAAGGGACCACACAGTGACAACACCAGATCAACCTGCCACTACACTCCTTAGAAGGTTACCACACCATAAGTAACTACGACTTGTTACAGGCAACAACGGTTCAACGGGGAAGCACACCATCGATGACCATAGCACACCTAGCCTACCACGTCTTACTATGACAGAGCAGCAGCCTAGATAAGCGTGCCACAAACACAGGTGGTTATGAAATCTTTTGTTCGATTTATGTACCACTATGAATCTCCTGACACTCCACCACTAGCTGAAGCACTCACTCACTCACTTATTCCCTGCATAACGTTACTCCAGACATCAGTTATTGTTACTAACAATGTGCAGGACTGCTATATGAATATAACCCTACAGTATAAGCATGATTATATTATATAAAACTGTGCTTTTATTTCCTCTGCCATGACGTTGTATAACAGTTTTGTTTATATCGGTTTGTTGTGCTGTTGTGGCTCTACAGACCAAATTGTAAAACCTAGCACGAAAAAATAAAGAATTAAAAAAAAAAAAAAAAAAAAAAAGTGGTATAGTGATAGTTTATTATTATAATTTTATTATTTATATAGTGCCAGCAAATTCCGTAGCACTGTACAATGGGTGGACTAACAGACACGTAATTGTAACCAGACAAATGGATACACAGGAACAGAGGGGTTGAGGGCCCTGCTCAATGAGCTTACATGCTAAAGGGAGTGGGGCATATTGACACAAAGGTTATAAGTAGGGGTAATGAAATAGGTTGCTTGAAAAGTATTCACTGAGAGCTTAGGTTATTTTTGACAGTTGCAAGAGAGGAGTCATATGGGGGGAGCAGGGCTTAACAAATTTGTTTGGAATCTAGGAGCCAGTTTTTTTTTAAGGGACACTATAGTCACCAGAATCACACACACTCATACATTCATGCATACATACATACATACATACATACATACATACATACATACATACATACATATAAACACTGACAGACATACACAGACTGATTGACAGACACACATAGACATACACACACACATACACTTTCTCTAACACTCACACATTTATATTTTAAATTCTAATCCACCCATCATCCCTACCTTTGGGAGAGCTGAGTAGACTTTCTCTGGGGTCCAGTGGAGCTGGTATTCCTGGGTGTGAGGGAGCAGTGATCTACCTGCAGCTCCTCTCTGGTCCCTCGCACTGTCTGCAGTGATGCCGGGACCGGCTCCTGGCATCATTACAGGGAGCAGTGAGGAGCTGCAGGAAGACTGCTCCCTGGCGCGCTGCCCCAGCCTGCCACCTCCATATCACCCTGGACTGGCCGCCTCTATGATCCCACGGGCAGCCAGCTGCAAAGCTCCCTGAGCTGGCCGCCTCAATGCTTCTGCAACCGGCCACATTAGGTAAAAGGATGACAAATCCCAGACGCCAGGACAAAATTTCTAGTCGCCATGGCGACCTGGCACCTGGGATTTGTCAAGCCCTGTGGGGGGGGGGGGGAGGGGGGAGGGGAAGAGGATGAATGAAAACCTGCTAACATATATAACATATGCTTTCCTGAAGAAGTGTATTTCAAATACTTTAAGGAGTGGAGACTGGGTGAAAGTCTAACGGAGAAGGGAAGAGAGTTCCACAGAAAAGGTGCAGCCCTGGAGAAGTCTTGGAGGCGATGTGGGAGTACAGACAGAGCATAGGCGTAGGTCTTCGGCAGAGCGTAGAGGCCTCGACGGGACGTCTTTGTGTATTAGGGAGGATAGGTAGGTTGGAGCAGAATTATGTAGGGACTTGTAAGCAAGCACCAGAAGCATAAATGGAAGCCAATGTGAAGGGTCTTAAAAGTACATTAAGATGATATTCATTTTATTACAAGCTATTAACTCTTAGCACTTGTATTAAATATGCAATGCTGTTGAAGTCTAAACCTTTAGAAATATTTTTTTTTCTTTCCATCTTTGGCTTGTCTTCAAAGGAAACTAATGCATAGTTTGGTGAAAGTCACTTTACGTAGGTGTCAAAATTGTCAAGTTAATTAGATCCGAGCTTCGGTGAACTTTCTAATCTTCTTACACTGTATTAGTGACATTGCTTTTATGTTAAATTCACCAAAAATAATTTGACAGGTTATATTATTTCCATGAATTATAATTACATACAAGAATATTTAAACAGGTGATAAGACTCAAGAGATGAACCCAGTCACCAGCAACAATAAAATCAGAAATCGAAAATATGATTTTTAATAAATACACAATTTCCAATAGGGAATTATCACAGGAAGCAAAATTGCATTATTAGGTAGCGGAGGAACTTATCTTAATAAGAACCTGTAACAAATGAGTTTCAATAAAGATACCTTGGCCTGGAGTTTAAATTTATTTTTTATCATCAATCCATTTATTTGACCTCAACTTGCTCTTTGGTGGCCCCATCTGGGAACACCAAAGTACATGCTCCATAAAGCATAGTATAAACTGATCCATAGAAATGTTTGCACTGATCAAAATGCACTGAGGGCATTCAGCGAGTGGGCCGAGCTCCTTTCCAGCACTCTGCGCATGTGCTGATTGGCCCTGGCTAGCATAATGGACAGGGCTGCCACCTTTGGGCTTCGCCAATGATTCAAGCTATATCATTGACATGCCCTTTATTTTTGCCTATCCCCATAAAGGAACCGGCATTGTTTATCAAACTTTATCATACTTGTTAAAATTCCCTGCCTACCTTCTGGGAAAGAGATAGGCATAGAGGAGAGCAGTTGTGCACTTGGTAGGTCCGCCTAAAGAGGGTGGGCAAGCTGACTGATAGCCTGCCTCCTCAAGCAGACCATGCACAGAGCTCTGATGATGTCACGATTTGGGGAACCCAACACGCTAACACACACACACACAGACACACAGAAAGTGTGCAGTACCGGACCTTAGAGTGGCCGGGCTAAGCACACACAGAATAGTCAGGAGACAAGCCGAGTAAGGGGAACCAGAAAACAGAATAACGAGAAACAAGCCGAGGTCAAAGGGTAGGAGAAAGTCACAAAGTCAGATTAACAAGCCAGAGAGTACGTAACCAGAAACACAAGTTCAGTATCAATACTAGTAAGCAAAGACCACAACAGGGCACTGAGAGACAGGAAAGGTAAGTATATATATCCTTGCCTTAATTCTGATTGGATAACTTCCAATCAGAATTAACAAACACACATGGGGGATATCTATACCCCCCCATTGTGATTGTTGTGCTGTCGCTTTAACGCCGTGACCCCGGCGTACTGATATCAGTACCGGCGCCCAGCGTGCAGCGTTAGACATGCTGCCGCTGGGAGGAGGAGAAGAGGACGCGAGCGGCGTGTCAAGGGGAGAGGACGCCGCTCGCCGACCGGTAAGGGAAGGGGGAACCGCGGGCAGCGACGGACCGAGGGTGAGTGCTGCGAGAGGATTGCAGCCTCCCCTCACCGCTGCCCACGGAGCCCTGACAGATGAAGCCTGTGGTCCTAGTGCACAATATGTGAAATTTGCTTGCAGATTTCAAATTTTGGGAACAGTTCCCAGGGACCTATACTTGCTAGGACAGTATCCCAAAATGTGTGACAGTTCCGGCAAATTTGGGACTGTAGACCTATGCAGGTCTTGCATAGTGGTCTGCGCACGTTTCAGAACACATATAGTATACATTGCTGCATCTATTTCAGTACTTTCATTCACATAACATATGCATTGCTACATCCATTTCAGTATCCTCATACACATACCGTATACATTGCTACATCCATTTCAGTACCCTCATACACATACCGTATACATTGCTATCCATTTCAGTACCCTCATACACATATCGTATACATTGCTACATCCATTTCAGTACCCTCATACACATACCGTATACATTTCATACAGTTCTTTTCTGCTCCCCTTGACTCGGTATCTAGCCTGCTCAGTGCATCCACGCTAACAAACTCATTAACTATTTATACACAGACACTAATTGACGTCATGATTCCCTTTTATTCCAGAAGTTTGGTCCTTAAGGGGTTAAAAAGCCACCAATGTGGGAAATTAACCTTTAATTGCCTTTTTAACCTGTGTGTGTCACCTTGTGTGTCTGTAACAAGACCAAACATTCAAGGGTAATTTAAACATTTGATCAGGGCCTTTTGGGTAATTTGTGTTTGTTAAGGTTGCCTCCAGGCTGGCTGGAAGTTGGACCATAGAAAAGAATGCTCCTAGCGCTCACCAAAGGACCACCAGCACCGTAGACACCATAACTACTGCGTAGCCATCATAAGTACTGCAGACTCCACGAACCACGGCTGCTGGGCTGGTATCTCGCCGTCTGCTCTGTGCCCTGGACCTACGACCAGGCTCCACGTTCCAGTAGGTGAACCTCTTCCTTCTGTAGAGTGAAGCAGGATCAGGAACAAGAGCTCTTACAAGAGCTCAGTAGCTAAGGGAGTATGACGAGCATAGCAATCCCTGTGATTATAGCTGTCCCCTACAAACATGAGTCAAGGCTGAAAGGGACAAGTCATTCTGTTTATTGGCACCCAAAGGGCTTTCTTGTATGCAGTTTTCCGTTAGATAGGACCACCCACAGGGTGTTACAAAACAACCAATCATACACGTACATTACAGAAAACACTCCCAGCAATTACACACAAAATCCTCCCCTCTGCCTGTGATATAATTATGGTACACAATACTTAACATAATTATCACAGACAGGAAATATACAGTTTTTACACATACACTGTAACTTTAAAACCATACATCCAATCTCCATAAAAATTACATATTTTTAATCAGCATACTTTCCATGTGTCTGTGTGTGTGTGTGTGTGTTTGTGTTTGTGTGTGCCTGTTTGTGTGTGTGTGTATGTCTGTGTGTGTGTGTGTGTGTGTGTGTGTGTGTGTTTCTGTGTGTCTGTATATGTGTGCCTCTGTGTGTTTGAAGGTATGTGTTTATATGTATGTGTGTGTCTGTATGTATGTGTACCTGTATTTGTGTGTCTGTGAGTATGTGTGTGTCTGCATGTGTATCTGTTTGTCTGCGTTTGTGGAGGGGTTGTATGGGGGGGGGGGTGGCAGGGGATAGACATTTTCGCACCAGGGACCCGTGGTTTCTAGTTATGCCTCTGGTCACAGATACACACTACAACACTTGGCCACAAATAGTATAACACAAATAGACCTCTTTATACACAGTACACCGCAAACTGTACCCTCTACACACATGCAATCCCACAAGCAGCCTTAAGCACTTGAAACACCACAGGCAGCCTCCCCACATATGCACCTTTTTCAGCCTGTTGAGATGAGAGCAAGTCAACAGCAAATGCAGCCCATTAAATCCATTTGCTTTGTGCAAAACAAACACAGGATACAGAGCACTATAGAGAGGCATTAAGAGGCATTAAAGGACCACTATAGTGCCAGGAAAACATACTTGTTTTCCTGGCACTATAGTACCCTGAGGGTGCCCCCCAGGGACCCCCTCCCACCGGGATCTAGGGGGAGGGAGGGGTTAAACTTACCTCTTTCTCCAGCGCCGGGCGGGGAGCTCTCCTCCTCATCGGCTGAATGCGCGCGCGCATTCAGCCAGTCTCATAGGAAAGCATTTACAACGCTTTCCTATGGACGGTGGCGTCTTCTCACTGTGATTTTCAAATGCCTGGATTTGTGACCCTGTCTGGCCCTGCCTCTTTAGGTAACATTTGATGGTAAGACAGACAGGTGCAAAAATATATAGCCACAAACTAATCCAATACTGGGTACATTAATAGAAAAATGCCTTTTAAATTTAGACGTGTACGTTTATGATGACAGAGCCTTATTAAAATTTTATGTTAAGTTTAAGGCCTAAATTTATCAGCACATTATGAATCGGGTCATTATGATTTCTGACATATTGCCAGTGCGATGCAAAACAATAAAAATCCATCATCACATCATTAGTATGGGATTTTAATTTTCATATTTTTTTTATGAGCTGTGTAAGCCACCTAATGTCCAGAATTATAGTTTGAGTACAATAAAATGTTAATGCACCATTTTGTTCAAACAAAAAAAAAGTTTTTGCTATGTTTACTTCTTATTAATGCAGTATATCATCAGAGAACAGTCAGTAACAGGAAGCACAGAGAGATATGCTGGCATTTCCAGCAGAGCAAACATTAAGGATAATTTTGATAAATGAACAGGAAGGCTAAACCTAATACGTTCATTGAACTTCTCCTTGTATACAGCATTTATGTCAACCAAAAATTCAGAACCCTTCCAAAGAAGAGCTGTCAGCAATGAAAAATTACCCTTAGATTTGATTCACTAATCAGCGAGTTTCAGATCTGGACTTTGCAATCTAAAAGAAAATATTTTAATCCTTTTAGACTGTAACACTATACATTTAAAATGCTTAAAGTGCATTGTATTGAGTATATAGATCTGTATGATCTGTATGAATTTAGACACAGTGGATGAGATTTATCAACGTGTTCTTTTCTAAAAAGTGGTGCAAACATTTGAGAATGGAATGTGGCACCAAGGAATGTGCCTGCTGGTTCCACTGATTTTATGGTGATTGTTCCACTCTAGTCTACTTTGTAGAGCATGTTTTTATGTTGTTTTTTTAATATTCTCTATTGGTGATACAATTCACTAGTAACCTGTCTTGGACCATAAATACCTAAGTGATAATGATAACTGATATAATTTGCTCTTTATTGACTATTGCTTCCTTTACAAAGTGATTTTTCTTTTCCTGAGATCCTATAGCTTTAAATATTCTCCGAGCATGGTCTGTGAAGGAATAATTTCACTAAATCTCCTGTACCTCGGGAGACAATACAGGGGGAAGGAAGGGAAGGAGAGGGAGAGGGGGAGGAAAGAACACTATGGGCCGGGGGGGGGGGAGGGGGAAGGAAAGAACACTATGAAACAGGGGAGGGAGGGGGAAGGAAAGAACACTATGGGACAGGGGAAGGAGGGGGGATGAAAGAACACTATTGGACAGGGGAGGGAGGGGGAGGAATGAACACTATGGGACAGGGGAGGCAGGGTGGGAGGAAAGAACACTATGGGACGGGGGAGATAAGAAGGCATATGGCCTCTTCGGCAAGCCCCAATCTATATATTGTGCCCCCCCCCCCGACAGGCCTGGCTTGTACCAAGCTGTCTAACAGTGTCCTCTCAGCTACAGGACGACCTGTGGTGCACCATGTCAGAATCAACGCTGCAGTTGCGGCCTCCATGGAAAAGGCCATTTCAAAGATACTGACGCACCTTCCTCCAGAAAATCCCACCCAACCAATACGGATGACAGCCCAAGACACTGAGGATGTTGTGGGCTCGGAAGCTTCTGTCAAGCACAGTCATCACTATGACAGGTGTTCCACTCACTTCCGGTGAGGGGTATTTTTGGACCGGCTGGTCGGCAATGGAGCCGGGCCACCAGCCGCTTCTGGTCCACCGGTTCCAGACACAACCCAGCATCCTCCTCCTTTGACCCTCCCTCGACAACTCGCACAATGTCCTTCTATAGGGGTGCTTTCAGATTCAGAGGATCACACGGCAGAGGCCAAGGATGTTTTATCACATGGGTCCCTTTGTATTCTCTCACACCAATACTATCACTGCAGGCAGACTGTCCCTTTTCTTGCAGAACTGGGAAGAGATCTCCATGGATGCGTGGATTCTGCAGACGATACGGGGCTATCTCATCGAATTCTGCTCTCCTCCTCATCAATAATACTCCCCACCACCACTTCGCGTTTCTAGCGATCACGAGGCCCTTATAGACGAAGAAATCCGCTCACTGTTCTCCAAAGGCACTGTGCAATATGCAGAGGACGACGGCGGCTTCTTCAGCAACATTTTCTTGGTTCAGAAAAAGACTGGAGACTTCCGTCCGGTCATAAATTTGAGACAGCTCAATTCCTTCGTGGTTTACCACCATTTCAAAATGGAAGGAATTCATCTACTGCGAGACCTCCTGATAAAAGGCAGTTAGCTCACCCGACTGGACCTCAAAGATGCCTACCTTTCGTGCAAATGGACCCCTCATGCTGCAGGTTCCTCCATTTCCATTGGCGAGGTTGGCCGTGACAGTTCACTTGTCTCCCATTCGGACTCAGCTCGGCACCATGGTGTTTAACAAAACTACTGAAACCGATAATGGCTCGTCTCTGATCTATGGCTGATTTTCTGCGAGTCGGTGTCGCAACTATAATCTCTGACAGACTTTGCCGCATGCTTACTCGAATTCTTGGGCTTCATAGTCAACCAGAAAAAGTCCGCATTGGTGCCGACTCAAGTCATCCACTTCCTGGGATTCGAAATAGACTAAAATACGTGTCTGCTATGCCTACCCCTCCAGAAAATAAAGGCCATTCGGAAGGAAATTCAGAAGATTCTACACATGGAACATGTTCCTCTAAGACTGCTGGCTCGGATTGTCGTACAAGCAATTTACCCGGGCCCTCTCCACTATCGGGCCATGCAGAGACTGAAGACACACTACCTGCGATCTGGACCAGAAGATACCGCTCAATGCCTGAAGTACGGACTGAACTTCGTTGATGGCTCCTACATATGCAGGCTTGGAATGGGAAGGCCATATTTGGCCCCTCTGGGGCCGGGGAGCACTATGTGTGGACTCATCCAATGGAGGACCTTGGTTGGACAAAGACCGATTTACAAATCAACTGCTTGGAACTGATTGCGGGGTCCTTCACCATTCGCAGCATGGCTCGCAACATATTTGCTGCATCCTGCTGTGCATGGACAATGTCTCAGCCATCAGGGATGGACTGACAGCCTTCTGGGCCCCTGGACAAAATTAGATCTGGGGCCCTTTGAAGACAAAATATTAAGTATTAACATATACTAAATGTTAAACACGTTTGGGGTTATTCCCTTAAGTGAGAATTGCTGGGAAAAGTATATTTTAAAATACAGGCTTAAATAGCTGTATTACAAAAATTCCCTAAGTAAATTTTGTTCTTCATTTTGATTATTTAGGCTTTTAATTGACATTCACTTTGAATTTCTGGCAATTTGAATGAATGAATAACCATGTGTACATTCCTTTAATAATTTAATATAAACAATTAGGGGCTTAACTAGGATGAGCTGGGCCCAAGTGCAAGATTCAAAGAAGGACCCTCTCGTTGCCCCTCCTTGCTCCTCCCTAAGCAACAGACTTAAGTGGGTTATCTTTGGTCACTGTTTGCTATTGTGTGAGGGTTAGCAGAGTATGATTGTGCATGGGACTTGGCTGAGTGTGATTGTGGTTGTTAACGGTGAGTGATATTTATGTGTGTAGTTGGCTGAGAGTGATTGTGTGTATATGTGGGACTGGCAGAATGTGAGTGTGTGTTGCAGTTGGCTGAGTGTGATTGTGTGGGGGTTGTGTGTGTAATAATAATAAATTATAATTACAAAAACAGACACAGCGGCACAAAGACCCAGGTAGGTACACACAGTGACACACACGTGCACAGGCAGGCACACACAGGCATATACAGGCAAACACAGGCACACTGACTGGATACACAGGCATTGGAAGGTACACACAGATGCAGGCATAGACTCAGACACAGCCATAAACAGACAAACATACACCGAATCAGGCTTACACACAGTAAGCATACAGAGACGCATGTGTGTGCAGGCACACAGACAGGATACACAGACACTGGCAATAAATGACACACAGATGCAGGTATAGACACAGACATCAAAAGACAGGAATACATACACAGGCACAGACAAGACTACAGATTCAGGCACAGACTTACACCCAGACACACAGACAGGTACACATACACAAACGGGCTCACTATAAAAAATATTATTTTTTAATTTTCCCTACCTGAAACAGTGCTAACAGCTGCCTGCAAGCCTCTCCGACAGAGTGAGGGTGAGGAGATAGAAAAGAGTTTCCATGTGTTAGTGTGCGGCTAGTGTGCTGTCAGCTTTCACGGTACTGCCACCTCCCCCCCAACTATCAGTAACTTAATAATTCTTTAGTATATTGCTGAATCAGCAATGTGCAAAATAACAGTAATGAAGGCTCCCAAGCTGTTAAGTGCACCCCTTAACAGGCGGAAATCCAGGGCCCAGTACAATAGCGACAGTTGCGATCTTGGTAGTTCCACCACTGTAGAAGATACATCAGCAGGGGTTGACAGAGAAACCTTCTTTTAACACAAAGAATGATAACAATGGCGGAACTACCATTGTCGCAGGGTCGTAGCTGCGACTGGGCCCATCACTCCATGGAGTCAGGTTTCTCTGTTGCATATGCATACAATACTCTGTCTTTAAGAGAGAGATTTAATTGTGCTTATTATCACAAGATCTTACCAGCAGTGTCCAGTGAGTGACTAAACTCTGCTAGGAATTTGGAACTGAAACAGTTTTTAAATTCTAGGTCATAGCATATACACCCTGTTCCAAATTATTATGGAAATTATATTTTTGTAATTTACCTAAATAATTGATGTAAATAACAGTCAGCATAATTCTCATGTTATCAACTATTAAGAGTACAATTCAAATTGTATTGAGCAAACCTCCTAATGATAACAGTATTTATTTTCAACATAAAAAACTTACAATGCACTGTTACAAATTAGTACGCACAGTAAGTTTCAAAACACTTTATAGGTTGTAAAGAACTGACAATTGTCATTTGTTGTGATGGAGCATATTTACTGAAAACAAAAGCTATTTCAATCAAACTTAAAACAACATTTCAACTTTTTAAACATTTTAACAGGTCACGTAACATTTTAACATAGGACCCCTTATTTGATAGCAGCTTCACAAGTCTTGCATCCATTGCACTTGTGAGTTTTTGGACAGTTTCTGCTTGGATTTGTTTGCAAGATGTCAGAATAGCCTCCCAGAGCTGCTTTTTGGACGTAAACTGCATTCCCACCATCATAGATATTTTCAATAGGATTGAGGTCAGGGGAGGATGGAGGCCACACCATGACTTTCTCTCGTTTTATCCCCATAGCAGCCATTGATGCAGAGGTATTCTTTGCAGCATGAGATGGTGCATTGTCATGTATGAAGATGATTTTATTACAGAAAGCATAGTTCTTCCTTCTGTACCAGGGAAGAAAGTGGTCAGAAACTCCACATAAAAAAAAAACAATAAAAAAGGCTGCGTATACAATAAAAACAAATAAAAACAAATTCAGAGTAAAGTCCAGAGGAAAAAGAAGTCCAACTGTTGTGTCCTTACAAATGGTCTTAGCTGGTGATGTCCTCTACCAATGCAGTGGTTCCTCTCATAAACTCCACATACTTTGCAGAGGTCATCTTTACACCTTCGGGGACCCTAAAGGGGCCGACCAGCTCTCTTCCCATGATTCCGGCCCAAAACATGACTCCACCACCGCCTTGCTGACGTTGCAGCCTTGTTGGAACAGAGTGGCCGTCCACCAACCATCCACTACTCCATCCATCTGGACCATCCAGGGTTGCACGGCACTCATCAGTGAAAAGGACTGTTTGAAAATTAGTCTTCATGTATTTTTCTGCCCAATGCAGCCGTTTCTGCTTGTGAGCATTGGTTAGTGGTGGCCAAATAGAAGGTTTATGCACAGTTGCAAGACTCTGGAGGACTCTACACCTTGATGTCCTTGGGACTCCAGAGGCACCAGCAGCTTCAAATATCTGTTTGCTGCTATGTAATGGTATTTTAGCAGCTACTCTCTTGATCCGATGATCCGATCTGCACAAACCCGTCTGTGCTCTGAATCAGCCACAAATCTCTTAATAGTGCGATGATCACGCTTAAGTTTTCGTGCAATATCTAATGTTTTCATACCTCGACCAAGGCATTGAACTATTTTACTCTATTGGCAGCAGATAGATCCTTTTTCTTCCCCATATTGCATGAAAATGGTGCTCTTTAGTAGTTTTTCCTTAAATTGGGCTCACCTGGCAATCTAATTATCACAGGTGTCCGAGATTGTTTTCGGTGATCAAAAGAGCCCTGAGACACAATGCCATCCATGAGTTAAACTGAAAAACAAAATATTTAATGTTTGTGACACTGAAATAGAATTTGCATAATAATTTGGGACAGGGTGTAGGTCTATAAAGGAAACTGTAGCCTGCTACATATAGCTGAATTGCTCTTTAATGTGACAAGGCAATGGTAAAAGATCAGACGACTGCAAGCAATATATTTAACTATAGAGTAGCTCTTCACTTATTTACTTTATTTCCTTATCATGATTTATGTTTCACTAGTGGGTGCACACATTTATTGGTAGGGAAAAGTCTTTTCACAGTTTAAATTTCAGGTTGAGCCCTGGAGGGAGCTGGGGATATTGTTTTGTTATGCTTTCTCTATAGCAGAGAGAAACACCTGTATTTGTTTGCATTGCCGGTATATTTGCAATATTCTCACTGGCCACACCGCATCAAATATGCCAATACAATACCAGCTGGGTGATAACCGTAATTGTGTGTCTTTTTATACTATGAAATTGTAGATTTTAACTTGTCTAAAAATATTTAATATTGGGCAGATGCATGTGAAATGCGAGTGCTGGTATACTACATAGTTACTTTACAGGATATCCAGACATTTGATATAACAGGAGGCACATTTATTCAGCAGACATTGTATGGAGATGATATATTCATAATTCTGCTCATGGTTAGTATGATTGATTATGGTGTTAATAGCAGGCTACAAGGGTAAGTGAAGCTTTACATACATATCTGTCTGGCCCATTTTAAGGATCTGCAGAAAGGAGCAAGTTGCTGTCATTACATAGGCTGGGAGCTGGGGTGAATTTCTTAGCTGGTCTTGCACTCCTTTATGGTATAGTCCAGGGGTCAGAAAACTATGGCACATGTACCATGCATAACACTCAAGGTGCTTTTGCACAACACTCAAGGCTGCCAGAGCCACACCGTCTATGGACTAGCAGGAGCGGAACTTTAGATGTCTGCTAGTGCAACCCGAGTGGTAATTGCAGATGGTGATGGACAATCCTCAATTTACACATTACAGCTATTAAAGGAAGTGATCTCAGATCATTTTCTCCTGCACTTGTGAACAGAAATCCTCATTGGAGTAGAGCAGCCCATAGCAGCTATCACAGCTCCTGCCCTTGAATTGTACCTCACCAGCCCAGTCCCCACTGTAACCTAGAGAAGCCAACTACACTGCGAGATATACACGGTGCTGCAAAAGAAGCTTCCCCCTCATACAAATAATACAAACAGCCCACACACAAACACACTCACAGTCCTTATAAACACAACCACTGACAATCCACATACACACAACCCCACAAGCACTGACAATCCACATACACACAACCCCACAAGCAGCCTTTCACATGCAATAGCACAAGCAGCCCCACACATACACAGCCCACCAAACACAGAATATGACACGGCTGCCATCAGAAATTTTGATAGCTCAAGGTCTGGGCCCCCGAGTCCACCCACAGCGCCAGCCCCCAAGTACGCACAAGAGTCTGCCCACAGGGCCCGCCCCTGAGTCCACCCACAAGGATGGAGTGTGCGTGCACTGAATTTGGTGTGTTTCATGGATGCAGTGTGTATAGTGGATGCATATTGTACATTTGCATAATGTATGTGGTGTTTGTGTGTATTAGATGCAGAGTGTGTATTTGTGTAATTTTTGATCCTGAAGAAAGCCCAGAGTGGGGCTGAAACGTTGATCTCTTTCTTTTAATGAATACCATATCTAATAAAGCAATTTTGATTTTATCCGAAGACCGAGGAGTGCAGTCATCATTATTGGACATGATAGATATATATATATATATATATATATATATATACACACACACACACATATATACAACCTTAGTACAAATGTGTGCAAATACTGATTGTGGGAGCCCTTCAGAGTATATCACAGGATGAGGAGTCACTAGAAATATCAAAATAAACTGAACATAGTAGTGTGATACAATCCAGAACACCAAAATTGGATGAAATAAATATGCACTCACAGGAAGTAAAGATATTCAGACTTTTCTCCTCAACTGGGGTGTAACTGCCAAACTGGTTTCTTCAGGCATGTGAAGACATAAAAGTGTAATATTATATATAACGATCAAATGTTTATTAAACAAATGCACTGATATTTAGATAAAATCAGGCACTTCGCCGCTGCCAGTGATTCGCATAAGAAGAATGAGGAGAAACGTCTTAGACTCAAAATTCCACAAAGCCAGCAGGAAAGCCAAGATACATTATAACAAAAGAACATGTAAAAGCTTAAAATAAAAAATAAATAATAATAAAGCCTAAAAAAATAACATTTGTTTATTTATTTTTTATTTCTGTTTAGGGTAGGGCAGTGTTTTAAAGTCTCCATAGTGCTTTACTCTCTGGACAGAAACACGGAAGACTATAGAGACTGTCTGTTTTCAAACACTTGACTTCTTCGACTGTGCATTACTCACATGGAACACCGCTCACAATAATAAATAGCAAAGAAGAAAGGAGTTAACGTGTGGGGCTTGTTGGAAAAAAGTATAATGCTTTATTTAAAGCAGATTACAGCAAAATGTGTGCAGATCAACGTTTCAGTCCGATAGATTACTCTCATCATAAAAGTCCAAAATGTTCAGAAACATAATTTCCTGTTTAGACTTCCTGTTATTTTGCCTGTAGTATATGCTGCAAGCCTGTTATTACTCTGTTGTGACTAAGATTTTTAAGATTTTGCCACAAGTTAATCCCAAAAAAACAATTTTCAGCCCTTAAAATACATCTTTGCCTTGTGGTCAGCTGGTCTGTTTTCACTCTGTCTGGACAGTGACTCTGGCTTAGTTCTCACTTATAGTTTGTGCTGATAATCACTTTGGCCTGAGGTTTCTGGCAAAGTTTGTATTGGGCTAAACCATAATAACACACTGAGGTTTTATATTTTGAAAAGATATTTATGCAGAGCCATTGGAATTAAAGGAACACTTAAAGCACCGCATTTTCAACCAGGCATCTGGCAGTGTAAAATATCTATACAAACATCCATTTTTATCCATGATTGTTAAAGGGACACTCTAAGTACCCAAACCACTAACAGTGAATTTTGTGTTAAGAGACTGTCCCTGCAGTCTGACAAATGTGAACACTGCCTTTTCTGTTAAAAGACAGTGTTTAAAGTTGCCCCTAAGGCCACTTCTAATGGCTGTCACTCAGACAACTAGTGGAGGTTTTGCCTATTACGTACAATATTCAGCATCTTCATGCCCAGCATTAAGATGATGAATGGTCTTTATAGTAATGACTTGGGAAAATGTATCTTTAGGATGATATTCTGATCGGTGCAGTGCAATGATTGCCGTACATGCACAATAGAATCTCCTTTCACAGTTAAGAAGTATTTGTATTTCTAACATTAAAGTGTTGTGCTAAGTATAAATATATTAAATGTAATTCTACCTCTTGGTTGCCCACATCAACAGGAAGCTGCACGTTGTTTTACGAAACACACCATGCAATATATAGTGGATTCCTTGAAGTGTTTGGGACCACTTGCTCATTTACAATATCTCCATATGAAACACACAAACACAAATTAATAGAAACATTGTAGGCCATCTGTAATATAAATAAATTACATGTGAAATTGCTGAACTGTGCAACACTTTTATCATACCAGAACATGCCTGAGAGATCTCACACAGTTCCTGGTTGCAATGGAAATCATCTTTAGGTGTATATGGAAAAAAAAAAACGCTTCCAAAAGCTGCAGACATGGTGTTTGCAGCCTTTGAAAGCCCCCCTCAGGATAACCAGGGCAAGGTTTTCAGTCTGTGGTAGAGGATTTACCTTTCAGAGGCTTTTTATTGAAAGGCCTCTCTGGGCAAGCTGTGAGCGAGTGCCATCGGTAGACTTCGTATTTGCAAGCAGGCCCTAACCTAGTACAGCTGCCACTTCCACTAGCTCTTGTTGGACGAGGAGGAAAACGTTTTTGAGCTGTACAATGAAAGTGACAAAAGTGCATATTTGTGCAACAGGCGCTTAAAAATGTATAGGAAAAAAAATTGTATAGAAAATCTGTTACTACCTATGTGAAAATTTCTCTAACCTTTACACAACCATATCAAATTTATAAAACTTAACTGTGTGGTATATAAATCAGCTTTCTCAATCGTGGAAATGCGTCTCCGGGAGAGGACCGCTAGAGGATTTTTCATTTGTATTTATTTTAATATATAAAGTGTTTGTTTTATTTTGTAAATGTAATAAAAAGTAATATTTTAGATCCTCCATGTGAATTCCATCTGCTATGTTGGTCCAGCTTGTTAAGGGGTTGTGTCTTCTTTATAGCCAAGAACTATAGGCTCTAGAAAATGTGAGCAGTTTACAATTCTCTTTTTCACTAGGAGTTTGTCTTTATTTTTGTTTTCACAAAGTTTGGCAAGATACAGCTGAAGAGGGGCAGTGTCACCAAATATATCAGTGCCTTGTTAGGCCCTGTTGAATGTGAGTGAATTCAATTTAAGGACTATTTTCACAAAAATATTGGCAATATTGCACTATATGTGTGTTTACTTTTTTAGGATATGCATCCCTTTATAATTGAAGGTAAGTGTTTTTTAGCCTACTGCACTCCACCTTTGACTGGGGTGGGTCTATATACCACACAGTTAAGATTCATACTTTTCCAGCTGTATGACGGACGGTGGGTCAGGTGCTTTGGCACTGTTATAAAAGTGCTAATTTCGATTAAAAATTTTACTTTTGTACATTGGAAAAACATTTTTGAAATTGTTTTACGTGTTTGGTGCATGGGACGGCTCTCAAGGGGGGCAGGTGGACAATTGCTCCCCCATCCACTAACATGGAAGGACTGGCAAACATTTTGTGGGCTGCAACCTAAAGCCATTAGTCAGAAAATTAAAATAGCATGTGTTGTTTGGATGTCTGTTTGCCCACTTCCTCAGATGTAAGGCAGCCAGCAGGAATTGTGCAGGACCTTCACTGTTTAACAATGAGTGGGTTTGTGCATGGTTTGATGACCTGTGCTGTCAGTGCTTTCCGTGCCTGGATACACATATTTCACAGTGGACAGAGGTTTCTAAGGCTGACCACCTTATTAGATTACAATGAGTGTATATCATTGGAGGAGTGAGATAATGACAATGAGATGAGACAGTGAACATGACATTCATAATACACCCCAGTTGTTATGAGGGCAATGAAGTCTCTTAAGATGCTCCTTCATACTGTGCAAGTAATACTTCTAGAGATAGCAGGGATACATTATGGCACACCTTGCACTGCCTGCAGCCTCCATCTTTTATATATCTCCATGTAATGCATGAGTAGGGCCATCACACCTCCGTTTGAAAGAATCACATAGTGGTAAAATAAAATGAGTGAAAAGTAATGTATCAAAAATGATATACTGACCTAATGTATACATTTTCATACAAACAATAAAACCTCAACCCAAGCCAAAACGTACTCCCCAGGGTTTGGAGAGTTCCTTTACATTATTTCAAATTCTCAAGAGGAAGTGCCTCTAGTCTAGTGGATGTCAATCAGGCAGGCTCACTGAGTGAGCATTATAAACATTGTTGTTACTCTGAAGTGTTAGATTTAGCCACCAAGGCATTAAGATGTGGTGACTTCGGTGCTTAGAGTGCCATTTAAGCTACTGTTGCATAATTATATATATATATATATATATATATATATATATATTAGACTGATGCTGATGATGGCCACTGTATGTTACATGTTGCCTCCTGCCTACAAATGTGAAAGTAAGAAATATTTACATGACCCCTGGCATATTTGTTTTTCATCCAAGTATGACTTCATTTTGTAAATGTTTGGCCAAGTTGAAAATTAAATGTTGCTTTCATGATAAGATTAAAATGGTATAGCTAAACAGTTTCAAAAATGCTGTAGACGAAAGAAATAACAAATATCAAAATGTTGTAATTATACCAAATTCCAGAATAATTACAGGGGTAAAATAAGTAGACAGGAGTAGTAAGAAAATGGATGTGGGTGAATTTTCTTACGTTTTCCAAAATGTCCAAATGTTCACCCAGTTTGTTTTGAACATTAACCCCTTAAGAACAGACAACGGATATATTCCGTCATGATTCCCTTTTATTCCAGAAGTTGTGTCACTAAGGGGTTAAAGAGCCACTCAAAACATCATAAGCACTCCAAGTTATTGTAATGGTTATAGGAAAGGCGGCTCTTTGTTAAACCATTTTAAAAAATCTCAAAAAAAAAAACTAGTCTTGGGCTATGGTGGTCTAATCCTTCTGCTCCCAAATTAGTTGGAGGTGTGATGAGGTCTCACTAGGAGGTATAATAGGAAAGTTTGTATATATAAAAGTATTGTTAAGTAGTGTTTGACCAGAATATACTCCTAATATGACTTATTATTTTGACTATACTATTCCATATGCATTCTTGCAAACATATACACATTGTAATATGAGTTTTATTGCAGGAGAGCAGTGTATGTACATATACACACACAGACATAGTGAGGCTTATACAAATTAGGAGCTTCAGTGTAAAAAATATGGGCAGATGATTGTGGTTGACAAAAGGGACTTTCATTTAAAAATAGGGAGGCATGTTTAATGCTAGAGAGCATGGTCACCGGAGAGGCATGGTTAATGCCTTCAAGTCTATATGTGTGTTATGCAAAATGGAGGCATACAGAAACAATCATACCTGAATATGAATATTATTGCCTGCATATGAGCAATGTGCATCATCTCATTCTTCATAAATGTAACTCTGACAATCTATTTATATTCCTAGATTGTGTTCAAGATGTTCCTCTGGTATACAAGGTGACATTCAAGGTTATACGACATACCTGGTAATGTCCGTTTTGTGTGGATATGTGCATCTGTTTGTAATTTAGAAATCAGCAGAAGGTGAAACATGATCTGTAAATGAATAATGAAATTGATGAAATATTGCAGATTTTACAGCATCTGTTCCTGAGCCATGTAATACCAGCACCTAGGACAGCTGGCATAAATCGAACATCTGCTTGTTAATGAACGGATTGTTTCTCGTCAGACAGGTGTTGCTGGAATTTAATTTCTCTCTTCCTGGATGCAATATGTCATACATATGGGTACTCTTATACATACTATATAAGGTCTTAGACACCTATAAATTAATGTTTAAAGGAACACTATAGTGTCAGGAATACAAACATGTATTCCTGACGCTATGGTTTTGAAAGCATAGTTTACGTTGCCGGACCCCCTTTAGTTTACTTACTTTTTTCCAGACTGGTCTCATTGCGACTAGTTCTGCCCCACCTAGTCTCCTTGGCTAAGATCACTACATTTAATGATCTCAGACTATCCAATTCTTTCCCACTGAAAAGCTTTGGGAGGCTATTGTGTATAAATGGCAAAACACCACGCTGCGACAATCAGCATCTCCTCATAGATATTCATTGAATCAGTACATATCTATGGGGAAAGTTCAGCATCTCCATGCAGAGCGTGGACACATGAAACAAGCACTGACCAGGAAGCACTGCTAGTCGACGTCTGTGACTGCCACTAGAGGTGTCCCTAGGCAGTAATGTATTCTCTGAAAAGACAGTGTTTACATAGAAAAAGTCTGCAGTGACATGCTGTAGACACCAGAACAACTGCATTAAGCTGTAGTTCTTCCAGTGACTCTAGTGTCCCTTTAATAAATAATAATGAACATGTAAGTACATAATGATTTTGTTCTATCTGTTGGTTCTCTGTCTACTAACAGGTTGCCACGTTGGCCAGTTACATGCTCTCCTCTGTTAGCCCCTTACTTTCATAGAGCAAGCTAGCAACCAAAAGTGTCCTAAGTCAGTCTTTATTTCTTAATGGTCACATCTACAGCATTGCAGTTGCTTTTAGTGGAGTCTTGGCACCAAATTGAGAGCCATCATCAACACTGGAATTGCCAATTTGATTTCTTAATCACATCACCCTTGCAATAGAGCCCCTCATTGTGTATGCATTTTATTCTTGTATTGAATGTTATTTGATACTTTTGATGCCTGCACTGGCATCAAATGAATAACTGATACTATGCATCCGATTCATTCAGGGTGAGTCAAATTCAGGAACCAAACAAATAACACACTTAAAGGAACACTATATAGTATTTTTAGTGGAGCGGAGCAGAGCATATCCCATTAAGTACACAAAATTAATTTTATGAGTTGTTGTGAAGTTGAAAGTAGCATAATTTCTTGAATGGGGATATATTTTTCAGCTTTTATAGTGTGTATACATAGTAAAAATATTTGGATGGACACAGAAAATATGGCTTTCACTTTTCATATCTGTTATAAGCAGACTTGAGCAGAGATATGCGAACAAGAGACCTCCATGCACTATTATTGTAATGATTTAAATTACAAATGTCCAACAAATAGAAAAATGAAAACCACTCACCCTTTTTGTGGAAGTTCAACACGGCAATCCAGAAGGCAAAATGAGCATAATCCAATGATAAGGTTGTTTTTCCAATCCGAGGTCAGCAACAGGAGATCTGCCAGGTAAATAGGGTAATCCAAGAGGCAAAAGTATTTTCCAGTCCAAGGTCGGCAACAGGAGATCTGACAGGTAAGTAGTGGGTAATCCAAGAAGCAAGGTATTTTCCTGTCTGAGGTCAGGAAACGGAGATATGACAGGTAAGTAGAGGGTAATCCAAAAGGCAAAAGGGTTTTCCCAGTCCAGGGTCGTCAACAGGAGATCTGACAGGTAAATCGGGTAATCCAATAGGCAAAGTTGTTTTCCAGTCCGAGGTCAGCACCAGGAGATCAGACAGCAAGTAGAGACGGGTTATAAGGGGGTTCCGTCGACGAGACACGCGGACTCACAGTAAAGGATCCTATGGAAAGGAGGGAACGTAAAGTTTGCAAACACAGAGTTTAACACATTAATTGTGCATCAAGGCACTAACGACGGACGCTTAAATAACCTAGCATTACGTACGTCATTGCCGTCTTAAGGAATGGTTTCAAAAATCATAAAAAACCCGGACAATTATTAAGTATGCAAAAGGAAGAAGTTATTTTGAAGATACTAAGAGGGTCAGTAAATTAAATAATAATCATATCTGCTTATTGATCATATCTTGCAAAACATTGCAGAATATTTACCATCAACAAAGCTACATGCGAAACCACTTGTTTATTTTTGCATATTTTGTTCTATTTTTGATAGTAGTTAAATTATATAATATTATGTGTCTGCTTTCCACACAAGCCACTTGAGGACTCACCTTACATTACCCGAAAACCATTATAAATTTTTTCACCTATTTTTGTATTTACATAAAAATCTCAACAGTGCCTTAAATAGAGAACAGGGCACACACAAACAATACTGTTTATATTGTTTAATGTCTTTGCAAGCAACTTTCCTAAAATAGGCAAATATAAGGAAGATAAGACCTATTTAATAAAACAAATGATGACCAACGCAGCAGTCACAGAGGAAGGGAATTCCCTCTGTTACTGTTAGGATAACATATTATAGGGAAGATTGTATCCTTAACAGTTATCCTTCAGATAAACAACAAAAACGCAAGTAAAAGAAAGAGGATGCGCCACAGAGGCTACAGTCCAGAATTTTCACTTTCCGCCAGATGGTTTTGTCATGGCATTCAAATGTTAGTTTCTTGGTATTTAATTACGGGTGGGCATTGATATACAAAAGAGAGGAGAGAGTACAATAGTGTAATATTACAACTAAAAGTGAGTAGCAAATTTGATGCCAAAGGGAGGAGCTTATAATACAACTCAGTAGGTCAGGCCTAGAGTGGTATAATCCCCACCTAATGGATGTCTGTATGTCACAGCCTCATAAGCAGCAAAAGCATAAAATAAGAAAATCAGGAGGAAAAAATACACAATAGTGCTCTGATAAAATAAATAAACAAAATCATATAATAAATGTGCTCACATTTTTGAGAGGAGTTATTATTTTTTCATTATTATTATTATTGCCATTTATATAGCGCCAACAGATTCTGTAGCGCTTTACAATATTATGAGAGGGGGGATTTAACTATAAATAGGACAAATACAAGAAAACTTACAGGAACGATAGGTTGAAGAGGACCCTGCTCAAACGAGCTTACAGTCTATAGGAGGTGGTGTATAAAAAACATTAGGACAGGAAATATCAATCAAATAGGGTGGGAGTGAAGCAGAGCTGGAGGAGAGAGTAGAGTGCTACCCTTTAGGAGAGAGCAAGACACAGGTATGTAAGGTAAAGGTTACTCTGGGAGGCCATAAGCTTCCCTAAAGAGATGGGTTTTAAGGCACTTCTTAAACGATTGAAGACTAGAGGATAATCTGATGGCGGTAGGCAGGCTATTCCATAGGAAGGGAGCCACCCGCGAGAAGCCCTGCAAGCGTGAGTTGGCCGTACGGGTGCGAGCAGCGGACAGGAGAAGGTCACGGGTAGAGCGGAGAGATCGAGAAGGGGCATACCTATGGATCTGTGAATTGATATAAGAGAGGCTAGAATTGTTTAGTGCTTTATAGTTATGGGTTAAACAGTTTAGTGTTTCTAGTGTAGGGGGTGTATTCCCACAAAGGATAGTTGTTTGCCCAGGAGAATATATCACTGCACACCCATCACTGAATACAAAGAAACTCCTGTTTGAATGACGTATCCATATATGGGGATTGTACCACTACACACTATTATATCTGGATCTGTCTATAAACTCCATTACATGTGAGTGAAAATTCACACATTTTTGTTGTGCATCCTCCGAGTACTTATAAATATACTGCACCACTGGTTCTTCTGTCTCTCCACATGCATCTCCGAAATCTCCAAGTACCACAAGAAGCAAAACCATCTGTCAGAATGTGAAAATTCTGTCCTGAGTCGCCTGGACATTTTTCATTATTTTCCACTCTGACACTAGACGGTGCATCCTGTTGCTATTATTAACTTTCCTGCAATGTATATGCTTTTCTGGAAACTTGATATGGGGCACCCTTTGTGTTACAACAAGACTTTCTCTGACCTTACTGAAAATTTCTGATATAGTTGAAAACCAATAAATAAATTATATAGAGCCTAGCTTCTAGCACAAGCATGTCAAACTCAAAGTTTGGCATGGGCCACATAAACAAGGTTTAAGCTTATGTGGGCCGCAAAAAGAAAATACCTTAAATTTTCATAGAATTTTTTTATTTTAAAAAGTACAGTATATATAAAAAGAAAAACAGCATCCCCCTCTACTAAACCACAGCACCCCCCTCAACTAAATCCCAGTCTCCCCCCTTTACTAAACCACATCAGCCCCCTCTACCACCCTGTGCCAAATCTGATCCTCCTGCTACTTCTTGAAACCCTGTGAAGGTGGAGCACGTCGATGTCACGTGGCATTGTGTGCCTCCATGCACCTCCAGGTGCTCCACTGTCCAGACGTAGCCAACGCAACACTAACCAATACACACACTCACAGACAGACACACACACTCACAGACAGACACACACACATACTGACAGATACACACACATACTCACTGACAGACAGACATACACATAAAGACACACTGACAGACACACACATATACTCACTGATAGACACATACATACACACAGTCAGTCACACACACATACTCACAGACAGACACACACATACAGACACACACACAGACAGGCAAACACACAGACAGGCATACTCACTGACAGACACACACATATACAGACACACACACACATACAGACACACATACTCACTGACAGACAGACACACATACAGACACACTGACAGGCACACACACTCACTGACAGACACACACACACACATACTCACTGACAGACACACACACACACGCACTGACAGACACACAGACACGCACGCACTGACAGACACATACACTGACAGACACACACACACTGACAGACACACACATACACTGACAGACACACAAACATTCTTGCATTCACATAATTTTATTTATTGTTCCCTACCTTTGGGAGCTTGTGTGGGGATCTTCTGTCTGCTCCTCACTGCTCCCTCGCGCGGTTTAGTGATGCCGGGTGGTCATATTCCGGCGCCCGGCTGCACTACAGACGGCTCGCGCGAGGGAGCAGTGATGAGCAGGAACACTGAGCTCCCTCGCTGGGCCTCCTCCCCGGCCAGGTAAGTGTTAGCAGAGTAGGCACCTGCAATGTTGGGAAAGCAGGTGCCTACTCTGCTATAACCCTGAGCATGCACTCGTGGCTTGCCGGGCCTCAAAGATGCCCACTGTGGGCCGCGAGTTTGACACGCTTGCTCTAGCACCAGCTGACTATCTTTCTCAGACTTGCACTTTGCTGTACTATTGCAATTTGAAGTAACAGCTGTACTATTAATAATAAAATGTAAAAAAAACTTAAAAAAAAAATAAACATTGCAGAATTAAGGATGATTACAAGATGCTAAATTATAGACACTTTATGTCTACTGCTTGGGTGCTCTTTTAACCCTATTCCTAATGTTATTTTTTCCAAAGCACACATGTCATTAATAAGTCATTTTAAATAAAAATGCATTTATTTAAATATTTAAGGAATTACAAGTGTCTTGTATTTACTATAATGAGCACCATAGAAACATCTGGTTTGGAAAATTAAAACAACCTTAAGCCTTTTGAACCCAATGCCTTACAAGTTATTTTTTAATACTCTTGTGTATATAAATAGGCAAAATAATTCATTGACTCACTTTGTAGAGGAACAATGGTCAAATAAAATTATAAGAAATCAAAACACTGGGCTCATATATTTAAATTACTTGTGTGTTGTTTGTACATTTTGAGTTGTATAGTGAGTTGACTTCTTGAATTGTTTATCTTCGGACACCTTAAACGCATCTCCAAATTGTCCTTATTTAGGAGTGACAGTCCACATTTTTAGACCAAATCCTGCCGTCCCTGGTTTATAACCTAATGTTTCTATTTTCCATTTGTTGGTGTTTGTGAGTTTATAACAAAGCTCCATAGCAAAAAACTTACAGTACTGTGTTTTTAAACTACAAAAATGTGTTTAGAAACCAGTCTGTGTAAATAATATACAAAAATAGAATAGAGATCCAGACTCTGGGTTTTACAGATAATTACTACAGTAGAAAAGCTGCCACTCATAATAGGCACACCCCAAAAAAAGCCTATAGACAAGAAGCTAGAAAATAGAGAGGGGGAGAGTGGTAATCTCCCCTATTGAGGGCGCTAATCACTGTGACAAAAAGGATATAGTATAAAAAACT
Source organism: Pelobates fuscus (assembly GCF_036172605.1). NCBI lineage: Eukaryota > Metazoa > Chordata > Amphibia > Anura > Pelobatidae > Pelobates > Pelobates fuscus. The sequence goes on from NC_086318.1 coordinate 248,561,006, forward strand.
GCAAATTTATTAATACAATTCATGTAAAAATCCTGATTATAAAGCAGTACAATTCCAAGACCAATAATAAAAAATAAAAAATAAACAATAAAAAAATAAAAAATAAACAATAAACAATAATAAAAAATAAATGATAAATAATAAACACCAGTCACTAGCACTAGTGACTGGTGTTTATTTTTTATTATTGGTCTTGGAATTGTACTGCTTTATAATCATGATTTTTATATGAATTGTATTAATAAATTTGCAGTTTTTTATACTATATCCTTTTTGTCATAGTGATTAGCGCCCTAAATAGGGGAGATTAACACTCTCCCCCTCTCTATTTTCTAGCTTCTTGTGTAAATAATATGCATTGTACTAAATTACATTTTAGTTGCATAAATTATTAGTAAGTCAATTAAACTTTCTCAGAACTGGCCATACTCACTCACTCCCTAAAATTAAAGTCGCCCTCTTTGTCTTTTTGAAATGTTGGTATGTATGGGGCTCTAAGAAAGGCTGTTGTAGCAGGAAAATTAAGGGGTATGTATCAAGTGTTCTGAAAATTGATAGTTAAATCCCATATTCTTTTGATTGTATTTTATTAACATGACATAAAAAGTGAAAGTTTGCTTTATAAAGTTATAGAGTTTGCCAACTTCAGTATAACTCGTCTTTGAAAAACACGACCATCCCATTTTGCAGTTTTTTTTAGTTTACCTGTAGATTGTGAAATGTCTAAAAGATTTAGACATTGTTTTAAATAATGTGACTACTGGGTGCTCTTCCCCTTGCTGAACTATAAATAAAAAAAAACAATGCAAGCTGCTTCTTATTAAAACAGCACTGTCACCAAATACACAAAGTCCCCAAATGGTGACATCGCCGCTGGGGGTCTGGAGGCCTGAGAGTGGGTAAAGGTGACATTTACTTATTTTAACCTGACACTCACGGGCGCTACCTTCTGCTGCGCATGTGTGAGAGTACAGCATTGATATCTATGGAGGTGTACGTATTAACGGGGCTTAGAATGGCCGGACTTAAAGCACCAAAGAATAGTCAGGATACTTGCCGAGGTAGGGGGGTACAGAATGCGACACGACGATAAGGAAAACCAGAAGTCAGGGATACCAGAATACAGGGAAGTCAAACGAAGCCAAAGTCAAATACCAGAAATAAACGCTCAGGAACACACTTTCGGACAACCACTAGGGAAACCACGACAGGGCAATGATAAAAAGTAAACTTGAGCTTAAATAAGTGCTTTACATTTCTGATTGTCCGATTGTCTCCCGCGTGACGTCACATGCACGCCGACGTCGTCATTAACTTGTGCGGACATGGGGGTAAAATTTGGTGAGGATCCGCAGCGGCCGGCGTCCATTAACATGCTGCAAGAGTCAGTCACACAGACACATGGCCGCTGGGCGCAAATACCGCAGGGTGAGGAGGAATACGTTACAGGAGGATCTCGCAAGACCACAGGACCCTCTCTAAACAGCAAATTCCCTAAAAAAAGCCAGGCAGAGGAGACATACAGAGGCAAAGTAGTTCCTACTTTTCTCTGTATATTTCATGACTAGGTTGAAATTCCAACACAGTCAAAATGAGTATTTCATAAAGCTTCGATCTTTGTGAAATACCATATTTTTCACATAGGGGGTTAAAGTGCTACTTTAAGCCACTAAAACAATTTGTGTATCAATAACAACATTTTTGGCATCTTTAAAACCGTTTGACAAACTATTCTAGGAGGGCGCCAGTGGACTCCTGGTACCATACACACTACAGAGGGCTGTTGAGGTTATTGTGCTTAGAGTGTTACAGGAAGCTATTCTAGAGCTATACTCCAAAAACTAAACCAGATGTGAAAGGGCACGTAACTGTAAGGTTAATAGAGAGTATAAGGGGGAGTTAAATTTGGCAGGTAAATATAGACTGTAAGGACAAAAAAATGTTTTTGTGTTTTTTGCCCCCAGAGAATGTGGGACCAGTTATGCTTGTTATTTTAAGCCAGAAAACAACGGTTACACAGCCATCCAATAATATACATGTTGAGTACATATAACTGATAAAGTTCATACCAGATCCAAACTACTAAAGCCATCTCACTGTACTATCGCAGCTAATACCCTAATCATTAGGGAAAGAGAATTGTACCCCAGTTCCTCTAAAATCATGTCAACAATGGAAAAAAGGCAACATTTTCAACAGAAGCAACAAAAAACACTAATTAAGCTTAGTCGACCAGTCATAGTATCGGTGCTGCCCCAGGAGTAGGAGCTTCGTAAAGTACAGTGTCAGTCATACTATACATAAAATAAATTAGGTCAATGCAATCTGGATTGCTGCAGAAAGGCAGGTTTAATGGAACAAAAAGTGCAATGTTTCGACCTACACAGAGGCCTTTATCAACCATTGGCTTGAGAGGCTTGATAAACTTTGCACCTTTTGTTCCAATAAACCTGCCTTTCTGCAGCAATCCTGAGTGCTTGGACCTAATTTATTTTATCTACTAAACTGGGTTTTTCCAATCCTGGCCCTGATAAGCACCTGGATTCCTAAGTGTGAGTGCGGTATCCTCTGTTTGTGAATAATACAGTCATACTATACATGACAGGTGCATCGCCCCCATATGGGCAGGTGGAGTTAATTCCAAATAAAACATTCCAATAAAACACGAACACTATGGGTCAAATACATTCACAGTTTTAATAATATATTACAGAAAAAATATAAAGTCATTGACCCCCAATGTAACATACCCCACATTGTCATAAAAAAGGCAATAAGCCATATTTCTGTAAACAATAACATAACAACATATAACAATAATTAACATCGTAACCATAAATATCTAAAGTGCAAAATCTTGTGCTTAAGTAATCATGGTAGGGGTATACCCAGATTCCCCTACCCCACCAGGTTCTGAGCCACCAACAAGCTCGACACCTACCAAACCTATAACCAACAACATGTAACTAAATTTTAGCCTGCTGAATTAACTACCCCGTTGATTGACTAACTAGAAAAGACCCCTTTCTCACTAATCTTTACCACACCAGCCTAGCCACTGTGACCAAACGGGAACCACAAACCCCAACAAAGAACTAAAGGGAGGGACGGAGGGACAAACCCAGTCAGGTGAGTTAATTAATAATGACTAGAATTTAAAATGGCTGACGTATTTATACCAGCCCAGCCCCATTATTCACCACCCAATCAAAAAACCACCCTCCACCTAAGCCCGCCTCCTAGCCCTGTCAAGGCCCTTATTCACTAAGTTGCGCACATTATATGGGGCTATATTATTGTTTTAAATACACAGTGTGAGGTCACCCAATGTATTGATGTATTATATGGGGTTTGAAAACATGATATGCGTGAGTTCCCAAAAGCAGCCACAAAATAAAATTAAACTTGCATTGCAACACAATTGTTTTCTTGACTTAGTACATCATGTCCTAAAAACAAATGCCTTTGACCTATGACCAAAAAACATACCATTGCAGAAACATTTCCTTGCAAATAGTTTGCTAGCTCTCTTGATCATTTTCAAAATAAACAGCACTCATTTTTTAATTGCTGTCTTTACTTTTCAGATGATATATATTTTTAGATAAAAAGGAGTAGTAAAGTCAATGGAACATCTGTGGTCATGTTTTAACTATGTGATTCTTACATCGCTTAATGCCACACTGTCCTCATATTTAATGGCATTTTTTAATAGTGTTTTATAAGATCTGATAAGGGGGTGTCATAACAGGACTCAGGTCTCCGCTTCAGGGCAGCCTGCAATCACCAGCATGTTATGGTTCCAGGTACTTTAGATGGAATAGATGAGAGTCTGCTCAAATTCCCATCTGCATTAGTTGAACCATACAAGGTAAAAAATGGGGATATACAAGACCTCTGACTAGAAACTGAAATTTGTTTATGGTGCCAAGAGTCCCCAGCCCTCCCCAATTTCCGATCCCCCCATTGTAAGTAGTCAAACAGTTTTTTAATAGTTTGAGTTCTTAACCATCGCTGCTTGCTTCCACTACTAATGATGGAGAGTGGAAAGTCTCAAAGCAAGAAATTCAACCCTAAGCGGTGGATGGGGGCCCAAAAAACAATGGGGGGGACCTATTGTCCTCCCCCTGGCCCCCACCTATGAGTGGTGGGTGGGGGCCATAAAAACAATGAGGGGGGACCTATTGTCCTCCCCCCTGGCCCCCACCCCTGAGCGGCAGGTGGGGGCCCTAAATGAAAATGTCCCTGTCCCCCCAAGGTGACTAGGGATCCCCAAGCCCCTAGTCATCCTCCCACCCAAAACAAAAATTATTAACCCCCTACCTACCCCCCTCACCCTAAAAATAGTGAGGGGGGAATAAAAGAAATAAGTGCCTGTAAAAAAAAAAAAAGTTACCATTTGATGTCTTCTTTTTTCTAAATTCTTCATTTTTCAGCCCCCAAAAAGGCCAAATAAAAACCATAATACCCGTCGAACTTGTAAAAAATAAAATAAAAAACCAGAGCGCAAAAAAAATCTGCCGAAAAAGAAAAAACCCAACGCTAAATAATTAATCCATCTTCACCCGGCGAGGGCACAGTGCAGACAGAGCTCGGCAGGGCAGGGAAAGGCTTATAAAGCCTTCCAATGCCCTGAAATTAGGCTCAGAGCGCTCTGATTGGTTGATTTAAGTCAACCAATCGGAGTGCTCTGACAGGTAAATGAAGAGACTGACAGGTAAGTCTCTACATTTACCTGTCACAGCACTCTGGTTGGCTTGGAATTCAACCAATCAGAATGCTCTGTGTCATTTTACACAGCGTGGGAAAATTCCAAAGAACTTTCCCACGCTGTGTAAAATGACTAGCACTCTGGTTGAATTCCAAGCCAATATGAATATGAAGATTATATCTTTATCATATATTCAGCAATGATATTGTGATGACATAGCAACTTTAAATATGCTAAATGAAATTTAGCTTGGAATAAATGGAAATGTTAATTTCACTGCTGGTAATAGACCGTCGATGTAATTATAGACAACAATTCCTTCCCTTGAGAGCATAGTTCTGGGTATACCTTGGCTAATTTTTATTGAACACTTGCTGTAAATAACTAGGGCTGGCTCCATGCTGTACTCATATCTTTATCCTGGGGTTAATATATGTGACATTAAGTAGGGGAAAATATGTTGCTATTCGCCTACGGCAGCTGAATGGTTGGGCCACCCCTGATTCCAATTAGAGGATGTAGAATTTTGCCAGAAATAAAAGAAGTATGATCTTTTATATGACTTCAAAAATAACACGCTTAGAATTAGGCAAATAGAGCTGGGTGTGGATTAAGGTTTGGGCTTTCATGATGTAAACGTTTAGAGTAATTTTAGCCTAAAACAGTGAGCGCAAATACAGGCAACCACATGTTAAAGATTTGTGAACCCTATGTCTCATATTTCTACTTTTAGAAACTTTTATGTCATTCATAAATAGGAACACATTAGGGACATAATTATGTCTTGCATTTTTGACATTGCACAACTAAGATAAAATATGATGTGCATTGCAAGACTGTCATCAGAGGATGTGAATGAGGCAGTGTATAAATGAAAATGCTATTTTCAGCAGCATATTACTTACATTTCCAAATTTTGTACAAAATAAAAATCTGTTTTTAATCTCAGTGCTCTATGCATGCAACATGATTCATCAGAATTTATATAGATAATAAAAAATACTCTTTGCAAGAATAAATCTTCTTTTAAAAAAAAAAAGGAACTTTTTTGGGGAACAAATAACTTGCTTCATTTTCGAATGCCATGGTGACATGCCTGCTTGGTGGACAGCTGTAGTAAAAAGAAAAAGTACAACATACATACCTGGAGCTCCTCTTCTTGAGTACCTCCATCATTAAGCTGAGTTTTGTCTTCAGCTTCTGGTACTTCATCCTCTAGAATGCCTCAACACCAATGCACTCTCACACTTGAACCACTGAACAACACAGAGGGCTACTGCAGTAGTTTCTACTTTGTCTTATCTTTTGATTGCATTGGTAATTCAGTGAAATTCCAGTGCAATCAGTGTGAGTATTGTTTCATAAAGATTTTATCGTTAAAGGGACACTTCATAAAAAAATCTAACCATTTACTAAATATAGCCCCAAAGAAAACATGCACGTGATTTGTTTCCAATGTTTTCTTTGTGGGTATATGAAATCTTGGCTTGGAAAATCAGCCAATCTACCATTTGCAGCTACTGCAAACACATTCCTTTTCTTTCCTGGCAGAGACTTTAGAGATGTTTTCATCTGTGCCAGGGAATGTCCAATGAGATGCTTTTTAGTGAGAAGTCTTGCAGACCAATCACGCATTTCTTAATAAGTTCTATTACAACTCATACAAAGGTCTTTCAAAGGCAGACTACTTTAAGAGCAGAGTGTCAGCGCTATGTATGAACGATATGCATTTAAGCAATCTCTAAAAGTGTGCAAAAACACTTGTTTCAGGTAAATGGTGTAAATATAAATATAAACCACCTATATACCCTCAATCCGTGATATTTCTTATACACAACATAAAATATATTATTAAACTTGCAAAAAAGCCCGAGAAAACGGGCGAAACGCGTTGAAGTGTGAGCAGCATCCAGGACACAGAGGCTCTGATCGTGACAGCCTTTTGAACCAACCACACACAGACGAGCTCAGCTTACAGGCTATACTCCACCCCATCAGCGCTGAGATCGGGCGGGAGATTCGAACCAGCAGCCAGTGGACGGTAAAACGGCTATTCAGCCCTCTGATCCTGTTAATGCTTAATTGTGATATCTTGGAGACGAGTATCACCACTAAACAGTGTAAGAGTCCATATCTGGGGGAAAGGGAATCTATTTATGATTAAAGCGGTTTTACACTATGCAGTTTTTATGTGTTTTTTTAAGGTAAAATCTTCAAAACAACTTCAGTGTATTCTATGGACGACATTTCCACTACTGCAACAAAAGATTAACCCTCCAAAGACTCCAACCCAGAACTTTTTGGATTGAGGGTATATAGGTGGTTTATATTTATATTTACACCATTTACCTGAAACAAGTGTTTTTGCACACTTTTAGAGATTGCTTAAATGCATATTGTTCATACATAGCGCTGACACTCTGCTCTTAAAGTTATTTTGGTAAGATTTTTTAAGGAATTTTATTTTGTGTTTAGCTGCTGGAATATCTGTTTGATTTATTTTATTGTATATTATCTATTTATTTACGATTGCGCTCTCCTATTTCATTTTTTGTATATCAAAGGCAGACTACTGCCTGCCTTTGATTGTAACTCCTAAAATATGACGAAGAAGCACCGATTTAAGTAAGGTCATGCAGTGTATCTGCTTATTCTCTGCCATTTAGGAATTAAATCACTTTTGTTTCTGATTATGTAGCCCTAGCCACACCTCTTTTGGATGTGGCTCTCACATCCTCCATGAAAAATTGGTTTAATTTTTCAGATGTTATAGCACAGTTTGTTTACTTTAGAAGTTATCTCCTGCTCTGTTAATTTAACTTAGAGGTGCACGTTTTTGAAGGCAATTAGCAGAGCAGAATATAAAAAATCTAAACTAAGCTCACTAAGAAATGTGGACTTTTTTCAGAACTGGTGTAGGAAGGCTCAGTGAGTCGCAGCCAGGAGAGTGTTGGCTAGGGGTGCATAAGCAAAGTTATTTAACTTCTAAATAGCAGAGAGCTGAACTGTGAGACTACAGGGGTGTTATCTATACACCAAAACTACTTTGTTAAAGGGACACTCCACTTCCCAAATACAGCTTGCAAAAGCTGAACAACTCTTGTCTGCAGCCTTTGCAAGCCTTCCTCTTTCTTTGGTTGTCCAGTTACAAACTTCCCGATGAAGCTCAATGAGAAGTCTAAACAATCAAGATGGTTTAACAAGGTAAATTTATAAAAATGTAAATTTCTGTTGAAATCGACACTTTGTAAAATCAAAAAAGAAAACATATTTTTCACATACTTTTCACTCACACAGAGGGTTTAGAGCAGCATTTCCCAACCGCGCAACACCAATTGGGGTTCCGACAAAAGTTAAAAAAACAAAATGGCCACGGGCGACGATAGAGCAGTGAGCAGTGATCTCCCTGCTCAGCTCCCTCGCACGCACAACAGTGATGCTGGAGCCAGAATATTACGTCACTCCGACTCTGGCATCACTAAGAGCTGAGCAGGGAGATCACTGCTCCCTTGCGGCCCGCACGCCAGCCGCTCAGCAGCACCACTGGACCCCAGGGACTGCACGCTCAGCATGCCAGCCGCTCAGCAGCCTCACTGGTCCCCAGGGACTCCATGCCAGGACGCCTAAAGGTAGGGGGCTGGGTGGAGTAAAATGTAAAAAAATTGTATGTGTGTCTGTTAGGGTGTTTGTGTGATTGTCAAAGAGTATATGTGTGTTTGTCAGTGAGAGTGAATGTGTGCTTGTCTGTGAGAGTGTATGTGTTTGTCAGTGAGAATGTATCTGTTCTTGTCAGTGAGAGTGTATATGTGTTTGTATGTGTTTCTGTAAAAGAGTATGTGTGTTTGTCAGTGAGAGTGCATGTGTGTCTGTCAAAGAGTAGGTGTGTTTGTCAGTGAGAGTGTATGTGTGTCTGTCAAAGAGTATGTGTGTCAGTGTGTGTATCTGTGTGTCAAGGTTTGTGTGTGTGTCACTGTGTGTATCTAAGTGTGTGTGTGTGTGTATGTGGCAGTGTGTATCAGTGAGTTTGTGTGTGTGTGTATGTCAGTGTGTGTATGTGCCAGTGTGTATCTGTGGGTGCAGGTGTGTGTGTGTGTTTGTAAGTCAAGATATGTGTGTCAGTGTGTATCTGAGTGTGTGTATCTGTGTGTTAAGGTGTGTGTCAGTGTGTATCTGTATGCCACTATGTGCCAGTGTGTCAGATACATATACACACACACACACATACAGAGGCACACACTGATACAAAGATACACACACCGGCGCATACAAACACAGATATACACACATTGACACACCGGCACATACAAACAAAGATACACACACTTTGAAACATAGATACACACACCTGGCGGTTCCATGATGTTGATACACTATTTCAAAGGGTTCCACGGGAAAAAATAATTGGGAACCCCTGGTTTAGAGTATCCTTAGTTGTTTTGGTGCTTCGTGCAGCACTTTTGCTTTTTCTATGCAATGCTCCATTTTCTTCTAATTTTATTATAACAATTTATCAAGCTGGCATCACAATCAAGTTAAAATCTGGCACAGATATAGCTCTATATGCTATTTCGATTTCCAGCTGACAGATGCAGAATTTATTATAATGACTGACAGAAAGCAAAGGTAGCTTGGTGTGGAATAGAGATACATATAGTGATGGGCATTTAATTTTACTTTTCAGACCCCACCAGCACATAGTTGTTAAATATAGGGGATACGTAATAATAATTTTTAGAATTGTTTGAAGTTACTGCTCCCTGTAATAGGCCTATATCTGAAGATTGTTCCCTTATATATGCATGTGTATGTGTTTGTCTGCATGTCTCACCTTTACTGGGTAGTTTGACTACTTATATGGGGGAGAGCGGGAGACTTCTGGCACCATAACCAAAACAGCAATCTGTATTAGTTACGGTACTTGGGTAAAATAACAAAATATGTTTTTAAAGGACTGCTTTTGGCACCGTAATCACTACAGCACACTGCATGGGTTATGGTACTTGGAGTGCTCATTTAATATCTTGTTTAGTAATTTTACACTTTACATGTTGTATGAAGCAATGTAGGCAATATTGTCACTGTAAAAGTCTAATCAATGCATAATAATTAGTTACTGCACAAAATAGTACTATGCTAATCAGAGGGGCGAGTGGAAGCTATGGAACTGTACAGACCCTGCATATAACAATCTAAACCAAGCATGTTAAACTCGCGGCCCACAATGAATATCTTTGCGGCCCAGCAAAGTTATTCATTACTAATAGGGAGCAAAGGTAGGGCCGAACCTGAACCAGGAAGAGGGAGGAGCCGCAAGGTGTGGGTACATGGATTATAACAGGGGACCCTAGTGGTGGTCAGCTGGACACCTACGCCGGAGCAGTGCTTACTGTTAAGGCAGAGTAGGCACCTGCTTTCCCCACATTGCTATCGGGTGCCCTCTGTGGTGATCCCGGATGCCGGAATATGACATCATTCCGGCCCGGCATCACTAAACTGTGCGTGTGAGGAGCAGGGAGACCCCCAGAGAGAAGATATTCCTGGACCCCAGGAAGAGGCCCCGTGAGCCGTGAGAACATGCTCGGTGTTATAGCATAGTAGGCACCTGCTTTCCCCGCATTGCAGGTGCCTACTCTGCTAAAACTTACCCAGCCGGGGAGGAGGGCCATCGAGAGAGCTCAGTGTTCCTGCTCCTCACTACTCCCTCGCGCGCGCGTTCTGTAGTGAAGCCGGGCGCCGGAATATGACGTCATATTCCGGCACCCGGCCTCACTAAACTGCGCAAGGGAGCAGTGAGGAGCAGATAGAAGGACCCCAGGAAGATGTGTGTGTCAGTGAGTGTGTGTGTCCCTCAGTGAGTGTGTGTCTGTCAGTGAGTGTGTGTGTCTGTCAGTGTCTGTCTGTGTGTGTCTGTCTGTGAGTGTGTTTCTGTCTGTGTGTGTGTGTGTCTGTCTGTCAGTGAGTGTGTGTGTCTCTCAATAAGTGTGTGTCTGTCAGTGAGTGTGTGTCTCTCAGTGTGTGTGTGTGGGTCAGTGTTGCATTTGATGTGACCGGACAGTGGAGTACCTGGAGGTGCATGGAGGCACGCAACGCCACGTCACATTCCGACGTGACATCAACGTGCTCCACCCTCACAGGGTTTCAAGAAGTAGCGGGAGGATCAGATTTGGCACAGGGAGCGGACGGCGCCATTTGGGGTATACCAGAGGTCACATACTGACAGCGGCAATGTGAGTGGAGTCTGCTTGTTGGCTAGAGGGGGGTGCTGGGATTTACTAGAGGGGGAAGACTGGGATTTAGTAGAGGGGGAGGACTGGGATTTAGTATATGGGGGGACTGGGATTTAGTAGAGGGGGGACTGGGATTTGGTAAAGGGGGGCACTGGGATTTAGTATAGGGGGTGCTGTGGTTTAGTAGAGGGGGATGCTGTTTTTTTTAATACTGTAATTTTCAAAATAAACCTAAGTTTCTATGAAACTTTAATGTTTTTTTTTTGCAGGCCACATAAACTTAAACCTTGTTTATGTGGCCCGTGCAAGACTTTGAGTTTGACATGCTTGATCTAAACAGTCCCTACCTACATCACTCTAAATAGAATAGCACTCTCAATGGAAAGGGACACAGTCTTTTTTCTGACAGGTGCACTAACATGACATCCTTTTGGGGGCCTTTTCCTGTCATGGTGCTTTGCTCTATCATGCTAGAACAACTCTTGGAAATGTTTATTTTTTAAAATATGTAAATGATGACATAGGTGTTTTAACCTCCTTTTAAGGTTGGCTGTTTAATTGAACTTTGTTATATTTTCTCAGTAAAAATCGATCCAGAAAAAAAAGACTAGTTCAAGTGTTTTATTTTATCTTGAGTTGGGCACTTCCATTCTGCAATTTAGAGCTTGCTGCAGTGTTATATGAAATCGATATATGGAATTCTAACAAGTTCCCCTTAATTAATTTCATAGCAACTTGCTCTCTCGCTGCAGTAAATTATTGACTTTGTTGCATGTTGTTTTCAACACATACCTCCAACCTGATCAACTGTGAAGAAAATGGGTGTGTGGGCAAAATTAAAACTGCCTGTAAAGATGCACATTAATTATAATATGTACAGACTGCAAATCTTGTTAGTACTTTTAATTGCAATTTTATTGCAATTTAATGGGACACTCAACCTTAGAGAGCCAAACAAAACGAACAAATCACCAAAAGCACTACATGCCTACAGTATGAGAAAAGTGAGTGATACCTTTTTTGAGAAAAGTTAGTATGTCCCTAGTGGCTGTCAATCACAGTCTTCACATTTGGCGTCATTACACTCATAAGGATGATGCCAAATGCTGGTATGTTTTCTCATAGAAAAAAATATTAGGATAATGCTCTCTCTCTCTCTCTCTCTCTCTCTCTCTCTCTCTCTCTCTCTCTATATATATATATATATATATATATATATATATATATATATATATACACAGTATCTCACAAAAGTAAGTACACCCCTCACATTTTTGTAAATATTTTGTTTTATGTTTTCATGTGACAACACTGAAGAAATGACACTCTGCTACAAGGTAAAGTAGTAAGTTTACAGCCTGAATAACAGTGTAAATTTGCTGTCCCATCAAAATAACTCAACACACAGCCATTAATGTCTAAACCGTTGGCAACAAAAGTGAGTACACCCGTAAGTGGAAATTTCCAAATTGGGCCCAAAGTGTCAATATTTTGTGTGGCCACTGGTATTTTCCAGCACTGCCTTAACCCTCATGGGCATGGAGTTCACCAGAGCTTCACAGGTTACCACTGGAGCCCTCTTCCACTCCTCCATGACGACATCACGGAGCTGGTGGATGTTAGAGACCTTGCACTCCCCCAGCTTCCATTTGAGGTTGCCCCACAGATGCTCAATATGTTTTAGGTCTGGAGACATGCTTGGCCAGTCCATCACCTTTACGTTCAGCTTCTTTAGCAAAGCAGTGGTCGTCTTGAAGGTGTGTTTGGGGTCGTTATCATGTTAGAATACTGCCCTGCGGCCCAGTCTCTGAAGGGAGGGGATCATGCTCTGCTTCAGTAAGTCACAGTACATGTTGGCATTCGTGGTTCCCTCAATGAACTGTTGCTCCCCAGTGTCCCTCAATGAACTGTAGCTCCCACCACCATGCTTGACTGTAGGCTAGACACACTTGTCTTTGTACTCCTCACCTGGTTGCCGCCATACATGCTTGACACCATATGAACCAAAAACGTTTATCTTGGTCTCATTGGACCACAGGACATGGTTCCAGTAATCCATGTCCTTAATCTGCTTGTCTTTTGCAAACTGTTTGTGGGCATTCTTGTGCATCATCTTTAGAAGAGGCTTCCTTCTGGGATGACAGCCATGAAGACCAATTTGATGCAGTGTGCGGCTTATAGTCTGAGCACTGACAGGCTGCACCCCCCCCCCCCCCCCCCACCCCATCAACCTCTGCAGCAATGCTGGCAGCACTCATACGTCTTTTTCCCAAAGACAACCTCTGGATATGACACTGAGCACGTGCATTTAACTTCTTTGGTTGACCATGGCGAGGCCTGTTCTGAGTGGAACCTGTCCTGTGAAACCGCTGTATGGTCTTTCCCATCGTGCTTCAGCTCAGTTTCACGGTCTTGGCAATCTTCTTATAGCCTACGCCATCTTTATGTAGAGCAACAATTCTTTTTTTCAGATCAATTCTTTTTTCCAGATTGCCATGAGGTGCAATGTTGAACTTCCAGTGACCAGTATGAGTGTGAGAGTGATAACACCAAACTTGACACACCTGTTTCCCATTCACACCTGAGACCTTGTAACACTAATGAGTCACATGACACCGGGGAGGGAAAATAGCTAATTGGGCCCAATTTGTCCATTTACACTTAGGGGTGTACTCACTTTTGTTGCCAACGGTTTAGATATTAAAGCGGCACTGTCATGCCGAATCCCGTTTTTTTTTTAACCCCCCTCCCGCCTCCACTACATCCAATTGACCCCCTAGTCACCCCCAAATGCCCCTAAGCCCCCCAGATTACCTATTTTTAAATCTGTATCTTCTGCCCCGATCTTTATTCAGGGCGCCGCCATCTTTGTGTGGGTAGGTGAAGTCCCTGTGGGACACGTCATCTACCCACACTACACAGACTGTGAGATTCCCGCACATGCCCAGTGAAACATCTGGACATGCGAACGGGAATTTCACCTATTCATTCATTCATCAGACAGACGAATGAATGAATAGAAAAAAATCAGACGAACAAACTAACACTGAGTATCAGTGTTCGTTTGTTCGATCAGTTTATTACAAGGAGGGAGCTACCGACGTGCAGCTCCCTCCTTGTAATATGTAAAGACAGAAGCGGTGGGGAGCTGTGCTCCCCACCACTTCATAAGCCCCCCAGGTCCCCCCCTCACTCTATGGGGGTCAATATGACCCCCATAATAGCACAAGGGAGATTAAAATCTCCCCAATGCCCCTACTCGCTATACCGCGAGTAGGGGCATGTCCACTAAACAGTGAGCAGCCTGTGGCTGCTCACTGTAAAAACATAAATGGTAATAAGGGGGGGGGGGGACCTACTGTCCTCCCCCCTGGCCCCCACCCCTGCGCGGTGGGTGGGGGCACTAATAAAATAATAAGGGGGGGACCTACTGTCCTCCCCCCCCTGGCCCCCACCCCTGCGCGGTGGGTGGGGGCCCTAATAAAATAATAAGGGGGGGGGGACCTACTGTCCTCCCCCCTGGCCCCCACCCCTGAGCGCTGGGTGGGGGCCCTAAATAAAGAGAGGGCGGGGGACCTACTGTCCTCCCCCCTGGCCCCCACCCCTGCGCGGTGGGTGGGGGCCCTAATAAAATAGTAAGGGGGGGGACCTACTGTCCTCCCCCCTGGCCCCCACCCCTGAGCGGTGGGTGGGGGCCCTAAATAAAGATAGGGGGGGGGACCTACTGTCCTCCCCCCTGGCCCCCACCCCTGCGCGGTGGGTGGGGGCCCTAATAAAACAATAAGGGGGGGACCTACTGTCCTCCCCCCTGGCCCCCACCCCTGAGCGGTGGGTGGGGGCCCTAAATGAACCCCCCCCCATCAAGGTGACTAGGGGTCCCAAGCCCCTAGTCACCCCCCCCCCCCCACCCCAAAACATTCTAACCCCTACCTACCCCCCTCACCCTAAAAATAGTGAGGGGGGAATACAATAACTAACCTGTAAAAAAAATAATTAAACTTACCATTTGACGTCTTCTTTTTTCTAAATTCTTCTTTCTTCAGCCCCCGAAAAGGCCAAATAAAAATCCATCACACCCGTCGCACTTTAAAAAAAAAAAAAAAAAAAAACGAGCGCAAAAAAAAATTTAATCCATGTTCACCCATGGAGGGCACGCCACGTACTGAGCTGGGCAGGGCGGGTCAAGGCTTATATAGCCTTGCCCCGCCCTGCAATTAGGCTTAGAACACACTGATTGGTTGGTTTAAGCCAATCAGAGTGCTCTGTGTCATTTTACAAGCGTGGGAAAATTCCAAAGAACTTTCCCACGCTTGTAAAATGACACAGAGCACTGTGATAGGATGGTTTTCAAGCCATCCAATCACAGTGCTCTGTGTAATTTTACAAGCTTGGGAAAGTTCTTTGGAATTTTCCCACGCTTGTAAAATGACACAGAGCACTGTGATTGGATGGCTTGAAATCCATCCTATCACAGTGCTCTGTGTCATTTTACAAGCGTGGGAAAGTTCTTAGGTCCCCCCCTTATTATTTTACTAGGGCCCCCACCCACCGCGCAGGGGTGTGGGGCCAGGGGGGGAGGACAGTAGGTCCCCCCCCTTATTATTTTATTAGGGCCCCCACCCACCGCGCAGGGGTGGGGGCCAGGGGGGAGGACAGTAGGTCCCCCCCCTTATTATTTTATTAGGGCCCCCACCCACCGCGCAGGGGTGGGGGCCAGGGGGGAGGACAGTAGGTCCCCCCCATCTTTAACCCCCGTGCAGGGGGGGGAGGGGGTTATTAGGTTTTTTTTTTTTTTTACAGTGAGCAGCCACAGGCTGCTCACTGCTTACTAGACATGCCCCTACTCGCGGTATAGCGAGTAGGGGCATATTATTTACTAATACTAAGTAATCTTTACTTAGTATTAGTACATTTGGCTTCAAGACCAATTCAGGTCTTTCAGCCTTTTAGTAGATAGCTCCCTGATACCGTGGGAATTAGGGAGCTATCTACTAAGCGGCTGCAAGATGCAGCCACAGCAATGAATAGGATCGGAGTTTCATTCATTAGAATGAAATTCCGATACGAACAAAGTACCGAATTGCATCCTAACACCAATGGAGAAACAGTGCTCATTCTGTTAGGATGCAATTCGGCAGTTTTGCCGGCGTTCTGTCTAAGTGACAGGACTTTCGGCAATACTGACAGGAAGTATTGTGGGAACTGGGAGGAAAGCTAGGGATCATGGGAAAATTGCTCTGACCAGCGGAAATGAAGCACACTTTGCTCCTCCGCTGGTCAGAGCTGGTCAAGCGGAGGAATCCTCCATGAGGCAAAGAGTCCCTACTTTGTCTTATAATTTTAAAGAAAACTAAAGAAGAATGGAAGAAAAGAATAACAGATCCTGAGAGAGGAGGAGAAGAGGAAGAGATTGAGGAAAGGTAAGTTCGGCATGACAGTGCCGCTTTAATGGCTATGTGTTGAGTTATTTTGAGGGGACAGCAGATTTACACTGTTATATAGGTTGTACACTTACTACTTTACATTGTAGCAGAATGTCATTTCTTCAGTGTTGTCACATAAAAAGATATAATAAAATATTTACAAAAATGTGAGGGGTGTGAAAGTTTTCTCTTTTTTTGTTTTCTATGAGAAAAATCCAATTGTTGCAAATGTGTTCTCGATGCTTCCCGATGAGAAGCACTGGATTGGCCTCAGATCAGAAAAAAACCCATAAAAAATGCATGAGGCTAAAAGTGGATTCCATTCTGATGACTTCAGTTTTTCATGTCAATTGGTGTAAAAGTTCAGCAGATCTGAAATAAAAGTGAAGCGAATCTATCTTAAAGGAAAATATTATACTGTAATTTTTTTTTTTTAATCTCTACATCTGGATGTAACCTGTACTGGGGAAGATCACTTTTCATAGACAGACCAGCAAATAGCTAACATTCTTCAAAGTAACATGACTTGTTAATTATGAACATACGTCACGTTTTTCTTTTCAGTGGAATTTGTTTTATTTGGCCCATATAGAATGTTAATATCATTTCATATTGTAGCTGTACTCTCCATTTGTTTTCTGCGGTGCTCACTGTCAGTTATGCATGGACATTATTATACCTGTATAAAAACCCAAAGCTTTTCCCAGAGCATATTGATAACTCACAGCATTTGGCAGCAGTGCTTGAAACATTTATTTGATCTGCAGATAGGAAAATCATTTGAGCATCCAACAGCCACACAGTTTCTGTCACGGAACCTAATGGATCTAAGTTTTCATTTCAAATGTAATAAATGGAGTAAGAAATGGATAAGAAATATGTGTCGTAATAGACAAATAAATAAAAACTGTGACATTTCTGCATAAAGTTCTTCTTGGCATGGCACACATTTATTTATTGGTGAATCAGTACAGATATACACTTTAATTGTTTTTCTCCATTTATTAAAATAAAAATATAAAAGCTTCAATATTTTGTGTTCAGACTGAAAATGTATGGCTACTGCATGTATGGTTGAACAGAAAGTAAATGGAAAAAGAAAACGATCACATGATTTATTATATTTTATTTATTTATCCTTACATTTAATAAAAATGAATTTAAGACGTGTGATTAATAGTAGAAATCCACACCCTTTTACCCTTCAACTGGGTGCCTCCATATTAGCTCCCTGTCAATCCTTGCTATGTTTTTCGTTGCACTTGGCAGTCCACATAAAGAGGAGAGGATATGTTTTACAATGTTGCTATATATCTTCTTCATTTGAATGTCTGCCCTGGCTCTGCCTTGAGTGAACTGATTTATGATTTTATTTGTTAAATCTTCACACAGCAAATACATTTTAAAACACATTTTAGTAGATATACCCCCAATGAATACATGCATGCATTTCTCATGCACGCGTTCATTGGGGGTATATCTGAAAAGAGCTTGCAAAAAGCTCCCCATTTTCTCTGTGAAGAAACTGAATAATTAATTTCCTATTTAAGCCTCTGACGCTTCCATCTATGTGCATGTGTGCCTCCTTGTGCATACAGCACAGCATTCAGAATCAGCCAAATCATACTTGTGATTTAAACTATAACTTAAAATATCACAAGAACCAAAATCACTTAATCTTAAAGTAGGACAAATGTAATTTCTGAGAAAAAAAAAGCAATGTACATTTATAAGAGAACCTTTAAAAATGAAAGTTCTTACATTTGGTTTCATCACACAAACAGATGACGATGATGCCGGACACTCATAGTTACTATCATAGAGAAGTATTGGCATAATGATGAGGATTGTTTGCGTTTTAAATGTTTCCAAAGGAGGACTCTTAATTTAAATGTTAAAAGTAACACTGTGATATATACATATATCATATATAAATATTAGAGAATATGGAATGTTTCTTTAATGATATGATAAGTCATGTCAGGTTCATAAAAGTCGAGCACTGTAAGCAGTGCCATAGACCTGACCTTAGGGGCACATTCAATTCATCTCAATTTCACATGAAGTCTGGCTGGTTACATCACAGAGAGAGAATCTGTAAGTATTTACTGAATGTAAGGGAACCATCACCAGGCATGTTAGGGGAAACCAGGCCTCTCCTTTCTTTAAGTTTAGTTGTACATTCCTTCTGCATCACCTGCCTGATGCTTGTAGATCAGAAAGAGGTAGAACATTCACGACTTGCCAGTAATTCAGGCAGTACACCACTATTCCAGGTAAATTGCACAGGTGCATGTATGTCACATCTTTTCTATTTAACATAGCCCCCAACATCAGAGTAAAGTATAAATGGGTGAGGTAAAAGGAGGTGGGCCAGCAATACAAATTGCATCACTGGCAAACTTTGTTTCAGTGCTCTCTCTTTGATCCTCATGATCTTTGCATTGTTCTAGGTCTAGCATGTCTAACGATGAGCTCACACAATGCTTTTTTGGGATAGTTTTCTTCCAGGTGTTCCCAAAAGTGGGACAGTGAGAAATGACATTAAAACTCTGACTTTTCCAATAAAATCAGGACTACTGGGAGGCCTATATTTACTACTACAACAGTGCAATGCTAATACTTGTTGGAACTATTAGACTTTCATCTGTTTGCATTATTGTCTTAAACACAGTTTCTCTTAGCATTCTGGTTTAATAATAAATAATATAATTGTATTATTATTTATTGCTATTAATATTACAATTTACCTACTACAACCCCAGCCTAGGCTTACAGTATTGCCAAAATACACACATTCAAGCCTTTATCTTCTGATCAAATAAGTATAGCCTTGATTTAATATTTTCTTTTTTTATAAACTTTTTAAATGATTACAATCTCAGGCCTCCCAACTGTCCTGATTTTGGTAGACTTTGTGTGTGTCTGTTAGTGAGTCTGTTTGGTGTTTGTCAGTGAGAGTGTATGTTTTGTAAGTGATTGTGTATGTGTGTCTGTGTGTCTGTCACTGAGTGTATGTCTGTCAGTAAATTTGTGTGTCTGTGTGTATGTGTCTGTTTGTGAGAGGGTGTGTGAGGTTAAAACCCCTTCAACACTTACCTTTTTCCAGCGCCGGGCTCCCTTAAGCACTGGGGATCTTTCCACCCTGATCCGCTTCTCAGCTCCGAATGCGCATGCGCGGCCAGAGCCACGCGCAAATTCATACTGCCCATAGGAAAGCATTACTCAATGTTTTCAGCTGCAGGGTTAAAACTAGAGGGACCTGGCACCCAGACCACTTAAAAGACCACTATAGTGCCAGGAAAACACTCGTTTTCCTGGCACTATAGTGCCCTGAGGGTGCCCCCACCCTCAGGGACCCCCTCCCGCCGGGCTCTGGGGAGAGTAAAGGGTTAAAACTTACCTTTATTCCAGCGCCGGGCGGGGAGCTCTCCTCCTCCTCTCTGCCTCCGATCCTCCCTTTCGGCTGAATGCGCATGTGCGGCAAGAGCTGCGCGCGCATTCAGCCGGTCTCATAGGAAAGCATTTACAATGCTTTCCTATGGACGCTTGCGTGCTCTCACTGTGATTTTCACAGTGAGAATCACGCAAGCGCCTCTAGCGGCTGTCAGTGAGACAGCCACTAGAGGATTTGGAGGCTGGATTAACCCATTTATAAACATAGCAGTTTCTCTGAAACTGCTATGTTTATTAAAAAAAAAGGGTTAATCCTAGAGGGACCAGGCACCCAGACCACTTCATTAAGCTGAAGTGGTCTGGGTGCCTAGAGTGGTCCTTTAATTGAGATGAAGTGATCTGAGTGCCTATAGTGGTCCTTTAAGTGTATGTGTATCTGCATGCACCTGCGTACATACAGCGGTGGGAGTTTTAGCCCACAGCATGTGGAGGGGCTAAAGTTGCCTGTTCCTAGTCTAGATATTTTTGAAGATCAATTTGGAGGTCTTATGGACCAATTGTGGTCTGTGAACCACAGTCTGATAACCATAAGGCAAATGCTTAATTTAATGCTGATGACATTGAATTACTTCCTTTAATATATGTGGATGATTTTGTAATAATGTAACAGTTAATCAGGCTCATGAAAAGAAAGAAGCACAAACTGCACTGGTACTTCAATTTTCTCTCAACAATTCATTCTATAATTTCTCATGTTACCACAGCTGAGTTTATCATGCCATTTCTCACATTTTTAGCACATTAAAGCTATTATGAAAACCACAAAAAAAAATTCAAAATAGTTCACAGCTGTTCTAAGTTTTTACTTTAGATATAACCACTTCTGAAGCAGAGACTTTTGAAGGTTCAAATGCTCATTTACAATTTTCTTTGAAAGGGTATCCTTTAATGTCGGTTGAGATATAAAAATAGGCAAAATAAAAAGGAAAGTTTTATTTTCAGAATAACTGTCCTGTCATTTACTTTCTCAACGTTGATATGTTACACTTAATTAGTAGACTAAACTGTGATAGATTAAAATGTGATGTAGGAGCTCAATTTTGGAAAATTGAATTCCACTTTAAATGTAGAGTTATAAAAGACTGGATACTAGCCTTTGAACAAAAGTACATACGTGTAATAGAAATATTTTCACTATGTTCATTACTTGTTTGTATTCAAAAATTATATTCTTATGTTTTATCAAAATGTATCAATAAAAACTATTTAAAAATAAATATTTTCAAATCAAAATTTTAGCTGCTACTTGTCACTTTTGCCACTTGTCACAAGATAGCTGAGATATTAAGTTGAAGTGATGCATGTATGATGTTCTTTGAAGACAAAGTGTGAACACAGGTGTCATGTCTTCTGCTGGTTGCTTTTGTTATTATGTGAGTGGGCTGTCCATGCTTATGCCGTAGCAGAGACAGCTTTCATTGCTCCTACTGTAGTCAGTTTGCTTGAAAGACCATCGAAAAGCAAGGAAAGCTGTTGCTGGTGCCTTCTCCAGAGACAAGTTCCTTTACCACTAAAACCGTATACTAGCTACAGACCTCCCACCTCCTCTCCCTCCTCACAGTGGAACAGTCATAAACAGCTAGTAACAATGTTACTTTGCTAAATCTGTTCGTATGTATATGTGTGTATTTGTGCCTGTATGAATGAATGTATGTAGTATGGATTTGTTAATAACTGTTAAAGTAACACATAAATTCAATTTATTAAGTCAGTGTTTCCCAAACCAGGCCTCATGGCCCACCAACAATACAGGATTTATGTATTTCTCTGTTTTATTCCAACGGGGATACTGACAAAACCTTCACTGTTGGTGAGTCTTGAGGGAACTAGTTGGAAACACTGTATTAAGTGGTCCTCATTATTTTTTGAGATGCTGCAAATGTTCATCTGTTATCATGCATAGAAAAATTGAAAGCTTGCATGTCTCTTTCAAGGGCTTATAAAGTAAAAATGGTATAATATTTTTTATATTTTTTTTTACAAATGTAGCTAGCGTTCCATGAAATAACCCTGAATGAAAGTTTATAAACCATTTATAATAAAGTAGCAATATTACGTATTTATAACACATTTATATCCTCTATAATTCTTCAGTTTTATGATATAATTTTAATTTAGCTGACCATTCACTGTATAAAAGAAAATGATATGCACATCTGGGTTGTGGGTATGAACCAGTAATTGGAAAGCTCTGAAGTTAAAGTGAACTGCAAAAGTGATATATAGCTTGGTAGTAAGCCAGGAGACCAATTTAGAAATGATATGCACAGACACAAAATAAAATGATGGTACCTTAGAGCATTTATAGGTAGATTACAAAGTTTATTTTAAAGGAGCACTATAGTGCCCGGAAAACAAACTCGTTGCCTGGCACTATAGGGTCATTAGGTCCCCCCCCACCCTCAGTCTGTGTTGTGGTCGTCTGAGCTAGTTGTCTTCTCTAGTAAGTTTGAGGACCTGAGTCCTACTTCATGTAGTGTTTTTTCTGCCTGTTGATCCTTTCTGCTCCCTCTCTGATTCATATAAGTGTTTGTGAGAACTAGGTTGGCTAAATTCTCAGCGTTTTTCATGTGCGCCTCCCTCTGTCTGTCCTCCCCTCAGTACTATCTTTGGGTGTCTGTTCTAGAATGGGCTTATTTGAGTTATTGTGGTGTCTTTTGGTTGTACGACTCTGTTGTTTGTCCGTGGTTTCTAGGGGTCAGGGTGGGGAGGGGAAGAGTGTCCAGGTGTGTGGGTTTATTCGAGTGTGGTGTTTATTGTGAGTGTGCGTTATCCTGTCGGGGAGCCTGCGCCGCCTCAGTAGCTCTCCCTTACCTCCTTCTTATGTCACCCATTGAGCATGTTTGGGATGCTCTGGATCGACGTATACGACAGCGTTTTCCAGGTCCTACCAATATCCAGCAACTTTGCACAGCCATTGACGAGGAGTGGACCAACATTCCACAGGCCACAATCAACAACCTGATCAACTCTATGCGAAGGAGATGTGTTGCACTGTGTGAGAGAATGGTGGCCACACCAGATACTGACTGGATCCCCCCGGAGCCCCCAATACAGTAAAACTGCACATTTTAGAGTTGCCTGTTTTGTGGCCAGCCCAAGGCACACCTGTGCAATAATCATGCTGTCTAATCAGCATCTTGATATGCCACACCTGTGAGGTGGATGGGCATATGCAAATTAGTTTAACAAAGAATTTAAAAAAAAAGAACATAACAAAAACAAATAGATTCATCGTGGCTGTTCAAGGCAAGTAGCACAACATACACATATAAAAATAGGAAAAAAAGGCAAGAAAAAAACTAATTGAAGTAAAATTAGTTATACATTCTCAGGTAATTAATCGTTTAGTTCAAAAGTGCGGGTATAATAGCCGAGGGAGTAAAGAGATAACTAAAACATTCTTGCAACTAAAATGCATTAAAAAGAGTAGATTGCAAAATACAAAATGAACACTATTCATAGTATATAAAAAAAATGTAAAGGCATAAATGCCAATTACACCATCATCTCAGATTCATCTGTGACTCATTCGCTTACCATCATTAAAAGTTTCATTAAAAAACACCTTAAAAATCTAACTAATATGTATCCTCCAGTGTTAGTGTTTGATGCATACTGCATGTATTGTGTCTCTCATACCCCTTTAAATGTAAATTGTCTGCTTGATGGCATGGCTCGTAAAACTGATGAGTACTGTCTGTTTCTGTCTGACAAATTGTTTTATTTTTATACTTTTTTTCTCCTTATACCAATTTTTATTTTATTTTTTATGGCATTAGTAAACAATACAAAAAAACACCAAGATGTTGTTCCGAGAGTGATTGACGTACACATGTAGGGTTTATGCATTAAACAAATGGTTTTCTGCTTGTGTGAAAAGTTAAAATCTAAGAAGTGATGAAGCTTGAAAAACAGGAACTTGATAGCTATTATTTAGTGTAAAACCTGTAGACAGATTTGCTTATCGAATCAACAATATAATTGGTCCCAGTTAAAGTTTGTTAGACTATATGAAGTTTGATCAGATAAATTGATTTACATATAGAACGTTTCAATAAATAAGTAAAACCGTTGCTAATCCTGTAACATTTTATGTTTAGTGTTTAATGCAAGGCGGCATTTTAATATGCTTTGGTATTAAATACATTAGCCAAAACATTAATGCTAGTGCCCAGTATATATGTTCAAATAAATATTTCCTCCATCACTGTTCTACTGCTTCATTCTACATATACATTTGAGTTATGATTATCTTTGCCAACTTATTGTTCTGCATTTTAATGAGCAGTTCTGGCTGCCAGAACTGTATCAAATCAGTTTGACATTTTACTTTGCTTCAGAAATGATAGTACCATTAATAATGCACACAAATGCTGCTTTTGGGGAGTAAACTTTGACAACTTTTCACATTTATATCTGTAGAGCAATATTGTAAATTGTAAAATATTGTAATCATTAATTGAAAGGATCACAAAATGCATACCTGAAGATAAATAATTGTCACAGCGGATTAAAAAAAAAAGAGGCTTACGAGTTTATTTGGGCTGTTACTCCTAAATTTGTAATGCCTCTGTCCTTTCACCACAATGTAACCCCTATAATTTCATAGAGAATGCCAGCAAGTGTTAGGAGATATAAGAGAAAGTTTCCCATTTCATTTGGGTGTTAATGGCAATTTTTGATTGATAAGTTGTTGTGACAGAGGCATTAATTAGGGGTGTTGAAAGCCAGATATTTTTTATGCAGTTTCCTCTGTAGAGGAGGTGTTTATAAGAGGAGCACTCAGTATGTAACTGAGAACAGGTGTTATAATTGCAGTTACAGTTTTTAAAGTACTTTACGTAAAATTGTACTAACAGAGTATATGTGCTAATGAAAATATAGATCATGGGAAATAATTGTATTTATGTTTGTTCACTAGTGGGACAATGCTTCAAAACTGATCATCAAATAAAACACAGAGCAAGGATCATTATTTCCTTGATCACGTTGTGTCATCCATTTTGTACAATCCATTTTATCTTGGGAACTTCAGAATATTACAGATTATGAGTATGCAGAATCTGCAGTGAGAGAATGAGAACACCAGGACATTTTGACCTAAATGCCCACCTTGCTGGGTGTATGTCATGAGCTGCAAGAAGAAAAAAATATATAGACAGGGATAGAAAGATGTATTAGTGAACCTTTGAGTGGCAGGTTCTTATTGGTTACTCTAAGCACCATAACCAATTACATTTGTTCAAGTGGTTAATGTGCAATGACTCTTTGTGAACAGCATTATTTTTAATGTATCTTCCAGGAGGTATATAACCTGCAGTAAATGTAATTGACTATTCTAGTTCAGGCTAGCTTTACAGAATTTGTGCAACACACAGTGACCATTGACGCTTCACGCTTGCCTTTACACTCACCGATTGACATGCAGTGCTTCTTTATGAGAGCCATTGGTTTGGTTGAGTAGTCTATAGCTGTTCAATCAATTGCTGCTCTAAAGCAAGGAATTCCATGCTGGGCAGCAAAGAGGAGCATCACACTTGCTGTAGAAGTCAGTTTTGCAACTAATAAAAATAGTATTTTGGACTTGCATTTATTTACACAGTTTAATATATGCATTTATTAACAGAGTATTCTTTTATCGAAACCCCTAAAATAAAATATGAACCAAGTACAATTCACTATTATTCTAGTCCCACCTTTAAAGGAATACTCACCCCATAACAACTGCATAAGGTCATTAGTGGGGGAAGATTACTGTTACTTGCAAAGGATGGCAAATGATAGGCTGGGAGCATCAGTTGAGCCTTTCAGCCTATCACTGTCCACCAATGAAAACCTGCCAGATCACTGTGGCAGTGGAAGGATGAAACAGGATGCAGTGCAGATGGTCACTAAGGAAGACAACTTAAGAAGTGAACTGCTTGAAAATGGATTACCCCGAAAGGTAACATGGTGCCCACCCACCCCCATAATGACTTAGTTGAGCAGGAGTCAGCTTTCAGTGTTTCTTTCAACTAAATATCTATACCATAGAGCAGGGGTTTCCAACCATCGCCTACCAGTCCAGAATTTAAAGATTACCTTGTGTCTAAAGTTTTTTGTTTTTGTTTTTTTTAAACTTTTTTCTAAACACACCTTAGACACAACTGGGCAATCCCTAAATCCTGGACTGGCAGGGTTACTTGAGAACTGGGTTGGAAACCACTGCCATAGAGGTTAGTTAATAAAACTCAGAACTATAAAAATACGTAAAAAGATTGTGCAGTATATTTAAAATAAATATGACATAATGCAAAATGATTTTAAAGGAGGAATACCAATTTGCCATTAATAATCAGTCTAAATTAAATTTATTGAGCCTAAATTAATTTAAAACATTAGGGATACTATAAGTGAAGCAATCTGCAACAACATTTGAGTGGATTCCAAAGTGGTTATACCACATTTAGAACTCTTAAATGAAATCTTCTAATATGGAACATTTCACTATTTTTCGATTTACACAAACCTCCTTTTGGTTTTGACCATTATGTTAATAAGATGCTGAGATCCAGCCAGCATATCTCTGCTGCGATCTATTTAAGGATATTGCTATAGCCCGGAATGCATGTCATGGTACGCTAGTCTTAGCCAATTGTTTTAAAATAAGGAATGCTTTGAATAGATTTATAGATTAAAAATTATTTATTTATTTCCTTTTGCTTTTCCTTTTTATATTTATTTTTAAAGGAACACTATAGTCACCTAAACAACTTTAGCTTAATGAAGCAGTTTTGGTGTATAGAACATGCCCCCGCAGCCTCACTGCTCAATCCTCTGCCATTTAGGAGTTAAATCCCTTTGTTTATGAACCCTAGTCACACCTCCCTGCATGTGACTTGCACAGCCTTCCATAAACACTTCCTGTGAAGAGAGCCCTATTTAGGCTATCTTTATTGCAAGTTCTGTTTAATGAAGATTTTCTTATCCCCTGCTATGTTAGTAGCTTGCTATACCCTGCAAGAGCCTCCTGTATGTGATTAAAGTTCAATTTAGAGATTGAGATACAATTATTTAAGGTAAATTACATCTGTTGGAAAGTGAAACCAGTTTTTTTTTCATGCAGGCTCTGTCAATCATAACCAGGGGAGGTGCGGCTAGGGCTGCATAAACAGAAACAACGTGATTTAACTCCTAAATGACAGTGAATTGAGCAGTGAAATTGCAGGGGAATGATCTATACACTAAAACTGCTTTATTTAGCTAAAGTAATTTAGGTGACTATAGTCTTCCTTTAAGGGCTATGTAGCAATGTTCATCATTGGCACATACTGATCTCTTATTTCCAACCACTGATGCCATCTTCATTTGTATAGGTCCTCTCTATCCTTAACTCGGCTTGTCATTTTTTCATAGAAGCTAAAAGAATCAAATCTGCTCAGGACTTGGGTTTTGTAACCTACAAGTTGTGACCACTCAGAGTGTAGATCAGCCATTTTCAGACAGTGTCATTGCAAGCCACAGTAAAGTGTGCAACAAACACATTGATTTCAAGGTTGTAGTTTGCTGATTGCAATCCATCAATATCTATTATTTTTAAGTGTCAGTATTAAAATTGTGATTGCCATCTGCCAATTAATTAAAACGTGTTAGTCATGTTAGGTAGATATATGGGTTTTACAGGATTCTATAAATGCCTCTTTATCCAATGTTGTAAATTACTGTACACTACATTTCTCCAGAAGTAACAACAGATCAGTAACAGCAGGTCAGTAAACTAATGAAACCTAAAATTAGTTTATTCTGCGTAGAGACTATAACTAATGGAAAAATAATGGATCTACTCAGCAGTATAGGTATTATGTGACTACATATAAGCCAGTTATACTGAATTAACACCATCTAAAAGTCGGTACAGATCTGACTCATCTTCAATGTGTCAGAGTGTTTCTTGGACGTCACGGTAACAAAACTTGTTGGCAATTTTGGAACTCGATTACAAATTTCGCACCTGCTGCAATTTTAGCAAAGCTGTTAGCAAGTTCATAGATGGAAACAGCCTCAAAAATAAACCAGACACTTTAGGTTATCAATTAGACATTTTATCTAGACTCATCATGTTCTAAGATGCAATTTACAGGAAAAAAAAGACTTTTTAACACTAGTTCTGACAGGTGGCCTATTTTATACTAATTAACATCATAAGCTAACATTACAAGTACAAAATCCAGAATATAGTATTTATAGCAATAAGTATTAATTTCTTCTTTATTCTATGATCTCTCTTATTTCAGTTCTTGTCTCCAGAATCTTGCAAAATATGTGAAAATACTCTTTCTCTGGGAAGGAAAGCATTTATTCTATTTGATTTTTAGGTTTTCATACATTCACTTAAAGTATTAAATATTACGAGAGTTGGTGACCCAGAACACTACACAGTTGACAAATTATGCAGGTCATGAATTAGTTCATTTAGAAGACTGTTAGTTAGTAAATTCTACTTACGCAGGTCAGACCACAAGGATTGCCAACCTCTGATAAATCAACATATATCTTATTTTAGTTAATTTAAAACCACTTGAGATGTAAAAATATAGCTTTTTCCCGAGGTGTGGTGTGATAATGAGGTTATATTTCAAATAATTATACAGATAAAATGGAAACACAGAGTAAAGTTTTAAGAAGTTATTCTGAATTTCAAAAGCATTTAGCTATTTTTTTTTATATAAATTGTGAAGAAACAATCTTGCAGAAAATGCTTATTTTTACATGTATTTCTTTTTGGACAAAATCGTTTTGACAGTTACATAATAAGGGTTCAGTTACATTACGCTGAATGTGTTAAAAAAACTATTTACGCATGAGTTAAATGATTACCACCTTTAGTTTATCTCATGAAATTTGCATGTAGAATCCTATGGAAAGAATGATGTTGAGCTGCACCGGTGATCATTTTTTAAGTTATTTCAAGAATGGATGATTCTTGCATGCAGAATGCAAGAAGATTTCCATCTTCATATAAAATAATCCTCTTCCCTAATAACTAAATGCGTGAAGCCAGGAGGCAGTTAAAAATAAATAAATAATAATACGGTCTCTACTCTCATAGTTAATGCAGTAGGTATACATAGAATTTGAACCCGACTGTCTGTTCATTTCCTGAAAAGCACTAATTTCATTAAAGCATTCTGCTTAGTTAAATGGTCACTATAGTCACCAAAACAACTTATCTTAATGAAGCAGTTTTGGTGTATAGATCATGTCTCTGCAGTCTCACTGCTCAATTATCTGCCATTTAGAAGTAAAATCACTTTGCTTATGCACCCTAGTCAGACCTCCCTATCAGCATGGTTTTATGAAACATAGGTCATGTCAAACTAACCTAATTGCATTCTACGAAGAAGTAAGTAGAAGTATAGATCAGGGTGTTGCAGTGGATGTGATCTACTTAGATTTTGCCAAGGCATTTGAGAAATTGGTCTAGATGAATAATCTTGTTCTTGGGTAGAACATTGGCTTAAGGATAGAGTACAACGAGTTGTCATTAATAGTAAATTTTCAGGTTGGACAAAAGTGGTAAGTGGTGTCCCTCAGGGTTCTCTTTTGGGACCACTTCTATTTAACATACCGTATATACTCGAGTATAAGCCGAGTTTTTCAGCCCATGTTTTGGACTGAAAAACCCCAACTCGGCTTATACTCGAGTCAGAGTCTGTATTATGGCAATTTGCATTGCCATAATACAGACTGGGGGGAGAGGGGGGCTGGCAGAGCTGTAACTTACCTTTCCTGCAGCTCCTGTCAGCTCTCTCCTCCTCCGCGCGGTCTGTGCAGCTCACTCTGTCAGCTCCCAGTGTAAGTCTCGCGAGAGCCGCGGCTCTCGCGAGACTTACACTGTGAGCTGACAGAGTGAGCTGCACAGACCGCGCGGAGGAGGAGAGAGCTGACAGGAGCTGCAGGAAAGGTAAGTTACAGCTCTGCCAGCCCCCCTCTCCCCCCACTGAACTGCCACTGGACCACCAGGGAAGGAGAGCCCCCCTCCCTGCCATATATCAAGCAGGGAGGGGGGACGAAAAAAAAATATATAAAAAAAAAAAATAATAATAATAAAAAAAAAGGGGTATAAGGACCACTATGGGAGGGGGGGGGGGGTATAAGGACCACTATGGGAGGGAGGGGGGTATAAGGACCGCTATGGGAGGGAGGGGGGGTATAAGGACCACTATGGGAGGGAGGGGGGGATAAGGACCACTATGGGAGGGAGGGGGGTATAAGGACCACTATGGGAGGGAGGGGGGTTTAAGGACCACTATGGGAGGGGGTGGGATAAGGACCACTATGGGAGGGAGGGGGGTATAAGGACCATTATGGGAGGGAGGGGGGGGGGGTATATGGACCACTATGGGAGGGATGGGGGGGATAAGGAACACTATGGGAGGGAGAAGGGGGATAAGGACCACTATGAGAGGGAGGGGGTGGGATAAGGACCACTATGGGAGGGGAGGGGGAAGTAAGGACCACTAGGGGAGGGGAGGGTAAGGACCACTAGGGGAGGGGTGAGTCAGGACCACTGGGGGGGGGAGTGAAGGAACACGGGGGTGGGGAGGTAAGGACCACTGAGGGAGGAGGAGGGGAAGTCAAGACATATGGGGGGGGAGGGGGCGGCAAATTTTTTTTTGCCTACGGCGGCAAATATCCTTGCACCGGCCCTGCACACACTGCATTCACACACTGCATTCATGCACACACACACTGCATTCATGCACACACACACTGCACTCATACACACACGCTGCACTCATACACACACACATACGCACACACTGCATTCATTATACACACACTGTAAATAAATATTCAATTAATATATTTTTTTTAGGATCTAATTTTATTTAGAAATTTACCAGTAGCTGCTGCATTTCCCACCCTAGTCTTATACTCGAGTCAATAAGTTTTCCCAGTTTTTTGGGATAAAATTAGGGGCCTCGGCTTATATTCGGGTCGGCTTATACTCGAGTATATACGGTATTTATAAATGATCTTGAAATAGGCATTGAAAGCCATGTATCAGTGTTTGCAGATGACACAAAACGTTGTAAAGTAATAAAATGTGAGCAGGATATTGCTTTGCTGCAGAGGGATTTGGATAGATTGGGGGACTGGGCACCAAAATGGCAGATAAAATTTAACGTAGAGAAATGCAAAGTTATGCACTTTGGGGTTAAAAATGGACAAGCAATTTACACCCTTAATGGTAGTGAACTAGGGATAACCACACACTAGAAGGATTTGGGAATTGTTATAGACAACAAATTAGGCAGCAATATGCAATGTCAATCTGCAGCTGCTAAGGCCAGTAAGGTTTTGTCATCTATAAATAGGGGCATACATTTTCGGGGATGAAAATATCACGTTGCCTCTTTATAAATCGCTGGTAAGGCCACACCTTGAATATGCTGTGCAATTTTGGGTGCCTGTTCTAAAGAAATATATCATGGCACTAGAAAAAGTCCAGAGACGAGCTACAAAATTGATAAAAGGAATGGAGCATTTTAGCTATAAAGAAAGGTTAAAAAAATTAAATCTGTTTAGTTCGGAAAAACGGCGCCTGAGAGGGGATAAGATAACATTATACAAGTACTTAAGTACTCATGGATGAATACCGTCAGGCTGTGGAGCTTTGTTTATATTAACTTTATTTAGTTGCGACATGAAGGTGTCATTTAACAAGTTCAAAAAACTAATTCCCTTTGCTGAGCTACTAGTCCCTCTGTCCCAATTTATGTCCGGGTAATTAAAATCTCCAATAATGAAAGTGTTACCCAGATTTGCAGCTTTCTGAATTTGCTCAAACAGCTGTTGTCAATGTGATAATTCCAATGCATGACCCATATACATACACTGCTTCATTAAGCTAAAGTTGTTTTGGTTACTAAAGTGTTCCTTTAAGTTGTGTCAAGAGAAAAAAATACAACTCAAGATGTATGTGGTGGCTGTGGCATAGAAATCTGCCTTCAGTTGGTGTGCAAATTCTGTTGGAATGGGGGCACGTGCCCCCTCTTGCCCCTTGTGCACAAACGCACCCATGATGTTTCTATTTTCATCCTGGCTTGTCAACTCTTACTTTATCCAGTCTCTTCTTATTTTTGGATGTTCTGTTTTTCCAGAATTCAGCAACACGTACCATGTGATTACTATTCGCTGTAGCCATGA
Organism: Pelobates fuscus; assembly: GCF_036172605.1. Classification (NCBI taxonomy): domain Eukaryota; kingdom Metazoa; phylum Chordata; class Amphibia; order Anura; family Pelobatidae; genus Pelobates; species Pelobates fuscus. Next base: position 248,593,018 of record NC_086318.1, read on the forward strand.
TTTAATTTTTTTTTATTCTTCAGCTACATGCATTTGCTTTTTTATATTTTATGTGCAATTTGTCCAAGTGTTTTTATAAATAAATATTACACTGACTGTTCACAGTTCTTAATGATGATGATGATATGCATTTACATTGCCCACATTTTAAATAAACAACATAATTGTTAAGCAGTATAAATACATACTGAGCACCTGCAGTTTTAGCCACCTGCAAAATTGGAGGAAATATGTTGACCACAGAAACCACATGTCACATGTATGCCAACATTTCAAAAACATTTCCAGGAACAGTTTGTGCAGCATGTCATTAAGTGACCAGAGGGATATATGGCATTGGTGTTGAAGAAAACAAGAGCACAAAAAAAACTCTTCCACTCTATTTTGTCTTTATTAAATATACAATTTGCTGGCTCACTATGTTGTATAAAAAATGTGGCAAGAAAGCCTGGTTTCAGTGGAGCACCGCTAGTATTCTTAACTGCAACTGTATCCGCCTCCTCCCATAACAGCTTCTTCCAAATATCGATAAGATGACTAGCATATAAGGAATATATTAATATGCATGATGCCTTCCATTCGTCCACTCAAAATCAAGCTTATCCTTCTTCCACATTAGTATAATGGTTAAGCCCTCAAAAAAAGTGTTTGGTTTTTTTTTAACAAAAAACACATTTTTTTTTGTTTGTTTTTAGTAAGACCAAGCATTGAGGAAGAAAGCAGCATTAAATGTACTGGTGATTTAACAGAAGACAGGCTGCACGTGCCAGAACAAAAGTAAATATCTATTACAATTGCAGCACAAAACAGCCCCAAAGGGGTTAAATAAGAAAATATGTCTACAAAAAAAAGTAAAATTATTTGTTATTAAAGTATATGTGTCAAACACTGGTTAGTCTCTAATTGAAAATAAAATGTAAACTATTACGTTGTAGTTGCAAAACATTACACCAGGGCTAGTCAACCTTGTAATACCTAATGCCCACTTTTGTATCGTTGTTGATGGTAAAATTTCCTTACCATCCACCAGTGCCGCAGTAACTAATTTAATAGCGTAAGTGGGATTTTCTTTTTTTCCTTTTTTTTCTATTTTCTATTTTGCTTTGTGAGGTGCTATGTGTGTGTAAAGGGGGCCGTGTTTGTGTGTGAAGGATGTAGTGTGTGTGTGTGTCAGAGAAGTGCAGTGTGTGTGGGGACTGTGTGTGTGTGTGTGTGTGTGTATATGGTGCTTTTTGTGTGAGTGGTGTTGTATGTGTGTGATGGGAGCAGTGTGTGAGTGAGGGGTGCAGTGTGTGTGTGAAGGGCGCTGTGTGTTTGTGTGAGAGGTGCAGTGTGTGTGCGGGTGTAGTGTCTGTGAAGGGTGCAGTGTGTGTGTAAAGGGTGCTGTGTGTGTGTGTGTGTGGGTCCTGTATGTGTGAGGCTGGCATTGTGTGTGAAGGGTGCAGTGTGTGTGGAGAGCAGTCTGTGTGTGTGAGGGGGAAGTGTGTGTGTATGTGAGGGGTGTATTGTGTGTGAGGGGGCAGTCTGTGTGTGTGTGAGGGGGTGTAGTGTGTGTTTGTGTGTGAAGGGTGCATAGGGTGGGTGAAATGTGAAAATCTATCTTAATGTCTCCCTCTCCCTTCTTCTTGCTTTTTACCAGGGAGGCGGGACATAATGCTGCAAGCCCTGGTGGTTCATTGGTGGCATGTTTACTTTAGCCTGCAGCTCCTCCGGCTGCAGGCTGACTCTCTTGTCCTCCTGCGAGCACAGCACTGTATCAGAGCATTGCCATGGTAGCACACAGCAACATTTTGACCAGTCTGCTCCTGGGAGGAACACAGAGCCTCCCAGGCCCTTCCCTCCCTCTGCTGGATATTTGATCTCCTAACCAGCCCGAGAGGGTTTACAACAAGGCTGGCTCTGCATGGGCCGACTGTGGAGATGAAAGGATCTCCCCTGCTGGCCTTGGCCCACGGCCATCAAGGACCACTGGGCATTTTCTGCAGAACCCACTACCGCCCATCTGAAATCCCAAACCACCCACTAGTGGACCAGGTTTACTACCCATGCATTATACTATCTTCATCAGCCTTATGAACAAGAGAACATAGTATGCAGTGAGATGACAGTGAGATTTTCAAATTATTTAATATTTTTGTATACACTTTTAAAATATAGGGAGTAGGGAGTGGGAGATGGAGCAAATAGTAAAATATCATATATATATATATATAAAAATCAAAATATTAACTTATATAAAGTCATTTTAAAAGTCCAAAAATCCAAAAATATTACATTGTTTGAAAAGCTTATCCAAACATTTTAAGCCGAGTCCTTAATAAGTAGTAGTTCTTTATTATGGTAATGGAATAGCTAATTTTGCAGTTTCGTTAGAGTGAATGTGAGCTGAATCAGCATACAGATATACGGTTTCTTGCTGTTTTCTTTTCCTCAGACATCTGCTTTTGTGGAGGGCACCGGACATATTGCCACTTGTAAAATTACAGTTACAGAAAGTGCAGTTTGTTGTACTTCTTCATAATGTTTTTTTATATATGATTAATGTAATATATAATTTATTTGTTTTATCAAATTTTAAAGGGACAGTCTTAGCTTGTTCTTTTAAATATTGTTTATTAATTGAAGTGTTTCTTTAAAGTGCATTGTGTATATTATGTTAGTGATTATTACAGCAATGATTGTTTAAAATAGCTTGCTTCCTATCTTTCAGCTTATGTGCTTCTGGTATGTTTTATACCCAGTGGGCATTATTCATTGTTCCTTGTAAAAGTTTTGTCAATCACTACAGTGTGATTCATTATTCATTGTACAGCTTTTTTCAATTTGTGTAGTGGATGCACAGAATGTTTACCCAGTAGAGGTGCCATGATTTATGAGGTGAACTGTGTCTGGAATGTAATGGGTTAAATCTAATTGAAACATATCGTAAAATGGTACTGCGATTAAGGCATGTTTTATCTATTTAAGGACCGTGGACGTACCTAGTATTTACCCGATCGCCGCCATTCCCCCGCCGGCGATCAGTGTTGCTCCCGGTCTGGGGGGACTGCCTGACAGCCCAGACAGTCCCCCCTCGGCAAATTTGGCCCCCTGCGGGTCTGAAAGAGCAGTCACATGGCCGCAATAGGCGTCCATAGTGTTGCCTGCTGGGGGACTGCCTGAACTGTCAGGCAGTCTCCCTGCATATGTAAAATAAAAATATATTAATAAATATAAAAAATATATCATATATATATATATATATATAATTTTATGTATATATATATATTATATACATACATGCGTAATTTAATTATGTGTATTTTTACATTAATATATGTATACATTGGGACCTCGGTTTACGAATTTAATGCGTTCTCCGGGACTTTTCTTATTGCGAAACATTTGTAAACCGAAACGCGGTTTCCCATAGGAATGCATTGAAAACCAATTAATCTGTTCTGGAGGTCAGAAAAAAGTCAAAATTAGCTGGCATGGAAACCAACCCACAATGCAGAACACACAATAAAAGGAATGCAAATGTCGAAGCTCAGCTCCCTACCTTTCCACAGCCTGAGAAATGCACCAAAAAGTCCCAAAACAACTGCAAACAATTTCCAGAATGGCTCCAAAATGCTATGCAAAAGCCGCTCCAACACCTCTACACTCGACGCCATGTGCTACCCACAGGCTCCAGCATGCAGGGGGCGGTGCTATAAACCTCCCAGGTGCAATGCATCCTGGGGACACTTGCTTTGTTTTGTGAAAACAAATTGTAAACTGAGGCATTATTTTCAATGGATTGAAATTTGTAAACCGAAAATTATGTTAACCGAGGCGTTTGTAAACCGAGGTCCCACTGTATATTAATATAAAATTATACTTAGTGTGACATTATATATATATATATATATATATATATATATATATATATATATATATATATATATAATGTCACACTAAGTATAATTATGACATTATATATATATATATATATATATACATATATATATATATATATATACAAAATGTCACACTAAGTATAATTTTATATTAATATATACATATATTAATGTAAAAATACACAATTAAATTACGCATGTATGTATATAATATATATATATATACATAAAATGATAAACTATAAATACAAAAACAAAATTAAAATATATATATATATGTAATTTTATTCTAACTGTATTTTGATATTAAAATAGATATATAGATATATATACTTATATCAAAATACATTTATATGTATATATAAATAAAAATAATAATATGAAATATATATATATATATATATATATATATATATATATATATATATATATATATATATATATATATATATAAACACACTTTGAAGGAGAGCACTCATAGGACTCAATATTTGTTCAAAATAGTGCTATTTATTTCAGCAACAATTCATCACATTAATGGTGTCGACGTTTCAGTCCTAAACTGACTTTTACGTTTAGGACTGAAACGTTGACACCATTAATGTGATGAATTGTTGCTGAAATAAATAGCACTATTTTGAACAAATACTGAGTCCTATGAGTGCTCTCCTTCAAGGTGTGTTATACGAAGAGGCTGGAGACTAGCACCAAGGCAATAACAAGACGGGAGCAGTGAGTGCGGGATACGTGGAAGTATATATATATATATATCTATCCATATACATAATTACATAAATAATAATAATTGAATAAATATACACGTAGACTTCAAATATATAAATATATATATATAAATTTTACGTGCATATTTATGTAACATTTTTACATAGTTAAGTAATTTTATTGATTGCAATTTGAGGGACCTGCCTAACAACCCAGGCCGAAAGTCCAGAAAATTTAATTTGCTAGCACTGTATTTAACCCTGTAACTTTCCATGACACCCTAAATCCTGTTCATGGGGGGTACTGTTTTACTCAAGAGATTTCGCCAAACACAAATATTAGAGATTCAAAACAGTAAAATTTATTACAACGATGATATCGTCAGTGAAAGTGACATTTTTTGCATTTTTCACACACACACCCCTTGTACAGGTTTTATAGTGTTTTTGAAAGTTACAGGGTCAAATATAAGGCTTGATTTTCCTTTTTTTTTCCATTTAAATTTGTCAGATTGGTTATGTTGCCTTTAACATACCGAGTTATTGCAAATGGGGTATGTTCATTCTTTTTTAGTAGCCACTTAGTCATAAACACGAGCCAAAATTAGCGTTCATAATAGTTTTTTTGCATTTTTAACACACAAACAAATATAAATGCTAGTTTTTGCCCGTGCTTGTGACTAGTGATGTCGCGAACACGAAATTTTCGGTTCGCGACCGGTGGACGCGAACTTACGCAAACGTTCGCGAACCGGGCGAACCGCCATTGACTTCAATGGGCAGGCAAATTTACATAGGGTCACTTGGCAGATATGGATTGACACCTATCCTCAGAGACCCTGATACACACTGACACAGAGCAGAATAGGGACTGTTCCCCCTACATAGGGTCACTTGGCGGATATGGATTGACACCTGTCCTCAGAGACCCTGAAACACACTGACACAGAGCAGAATAGGGACTGTTCCCCCTACATAGGGTCACTTGGCAGATATGGATTGACACCTATCCTAATGATCCCTGATACACACTGACACAGAGCAGAATAGGGACTGTTCCCCCTACATAGGGTCACTTGGCAGATATGGATTGACATCTATCCTAATGATCCCTGATACACACTGACACAGAGCAGAATAGGGACTGTTCCCCCTACATAGGGTCACTTGGCAGATATGGATTGACACCTATCCTAATGATCCCTGATACACACTGACACAGAGCAGAATATGGACTGTTTCCCCTACATAGGGTCACTTGGCAGATATGGATTGACACCTATCCTCAGAGACCCTGATACACACTGACACAGAGCAGAATAGGGACTGTTCCCCCTACATAGGGTCACTTGGCGGATATGGATTGACACCTGTCCTCAGAGACCCTGAAACACACTGACACAGAGCAGAATAGGGACTGTTCCCCCTACATAGGGTCACTTGGCAGATATGGATTGACACCTATCCTAATGATCCCTGATACACACTGACACAGAGCAGAATAGGGACTGTTCCCCCTACATAGGGTCACTTGGCAGATATGGATTGACATCTATCCTAATGATCCCTGATACACACTGACACAGAGCAGAATAGGGACTGTTCCCCCTACATAAGGTCACTTGGCAGATATGGATTGACACCTATCCTAATGATCCCTGATACACACTGACACAGAGCAGAATAGGGACTGTTCCCCCTACATAGGGTCACTAGGCAGATATAGATTGACACCTGTCCTCAGAGACCCTGATACACACTGACAGAGCAGAATAGGGACTGTTCCCCCTACATAAGGTCACTTGGCAGATATGGATTGACACCTATCCTAATGATCCCTGATACACACTGACACCGAGCAGAATAGGGACTGTTCCCCCTACATAGGGTCACTTGGCAGATATGGATTGACATCTACCCTAATGATCCCTGATACACACTGACACAGAGCAGAATAGGGACTGTTCCCCCTACATAAGGTCACTTGGCAGATATGGATTGACACCTATCCTAATGATCCCTGATACACACTGACACAGAGCAGAATAGGGACTGTTCCCCCTACATAGGGTCACTTGGCAGATATGGATTGACATCTACCCTAATGATCCCTGACACACACTGACACAGAGCAGAATAGGGACTGTTCCCCCTACATAGGGTCACTTGGCAGATATGGATTGACACCTATCCTAATGATCCCTGATACACACTGACACAGAGCAGAATAGGGACTGTTCCCCCTACATAGGGTCACTTGGCAGATATGGATTGACACCTATCCTAATGATCCCTGATACACACTGACACAGAGCAGAATAGGGACTGTTCCCCCTACATAGGGTCACTTGGCAGATATGGATTGACATCTATCCTAATGATCCCTGACACACACTGACACAGAGCAGAATAGGGACTGTTCCCCCTACATAGGGTCACTTGGCAGATATGGATTGACACCTATCCTCAGAGACCCTGATACACACTGACACATAGCAGAATAGGGACTGTTCCCCCTGCATAGGGTCACTTGGCGGATATGGATTGACACCTGTCCTCAGAGACCCTGAAACACACTGACACAGAGCAGAATAGGGACTGTTCCCCCTACATAGGGTCACTTGGCAGATATGGATTGACACCTATCCTAATGATCCCTGATACACACTGACACAGAGCAGAATAGGGACTGTTCCCCCTACATAGGGTCACTTGGCAGATATGGATTGACATCTATCCTAATGATCCCTGATACACACTGACACAGAGCAGAATAGGGACTGTTCCCCCTACATAAGGTCACTTGGCAGATATGGATTGACACCTATCCTAATGATCCCTGATACACACTGACACAGAGCAGAATAGGGACTGTTCCCCCTACATAGGGTCACTAGGCAGATATAGATTGACACCTGTCCTCAGAGACCCTGATACACACTGACAGAGCAGAATAGGGACTGTTCCCCCTACATAAGGTCACTTGGCAGATATGGATTGACACCTATCCTAATGATCCCTGATACACACTGACACCGAGCAGAATAGGGACTGTTCCCCCTACATAGGGTCACTTGGCAGATATGGATTGACATCTACCCTAATGATCCCTGATACACACTGACACAGAGCAGAATAGGGACTGTTCCCCCTACATAAGGTCACTTGGCAGATATGGATTGACACCTATCCTAATGATCCCTGATACACACTGACACAGAGCAGAATAGGGACTGTTCCCCCTACATAGGGTCACTTGGCAGATATGGATTGACATCTACCCTAATGATCCCTGACACACACTGACACAGAGCAGAATAGGGACTGTTCCCCCTACATAGGGTCACTTGGCAGATATGGATTGACACCTATCCTAATGATCCCTGATACACACTGACACAGAGCAGAATAGGGACTGTTCCCCCTACATAGGGTCACTTGGCAGATATGGATTGACACCTATCCTAATGATCCCTGATACACACTGACACAGAGCAGAATAGGGACTGTTCCCCCTACATAGGGTCACTTGGCAGATATGGATTGACATCTATCCTAATGATCCCTGACACACACTGACACAGAGCAGAATAGGGACTGTTCCCCCTACATAGGGTCACTTGGCAGATATGGATTGACATCTATCCTAATGATCCCTGATACACACTGACACAGAGCAGAATAGGGACTGTTCCCCCTACATAGGGTCACTTGGCAGATATGGATTGACACCTATCCTAATGATCCCTGATACACACTGACACAGAGCAGAATATGGACTGTTTCCCCTACATAGGGTCACTTGGCAGATATGGATTGACACCTATCCTCAGAGACCCTGATACACACTGACACAGAGCAGAATAGGGACTGTTCCCCCTACATAGGGTCACTTGGCGGATATGGATTGACACCTGTCCTCAGAGACCCTGAAACACACTGACACAGAGCAGAATAGGGACTGTTCCCCCTACATAGGGTCACTTGGCAGATATGGATTGACAACTATCCTAATGATCCCTGATACACACTGACACAGAGCAGAATAGGGACTGTTCCCCCTACATAGGGTCACTTGGCAGATATGGATTGACATCTATCCTAATGATCCCTGATACACACTGACACAGAGCAGAATAGGGACTGTTCCCCCTACATAAGGTCACTTGGCAGATATGGATTGACACCTATCCTAATGATCCCTGATACACACTGACACAGAGCAGAATAGGGACTGTTCCCCCTACATAGGGTCACTAGGCAGATATAGATTGACACCTGTCCTCAGAGACCCTGATACACACTGACAGAGCAGAATAGGGACTGTTCCCCCTACATAAGGTCACTTGGCAGATATGGATTGACACCTATCCTAATGATCCCTGATACACACTGACACCGAGCAGAATAGGGACTGTTCCCCCTACATAGGGTCACTTGGCAGATATGGATTGACATCTACCCTAATGATCCCTGATACACACTGACACAGAGCAGAATAGGGACTGTTCCCCCTACATAAGGTCACTTGGCAGATATGGATTGACACCTATCCTAATGATCCCTGATACACACTGACACAGAGCAGAATAGGGACTGTTCCCCCTACATAGGGTCACTTGGCAGATATGGATTGACATCTACCCTAATGATCCCTGACACACACTGACACAGAGCAGAATAGGGACTGTTCCCCCTACATAGGGTCACTTGGCAGATATGGATTGACACCTATCCTAATGATCCCTGATACACACTGACACAGAGCAGAATAGGGACTGTTCCCCCTACATAGGGTCACTTGGCAGATATGGATTGACACCTATCCTAATGATCCCTGATACACACTGACACAGAGCAGAATAGGGACTGTTCCCCCTACATAGGGTCACTTGGCAGATATGGATTGACATCTATCCTAATGATCCCTGACACACACTGACACAGAGCAGAATAGGGACTGTTCCCCCTACATAGGGTCACTTGGCAGATATGGATTGACACCTATCCTCAGAGACCCTGATACACACTGACACAGAGCAGAATAGGGACTGTTCCCCCTGCATAGGGTCACTTGGCGGATATGGATTGACACCTGTCCTCAGAGACCCTGAAACACACTGACACAGAGCAGAATAGGGACTGTTCCCCCTACATAGGGTCACTTGGCAGATATGGATTGACACCTATCCTAATGATCCCCGATACACACTGACACAGAGCAGAATAGGGACTGTTCCCCCTACATAGGGTCACTTGGCAGATATGGATTGACATCTATCCTAATGATCCCTGATACACACTGACACAGAGCAGAATAGGGACTGTTCCCCCTACATAGGGTCACTTGGCAGATATGGATTGACACCTATTCTAATGATCCCTGATACACACTGACACAGAGCAGAATAGGGACTGTTCCCCCTACATAGGGTCACTTGGCAGATATGGATTGACATCTATCCTAATGATCCCTGATACACACTAACACAGAGCAGAATAGGGACTGTTCCCCCTACATAGGGTCACTTGGCAGATATGGATTGACACCTATCCTAATGATCCCTGATACACACTGACACAGAGCAGAATATGGACTGTTTCCCCTACATAGGGTCACTTGGCAGATATGGATTGACACCTATCCTCAGAGACCCTGATACACACTGACACAGAGCAGAATAGGGACTGTTCCCCCTACATAGGGTCACTTGGCGGATATGGATTGACACCTGTCCTCAGAGACCCTGAAACACACTGACACAGAGCAGAATAGGGACTGTTCCCCCTACATAGGGTCACTTGGCAGATATGGATTGACACCTATCCTAATGATCCCTGATACACACTGACACAGAGCAGAATAGGGACTGTTCCCCCTACATAGGGTCACTTGGCAGATATGGATTGACATCTATCCTAATGATCCCTGATACACACTGACACAGAGCAGAATAGGGACTGTTCCCCCTACATAAGGTCACTTGGCAGATATGGATTGACACCTATCCTAATGATCCCTGATACACACTGACACAGAGCAGAATAGGGACTGTTCCCCCTACATAGGGTCACTAGGCAGATATAGATTGACACCTGTCCTCAGAGACCCTGATACACACTGACAGAGCAGAATAGGGACTGTTCCCCCTACATAAGGTCACTTGGCAGATATGGATTGACACCTATCCTAATGATCCCTGATACACACTGACACCGAGCAGAATAGGGACTGTTCCCCCTACATAGGGTCACTTGGCAGATATGGATTGACATCTACCCTAATGATCCCTGATACACACTGACACAGAGCAGAATAGGGACTGTTCCCCCTACATAAGGTCACTTGGCAGATATGGATTGACACCTATCCTAATGATCCCTGATACACACTGACACAGAGCAGAATAGGGACTGTTCCCCCTACATAGGGTCACTTGGCAGATATGGATTGACATCTACCCTAATGATCCCTGACACACACTGACACAGAGCAGAATAGGGACTGTTCCCCCTACATAGGGTCACTTGGCAGATATGGATTGACACCTATCCTAATGATCCCTGATACACACTGACACAGAGCAGAATAGGGACTGTTCCCCCTACATAGGGTCACTTGGCAGATATGGATTGACACCTATCCTAATGATCCCTGATACACACTGACACAGAGCAGAATAGGGACTGTTCCCCCTACATAGGGTCACTTGGCAGATATGGATTGACATCTATCCTAATGATCCCTGACACACACTGACACAGAGCAGAATAGGGACTGTTCCCCCTACATAGGGTCACTTGGCAGATATGGATTGACACCTATCCTCAGAGACCCTGATACACACTGACACATAGCAGAATAGGGACTGTTCCCCCTGCATAGGGTCACTTGGCGGATATGGATTGACACCTGTCCTCAGAGACCCTGAAACACACTGACACAGAGCAGAATAGGGACTGTTCCCCCTACATAGGGTCACTTGGCAGATATGGATTGACATCTACCCTAATGATCCCTGATACACACTGACACAGAGCAGAATAGGGACTGTTCCCCCTACATAAGGTCACTTGGCAGATATGGATTGACACCTATCCTAATGATCCCTGATACACACTGACACAGAGCAGAATAGGGACTGTTCCCCCTACATAGGGTCACTTGGCAGATATGGATTGACATCTACCCTAATGATCCCTGACACACACTGACACAGAGCAGAATAGGGACTGTTCCCCCTACATAGGGTCACTTGGCAGATATGGATTGACACCTATCCTAATGATCCCTGATACACACTGACACAGAGCAGAATAGGGACTGTTCCCCCTACATAGGGTCACTTGGCAGATATGGATTGACACCTATCCTAATGATCCCTGATACACACTGACACAGAGCAGAATAGGGACTGTTCCCCCTACATAGGGTCACTTGGCAGATATGGATTGACATCTATCCTAATGATCCCTGACACACACTGACACAGAGCAGAATAGGGACTGTTCCCCCTACATAGGGTCACTTGGCAGATATGGATTGACACCTATCCTCAGAGACCCTGATACACACTGACACAGAGCAGAATAGGGACTGTTCCCCCTGCATAGGGTCACTTGGCGGATATGGATTGACACCTGTCCTCAGAGACCCTGAAACACACTGACACAGAGCAGAATAGGGACTGTTCCCCCTACATAGGGTCACTTGGCAGATATGGATTGACACCTATCCTAATGATCCCCGATACACACTGACACAGAGCAGAATAGGGACTGTTCCCCCTACATAGGGTCACTTGGCAGATATGGATTGACATCTATCCTAATGATCCCTGATACACACTGACACAGAGCAGAATAGGGACTGTTCCCCCTACATAGGGTCACTTGGCAGATATGGATTGACACCTATTCTAATGATCCCTGATACACACTGACACAGAGCAGAATAGGGACTGTTCCCCCTACATAGGGTCACTTGGCAGATATGGATTGACATCTATCCTAATGATCCCTGATACACACTAACACAGAGCAGAATAGGGACTGTTCCCCCTACATAGGGTCACTTGGCAGATATGGATTGACACCTATCCTAATGATCCCTGATACACACTGACACAGAGCAGAATATGGACTGTTTCCCCTACATAGGGTCACTTGGCAGATATGGATTGACACCTATCCTCAGAGACCCTGATACACACTGACACAGAGCAGAATAGGGACTGTTCCCCCTACATAGGGTCACTTGGCGGATATGGATTGACACCTGTCCTCAGAGACCCTGAAACACACTGACACAGAGCAGAATAGGGACTGTTCCCCCTACATAGGGTCACTTGGCAGATATGGATTGACACCTATCCTAATGATCCCTGATACACACTGACACAGAGCAGAATAGGGACTGTTCCCCCTACATAGGGTCACTTGGCAGATATGGATTGACATCTATCCTAATGATCCCTGATACACACTGACACAGAGCAGAATAGGGACTGTTCCCCCTACATAAGGTCACTTGGCAGATATGGATTGACACCTATCCTAATGATCCCTGATACACACTGACACAGAGCAGAATAGGGACTGTTCCCCCTACATAGGGTCACTAGGCAGATATAGATTGACACCTGTCCTCAGAGACCCTGATACACACTGACAGAGCAGAATAGGGACTGTTCCCCCTACATAAGGTCACTTGGCAGATATGGATTGACACCTATCCTAATGATCCCTGATACACACTGACACCGAGCAGAATAGGGACTGTTCCCCCTACATAGGGTCACTTGGCAGATATGGATTGACATCTACCCTAATGATCCCTGATACACACTGACACAGAGCAGAATAGGGACTGTTCCCCCTACATAAGGTCACTTGGCAGATATGGATTGACACCTATCCTAATGATCCCTGATACACACTGACACAGAGCAGAATAGGGACTGTTCCCCCTACATAGGGTCACTTGGCAGATATGGATTGACATCTACCCTAATGATCCCTGACACACACTGACACAGAGCAGAATAGGGACTGTTCCCCCTACATAGGGTCACTTGGCAGATATGGATTGACACCTATCCTAATGATCCCTGATACACACTGACACAGAGCAGAATAGGGACTGTTCCCCCTACATAGGGTCACTTGGCAGATATGGATTGACACCTATCCTAATGATCCCTGATACACACTGACACAGAGCAGAATAGGGACTGTTCCCCCTACATAGGGTCACTTGGCAGATATGGATTGACATCTATCCTAATGATCCCTGACACACACTGACACAGAGCAGAATAGGGACTGTTCCCCCTACATAGGGTCACTTGGCAGATATGGATTGACACCTATCCTCAGAGACCCTGATACACACTGACACATAGCAGAATAGGGACTGTTCCCCCTGCATAGGGTCACTTGGCGGATATGGATTGACACCTGTCCTCAGAGACCCTGAAACACACTGACACAGAGCAGAATAGGGACTGTTCCCCCTACATAGGGTCACTTGGCAGATATGGATTGACACCTATCCTAATGATCCCTGATACACACTGACACAGAGCAGAATAGGGACTGTTCCCCCTACATAGGGTCACTTGGCAGATATGGATTGACATCTATCCTAATGATCCCTGATACACACTGACACAGAGCAGAATAGGGACTGTTCCCCCTACATAGGGTCACTTGGCAGATATGGATTGACACCTATCCTAATGATCCCTGATACACACTGACACAGAGCAGAATAGGGACTGTTCCCCCTACATAGGGTCACTTGGCAGATATGGATTGACATCTATCCTAATGATCCCTGATACACACTGACACAGAGCAGAATAGGGACTGTTACTCCTACATAGGGTCACCATTTTTAGCCCAAGGCAGCTCATCTCATCAGGCCTTTTTTAGTCGAATGTATTACCCACTGTCAGTCCCTTCGGGATCCATCCCTCATTCATCTTAATAAAGGTGAGGTAATCTAGACTATTTTGACCTAGGCGACTCAGTGACAATACCTGCTGCTGCACTGAAGGTCCTTTCTGACAGGACACTTGAAGCGGGGCAGGCCAGAAGTTCTATCGCAAATTGGGATAGCTCAGGCCACAGGTCAAGCCTGCACACCCAGTAGTCAAGGGGTTCATCGCTCCTCAGAGTGTCGATATCTGCAGTTAAGGCGAGGTAGTATGCTACCTGTCGGTCGAGTCGTTCTCTAAAGGGTGGATCCCGAAGGGCTGTGGCGATGCTTAGGACTTAAAAAGCTCCGCATGTCCTCCATCAACAACACGTCTTTAAAGCGTCCTGTCCTTGCCGGCGTGGTCGTGGGAAGAGGAGGATGACTTTCACCTCTTCCCCTGTTAGATTCCCGTTGTGCTGTGACATCACCCTTATACGCTGTGTAAAGCATACAATTTAATTTATTTTCCAAATGCTGCATCCTTTCCGACTTGTTGTAATTTGGTAACATTTCCGCCACTTTCTGCTTGTACCGGGGGTCTAGTAGCGTGGACACCCAGTACAGGTCGTTCTCCTTCAGCCTTTTTATACGACGGTCCCTCAACAGGCACGACAGCATGAAAGACCCCATTTGCACAAGGTTGGATGCCGAGCTACTCATTTCCCGTTCCTCCTCCTCAGTGATCTCAATGAAGGTATGTTCTTCCCCCCAGCCACGTACAACACCACTTGTACCAGATAGGTGACAACGAGCACCCTGGGATGCCTGTTGTGGTTGGTCTTCCTCCTCCTCCTCAAAGCCACATTCCTCCTCTGACTCCTCTTCCTCACAATCCTCTTCCAGCGTTGCCGCAGGTCAACCAAGCGATGCTGATAAGGCTGTTTCTGGTGGTGATGGTGACCACAACTCTTCCTGTTCCTCTTCACGCTCATCTACGGCCTGATCCAGCACTCTTCGCAGGGCACGCTCCAGGAAGAAAAAAAATGGTATGATGTCGCTGATGGTGCCTTCGGTGCGACTGACTAGGTTTGTCACCTCCTCAAAAGGACGCATGAGCCTACAGGCATTGCGCGTGAGCGTCCAGTAACGTGGCAAAAAAATTCCCAGCTCCCCAGAGGCTGTTCTAGGACCCCGGTCATACAAATATTCATTAACGGCTTTTTTCTTGTTGGAGCAGGCGGTCGAACATTAGGAGTGTTGAATTCCAACGTGTCGGGCTGTCGCAAATCAAGCGCCTCACTGGCATGTTGTTTCGCCACTGGATATCTGCAAAGTGCGCCATGGCCGTGTAGGAACGCCTGAAATGGCCACACACCTCCCAAAGCGTTGTACGATCAGATTACACACATGTGCCATGCACGGCACATGTGTCAACTTGCCCAACTTCAATGCCGCCAACAAATTTGTTCCGTTGTCACAAACCACTTTGCCGATATCCAGTTGCTGCGGAGTCAGCCACTTTTCCACCTGTGCGTTCAGGGAGGACAGGAGTGCTTGTCCGGTGTGACTCTCTGCTTTCAAGCAAGTCAAACCCAAGACGGCGTGACACTGCCGTGTCCGGGATGTGGAATAGTACCAGGGGAGCTGGGGGGGTACCGTTGATGTGGAGCAAGACGCAGCAGCAGAAGAGGACTCAGCCGAGGAGGTTATGGAAGAGGATGGAGTAGGAGGAGTAGAGGAGGTGGCAGCAGGCCTGCCTGCAAGTCGTGGTGTTGTCACCAACTCCTCTGCAGAGCCACGCATTCCATGCTTGGCAGCCGTCAGCAGGTTTACCCAATGCGCAGTGTAGGTGATATACCTGCCCTGACCATGCTTTGCAGACCAGGTATCAGTGGTCAGATGGACCCTTGCCCCAACACTGTGTGCCAGACAAGCCATTACTTCCTTTTGCACAATCGAGTACAGGTTGGGGATTGCCTTTTGTGCAAAGAAATTTCGGCCGGGTACCTTCCACTGCGGTATCCCAATAGCCACAAATTTTTTTGAACGCCTCAGACTACACCAGCTTGTATGGTAAAAGCTGGCGGGCTAATAGTTCAGACAAGCCAGCTGTCAGACGCTGGGCACGGGGGTGTATTTCTGACATTGGCTTCTTACGCTCAAACATGTCCTTGACAGACACCTGATTGTGAGCAGATGAGTGGGAACTGCTCAAGGCGAGAGACGGAGTGGCGGATGGTTGAGAGGGAGCAAGGAGGACAGCACTGGTTGACGTGGCTGAAGATGCTGGATCAGGAGGAGGATGGCGGCTTTGAGTTTGTGTGCTGCTTGTACTCATGTGTTGATCCCATAGGCGTTTGTGATGTGCGATCATGTGCCTACGCAAAGCAGTTGTACCCAGGGGGGTGTTGGACTTCCCACGACTCAGTTTCTTTTGGCACACGTTGCAAATGGCATCGTTGTTGTCAGAGGCAGACACACAAAAAAAATGCCACACTGCTGAGCTCTGCAATGATGGCATTCTGGTGGTGGACACAGCACCCCGGGTGCCGATGCATGCTGTCTGACTGTGCCACTAGCTCCTTGCGACGACCTCCCCCTGCTTCCAACTCGTCTCCTCCTCTCTGTCTCCCCATCTGAACTTTCGCCCTGTTCTTCTTCTTGCCGAGCGGGCACCCACGTGACATCCATGGACGCATCGTCATCATCAACTGCTTCACTTGTATCTGACAACTCAGCAAAGGAAGCAGCAGCGGGTACAACATCATCATCATCACACCGTACGTCCATGTGTGTAATGCTGCCTGCATGAGACATATCCCTGTTATCTACATCCTCTGACAATAATGGTTGTGCATCACTCATTTCTTCAAATGGATGTGTAAATAGCTCCTCTGACATACCAAGTGAAGCGGCTGTGGTGCTAGTGTTGGTGGTGGCGGCAGGCGGGTGAGTGGTATCTTGAGAGGTGCCCGAAGCTAAGCTGGAGGAGGATGGTGCGTCAAGGTTCCGAGCGGAAGCTGTAGAAGATTGGGTGTCCTGTGTTAGCCAGTCAACTATGTCTTAAGAACTTTTCAAGTTCAGGGTACGTGGCCTCTGAAAACTGGGCATTATTCTAGGGCAAAAGGAAATCACAGCACCACGACCACAATGGCCCCTGCGGGGTGGCCTGCCTCTGCCTGTCATTTTTTGGGGGGGATTAGTGGTACTATGCGTGCAAGCTACTGTGAGACCAGATATGAGTGGCAATGTGCACTGGCAGAGGTTGGCAGAGTACACGCTGTAGGCCTGACACCCGCTTGAAGACAACTAACTGCTATTCAATCTATAACAGTGGAAAAAAGTTATTTGGTTTTAAATGCACGCCATAGTGACACCCAATATTAGTGGCAAAGTGCACTTTCAGAGGTTGGCAGAGTACACGCTGAAGGCCTGACACGCGCTTTAAGGACACTGACTGCTATTAGCTTACAGTGAAAAACTTTTTTTCTTTTTAAAGGCACGCTATAGTGACACCAGATATGAGTGGCAAAGTGCACTTGCAGAGGTTGGCAGAGTACACGCTGAAGGCCTGACACCCGCTTTAAGGACACTGACTGCTATTAGCTTACAGTGAAAAACTTTTTTTCTTTTTAAAGGCACGCTAATGTGACACCAGATATGAGTGGCAAAGTGCACTTGTTGAGGTTGTCAGAGTACACGCTGAAGGCCTGACACCCGCTTTTAGGACACTGACTGCTATTAGCTTACAGTGAAAAACGTTTTTTCTTTTTAAAGGCATGCTATAGTGACACCAGATATGAGTGGCAAACTACACTGGCAGAGGTTGGCAGAGTACACGCTGAAGGCCTGACACCCAGACGCTTGCAGACAACTAACTGCTATTAGCTTACAGTGAAAATCTTTTTTTTTTTTAAAGGCACGCTATTGTGACACCATATATGAGTGGCAAAGTACTCTGGCCGAGGTTGGCAGAGTACACGCTGAAGGCCTGACACCCAGACGCTTGCAGACAACTAACTGCTATTCAATCTATTACAGTGAAAAAAATATTTTTGTTTTTAAATGCAAGCTTATATATATATATATATTGTGACACCAGATATGAGTGGTGGCACTGGGCAAGTGGGCACAGTATCAACTGTGAGCCTGACAGAAGCTGGCAGGCAGGCAACTGCAATTACATTACACAAAAAAAAAAAAAAAAAAGCAGACTGATGTTCTAGCCCTAAAAATTGCTTTTTGGGGTGCTGTCCTTACAGCAGAGATCAGATGAGTCCTTCAGGACTGTAGTGGACACTGAATACCCTAGCCTAGCTATCAATTTCCCTATCAAATGAGCAGCAGCTACACTTTCCCTCCTCTATCTAAGAATGCAGCTTCAGAATGAATCTAAAATGGATGCTGTACAGGAGGTGGGAGGGTCTGGGAGGGAGGGTCTGCTGCTAATTTGCTGGAATGTGTCTGCTGACCGTGAGGCACAGGATCAAAGTTTACTCAATGATGACGAATAGGGGGTGGATCGAACCGCGCATGTGTTCGCCCGCCGTGGCGAACGCGAACACGCTATGTTCGCCGGGAACTATTCGCCGGCGAACAGTTCGGTTCATCACTACTTGTGACTAAGTGGCTACTAAAAAAGACTGGACATACCCCATATTGAATACCCTGGGTTGTCTACTTTAAAAAAATATATGTACATGTGAGGTGTGATTCAGAGATTTATGACAGATAACAGTGTTACAATGTCACTATTGATAAATTTAAAAATATATATATATATATATTTTGAAACAGCAGTGTCCTACTTGTACTTATAGACCTATAACTTGTAAAAAAAAAAAGGTAAGAAAATGTTAACATTGGGTATTTGTAAACACAGGACAAAATTTAGAAACTATTCAGCATGGGTGTTATTTGATGTTGGTTGTTGATGTGTAACAGATTTTGGAGGTCAAAGTTCGAAAAAGTATGTTTCTAAAAAAAAATCTTTATAGTAAATTATATGATATGATGAAAATAATGGTATCTTTAGAAAAATGGTATATAATATGTGTGGGTACAGTAAATGAGTAAGATGAAAATTACAGCTAAACACAAACACCGCAGAAATGTAAAAACAGCCCTAGTCCCAAACGGTAAGAAAATTGAAACGTGGTCTGGTCACTAAGGGGTTTAACTAAAGTTGTTTGGTTCTTAGAATGCCTCTTTAAGTGTCTTACTAAGCCATGTATATGTAACAAGCTTTTGATACACTTTCTAATGCTGCAGCATTTTAGAAACTATTTAGCACAGGTGTTTTTTGGCGGTTGTAGATGCGTGACAGATTTTGGGAGTCAAAGTTAGAAAAAGTTTATTTTGACACTGGAAGTTCAGTGAAGACTCATTCACTTGAAGTTTGGAAGTGAATTTAGATTATATTTTTGTTTTGGGGCATTATGCTGGTCTCAAATGAACTGCCTGCAACCAGGTCGAATAATCTCAGTAACTCCAAAAAGACCAAAAAACATAGGTACAAAATTATATAGCTTGGTGCATTTTCAGCCAGGTTTTGAAATACATTAGTTGCCAAAACTGAAATTCTTGCAGCCCCCTACTCAGTAGGGCCAGGCTAGACCTTGAGTTGAAATGATTGGCTGCACCACACTAATTAAAATATTGTATATCCACAAAAAAACTAAACCTGCCAAAGTGTTAATAATTACAGATACATTAGTTTGGTTAGATGTCAATATTTCATAACCTAAAATATCATGTTGCCTCAACTGCAAGTGATCTCACAATATAGTGAGGTTTGCTTAGGTTATGAAGTGGTCAAAATGATTTTTGTAAAGAAACTTTCTGCTTTAATTTGAGTTCCAGTTGTTAAAAATGCAATTTGTGGAGGAATATTATCACTCCACCTTTTCCACAGTAAAAGGATAAGGCAATGTCATCAACTATTGGTAGTTTAATTAAATATAAATCCTAAAACAGTAGACGAAACACTAGGAAATACATAGTTTCTGTAAGCAAATATTAATGTATTTGACTTCAAGTAAACAAATCATTATATCACATAAAATAAGAAATAAATCCAGTGGTTATCAGGCTGAGCAGTGCTGGCATAGTATAACATTTTGTTTGTCTGGCTTTTCAGTGATAATGTTTTATGTCTATTATAACTGTAGAAACTGGTAAAGACAATTATTGTGCTAGTCTAAACAGGAAAAAAAATTGCATATGCAAATAATTTTTTTTCATAGAATAATCATGATTGTTCTGGAGTATTGTGCTGCATTAAATATGTTTTAAATTTAAACACATTATACAGTTTATATGATCAAGAAAGTGGTTTTCTTTATTAAGTCCACACAGCACTTGTTCCTGAAGATCTGGTCAGCTACTTTAACTTTCAGCCGTGTTTGTGTTTAGCAGTAATTTGTTTCTTACTCATTTACTGTAACCACACATATTATATACAGTTTTTCTCCCCATTAAATGGTGTTTCTACAGATACCATTATTGTCATTAAATCAAATAATTTACTATACAAAAAATAATAAAATATGATGAAACATTTAAAAAAAACACACACTTTTTCTAACTTTAACCTTAAAATCTGTTACACATCTACAACCACCAAAAAACATCCATGCTAAATAGTTTCAAAATTTTGTCTTGAGTTTATAAATACCCAATGTTAACATGTTCTTTTTTTAGGAAAGTTATAGGGCTATAAGTAATTAGCACTTTGCTCTTTCCAAACCACTTTTTTTTCAAAATTAACGCAAGTTACATGATATCTGTCAGGAATCCCTGAATAACCCTTCACATGTATATATATTTTAAAAGAAGACAAGATAAGGTATTAAACATGGGGTATTTTGACTTTTCATGCAACCATTGTACCACCAATCCATGCCAAATTAAAACAAATAATAATTGGAAATTTCTTTGACACACAAAGCAATTTAAGAATACATGTACGGAGAACCTTAAGGGTTACTGCCAAATAACACCCCAATATGTGTTCAGCTACCTCTCCTGAGTACAGTGATACCCCCCTTGTATAGGTGTGTCGGGTTCCCTGGGCACTAAAAGAACTTATTTGGAGGGTGCGCATTTCAGTTTTCCAACTTGGAATTTTCTCAGCTTGTCATCATGCACCCATGTCCTATTTGGGACATTTTTGAAGCCGAACAAAGAAATTTACCCCATCATACAATATATTTTTGAAAGGTTGACACCCTAGGGTATTTCAAATAGTGGTATTTTAACACTTTCCATGCACTAATTCTACCACCAGTCTTTTTCAAATGTTTGGGTAGTCATTTTTTTGTGTTATTTTTCCTGAACATTGTACTTTAGGCATGGATTCTCAGTTCCTGTTATGTGTTACTGACAGAGAACACCCCATTATGTGTGCAGCATCATCTCCTAAGTACAGTGATACCACCCATTTATAGGTGTGCTGGTTCTCTGGGGGTTAGAAGACCTTATTTGGTGGGTGCGCGTTCCAGTTTTCCAACTTAGAGTTTTCACAGCTGATCATCATGAACCCATGTCCTATTTGGGACATTTTTGAAGCCGGCCAATGTAATTTACCCCCATCAAACCATATATTTTTGAAAAGTAGACACCCTAGGGTATTTCAAATGGTGGTATTTTTTTTAAAATTCTTTATTTTTGGTGTTCACTGCAGTAACAAAATAGACTCGGTGCGCCACAACAGCGACATCAGGGTAGGTAAGAAACGAAAATGACATTTGTTAGTCGGGCACATTTTTAGATTAGTTGGTAAGATGCATATATCAGGGCGGAATATTCAGAGGAGGGACAAAGGTCGAAAACTTGACATGTACAAGCATGATAATTATATTGAGATAACAAGTTAGTAGACATTGTTTTCTTGGTGTACCATTCTATGCTAAGTATGCTTTTAATAAAACTAGTTGCGCTCAGCACTATAAGTGTGTTGCTTGTGTGTAGTGTGTCATACTAGCGAAAACAGTACAGTATTTAAATTATCTGATTGTTAAGCTAAAGTAGGTAACAGTGTACTGTGTGAGGCAAGCTAATCGTTTAAATTGTAAGCCTATATAACGCAGTAATAAGCTGGTGTACAATATGCTTTATCTAGACGCTCAGTATATAAACTCGCTGGTGCCAAGCTGTGTTCTTCGAGTGCTATATCGCCCTGTCCTTTCTAGAGTCCGTGAATGATTTGTATCCTGGGAGCCGTTGTCTTGGCGAGCCCGAGGATTTGTGGGTAATAGCGGGGTCGAAGAAAGAACAAAAATGAAGACCTAAGGAGAGAAGAGGATACCCCTCCTCCCTCCACAGGGTCAACCAAGATAGGAAACCCCAACCTAATGATAATGCTAAAACTTAACCTTTAATAATCCTAAAATAAAATAAAAACAAAAAATGAAATAAAAATAAAAATGGAAACAAGGGGTGCAAACGCTGTCACTAAGGATGTGGATGACAAATATATAGGGTATGAAACCCACTATAACCACCTAGTGATGAGGTATAGATAACGCATGTGGCTTGCTGGCCATGCCTTAAAATATTGCATGGAAGCGAGCAAGTCGTATAAGGCTAAAGACAGGAAATGGGGGGGGGGGGGGGGGGGGGGGACACATGCAAAAGAAGAGGAGAAGGAGAAAAAAAAATACACTGAGTAACTATATAAACTCCTATCAATGGGAATCCATTGTACCAAGACTCAGTAACACTTGCAGCAGTAATCCATGCAATGTGTAACCAACATAGCCACTTGTGCAGAATTAAATAAAACGAAAAACGCTTGCCCAAAGGAGAGGACTCATTGACACAAAAGGATAAAAAACCCCTTCCCTCCTCTTAAACCCCCAGTGAATTATCTAGTAACCGCTATCTAAATCATGCCACAGGCTGCATCCCCTATCCTAACCTGCCTAAAGCGCGTTTCGACGCTTACAAATGCGCCTTTGTCAGAGGCTAAACAGAGGTCAGTCTCTTACCTGGCTCCTTTATAAGTGCACCGAGCCGGCGAAAATGTTGTGGGCGTGTCAAACTTGTCCACGCCGAAACTGGCGTTCGAACAGGTACCGCCCCCTTGTGTGTGTGTCACTGGATGACTGACAGGGCATGCAAATAAGCCCTTAATATGCCATGTCCTAAGCTACTTATCAGGTTACACATATTAAATAGAAAATAGTGAGATAGTATCCAAATGTGTAACACATTATGAATAGAATCATTTGAATCCTCAATAATTTAAATGACATGTCAAAATACAAAACAAAGTTGAAACCCCGGTATAAATATAGGGGGTGGAGATACTATATCATGAAGGTTGTACAAAGAACTTATAATAAGGAAGAAGGCTTTTGTCAATTTTTATATATGCCTCCTATCCTTATTTAGTGTGCAAACTATCATTAAAGAGACATGTTATTACCAACTTATACTGATTCTAAACATAACAAGGATGGTTCAGTGATATGTACAGGATCAATTACTTACTAATTACTAATGGATTAAACAAAGTAGCTAACTTGACATGGTGATATAATGCATCAATATTAAAGTGACAACATAAGTATTACACATATGATAAGAGGAACCTCTGAAGTCCATATGAATCAAGAATCAAATAAAACAACAAAAGTATTTACAAAAATTAATATATACAAATCAAGTAATATTGCATTACCTATGATGTTAATAAATGTCACTCTCCGTGTGTAACTCATTTATAATAAATGTCACTCTCCGTGTGTAACTCATTTATAATAGCGTGTGTGACCAATGTCCGATCTGCCATGCCGGTGTGAGTGTCCGCTGAGGCAGAGGTTTGGGCAGTGCTGCATCCAGGGATCTGGAGGTGAGTGTCTAACTGGCTGAGGGGTTGGAGCACTGTGTGACGTGGCCGGCTTCTGTGTGGCCGTGTCGGGCCCTCCTCGGGGGTCGCCTGGCTGTAAGGCGTGCCTGGGGTGAGTATATAGTTGGTCTCGTTGTGTTAGTGCCTTTCTCCGCTGTGGGGTTGGTAGTCGCTGGTATGGGGAGTCTGTGTGGCGCTCTTCTGGCTCGGGGCCAGCTTGAGTTTGACTATTTCAACGCCGTTGCTTGTTTGCGACCTGGCTTGTGGAGTAGTTGAGTGAGCACCCTCTTGTGAGCCTGCTGTGCCGGGTATAGTATGTCTGAGGGCCCCCTTGGTCACTCTAATCTCAGCGGGAGAGCAGACCCCTCTGCCGATTCCGGCGCACATGGCATCCGCCATCTTGTATGTCACGCTCGGGCCTTCGAGCGCCCCCCTCAAATGGTGGTATTTTAACACTTTCCGTGCACTAATTCTACCACCAATCTTTGTCAAACTTTTGGGTAGTCATTTTTTTGTGTTATTTTTCTTGAACATTGTTATTTAGGCATGGATTCTCAGTTCCTGTTATGTACTACTGACAAAGAACACCCCAATATGTGTTTAGTAACATCTCCCGAGTACAACAGTGCCCCCAATGTACAGGTTTTATGAATTTTTGCAAATTTACAGGGGTGAAATGTATATATTAATAAAAAATATACTTGGTATGATAGTATGTATAAGATATATATGATAAAATATATATATATATATATATATATATATTGTGATAAAGTGAAGGCAGAGAGGCCATTTAACCCCAGGGGGAGTATATGTAGTTTGTGTGTTGCACAACACAAAGCTAGGTTTAGTTATGGGCCCCTGGGGTGGAGCATTTGGAGAGAAGGGTGGGCCAATGCTCCACTCCTCAGTTTAGACACAACTGGGAGAAAGAAGGTCCAGGCCAGAGTTTTGCTCTGTCTCCAACCCACTGTTCAGCTGCAGATAATTAGCTGTATCAGTGGGAATAAACCCCTCCCTGCTAGGCAGGTAAAAGGGAGGAGGATTGCTGGCTTCCTCCCAGAAAGCAGGTAGGAGAGAGGCTGTTCTCTCCAGTGAGAGAGTCAATGAGACTAGGCACTGGGGGTGCAGAAAGGAAGCAGTCAAGGCTGGCTTGGAGCACTGGAGCGGACAAAGAACTAGGTTGGTGAAACCAATAATTTTGTTATAGTTTAACCCCTGAGAGATAGGGAATCTGAAGTGAGTTAGTGCTCAGACGAGCTAGGCTTTTTGTTTAAAGGGGAAACCTGTTATATTTATGTTTTCATTTACTGCTGTCTCCTGTGTGGATTTACAAATAAAGTGCCTGGAGTATATACAATTACAAGGACTGTGCCTGTTGTTTACCCTAGAGGACCGTGCTACCTGCAAACAAGGATCACAATATATATATATATATATATATATATATATATATATATATATATATATATATATTATATCAATATAATATATCTATAGATAGATCTTATAGGGACAGCAGGTCTTCAACTTTTTGTACTTGCATGGTCTGTTCGGGAGCGGCCTCCAGGGATGTGAGAGGTAAAGGCGCCATCTTGGAGCTGGAATACATCTGTGAGCTGTATGGTATGTGTAGAAATCCGTTCATAGGTCTCAGATGAGACCCTGATTGGGTGCTTCTTAGGTGTCTGAGGTGGTCAGCTTTCTTATTGCAGCCAATCTTTGGTGCTGGCTGCTGTTTATTCATTTTAAATAGGCAATGTAGAGCGGAGCTCTGGATTCATGCTGCCATACCAATCACAGCACAGGCCACGCCCTCTGTAGAATGTGTTTACCTGAAGATTGTTACTACAAATACCTGTGTGTCTACCTGTTTTATATGAAAAGGATAAAGAATTACTTAAAAAAATATGGAATGTACATATTAAATGAACAGGGAGACTTGATTAAAAAATTATGGTAAGAGGTATGATATGAAATGGCAATGGCAGTGCTTCTGAGTAATTCTATATTTAATAAAGGAGGTTTAAAAATATTGTTATTTTTCCTATTTTATTAAATTATAAATACGTGAAACAGAAGTAGTAATACCACTGTACATGACAGAAATTGTATACAGTTTAACAATATATTTTAACATGTATTTTTTTTTTTTATGTTTGTAGGAAATTCCACATTTGCAGATGACCATGGTCCACTTACTCCAAAGGTAATACTTCACTAACATTCTGTTTAAAAATATGTATACTTTCACAGATATTAACTGTTCCTGCAATGTTAATGTATATAAATAATTTGGTAAATAACAATGAAGTATGGTAAAGCTTGTTCATAAGTAAACAACAAAACAATGCTATCCTATTGAGGTACCCCTTAAAGGATCACTATAGTATCAGGAAAACAAAGCGGTTTTCCTGACACTATAGTGCCCTGAGGCGGCCGCCACCCTCAGGGTCCCCCTCCCTTGGCGCTGAAGGGGATAAAACCCCTTAATCAACTTACCAATTTCCAGCGCCGGGCTCCCTCTGCGCTGGTGACCTCTCCTCCCCATCCGACGTCAGCTCCATAGTAGAGCGGAATGCGCATGCGCGGCAAGTTCCGCGAGCGCATTTAAAGAGTCCATAGGAAAGCATTTCTCAATGCTTTCCTCTGGACGCTCTTTGCGATGGATGCAAAATTTGCATTCAGCGTCACAGATGCGCCTCTAGTGGCTGCCAGGAAGACAGCCACAGGAGGCTGTTTGCATCTGAAGGGTTAAAACCTGAGGGACCTGGCACCAAGACCACTTCATTGAGTTGAAGTGGTCTGGGTGACTATAGTGTCTCTTTAAATGCCAAACAGTCAAATATACATATACTGAAAGATGGAAACCAAATCCGCAAAAACGAATCAATACTTTATTAAACAATTCCAGATACAATGACAAAACTAAAAGTGACAGAAATGAAAAAAACAAAAAATGACAGAGGCTATTCTCGATACACAATGCAATAAAGTAACCTAACAACAATTACTTAAGAGCTGGACATGTTCAAAACCTATACCCCAAACAATTCGGCACCTGAGAATGTACCTTTCTCAATGCTATTCCTTGAGAAAGGCATGTTCTTAGGTGCCGAAACATTAGGGGCTCTGAGTAAGTGTTGTTAGATTACTTTATTGCATTGAGTATCAAGAATAGCTTCTGTTACCTAATTCTACCTATAAAACCCCATGTTAACCAGGGCCCTCTTTAACGAGGGGCAAATGAGGCAGGTGTCCGGGGCCCAGTTACTCATGTGGGGCCCAAAGCAGTTGTCCCATGGGCCCCCTGCCCGCAGCCAGAACTGAACAAAGCACTGGGATATTGAAAAATTTCCCGGTGGGCTGCAGCAGGTGACTCTGGACCGGGCCACTGTCTTCCTGCCAGCTGGGAGGAAGTGAGGTGAGGCCACTTCCTTCCAAGTAACAAAGTGCCGCTGGGGAGAAGGAGGCACACATGGAGAAGGAAGAGGCACACACTAAGAAGAAGGAGAGGGACTGAGGTAGCCAAGTTCATCAGACTCCCATCAATCCCAGCCATCCAGCTTCACTGAACCCCAGGAAAGCCACCCTTCTGTAAAGGAGGTTGTCTAAACTATGTAAATTGATATGACTGTGTGTATCTGACTGTGTGTGTATCTGATTGTGTGTGTGTGTGTGTGAATCTGACTGGCTGTGTGTGTATCTGGCTGTGTTTGTGTCAATGTGTGCATCTGACTATGTCTGTATCTGGCTGTGTTTGTGTCAGTGTGTGGATCTGGCTTTGTTTGTGTCAGTGTGTGTATCTGGCTGTGTTTGTGTCAGTGTGTGTATCTGGCTGTGTTTGTGTCAAGGTGTGTATCTGGCTGTGTTTGTATCTGACTGTGTATCTGTTTGTGTGTGTGTGTGTTTCTGGCTGTGTTTGTATCCGTGTATGTGTACTTTTGTGTCAGTGTTTATGTGTATCTGTGTGTATGTCTACCTGTGTCTGTGTACTTGTGTATCAGTTTGTATGTGTACCTGCGTGTCTGTGTATATGTACCTGTGTGAGTATACGAGTGTCAGTGTGTGTAAGTGTTTATCTATGCGTGTGGCAATGCATACATCCCATCATTCCAGTACTAACACTGCACACAAATACACCACTGCATGTATATCTGTGTTCCTGTGTGTATCTCAAGCAGATGGCCCTGATGTTAACTCCTAAGAGCTTTAAATAAGGGTGTCTTTGAGTACTGAAATTATACTCCAGTTATACTTAAAGGCACATGCTGCAAATGTATCAATCCCTAACACAATTAACAGTCTGGTAACATGAATTACAACCTTATCTCCCTTACCGAAATTATCTCTCTTATCTAAAGCCCAAAGATAGAATTCGCTTATTAAAATTTTAATAACAAAAAGACAAAATTATGCAGTGCCAAAATTACATAAAACAAGAGGGCATACAAAAAACTTAATAAAACAGTACCTACACAAACATCACTGATGACCAGTAGGCTAATGGGATGATAACTGTCATTCAAAACAGTCTTTTTAATATCATAATCATTTCATCAAGTTTTGAAAGGATTTTATTTTTCTTTAACAAAGTATATGTAAAAGAAATGAGGGGAAACTCACCTTTCGTATATGACAGAATCCTGCCAACTGTCCTGTTTTTGCCGGAACAGTCCCGGCAAGCTGGATTCTGTCCCGGGTAAATCACCCTCCCAGGACAGTTCCGGTAACTTGATAGCCATGTGCTTTTATTATGTTCCCTCGGACTGTAACAGCCTGTTATAGTCCGATGGAATTCAGCAGAGAGCTGCTGGGAGTTGATGGGGCTATACAGACGTGCTGGGGGCTGGAGCGGCTGCATTGAGGCTGCTGGGGGTGGGAGAGAGCACTGACAGTCTCCCTTCCGATTTCCCAGCAGTTTCCCCGACACACAGGCTCCTGCTCTGCTTCGTTTGTGTGTGTGTGTGTGTCAGTGCCCTCTTGAGCCGGTGAGGAGATCAAAGATCCCAAAGGTCCTTTGTTAGTGACAGGGAGGGCTGGAGGACCTTGGAGGCAGAGCACTCCTCCCGCGAGCATGCTATGCGGAGTGTTGCCACGTGTTACGATGGCAATGCTCCAACACAGCATTCTGCACGCGGGATGAGTGAAGACAGTCTGCACCCAGAGGAGTTCACCATAACCCCTGGACAACCAGGGCATCCCACTCTTAACACGCACCAATGACACAAAACACCCCTTACACACAGCACCTCTGACATACACTCAGCACCCCTCACACACACACACTGCACCCATCATGCACTCACACTGCACCCCTCTCACACACACAGCACCCCCCCAGCACCCCTCACACACACAAACAGCACCCCTAACACATATACAGCACTGTATGTGTGTACTCAGCAGTCTGTCTGGGTGTATTCAGCAGTATCTTTGTGTGTATTCAGCAATCTGTGTGTATTCAGCAATCTGTCTGTGTGTTTTTAGTGTGTGGATTCAGTGTTTGTTCTCAGCCGTCTGTCTGGGTGTACTCAGCAGTCTCTCTCTGTGTATTCATCAGTCTCTTTCTGTGCATTTTTGTGTGTATTCAGTGTTCAGTTTGTATGTACTCAGCAGTCTGTATGTGTGTACCTAACTGTCGGTGTGTGCGTGTATTCAGCAGTCTGTGTGTGAATGTGTTTAACAGTCTGTGACTGTATTCAGTCTGTAGTGAGCTTGTGTATGTCAGTAAGCTTGTCTGTAGTGGGCATGTGTGTGTCAGTAAGCTTGTATTTAGTGAGCTTGTGTGTGTGTCAGTGAGCCTCTATTTAGTCAGCTTGTGTGTGTCAGTGAGCTTGTCTGTAGTGAGCCTTGTGTGTCTATACTAGTGAGTTTGTCTGTAGTAAGCTTGTGTGTGAGTCAGAGTTTTGTCTGTCAGTGAACCTATTTGTGAGTATCAGTGAGTTTGTATTTTGTGTCAGTGAACTTGTCTGTCTTTGAGCTTGTTTATCAATGAGCTTGTGTGCTTACTGTATACCTGTATACTGTATCAGTAAAGAGAGAATTGCATGCAATTGAGATAGGAATTTCAAACTTTAGGTCGAAATAGTGCAGCTAAAAGGGAGAGTTTTTCCAACTCACCTATTTTGGCCTTAAGTTTAAAATTACCATCCCAATTCCCTGTAATTTTCTCTTTATTGAGTAGACCCTGTAATCTGCAGAGATAAATTTTGTAGGTTGCCAAAGTGGGCGGAGCTTTGCAACATTGGGTAATTGATAGCTGTTCTAAATGAAAAATCTACAAGTGGTGGTTATCCAAACACAGTCCCACCCACACTCGTGGAGAACACCTAGTTGGACACTCCAGAGGTGTCCTGGGGCCTAACCCCTGTGCGTAGAGCCACAATATAATACTCCCGCTACTGGATAAAGTATCCAGATGCTAGAATATAAACTGGAAATAAATTGAGAATGGAAAAACTCGTGATCAAGATGTTAAATTCTTAATGAATAAAGAAATGATGACAGTACATCGTTAATACCCATTCCTAACAGTCAGAATACAAAACAATCTTGCGTAATTGCTCACCTCCAAATTCCCTAGTCGAAAGAATGTATATATATCTATAATGCTACAGACTACAGACTTTAATTGTATCTCATGAGGTCAAAGTCTGAAAGCTTAGAGATTGAATCATCAAATCCCCAAAAATAGAAAGACATATATATATATATATATATATATACACCGTATTTTTCGCTCCATAAGACGCACTTTTTTTCCCCTCAAAAGTGAGGGGAAATGTCTGTGCGTCTTATGGAGCGAATATGAAGCTTTA
This sequence comes from Pelobates fuscus, assembly GCF_036172605.1. Classification (NCBI taxonomy): domain Eukaryota; kingdom Metazoa; phylum Chordata; class Amphibia; order Anura; family Pelobatidae; genus Pelobates; species Pelobates fuscus. The sequence continues at coordinate 248,624,217 of NC_086318.1, forward strand.
CTTACCTGTCTTGCAGCGTTGGCCGGCAGCACAGGGCGCACCGCGGTAGTGGAACTTGAATTTCATGTTCCGGTTTCCGGCGGGACTGAAAGGAAGTGCGCACAAGCTGAGTGCGCACTTCCTTTCCGTCCCGCCGGAAACCGGAACATGAAATTCAAGTTCCACTACCGCAGTGCGCCCTGTGCTGCCGGCCAACGCTACAAGACAGGTAAGTAATTATGGGACAAGGGGAGGGAGACAGTATGGGAGATAAGTCTATGGGGAGGGGGGGAGGAGATGAAGTCTATGGGGGGGGGGGGAGGAGATGAAGTCTATGGGGGGGGGGGAGGAGATGAAGTCTATGGGGAGGGGGGGAGGAGATGAAGTCTATGGGGAGGGGGGGAGGAGATGAAGTCTATGGGGAGGGGGGGGAGGAGATGAAGTCTATGGGGAGGGGGGGAGGAGATGAAGTCTATGGGGAGGGGGGGAGGAGATGAAGTCTATGGGGAGGGGGGGAGGAGATGAAGTCTATGGGGAGGGGGGGAGGAGATGAAGTCTATGGGGAGGGGGGAGGAGATGAAGTCTATGGGGAGGGGGGGAGTTGATGAAGTCTATGGGGAGGGGGGGAGGAGATGAAGTCTATGGGGAGGGGGGGAGGAGATGAAGTCTATGGGGAGGGGGGGAGGAGATGAAGTCTATGGGGAGGGGGGGAGGAGATGAAGTCTATGGGGAGGGGGGGAGGAGATGAAGTCTATGGGGAGGGGGGGAGGAGATGAAGTCTATGGGGAGGGGGGGAGGAGATGAAGTCTATGGGGAGGGGGGGAGGAGATGAAGTCTATGGGGAGGGGGGGAGGAGATGAAGTCTCTGGGGGGGAGGAGATGAAGTCTATGGGGAGGGGGGGGAGATGAAGTCTATGGGGAGGGGGGGGAGATGAAGTCTATGGGGAGGGGGGGAGATGAAGTCTATGGGGAGGGGGGGGGAGATGAAGTCTATGGGGAGGGGGGGAGATGAAGTCTATGGGGAGGGGGGGAGATGAAGTCTATGGGGAGGGGGGGGAGATGAAGTCTATGGGGGGGATGAAGTCTATGGGGAGGGGGGAGATGAAGTCTATGGGGAGGGGGGGAGATGAAGTTTATAGGGAGGGGGGGAGATGAAGTTTATGGGGAGGGGGGGAGATGAAGTTTATGGGGAGGGGGGGAGATGAAGTCTATGGGGAGGGGGGGAGATGAAGTCTATGGGGAGGGGGTGGATGAAGTCTATGGGGAGGGGGTGGATGAAGACAATGGGAGAGAGGAGAGGAGAGGGAGGGGGGGACACTATGGGACAGGGGAGAAAAAAAATATTCTGTACAAACTGTCCCATAGTAAGAAACACTATGGGACAGTTTGTTCAGAATATTTTTTTTCTGGGTTTCTTCCTCTAAAAACTAGGTGCGTCTTATGGTGAGGTGCGTCTTATGGAGCGAAAAATACGGTATATATATATATATATATATATATATGTGTATATATATATCTAGGGAACTGGTCAAGAACCAAATGCTAGCTGTATATCTGAAGAGCTGTCGGTAGCTTGATTGTAAGGTCTCAAAACCAGAGAGAAACTACCTAGTAAGTCTCAGAGCACAGATAGACTAATATGGTGCGTGAAACCATGGGCTTGTGTGGGAACAAAACTACAAAACGCCCAAAGAATAGCTAGAGAATTAAAATGCTACAGTTGAATATATGATACAACTTAGATATAATGTCTCTTGCCTGCCGCGGATTGTTATTCAAGACTGAACGTACTACAGCCCTTCCTACCTCTGTATCAGCCTTAAATGGTTCACTTCAAGGTTCAAAACCAGTAAGGAGGTTAAAAAATATATATAGAAATTAAAGCGTGCTAATGTGCAGAACCATATTAAGAGTGTTGGTTGCCTGCACATATCAATAGAAAATGTCGGTTCTACCTGCAATTTAGACTTGATTTAAAGCAAAAAAGGGGTCAAAGGCATATGACAGTCTGACCGAACACATATAAAGAAATTAGGGATTTGGCGAAACAGATTTTAGAGATATACTGGCCACTTTTATACCAAGATCAACATCTTAAAGAAGTTCTGACCCCCTATGTCTCGCTTACAGCCAGAAGGGGTCGCAACCTTAATGATCTCTTGGTACCGAGGCACCTCTCTTTACCTATGGGTCCAACTACATGGCTTAAATCTCCAGCAATAGGCACCTTCCAATGCGGCCGCTGCAAGGCTTGCAAATACATCAAGAAACAATCAAAAACTTTCTCGAATTCAGCTAATACTGAGACCCATGTTTTCAACTGCCAAATATCTGGACTTGTATACCTCCTCACATGCAGCTGTGATTTGAAATATGTGGGCAAGACGTTTAGACCCTTTAAAAATTGTATTCTGGAACACATTAACTCAGTGAACACAGACAGACACAGAAATCTCACGTCATCTTAAAATGAAGCATGGAGGCTCGGCACAGGGTCTACGTTTTAATGGTATTGAGAGAGTTAAGTTGGGCCCAAGAAAGGGTGATATTAACACAAAACTTTTACAACGAGAGAGTTATTGGATTTATAGACTCAAGACACTATCCTCTTCGGGCCTTAATGAAGGGTTCTCCTATACGTCCTTTATTTCTGACTAGACACCAACCGCCAATATCTATCGAGCACGCAATTGATATTGACATTATCACTATTGTAAATATTGTAAATATGTACAGTACGGTTTACCCATCTTCTGAGGGTAATCATGCTTAATAGCGTCCTATGCTGACCCCTATGGGTTTATTTTAGTCATTGGAAGCATTGACTACTTAACACATTGGGTGTTTCTATTCATCATTATAAAAATCACACAAGTACGACTCTGTTCGATTTTAGGACAACAGCGATCTTTGACCAGTTTAATACTAGCATTGATTTGGGGACCCAGCATGTCAGTTACAGCCTTTTCCCCTTAACTGATGAATAACATATAAGAGAGTTTCTCACTCTGATCATACTGTTTGATTGCTGGGTTTTTATATATTCATTCATTTAGTGCATTTGTCACCTACTTTTTTGCTTTTAATCAAGTCTAAATTGCAGGTAGAACCGACATTTCTTTATGTGTGTTACATTACAAACAACACAGAAACATGGTTGCAAACTATAATGGATTTGGTGTATCCTTCTTATATGTATACAATTATTCAATACTAATTCATTTAACTGGGGTACATACACTACGGATAAGAACATATGGTCTTACACTATCGGCAGTATACATAACCGGCTGACTCTATCAGCCTGGCTAAGAAATGTGGACTACTTAGGGATATATACATTCTAGTCCCCTTACACTTGATGCCAAAGAATCTAGGGTCACCTCTTGACATGCAATTAGTCCTCTTTTCGATTAAGGACTTGGGTAATTTTAGACTTCCGAGCACCCTACGATTGCCAGTTCTTTTATGGCATTGGACGGGTTAACACTTCAATTATCCGTATGGTTCGTGCGAAGTCATCACTCAGTATATACTGAGAGCCGGTGCCATCTGCTGACAGTGCGTTCATTGATCTCAGTTAGTTTATAATATTTTATCGGCTGACTATGTACTTGTAACGAGTATATACCCCTACACGCAGGATCCAGCCTAACAGAAGACAGTACAGAGGAGAGATACATCTACCGGACCTTAGAGTGGCCGGACTCGACGTAATAGGATAAGACAGAGTCAGGAACGATCCGAGGTCAAGGGCACAAAGAGACAGCGTAAACGAAAACTAGCCGGGGACTGGTACACAGGAATCAGCAAGCCGGCAAACAGTACAGAATAGGATAAAGCGAAAACGAAGTCAGAATACAAAGCCAAGGTCAAATACGGAGAAACACAACTGAACACAACAAGCACTAAAGGGAACTGTAGCAGAAACCACGATAGGGCAAGGAACTAAGGGAAAAGGGTAAGTATAAGTAGCCTTCAAACTAATGTGATTGGCTCCTGTCACTTCCACTCCCCCAACAGGTAAGTGTATGGGGTGATTGGCATGACAGGAGCCAATGGGAGCCTTTTTGCAATTTAGGCTCCCACTGTCTCTTTAAGAGCGCGCCCGAGATTCGCGGCGCGCTCTTAGCTGCAGGCGGGACACGTGACCGCTTCTCGCGGTCACTGCCCGCCTTCCTGTCTGAACAGTCGGACGAGCCGCGCGCGGCTCGTGCAGCCGCAGGACCGCGCGCGGCTTGAAGAGAGGACCGCGTCCGGCCCCCGGATAAGGTAAGTACCGCTACAGTACCCCCCCCTGAGGACACGCCCTCCGGGCGGGCAGGACCAGGCCTGGCAGGAAAACGCGAATGGAAAGAACGTACAAGGCGGGGAGCATGAACAGCATCCGCAGAAATCCAACTGCGCTCCTCAGGCCCATAACCCTTCCAATGTACCAAGTACTGAAGCCGACCGCTAAGAAAACGAGAGTCAATAACAGCAGATACTTCGAACTCCTCATGACCCTCCACAGAGACAGGAGAGGGAGGGGGAGTATGCCGGGTATAGCGGTTGCGTACGTAAGGCTTCAACAAAGAGGTGTGAAATACATTGGGTATACGCAGATTCTTAGGCAGACCCAAGGCATAAGAAACGGGATTAACCTTATGTATAATGCGATAAGGACCAATGAAGCGGGGAGCCAATTTCATAGAAGGCACCCGGAGGCGAATATTCCGTGTGGAAAGCAAAACCCTGTCCCCCACAACATAGGAAGGAGCCGCTCTGCGATGCTTGTCAGCCTGAGCCTTCTGGCGGGCAGCAGAGTCCACCAAAGAACGCTGAACCTGCTCCCAAGTATTACGCAAACCAGCCAAATGCTCATCCAGAACTGGCATGCCCTGAGAGGAGAATGCAGCCGGAAGAACAACGGGATGCTGGCCATAGACAACGTAAAAAGGGCTTTTGCCGGAAGAATCATGAGTGGCATTATTCCGAGCAAATTCAGCCCAAGGAAGCAGGTCAGACCAATTGTCCTGATGGTGAGACACAAAACAACGGAGGTACTGCTCAAGAGACTGGTTGGCACGTTCAGCAGCTCCATTAGACTGGGGATGGTAAGCGGAAGAAAATGAGAGGGAAATACCCATCTCCGAACAAAAGGCTTTCCAGAACCTGGAAATAAATTGGCTACCCCTATCGGATACAATAGATAAGGGAATACCATGTAATCGAAACACTTCTCTAGCGAAGATAAGAGCCAATTCCTTGGAAGTGGGCAACTTGCGAAGAGACACAAAGTGAGCCATTTTGGAAAACCGATCTACTATCATTAGGATGACTGTGTTACCATTCGAAGGGGGTAATTCAACAATAAAATCCATTGATAGATTAGACCAAGGTCTCTCGGGAACGGGCAACGGATGCAACAGCCCACAAGGAACTCTACGAGAGGTTTTCATACATGCACAAGTAGTACAAGCACTTATATAGTCAGTAACATCCTTACGTAAGGTATCCCACCAGAAATACCGAGAAACGGCTGACACTGTTTTGGAAATACCAGGATGTCCAGCAGTCTTAGTATCGTGATAAAGTGACAGAATATCCCGTCTCTCGGGAATGTCAACGAACAATTTATCATTAGGCCTCTCGCTGGGTGCCATGCCTTGTTTCGCTTGTATGGCCTGCAAGAGGGACGAGGAAATAGACAATATAGTAGTTGCTATTATCCTGTCTGGGGGAATGACAGGAGTGACATCAATCTCCTGTTTGTCAATAGTCTCGAATTGTCTGGACAGAGCGTCCGCTTTGGTGTTCCGGTCACCTGGCCTATAGGTGATTATATAATTAAAATGAGACAAGAACAGTGACCACCTAGCCTGCCTTGAAGACAATCTTTTAGCTTCGCTAAGGTAGGATAGGTTCTTATGATCTGTAAATATGAGAATAGGATCCTTAGTTCCTTCTAGCAAATGTCTCCATTCTTTGAGTGCTAAAATGATAGCAAGGAGTTCGCGATTACCCACATCATAATTCCTCTCTGCCTTGGACATTTGTTTAGAAAAGAAGCCACAAGGATGCAATGGCTTGTCAGGAGACTCTCTTTGGGATAAGACAGCACCTACCCCTATATCGGAAGCATCAACCTCAAGTATATATGGCAATGAGGGGACAGGATGCTGTAAAATAGGGGCAGAGGCGAACGTAGTTTTAAGAAAGTCAAAAGCCTGAAGTGCCTCAGTAGACCAGACACGTGTATTGCCATCCTTTTTAGTCATACGAGTAATAGGCGCTACTATAGACGAAAAACCTTTGATAAAACGTCTATAATAATTAGAGAAACCCAGAAAACGCTGGATGGCTTTCAGACCTTGCGGCAGAGGCCATTCTATGACTGCAGCGAGCTTCTGGGGATCCATCCGAAAACCCTCGGCGGAAATCAAATACCCTAAAAACTGGACCTCGGACTGGTCGAATAGACATTTTTCTAATTTGCAATAAAGACCATTAGCAAGAAGGGTCTTCAGAACTGTTGTAACATGTCTGTGATGAGCGTGAATGTCAGTAGAATATATTAAAATGTCATCCAAGTACACAATAACAAATGAGTGAATAAAGTCCCTTAAGACATCATTAATAAATTCTTGGAACACTGCTGGGGCATTGCAAAGCCCAAATGGCATGACGGTATACTCATAATGACCTGACCGAGTGTTAAAGGCTGTCTTCCATTCGTGGTCCTTTTTAATACGTATCAAATTGTATGCTCCTCTAAGATCTAATTTGGTGAATACCGTAGCATGTTTGAGCCTGTCAAACAATTCTGTTATTAGAGGTATAGGGTAAGCATTTTTGATGGTGATCTTGTTAAGACCTCTATAATCAATGCAAGGTCTTAAATCACCTTCTTTCTTTGATACAAAGAAGAACCCCGCTCCAGCCGGAGAGGAGGATCTTCTAATAAATCCCTTGTCTAATGACTCTTTAATGTACTCCTCCATGACACGGTTTTCTTGAACCGATAGGGGGTACACCCTTCCCTTAGGAGGTATAGTACCAGGCAACAAATCAATAGCACAATCGTAGGGTCTGTGAGGCGGTAATTTGTCAGCCTCTCTTTTATCAAAGACAGTCTTTAAAGTTAAATACTGAGAGGGTATTGTCGTAGATAAAGGAGGAACAGTAGGAACGTTAATAGAATTCACAGGCGTGACTTCAATAGTACATGACTCATGGCAGGCTTCACTCCATGATTTTATCTGCCCTGTCTCCCAGTCAAAAATGGGATTGTGGGCACGTAACCATGGATACCCTAACACCAACTGTGAAGAGGGAGAGGTGATGACCTGGAACCGAATGGTTTCATAGTGTAGAACCCCTGTGTACATGTGTAGCGGTGCAGTCTCGTGAGTAACAACAGGAGATATCAATGGTCTACCATCTATGGCCTCAACGGCCAAGGGTATCTCCTTCTCTCTGATGGGAATATTGTTTCTCTTTACAAAACCAGAGTCTATAAAGTTCTCGGCTGCCCCAGAATCAACCAGGGCGTCTATGTTTTCAACTATACAACTCTCTCCCATATGTAAAGAAACAGGGAGAAGCAGTCGGTTAGGAGGCAATGTAGGAGACTTAGAAATCACACCCAAGGCCAGTCCCCTATAAGGTCTTAGGTGCGAGAGTTTTCCGGGAGCAGAGGACACTCCTTTACCATATGGTCTCTCTTACCACAATATAGGCAGAGTCCCTCCCTTCTCCTATGAAATTTCTCAGTATCTGAGAGTTTGGCAACCCCTAATTGCATAGGTTCCTCTTCAGATACTTTAACACTCTCCGGTATATTAACTCTGGGTTGAATAGGTGTAACAAAACGTCTATTCCTGTTCTTAGTATAGAGCCTGTCACGAATCCTATTATCTATATCGATGAGGTAGTCAATAAGGTCCTTTAAGGCAATAGGAAGCTCCTTAGCTGCTACCTCATCCAATATAGAGTCTGATAAACCTTCCATGAAGGCCGTAGTTAACCCATTATTGGTCCAATCGACCTGTGAGGCAAGGGTACGAAACTGTATAGCGTAATCAGCCACAGACCTAGAACCCTGTTTAACCCTCATTAATGCTCTAGCGGCATTCTTAGACCTTTTCATAGTATCAAAAGTTCTGCGAAAAGCTGTTAGGAAACTGTGAAAGTTATGCACCATAGGTCCATTAGCCTCCCAAATAGGGTTTGCCCATTCAAGTGCTTTGTCGGTAAGTTGGTGCATAAAGAACCCAACTTTAGACCTCTCTGTGGGAAATGAACGTGGATACATTTCAAAATGAAACTCTATTTGGTTAATGAACCCTCTGCATGTCTTAGAATCCCCCCCATACCTAGGAGGAGGCGTTAAATGTGCTGTAGCGTTAGGCATAGTCGATACTTCAGGAAGCAGGGGTGCAGGAGGGTTAGGTGCGGTTGCTGGAATGGTTCTAGCTAAGAGCGTCTGGAGAGCCTGAGCTATTTGATCCATACGGTGATCCTGCTCTACAAATCTAGCCTCATGGGTCGCCATCTGTTGAGCTAAATCTGCGGGGTCCATGGCCCTATCGTAATGTAACGAGTATATACCCCTACACGCAGGATCCAGCCTAACAGAAGACAGTACAGAGGAGAGATACGTCTACCGGACCTTAGAGTGGCCGGACTCGACGTAATAGGATAAGACAGAGTCAGGAACGATCCGAGGTCAAGGGCACAAAGAGACAGCGTAAACGAAAACTAGCCGGGGACTGGTATACAGGAATCAGCAAGCCGGCAAACAGTACAGAATAGGATAAAGCGAAAACGAAGTCAGAATACAAAGCCAAGGTCAAATACGGAGAAACACAACTGAACACAACAAGCACTAAAGGGAACTGTAGCAGAAACCACGATAGGGCAAGGAACTAAGGGAAAAGGGTAAGTATAAGTAGCCTTCAAACTAATGTGATTGGCTCCTGTCACTTCCACTCCCCCAACAGGTAAGTGTATGGGGTGATTGGCATGACAGGAGCCAATGGGAGCCTTTTTGCAATTTAGGCTCCCACTGTCTCTTTAAGAGCGCGCCCGAGATTCGCGGCGCGCTCTTAGCTGCAGGCGGGACACGTGACCGCTTCTCGCGGTCACTGCCCGCCTTCCTGTCTGAACAGTCGGACGAGCCGCGCGCGGCTCGTGCAGCCGCAGGACCGCGCGCGGCTTGAAGAGAGGACCGCGTCCGGCCCCCGGATAAGGTAAGTACCGCTACAGTACTATATTCTATTATCTATGCATGATTTAGTTGATCAGTGGGATTACCAGATGATTATCGATCTCAGTTAACTGTATTCTGTATACCCTATTTTATATACATGATTATATTGACTGACGGGATTAATATGTCAAGTTGTAGGCATTGTATTAGAATTTCAGGGATCAATATAATACACTCAAGTAATCACTACTATCTTTGACGTTTTCAGCAATATATACATATACATGAACTATTTTGTACAACATAGGGTTAATAGCCGGCTTTCAACGGCGTTTGAGTCAACCTAGTACGATCATATGAATACTCTCATTAGCATAATGAGGCGCCGGTAGATTGGCGCCCGAAAACGGACACACACTTAACTCTGATAGGTTCACTTCGAATCATGAGCAAAGGATACACATATATAAATAGAGACCCTGAGGTCAGTTTTACTCTAGCCCCTGACGAAGGTGCACTACCAAGGCACCGAAACGCGCGTCGGGTTTTCTTCTTTTTTTTTTCCCTTAATTTTTCACTGGGCGCTCTATTGATATGTGCAGGCAACCAACACTCTAAGTATGGTTCTGCACATTAGCACGCTTTCATTTCTATATATATTTTTTTCACCTACTTACTGGTTTTGAACCTTGTTTTATGAAGTGAACCATTTAAGGCTGATACAGAGGTAGGAAGGGCTGTAGTACGTTCAGTCTTGAATTACAATCCGTGGCAGGCAAGAGACATTATATCTAAGTTGTAGCATTTTAATTCTCTAGCTATTCTTTGGGCGTTTTGTAGTTTTGTTCCCACACAAGCCCATGGTTTCACTCACCATAGTCTATCTGTGCTCTGAGACTTACTAGGTAGTTTCTCTCTGGTTTTGAGACCTTACAATCAAGCTACCGACAGCTCTTCAGATATACAGCTAGCATTTGGTTCTTGACCAGTTCCCTATATATATATATATATATATATATATATATATATATGTATGGTATGTATGTATGTATGTATGTATGTATGTATGTATGTATGTATGTATGTATGTATGTATGTATGTATGTATGTGTGTATGTATGTATGTGTGTATGTGTATGTATGTATGTATGTATGTATGTATGTGTGTGTGTGTGTGTGTGTGTGTGTGTGTGTGTGTGTGTGTGTGTGTGTGTGTGTGTGTGTGTGTGTGTGTGTGTGTGTGTGTGTGTGTGTGTGTGTGTCTCTACACACATATATATATGTCTTTCTATTTTTTGGGATATGATGATTCAATCTCTAAGCTTTCAGATTTTGACCTCATGAGATACAATTAAAGTCTGTAGTCTGTAGCATTATAGATATATATACATTCTTTTGACTAGGGAATTTGGAGGTGAGCCATTAGGCAAGATTGTTTTGTATTCTGACTGTTGGGAATGGGTATTAACGATGTACTGTCATCATTTCTTTATTCATTAAGAATTAAATATCTTGATTACGAGTTTTTCATTCTCAATTTATTTCCAGTTTATATTCCAGCATCTGGATACTTTATTCAGTAGCGGGAGTATTATATAGTAATTGATAGCTGTGCTGCAAAGTGTCCCTGGAATTATTTTTCAAATGTTTGCAACAATGCTATATTCATGCACATTTTGTTGGAGAGTGTATGGAAGCAACTGTCGGTTTTCCAAAACTGTGAATATTAAAATTTTAACATATAGGTGTCTGTGATTATATATGTGTGTGCCAGCTGGGTGTATGTGTGTTAGCCTGGTCCCATGTTTGTGTTTGCGTGTGTGTGTACACGTGTCTGGGATAGTATGATGGCCAGTGTTTAGTTTAGTTTTTTTAAGCGGCCTCAACATTTTCTATTAGAACCCTACATACATGCATATTATGTATTATTACATGCTTATATTGATATGCCAGGAAAAGTGTTGAAGAGATAATGGTCCATCTTCTCTTCTGATATACTATTTGCAGGAGGGGAGCTAAGTTAATCTCTGCATCAATAGCATGTACTTACTAGTGAAATAGATATTAAAGAGACACTGAAACAACAACGTCGTCTAAGGCAAAGGAAAGGTTTTTTTTACTGTAAGAACAATAAGGATGTGGAATTCTCTGCCTAAAGAAGTGGTTTTATCAGAGTCCATACAGATGTTCAAACACCTACTAGATGCATACTTGCAAAAACAGAATATTCAAGGATATAATCTTTCAATGTAGGGTAATAACTGCTTGATCCAAGGATACAGTGTCCAGCCGTCGACTCCCCGTAGGATGGGTTTGTTCACACGAGTGTAATTGGGGTGAGTGGTCTCGCCCTCTAAGGCACCACCAACACGGTAAGGTCTAAGTACTGAGAATAAAAAGACAAAACAAAAAACAGATATCGATCAACAGACACTCCGCCACCTTTTGAGTCACCAGATGGTACTTGCAGAAGCATTTTACAGTAGCTGAATTAGTGGGCTTCAGCACATTGCATTTGTATGGGGTGTTGCAAGTCTCCCCCCGTGGGTTGTTGAAGTGTGTGTGTAGGGCTTGGGATTCTACCGTCTCCCTGGCCATCCCATGTGTCTCATAGCAGTGCCCTGTAAGGTGCGAGAGAGTGGGTTCAGTTTTCCCAGCAAGGGCTCTGTGAAAACCCGTGGGAATAGAGATCTGTGGAGGAGAATTGGCTGAGGCCATGCCGAGTAGGAGTATTCGTTGAGGGTCTATAGGGTCATAAGCACCCTGTTGGTATGACAAGGAGAGTGGCAGGGGTGGGCCGGTGTTGGTAACCTAACGTGGCTTATGGCCAGTGGTGTTTTTTGGAGGGGGGTGAAAGTTTCACATTTTCTACCCTGCTTTCCCTCCCCACCTCCCCACACTTGATCAGGTGCATCATGCTCAAGACAAGTTAACGACCCCCCTCCCACTCCCACCTCCCAATGTCATTGTAGCCCCAACTGAGGGGATCCTCCCCCCAGCCCCCATCTACCCCTCAACACCAACAGGGAGCACCCCACCTCGTTTCAGCAAAAATGCAGTGCATAGAGATGTCTTTCCCCCAGTGCGATCTATCCCCTCACAGTCCCTCCTGCCTTGAGATTGAGCTACCCCAGTTCGAAATGGGTTCCTGTCTGGGTCGGCTCTGATATCCTGGTAAGGGGTGATTGGCTAATGTTTGGCCCGTAGCTATGGTGACACCGGCAGTCCCCACAAGAGAGCCCTCTCCTAGCTGGATTAATCCGTACCTTTCCCCCTCCCAAAAGCACATGTATGGTCTGGATGTGGACCCAGAGGTGGCTATGGACTCTGACAAACGGTCGTTGGAGAGCAGGTCCCTGTCGGCAAGCCCCTGTGACCATTTATCTAGTTTACCTAAATCATTTGCCATTTGGCTTATCCCTCCTGGGACATTACCCTATTACAAATCTTACTATCATCAGCAAACAGACATACCTTACCTTCAAGACCTTCTGCAATATCACTAATAAAAATATTAAAGAGAATGGGTCCAAGTACAGATCCTTGAGGTACCCCACTGGTGACGAGCGCATGCTTCGAATATACTCCATTGACTACAACCCTATGTTGCCTGTCACTCAGCCACTGCCTCACCCATTCAACAGTATTGGAATCCAAACTTAAAGATTGCAGTTTATTGTTAAGCCTTCTATGTACAACAGTGTCAAAAGCCTTCCTGAAATCTAGGTAAGCAATGTCTACTACACCACCCTTAGTTACCCAATCAAAAAAATCAATAAGATTAGTTTGGCATGATCTCCCTGAAGTAAACCCATGTTATCTCTGATCTTAAAATCCATCTGTTTTTAGATGTTCAACAATCCTATCCTTTAACATGGTTTCCATTACTTTTCCCACTACTGAAGTAAGTGGTCTGTTTTACTTCTTTTGCCACCTTTTACTTAAATATTTTAACAATACTAATGATATTTTACAATTATGTCAGTTATAATTCTGCATAAGGACCTAATCTCTGTTCAAGGTTCCCTTGATCTGCTCCTACAGCCTTACACGACAATACTCTAACGTCAAGTAAATTCAGACTTTATCTCAGGTTTTTACTGCATGGTCAGATGAAGTCTAAATTCATGTAACTAAGCAGGTCACTCCTTCCACATCAGTGCTGACAACAATGGAGGCCTCCACTTACTCCAGATATATACATCAACATGTTCTTTAATACGCCAAGACTTCCGTAACATGTATATGTAATGTATTGTAACATGCTTGATTTGTAGGCTGTATAATTCTGTATGGTATACTTTTTGCCCTTTTTTTTTTATTACAGGCCCACTGCATCGTCGGTTCCGGCAAACCACAACCGACTTTTTCATATTACTATTGGTTTCCTATATGGACCTTACATACCTGTTTCTAATATGCTCATTACGGTTTTTGATGACACAACCATAAATGGAAGTCTGGGCCTGTAGTTATGGGAGGGGCTTTATTTCCCTTCTTAAGGACTCCAGACCACTCCCCATTATCATTCAGTGTGGCGATTTGCCCCTCCCACCACTCTTTTTTTCTCATATCTTTATCTAGTGCGGGCCCTCTTTTTATTACAGGCCCACCACATCGTGGGTTCCGGCACACCACAACCAACTTTTTCATATTACTATAGGTCTCATATAGAGACCTTACATACCTACATCTAATATTCTCATTACGGCTTTTGATGCCACAACCATAAAAGAAGGGGCAAGTGGAATATGTTTTATATGCACCTGATGAAGGCGTATAGCCGAAACGCGTTGTGCTGACTGTGCTGATTTCATACTTCTTCTTAAGCTTTATTCTTTTCAGAGACATCTGGATAAAGATCTGCTTTATAACATACTCTATGGGTATATGCAATTTTTTATTCTCTATTTGTGTAAAAATACTTTAATACACATTCTTGGTTCTCCAGTGCGCTATCCACTTTATATCCTATGTTTTTGCATAAATGTGTGTGTGTGTGTGTGTCTATATCTATATCTATAAATATATTCCAAATTGGAAAACTGGAATGCGCACACTCCAAATAAGGTATTTTAGCGCCCAGAGAACCCGACACACCTATACATGGGGGGTATCACTGTATTCAGGAGATGTTGCTGAACACATATTGGGTTCGTTTGGCAGTAACTCTTAAAGTTCTCAGTACATGTATTCTTAAATTGCTTTGTGTGCCAAAATAATCACCAATTATTATTTTATTTTTTAATTTGGGATAGATTGGTGGTAAAATGATTGCATGAAAAGGGGGCGGAGCCTGACTGCTGAGGTGGATGGTCGCAGGCTGCCCGAGCTCCGGGCCCAAGACCAAAAAACGGACTGACTAACGAGCAAAAATCATACCATAACGCTTCACAATTCCACTGGATACCCGTGAACGACCCGGGAACACGTGTGGTAATCCCGCCAGTGGTCAGCAGCTTCTTAACAATGCAACCACGCAGCCTGTGGGAGACCGAAACGGGGAGAGACGGACGCTCTTCCTGCACGAAGGTCGACTATGGAGCCCGTAATCGCTCCCACCGCCCCCCCCCCCTAATGGACCGGTGGGGGTCATCCCGGTCCCCCCCAAAGCGCAGATGGACCCGTCCAGCATCCACCGGAGGGGCCCTGCAAAATCGGAATCCCATGTGGCGAGAGCCAAGATGGCCGCCGAATCGAGACCCAGTTCACTTCAGAAGGACAGCATCGCACAAGCCTTCGACAACTTCTGGGCAAAATTCCGAGAGCTGACCCTGCGGGGTGAGGCACAGTGTGCCGGGGCAAAATCGACCCAAAGCAAACCACAGACCGACGCACTCCCAAGCTGGACTACAGTTAAGCAACCTACAAGACGGATGGAGAGAATGCAGAAGCATCGCTTACCAAACCTGCTTCGGGCTCCCGCCGGCAGCACTCCCGGTTGCACGGCATCATGGAACCATCAGGCCGATCGTCACCGACCACCCAAGCACAAGCCCGGTGACTCAGGGGAGATACCACAGGAGAAACGGCGCAAGAAGCAACCAATACCACGTCGGAACACGGGGAAAGTTCCTGCACAGCAAGTCCAGTGGCGGTATAGGAGGCAAGCACGGAGACAAGCCCCTGAGAAAGCATGCAGCTGGCATTACCTATCCAAGACATGGGGGCTCATAAGGGCCGGAAAGGCCCCTTACATCAGCCATCCAAAATGGGCCAACAGCTTCCAAACCACGGGCGTAGGATAAAAGAGGACTACACATGGATCATTGCCCACCAATTGAACACATTTTGGGTAACAGAACTGCTGCCATAAACGTCGATAATAACTTTAGACCTGTTGTCTTACATTCTACTTTTATCTATGAGGCTGGAGGTATACCAGTACAATCAGAGATGACTAGCACCCATCCGATGGCAACATCTCCATTAAGGAGTGCGACTTAATCTTATAGACACAACGCTATCCTACACTTACACTGTATATCAACTCACCACACCCGCACTCACTATCTCTGCCATGTAAGTCTAGCACTTCTATCTACCATACCTCCACCATGACTAGATACTGAACTAGACATAATAATCTCTCTTTGCCTCCCTTAGCAAAATGCATGATTATTACTAGACCAGTGGTCAGCTAATATAGCATGTTTAATCTTACACTCACTGCAGAAGAACCAAAAGCGTAGTGAATTATACTTGTCTCTACTACCTATATTTTAAAATGTGCCAGTACCTCAATGCCATATCTGTGACTTAACGTGTTTTCAATGTACTTACATATGCTGTTGTGGCATCGTAAGATGTTTTTGTTACCCCATGCACAATAAAAAAAAAAGAATAAAAAAAAAAGAAAAGAGCATGAAAAGAGTCAAAATACCCCAAGTTTAATACCTTGGGTTGTCTTGTTTTAAAAAATATATACATGTGATGGGTTGTTCGGGGATTCCTGACAAATATCAGTGTTACAATGTAACTTGTGTTCATTTTGAAAAAAAAATGGTTTGGAAATAACAAACTGCTACTTGTATTTATTGCCCCATAACTTTCCACAAAAAAACTAAGAACATGTTAAGATTGGGTATTTTTCTAAACTCAGGACAAAATTTAGGAACTATTTAGCATGTGTGTTTTTTGGTGGTTATAGATGCGCAACAGATTTTGGGGGTCAAAGTTTGAAAAAGTGTTTTTTTTTTTTTACATTTTTTCATCATATTTTGTAATTTTGTTATAGTAAATTATATGATATGATGACAATAATGGTATCTTTAGAAAGACCATTAAATGGCGAGAAAAACGGTATATAATATGTGTGGGTAGAGTAAATGAGTAAGAGGATAATTACAGCTAAACACTAACACCGCAGAAATTTTAAAACAGCCCTGGTCCCAAGCGGTAAGAACATTGAAAAGTAGTCTGGTCACTAAGGGGTTAAACTAAAGTCGTTTGGTTCTTAGAATGCCTCTTTAAGTGTCTTTAGGGTGTCTTACTAAGCCATGTTTATGTAACAAGATTTTGCACACTATGGTAGGTGGAGTTTGACTAGGATGTCATAAGACTTTATTTTTCTTAACCCCTTAAGGACACATGACATGTGTGACATGTCATGATTCCCTTTTATTCCAGAAGTTTGGTCCTTAAGGGGTTAAAGGGAGACTATAGTCACCCAGACCACTTCAGCTCAATAAAGTGGTCTGGGTGCCAGGTCCCCAAGCTTTTAACCCTTCAGATGTAAACTGGAGTAAGTAACTAAAGAGGTTTTAACCCCTTCAGCGCCAATGGAGGGGGCCCCTGAGGGTGGGGGGGATCTGAGGGTTATATTGTGTCAGGAAAACGAGTTTGTTTTCCTGACACTATAGAGATTCTCTAATGATAACAGCACACACTATTCATCCCAGCATCGTGTCACATTTTCTGGTGCTTTGCTTCATTGTTAATGTTTATTTTCCAATTATTTTTTTCTAAAGGACATGGCATTACATCATTAGACAATATCCTCTACTGTTGCTTGTATAGTTGCCAATAAACAAATATAAATAGACAAATCAATATGAATTAAATCAATATAAAAAGTTTAATAGACACCAGTGGTCAAATGCACTGTGTAGCAGGAGAACAAACATTGTCATGTCAACCTGCTTATAGTTCGTAAAGAGGAACTATAACTTCCTAGGAATTCTAATATTGGCCTCCATGTAGTATTTTTTTGGTAAGCTTTTCAAATAATTAAGATCTCAAAAAAAAAAAACATCATATTAAATATATATATCAAATATTTTTCAAAATATATGTAAATTTAAACATTTTCCAAACATTTGAAAAGCTTATCTAAAAATATTACATGCAGGCCATTATGTTTACCTATCCCTATATTTAACAAATATGTATTTGTAAAGTTTGACAAATGACATGTTATGTAGAAATCCACACCTGCTTATCCTGCAGCTTTATTCTAGCTCCCTGTCAATCATTATAATCTGTCATTTGCACCTGGTAGTCAACATATGAATTCATATAGAAAAGAGGAAAGATTAAATACGGTTATTTACTAAAGTGAGAATTCATAGTGAAAATCAATTTTAAAGGGGCACAAAAGGCACCAAACCAACTTTTGCTTAATGAAGCAGTTTTAGTGTATAGATCAGACTTTCCCAAATGCCGGCCCTCCAGATGTTGCTGAACTACAACTCCCATGATTCTCAGCCAATTTATTTCATTCAGTTTGGGGAAGCCTGCTATACATCATGCTTCTCAGGTTTCACTGCTCAATTCACTGCCATTTAGGAATTAACCCCTTAACGACGAGTGACGGACGAGGTCCGTCACTCAGGGGAATGCGTTAATGACAAGTGACGGACCTCGTCCGTCACCCGTTAAAATTAACCCCAGATCGCCGCAATCGCGGCGATCGCGGGGTTAATGGTGCTCCGGTCTGCCTCTGCATTAGAGGCAAACCGGGAGCACCGGATCGGGCTGTCAGAGTACATGTGCCCGCTCTGACAGCATGCCAGAGCGGGCACATGTGCTCTCTATACTCACCTCCGCCTCCCTGCACTTCCTGGTTCTGTGTGAAGTGCAGGGAGACGGATCTTCAGTGATCCTGCCCCCTGGTGGAAAGAAAACATTGTAAAATTAAAATCCCACCCCCCTTTACCCCCCCTTTACCCATTTTAATAAAAAATTAACCCCTTCCCTGCCAATTGATCACTGACTACAGTGATCAATTGGCAGGGATTACATTTTACTAAGATCTGATTTTTTTTTTTTAACCCCTGAGGGTTAATTCTTTTTTTTTTTAACCCTCAGGGGTTCAATTTATTTTATTAATTAATTTAAATATTTTAAAATTATAAATTTAGCTAGCTGGGGAGGGTGGAAGTTAGTGGGGAATTGGGGGATTTAGTATTACGCTAACTAGGGGTTAACGTTAAAAAAGTTTAAAAATAAGCTTTAAAAAGTTAAAAAATTAAGTTAAAAAAAGTTTTAATAACATTTAAGTAAAAAATTTAAAAAAATAAACCCTTTACCCAGTCCAAATAAAAATTAACCCCTTCCCTGCCAGTCGATCACTGCCTACAGTGATCAAAATACAGATCACAGTATTATACTGTTCTAATTTTTTTTTTTAACCCCTGACGATTAACTTTTATTTATTTTTTAACCCTCAGGGGTTAAATTTATTTAATTAACTAATTTAAATATTGTATAATTAAATATTTTGCTAGCTGGGGTGGGTGGGAGTTATGGGAAAATGGGGAATTTACTGTTAGTGCTGCTTACTGCTAGTTAGGGGTTAACGTAAAAAAAAAGCTTAGAAAAATTTTAAATCTGTAAAAAAAAGTTTTACGAAAGTTTAGGAAACTTTAAAAAAATGAATAATCAAAACAAAAGTTTAAAAAATAGTTTTAAAAAGTAAAAAAAGTTTTAAAAAGTAAAAAAATACATTTAATAACGCTCATTACCACTACACCTGGTACAAGCTAGCGGAAAAATGATCCCACGCTAAGGTTCAAAATATGCCTTTTGAAATACCCTGGGATGTCTTCTTTAAGAAATGGTATGGCTTTATGGGGTATTTGGTTTATATAGCCTGGTAAAATACTCTAAAATGGGACATGGGCACAGCGTAAAAATTTAAAGTTTGAAAAAAAATGGAATGGCTGTGTCCCAAATGTGCCCCTCTGATGTCCACATATACCTGGCAAAGGTACATACGGGGGTATTTTTGTACTCAGCAGACATAGCTGAGCAACATATGAAGTATTATACAGTGGTAGTACACATAAGGTTTGCAAAATATACTGTGCAAACTCACTTTGTGTGTCAAAAAGGGCAGAAAAAAACGCTTATAACCACTACACCTGGTACACGCTAGCGGAAAAATGATCCCACGCTAAGGTTCAAAATATGCCTTTTGAAATACCCTGGGGTGTCTACTTTAAGAAATGGTAGGCCTTTGTGGGGTAGTTTGAATTTAAAACCTGCAAAGATGCTTGGAAATTGCACATAGGCCCGGCGTCAAAATTCAAAGTTCGGTCAAAACTGATATGGCTTGGTCTCCTATATGGCACTGTAGCTTCACAAAATAGTGCCATAGACATACAATGGGGGTGTCCTTTTACTCAGAAGACTTAGCTGAGCATAATTTGGGGGGTTTGAACTTAGTGGCACACATGAAATATACAAAATGCCCAGCAAAAATGCAATCCGTATGTAAAAAATGCACAAAATTATTTTTTACCACATACTTTGGCATGTAATGGTAAAAAAATGGGGGCATGTTAAGGCACAATATGCACCTTATGAGATACCCTGGAGTGTCTTCTTTTACAAATGGTAGGCCTTTGTGGGGTGTTTTGAACAGTCAAACTGTTATAATACCCCAAATGGAAGCATAGGCTCATTAAATCCGTCTCTCAAAATTCTACTGTGAATACTGAAAAGGACAGGTCTCCTGTATGGCACTGTAGCTTCACGAAATAGTGCCATAGACATACAATGGGGGTGTCCTTTTACTCAGAAGACTTAGATGAGCATAATTTGGGGGGTTTGAACTTAGTGGCACACATGAAATATACAAAATGCCCAGCAAAAATGCAATCCGTATGTAAAATATGCACAAAATTATTTTTTACCACATACTTTGGCATGTAATGGTAAAAAAATGGGGGCATGTTAAGGCACAATATGCACCTTATGAGATACCCTGGAGTGTCTACTTTTACAAATGGTAGGCCTTTGTGGGGTTTTTTTGAACAGTCAAACTACTATAATACCCCAAATGGAAGCATAGGCTCATTAAATCCGTCTCTCAAAATTCTACTGTGAATACTGAAAAGGACAGGTCTCCTATATGGCACTGTAGCTTCACGAAATAGTGACAAAGACATACAATGGGGGTACCGTTGTACTCAGCAGAAGTAACTGAACACATTATAAAACTTTGTACAGGAATAGCACACACCAACTTTACAAAATACACATGAGAAGTTCTTTGTTATAAGTTTGTGTGCGAAAACCCCCAAAAAACACAATTTTACACCAATATTTAGCAGAGGTTGGCGGTAAAATGGCTACGTAGAAAGTGTCAAAACAACCTTAGGTAAATAGCCTGTGGTGTCTACTTTATATAAATATATACTTTTGTGTGGCAATTTTGTTTTCTTTTATGGCTATTAGGCTTACAAGACAAACATACCAAATTCTAAAATCGCTCCACATAAAAAGTGTATTTTACTCCTTGTGCTTTGTGACCTGTAACTACCAAAAAAAACTTAAAATCCCAGACACATTATATATTCTGTAATTCAGAACAACTAAATGAATTTATTTTTAATTACTTTCCTTAACCTGCACTAATTATGTACACATTATTATTGCAAAAACTGTAAAAAAAACACACAAAAATTCATTTTTTTGCATATTTCTGTATTTTTTTAATAATAAATAAGCATTTATATATATATGTGTTACATCAAATTAAAGCCCTTTCTGTCCTTTAAAAAACGGTATATAATATGTGTCGGTGCAATGAATAAGTAAAAAGCAAATTGCAGTTGAACGCAAATAGCAAAAAATGCAAAAAATGCCGTTGTCATTAAGTGAAAGACAAGCTTCTGAAGCTCTGTCCTTAAGGGGTTAAATCACTTTGTTTCTGTTTATGCAGCCCTTGTCACACCTCCCTTGACTCTGATTGGCACAGCCTGTGTTCTATCATTGTGCTACTGGAAGGTAAGTAAAACTAGTTTTACACTTTTACACTTTCATTATAGTTAGTGCATTCACTAAGCTTAGGACATGGGACATTTAGGGTTAATGTTAGGGTTCAAATTAGGGTTAGGATTAGGGACTTGTTCACATTTAGTGATATTTCACATTAGGGGAATATCACTAAATGGTGATTTCTCACACTTTATTTTAACCCTTACCCCAAGGGTTAGGGTAAGAATAGAGAGTGAGAGAGGTTAGAAGCACTTACCTAACCCTAATTTGAACCCTCACTTAACCCTAAATGTCCCGTGTGCCTAAGCTTAGTGAATGCACTAACTATAATGAAAGTGTAAAACTAGTTTTACTTACCTTCCAGGACCTGGCTGTGGAGGAGTAGCAGGAGTGCTAGCACGCATGTGCAGCACAGGATCCAGCTGATTCCCCTCCCCGGAAGTGATGAGGGTATAGAAATCTGACGCGGTATAGCACAGTGATAGAACACCTGTATGAATAAACCAACTGGTTTTACTTTCAATCAGATGTAATTTACCTTAAACAATTGTATCTCTTTCTCTATAAATTGAACTTTAAAGGGACACTATAGTCACCTGAACAACTTTAGCTTAATTAAGCAGTTTTGGTGTATAGAACATGTCCCTGCAGCCTCACTGCTCAATCCTCTGCCATTTAGGAGGTAAATCCCTTTGTTTATGAACCCTAGTCACACCTCCCTGCATGTGACTTGCACAGCCTTCCATAAACACTTCCTGCAAAGAGAGCCCTATTTAGGCTTTCTTTATTGCAAGTTCTGTTTAATTGAGATTTTCTTATCCCCTGCTATGTTAATAGTTTGCTAGACCCTGCAAGAGCCTCCTGTATGTGATTAAAGTGAAATTTAGAGATTGAAATACAATTATTTAGGGTAAATTACATCTGTTTGAAAGTGAAACCATTTTTTTTTTCATGCAGGCTCTGTCAATCATAGCCAGGGGAGGTGTGGCTAGGGCTGCATAAACAGAAACAAAGTGATTTAACTCCTAAATGACAGTGAATTGAGCAGTGAAATTGCAGGGGAATGATCTATACACTAAAACTGCTTTATTTAGCCAAAGTAATTTAGGTGACTATTGTGTTCCTTTAATCACATACAGGAGGCTCTTGCAGGGTCTAGCAAGCTATTAACATAGCAGGGGAAAAGACCATCTAAATTAAACAGAACTTGCAGTAAAGGAAGGATAAACTTTATATGACTCTTTACAGGAAGTATTTAAGAAGGCTGTGCAAGTCACATGCAGGGAGGTGTGACTAGGGTTCATAAACAAAGTGATTTAACTCCCAAGATGCAGAGAATTGAGCAGTGAGACTGTAAGGCCGTGATCTATTCACCAAAACTGCTTCATTAAGCTAAAGTTGTTTTGGTGACTATAGTGTCCCTTTAAGCAGTTTTTGTGTACAGATCATGCCCCTGAAATCTCACTGTCACTGCTTAGTTTTCTGCCAATTATGAGTTATATTACTTTGCTTATACAGCCCTAGTCACACCTCCCTGCATGTGACTTGCACAGCCTTCCTAAACACTTCCTGTAAAGAGACATGCAACGTTTAAACTTCCTTTATTGCACATTCTATTTAATTTAGAATGTCTTATCTTCTATGTTAATAACCTGCTAATAACCTGCCACAGCTTGGAGAAGACTCCTGTGTGTGATTAAAGTTCAATTTACAGAGCAAGAGAATACAAATGTTTCAAGTAAGTTAACATCTGATTGAAAATGAAACAATTTTTTCACAATGCAGGCTGTCTGAGTCACAGCAGGGGAGGTGTTTCCAGGGCTGCATAGACAGAAACAAAAGTGATTTAACTCCTAAATGGCAGAGAATTCCTAGATTTTACTATTAACATGACGTAAAGTCATGATTTTATTAATGACACGGAGGCGAGTATTATGCTTCTCTTTCTTTAATTTTCCCTCAGCAGCGAAGAGAGAAATGAGTAAAAGAGAAATAGCATATCATTAACATATATACATATTCAACATATTCAACAGTGCTACATAAGGGAACCTCCCCCTTTCAGTATATAAGGTGTAGCACTCTCTTCCTCTTCCTCTTTCCGTAGCGATCCGAAGACCAGTCAAACCGAACAAGAACTTTGAACTTGAAACTGTAATCTTGGGAAGTTGAACATCTCTTCCTAGGGCAATGCGGAGTCAACCTTGAAGCTCCTGTTAGTCCCATTAGCTTGTGGAATCAGGCTAAAAAAGAGGAGAAATATGGTAAAATCTCAACTGACAACTGGTTGTATCTCAACTGACAACTTATATTCCAATATATCTTGTAACCTTCACTTCTGAAAGGAAAAATAAACGTCATAGCATTCTGACATAATACGTGATAGGCAACAGGTATAACCAAAATTCAAACTAATGTCAACTATGTCTGAAAGAAAATACAGTGTCACAGCGCTTACAGAAAAACAACGTCAACTAGGCTAGGCATAAAGTAATAAACTGGGGCCAGGAAGACCCGTCCTAAAAGTATGAGGGTAAGTCCTGAGTCAGTCTAGACCTAAATGGCTGTGAAAGAAAAATTCCACCACTTCTAACCCAGGGAGGGAGGGAGGGAATAATACTCGCCTCCGTGTCATTAATAAAATCATGACTTTACGTCATGTTAATAGTAAAATCTAGGAATTTTATTAAAGACACGGAGGCTCCTATTATGCTTTTTTAAAGCTGAGCTATAATCTTATCTGAAAAATGTTGTATAGGTCTAAAGTAAAAATTCCGGAAAGTGGATTCCGCAGACCAATCTGCAGCCTTCAGAATGTCTTCCAAGCGACATCCGGACGCTGATGCTTTTGAGGCCATGGCGCCTCTAACAGAGTGGGATGAGAGAACTGAGACATCGATCCCGGCCATAGCTAGCAGCCATTTGATCCATCGCGCTAGTGTCGGTGTAGATACAGGTAGATGAAGTTTCTTCAGGGAGATGAACAGGGGGCTGTCATTGGATGGACGTAGAGTAGAGGTGCGAGACTCGTACTCCTTTAGGCATGCTATTGGGCATAAGTTTGGCAAACATGAGATTCGTGGATAGAAAATCTGTTTGGTAGCTGACTTCGTTCTCCGTGAGATATCGAACGACACCCCCTCCGGAGTGAATGTGCGGGCCCACCAGTCCAAGGCTCTTACGTCCGATACCCGTTTACAGGATAATAGGCAGAGCAGCATAAGTAGTTTTGCCGATATTTGTTTAAGTGATAGTTCCAAGTTAGTGGGCCAGCCATCTAGGAGTCTGAACACACAGTTGACGTCCCAGAAGGATCCATATCTGGATGTGGGGGGACGTGAGAAGCGGACTCCCTTGAGCAGGCAACAGATTAGAGGATTTTACCCAAGTGGGAGCCCGTCCACCTGGTCATGTCCAGCTGATATGGCTGAGCGGAATACATTGACCGTGCGGAAGGCTTTGCCTGACTCGAACAGGTGTGTTAGGAAGTCTAGCACCGACTTCACAGGGGCTGATACCGGATCCAACTATCGTTCCAGGCACCAATTGGCCCACTGTCTCCATGCCGCAGTCAATGCGTGCCGTGTACCAGGTGCCAGGAGTTGCATAGTTGTGCTCGAAACCTCTGTGATTTCCCAGGGTCCCCGGAAAGGAGCCATGCCATGAGGCGGAGAAGGCCTTGTTCCACTAGGGAATGATTCTCCCCGTCCGGGTTGGTCAGCAGAGATGGATGGTCCGGTAGTAGCCTTGGGTGGTCTATCGCCATCTCCAGTAGGTGTGGGAACCAAGGTTGAGATCTCCAGCATGGGGTTATCAGGAC
This sequence comes from Pelobates fuscus, assembly GCF_036172605.1. Lineage (NCBI taxonomy): Eukaryota > Metazoa > Chordata > Amphibia > Anura > Pelobatidae > Pelobates > Pelobates fuscus. Next base: position 248,649,434 of record NC_086318.1, read on the forward strand.
TAACGAGCTCCTGAAGCTTCGGAGGTGTGCTAGACAATGGGCTATTAAATTGAAAGGTGGGAAGGCGTAAGCCCTGCCCTTGGACCAATCTTGGAGGAAAGCGTCTGTCGCTATGGCCTCTGGGTCCGGTCGCCAGCTGCAGAACCTCGGTAGTTGTGTGTTGAGTCTGGATGCAAACAGGTCCGTGCTCAAAGGTCCCCATAGGGAAGAGATCCTGCGGAACATGCTCGGTAGCAGTCTCCAATCTCCTGAGTCCCTCAAGTAGCGGGAGTTCCAATCCGCGGTGTAGTTGTCCAGGCCTGGGATGTGTTCCGCGGTAACGGACACGTTCTGTCTGTACTGTAAGCAGTAATCCCAGAAGTCTCTGGCCAAAACCGCTAGGATGCGGGACCTGGTTCTCCCTAGATGGTTTATGTATCGCACCGCCGAGACATTGTCTAGTTTGAGCAGGATCGAGCATGAGATGCCTTTGGGTGAGAGACTGCGAATGGCGAACGAGGCCGCCAGCAGTTCCAGAGAGTTTATGTGTAAGAAGGACTCTTCCGTGGACCATCTGCTTCCTGTGGATATATTGCCGCAGTGTGCGCCCCAGCCATGTAAGCTGGCGTCCGATTCTATCACCAGATCTGGGGTGGACCCGAAGATCGCCCGGCCGTTCCATGCTTCCATGTGGGCTAGCCACCAGTTCAGTTCCTCCCTGGATTCCATGTCCAGGGTAAGGTGAGATTCGTATGAGTGGCCACTTCGCAGGCAGGTCGCTTTCAGTCGCTGTAATGCTCTGTAGTGCAGCGGGCCTGGGAAAATCGCCTGTATAGAGGCTGCCAACAGGCCTATGACCCGTGCCAGTTGGCGAAGACATATGTCTGGCCGGTGCATAAGTTTCCTTATTTCCTTTTTGATGTTGGACATCTTTTCCGCCGGGAGGCAGAGAACTTGTAGGACGGAGTCGATTCGGAATCCGAGGAATTCCATGTGTTGTGAGGGAATCAGAACCGATTTCTTCCAGTTTACAAGGAAGCCCAGGTTCTGTATGAGGTGCAGGGTCCACCTTAAGTGTTCTAGTAGTAGGAACCGAGTCCCGGAGAGTATGAGGATGTCGTCCAGGTAGATGATGAGGCGGACTCCGTGTAATCTGAGGAAGTCCACCACCGGTTTCAGTACTTTTGAGGACAGACCGAAGGGCAGGCATGTGAACCGCCACTTCTTGTCTCCCCAGCAGAACTGGAGTAGGTTCCTGTGTATTGGCGCTACCGTGATTGTCAGGTAAGCATCTTGCAAGTCTAGTTTGACCATCCAGTCTCCGGGTAGGAGCAGGTCTCTGAGGCAATGAATGCCTTCCATTTTGAAATGCCGGTATTGTATGAAGGCATTTAGGGGTCGTAGGTTGATAACCGGGCGGACCCCGCCTCCCTTTTTGGGCACTAGAAAAAGGTTGCTTACGAAACCTGGGGTGTCTAGAGGGACCTCCTCTATGGCCCTCTTTGTCTGTAATTCTCTGATCTCTGCAGAGATGAGGTCGATGTGTGCAGTCGGCATGTGAATCGCCCGTGGGGGAGTGGTCTGAATGGGGGAGCAGTCAACTCTAGGTGGTAACCCCCTACCGTCTGTAACACCCAACTGTCTGACGTGATCAAAGTCCAGGCCTGAGAGAACAGGGCCAGTCTGCCCCCTACACGTATATGGGAAGAAAGGGGAAACATGGTACTCACCATAAGGGCGTTTTCCCGTGGGTGTTCCTCGACTGCCGCGGGTATGCCAAGCCCGTCCTCGTGAGTGGAAGAACGGGGTGAAGGACCATTCCTGGGTCGGTCTCTGTTGGTTGAAGGAGCCTCTACCCGGTCTGGAAAAGCCCCGGGGGTTGCGGCCGGGTAGACGGCTCCTACCTCTACCGGCCCCGCCAAAAACCGTCGGGTTAAATACCCGTTTGATGGAGGATTGGGCTTTGTCCAAAGCCGTGAAGGTTTTGACATATGACCCTAGGTCCTTTACGAAGGACTCACCAAATAGAAGGCCTTTTGCGGAGGCACCGGGCTCATTGGAGGCCATGCTCACGAGCTTGGGCTCAATCTTTAGCAGGATGGCCTTCCTGCGTTCAGTCGACATAGCCGTATTGGCGTTGCCTATCATGCATATTAGGCGTTGGAGCCATCCGAACGCTACGTCAAAGTCTACTGGAGCCCCACTTGACTGAGCCATTTCTAGCAACTCATACAGTTTGGTGACTGGGCCCAGGGTGTCAAGGAATTTGTCCTGACAATTGCGCATAGAGTAGTCTAGGCCCTTTTTTGGGTTTCCAACCTGTCTTTCCCAGGAACTGTACAATCTGGGGGTCAACTTCAGGGGTCTTTGCCACTGCATCGGGTACGATCGGGCGGGGGCATTCCGCCCTCAGTTTGTTACGACCCTCTTGTGAGAGGGATTTACGGACTCTGAGGGCCAGGTATTGGGCTATGTGGCCAGAAGGCTCCCATTTGGTGGAGCGAGGGTGTCTGAGGTTGTCTGGGTCAAACACCAGGGTATCTTTAGCGTCAGAGGTTGGCTCTGTATCATGGGCCCCTGATAGGGCTTTGGTCTGGAAGGGAATTGTGTTCCCGGGAGGTCATCGTCCCCTGAAGTCTCGTCCCCGTAGGGGTCCGAGAACTGATCATCTGACCCATCTTCCCCATCCTCGTCTGAATCAGACAATAAATCATGGGCACGCGCCGTTTCCATTCTCTGGCCGCCATAGCCCGGCCAGTAGCTCTACTGCGCGGTTGTTGCGCGCCATCATCGACAGCCTGAGGCGTGTCAGTCAAACCAGGGTCAGCAGTGTGTTTGTGCTTGCCAAGCGCCTTGCGCCCTGCGGTAGTCCCTTCAGGGGAAATGGGAGAGAGTCCTGGCCCAAATTGGGCAGGGAGGGCCTGCCTAAGGGCCTGGGAGATGGATAGGGAGATGCTAGAGGACATAGCTCCCATGGCAGAGGAGATGGCCTTGTTAATGGAGTTGGACATAGTGGTGTCCAGGAGGCTTTGGAACTCCTCAGAGCCTATAAGGTTTGAGTCAGCCTGGGAGTCAGAACCTGTGGTACCCCTAGGGGGAACAGGGTGAGAAGTAAAATCACCGCAGGCAGACTGCATGATGATAGATAAATATATATATATATCTCAAAGTATAGGACAGAGTTAGGTGCTGGATTGCTTAACCCAAGCACAAGGACAGAGTAGGAGAGAAATACCCGGTATAGGAGCAGGAGCAGGGAGCATGCAGCCTCCACGGAGCAATGAAGCAAAATCGCCGAGTAAGGAGGCTTTAAAATGGCCGCTGGCACGACCGGCGACAAGAAACCAACAAAATGGCTGCCGCGCGTGTTCCGCGCATGCGCAGAACGTGCCCGCGGCGGAACTGGAGATAAAAGAAGCCGTCGGCGGGAGTCTATGGGTGCCGAAAACGGCTGGGGGGGGGGGGGGGGGAATGCCAGGAGCACCCGGAGAACCTAGGGACCCGGACAAATAACGGGCATTAGTTTGAATTTTGGTTATACCTGTTGCCTCCTCCCTCCGATCCACTTCTAAGTGCTGTGGCAAGGAGGAAGAGGTCCCTATGTGTGTGGGAGCTGCAGCAGGCATCAGCACTTTCCACCAACGGAACTTCAGAGACATGACACACCATAAAATGAGCATCCATATTAAAGTATACTTGCTTTCTGATTTATATTTATGGGGGAGGAAATAGGGATCAGAGAGCGGACGGAATACTACTATGAAGTCCCAGCATGCCCTCACACCACCTGCTATATTGTGGGAGCTCTGGTCTCCCAACATGCACTATAGAGCCAATAACTTCACAGAGTACTGTAGCACAGGGGAGGCGTGAGAAACAGAAGTGTGTTGTTTTCTCCTCTAAAATTTTAAAGTTGTTCTATTTGATGTTTAAAATATTTAGTTCTAAATTTGGGCTTCAAAAATAGGGGTCGTCTTATATATGGGGGCATCTTATACACGGAAAAATACGATATATAGAAGAAGACCTCTCTGATATGATTGCAGACCAGCAAATAAGTAAAACAGTTATTGAGCAAACAGCTCAATAGGGATAATATTAACAAAACACTCCAAGCACCATTAACTACCACAGCGAGTGCCCTGTGGCACCTCGTAAGGAGTCAAACAGTTGCCAACTTGTAGTGAACTGTAATGGTTATAGTTCTTGAAGCTTTCTTTTTTAGGGTGTCACTTTTAGGGTGTGCATAGATATCAACAGTCGAGATTTTGCTGAAACAGTTATCCATTTTAGGGTCTTATCCTGCACAGATGGTCAAATTTCAGAATGCTGAAGTGGACTGCATAGAAAGGCCATGCACAGAGCATGCATGGTCTGCCTCAGGAGGCGCTGTCAGACATCCTGGCCACCATCTTTAGGGGTGGTCCTTGCAATTTTTTGGGAAGAACCAACCTTTTCATGGGAACCAGTGTTGGCCAAATTTATTTAGCATTGTCTGAAATATATTCTTCTGGCAAAATAGTAACTGCAATTTATTTTTAAGTTCACAGAGATTTTTGCTTGTTGGTAGCAGCATTACATTTTAGCTTGCTTTGCTTCACAGCATGTAAAGTCGATAAAATAACATGTAATGCATCATTTTTTTGCAAATGCCTTGGTTTGTTTTTCTTACAGTGCATGGTTTTGTTTAGCCAAAGTCTTTATTTCGAAAGATCCCTGCCTAAGGCACAAACACGTTGCATATTATTCTTTCTGGTTTCTTGATCCTGTTGAATGGTTGTGATAATATAAACGTAATGTACTTAGAAGCAATTTAATTTATGATTTTCTTCATATCCTCAAAATCTGATTTGTTTTTGTTTTTTCTCTCTTTTTTCTATGCAGAAAATGTAATGACAGTTTGTCTGCTAATTAGCCATTAGCAAAGGTTTTGTCAAATATATACTATTACTGTATGGCAACCAGTTTAATACAAGTTTTTGTTTTCTTTTCAACTCTGTCCCTTTGGACTGCTAACATCAATATTCATATACCCCAAGAATGTGATGACAACTCTATGGTATTTATAAACCAATACAATTCACATCAGTTGCAATTTACAGATATGTTACACAGTGAAACCTACTTTTTATATGTGGATAGGATTAACATGACATGCGCACAGTCGATTATTCGGCAGGTGCGCTGTTTACCCCAAACCCCCCAATAACTTACAGACACCGTATTTCTGTTGGAATAAAAAAGTCCACAGCTTTATTTATTATTATAAACAAGGTAACAAATTGGGGTCATTGCCACAAAAGTAAATATACCTCCACCCCCCACCGTACATAAATTACCCCCGGCAATGACCCCGCCAATAACAATAAATAACATTATAAATAACCAATAACACATAACATATGGCCTACCAAAGAGGCCCCATATCCATAACTTTTTAAACTGTAGGGGTGTACCGAGACCCCCCTACACCACCTGGTTCGGAGCCACCGATGAGCTCGAACCCACAAACCATTTCACACTCCAGTTTAATCCAGCCTAACCAATTTATACTCCTCCTACCTTCCAATTACCCAAGCCCTATCCCGCCGCTGTGACCAAACGGGAACTCCAAAACAACAGGGAGGGTGGGAGGGACAATTACCAGGTAAGTGTCAGTTTAGTTAAAATGTCCCTTAGTCATAAAATGGCCGCTTAATATACTCCTATAGTCCAACCCCCATTTACCAATAACCACACCCCTTTAACTGGTTACTCCCCTGCCTACTCCTGGCTCTGTCAAGGCCCACTCCCCTGACTGCGCTGTTCCATGGGCTACATGACATGCGCACAGTCGATTATTCGGCAGGTGCGCTGTTTACCCCAAACCCCCCAATAACTTACAGACACCGTATTTCTGTTGGAATAAAAAAGTCCACAGCTTTATTTATTATTATAAACAAGGTAACAAATTGGGGTCATTGCCACAAAAGTAAATATACCTCCACCCCCCACCGTACATAAATTACCCCCGGCAATGACCCCGCCAATAACAATAAATAACATTATAAATAACCAATAACACATAACATATGGCCTACCAAAGAGGCCCCATATCCATAACTTTTTAAACTGTAGGGGTGTACCGAGACCCCCCTACACCACCTGGTTCGGAGCCACCGATGAGCTCGAACCCACAAACCATTTCACACTCCAGTTTAATCCAGCCTAACCAATTTATACTCCTCCTACCTTCCAATTACCCAAGCCCTATCCCGCCATAGCAAGAGACTTGACCCCTTAATGTCTCGAGCGACCCCCACCACACATAAATAGGGCTTTGGAAATACCCTCCTGGAATCCTAAGTTTAGTAGATCACACCCCACATCAGACAGATGCACACCATCCCGCCTAAAATAACCGGGCAACCCGCCCTCCAATTCAAAGTGCCTCACTGGGACCCCCCCTAGTCTCCTAATAAAGACAGACATGGCCTTATTTACTTTACCACGGCAACGTGCCACAGCCGCCGGGTCCCTGGCATGCCTCCAGTTCAACCGCGGCACCATTTCAGACCAAACTATTGTAACTCCTGGGACCAGAGCCCTCACCCTGTCCAGGTCCCTCTTCATTCTCCTGACCAACACCTTCTGGGGGACCAAACCTAAGTCATTGCCCCCACCGTGAATCAACAGTATATCCGGGGCAAACCCCTTGGACAACATCCCAAAAATTTCACCACTTATACTCTGCCAGCTGAAACCCCTAAAACCAAACCACCGAAGGTCCACTGTGTCCAGAAGAAAACCCAGTTGTGTGCCTTGTCTCCGAACTGCGGCCCTCTTCTCCGCCCAGTAGACAAACGAGTGACCCACCAGCCAAGCGACCAAGCCTGAAAGGAAACAAATTCAGTTAACCGGCAGAGCACCCTTTTCCCACATCCACAACATTCCATTCACACCAACCTTTCCGGCCTTACATATGCACGGAACCTGATGGATTCCCATCTCCCAATCTGCTTTATCCGCTCCTCCCCCAGCCCGAGCCGCGCCGCCTCAGTCGCAGCCCCGATACGGAAGGAGTGCGTACCAAATTGTCCGGGCTGCAAGCCCAATCTCGTCAACCCCATGCGGAAGACTCGCAAGAACTGAAAGCGCGACAGCGCCTTCCCATCCTCATGAATCAGGAAGCAACCACCAACCTGCGGGCGAACCCGTAAAAACACGTCCCCACACGCAACCGGGCACACCGGGGACCCTGGTAGTGAGGACAGGACAACATTCTTACCTTTTCCGAAGACGTCCGTCTTCGAGCGCCGGAGCCAAATCACGACCTTGTCCTGTTCCATAGCCACATCCTCATACCGGAGGCCCGATGCCCCCGACCTATTGGCGCTCACCAATTCGCCAATACGAAAAGCCCCAAAGAAAGCCCACACGAAAGCCACAGAGAACAAAGTTACTTCAAATGCCGAACTACACACTTCGTTCAACAACCCCACCAACCCTTGAAGGGTGGCAAAGGACACAGGCCTCCTCGTATCCACAGACCTCCTGCCCTTCTTGAAACCCTTCAAAGTTTGCTTTACCAAGAAATGTTTGGTCAGGTCTTCCCACCCGTTAAACTTGAACAGGAAGGCTAACGCAGACATGTAGCGTTCCACCCTAGAAGGGGATGACCCACCTGCCACCAACCTGCAAAGAAGCCACAACAGCGTGTCCAACCTACCAGCTGCAGAATCGCCTGCTCCCGCCTGGGACAACATTTCCTCCCATTCACACCAAACCTTAGTATAAGCGGTCCAAGTCCCCGGCGCCAGTGAGCTCCTTATGTATCGCCCAAGCACAACGTCCCGAGCCGCCACATCTCCTCCGGGCATGCTTGCCCTGTCGCTTGTGCGTCCGGCGCTGCTTCCCGGAACCGCACCCACTGTGAACGAGACAGAGCGTCAGCGACCACATTCAGCAGGCCCGGCACGTGCCGTGCCCGGAAGACAATGTTCCAAGACATACACAAGAGCACTAGCTGCCGCAACAACCTAACCACTGGCAGGGACGAAGCCGATAGACTGTTAATTACCTGTACCACTGCCATATTATCAGAGTGGAAGATAACTTTCTTGTCCCTGAGCTCCTCGCCCCATAGTGACACCGCTACCACAACTGGAAAAAGCTCCAAAAAAGCGAGGTTCCGAATCAAGGGGCTCTCGGACCAAGCCTCAGGCCAAACCTCGGCACACCACTTGCCCCCAAGGTAAGCCCCAAAGCCAACGCTCCCCGAGGCGTCCGTAAACAGCCCGGCTTCGCCAGATGCCTTCATCACATCCCTGAAAAACACCCGTCCGTTAAACTCAGTGAGGAAGCGGTCCCATATGTCCAAGTCCTCTCTCATACCAACCGACACCCTGATGTAATGACTCGGCAGACGGACCCCACAGGTAGCCCTAGCCAGCAATCTACAAAAAACTCTTCCCATAGGGATCACCTTACAAGCGAAATTAAGGCTGCCGAGCAAGGACTGCAGTCCCCGCAGCGTAACTTTCCTAGCGCCCTTTATCGCGTGCACCTGCTGGCGGAGCACCCTCAACTTCTCCTCCGGCAGTCTACATTCCCCCACGACCGAGTCGATTTCCAGCCCTAAAAAACTCAGACACTCGGTCGGGCCCACTGTCTTGTCCTCGGCCAGAGGAATCCCAAACTGTTGGGCTAACCTCTGGAACACCCGCAGTATTTGGGCACATCTGTCGGACCCAGCCGGGCCCACACACAGAAAGTCGTCCAAGTAATGGACCACCGTACCCCCGCCCGATTCCCTGCGCACTACCCACTCCAGGAACGTGCTAAACTTTTCAAAATACGCACATGAAATGGAGCAACCCATGGGTAGGCACAGGTCCACGAAAAACTTACCCTCAAAAAGGCACCCTAACAAGTGGTGACAGTCTGGGTGGATAGGAAGGAGCCGGAATGCTGCCTCCACATCCACCTTCGCCATCAAAGCCCCTCGCCCTGCTCTCCGAACCAACTCGACAGCATGGTCGAATGATGCATACGATACGGAGCACAGGGCCTCATCGATATCATCATTTACTGACGCCCCTTCCGGGAATGATAAATGATGAATCAACCTAAACTTACCCGCCTCCTTCTTGGGGACTACCCCCAGCGGGGATACCCTCAAGTCAGGCAGCGGCGGAGCCTCGAACGGCCCAGCCATCCTACCCAGTTGCACCTCCTTCAGCAACTTGTCCCTCACAACTCCCGGGTGTTCACCCACCGACTTGAGATTACTGCATAACCTCCCCACATCCCTACTCTGAAACGGTATTGAAAAACCTTCCGTAAAGCCGTGCCATAAGAATTCAGCGTCCTGACGGTTACCGTACTGTTTTAGCCACGGCAGCATCTCGCCTACTTTCACCGGGGTTGCCCCCCGCGGCAGCGGAGGGGGCCGACGCTCCAACGGTTCCCGTTCCTGGTGCAGACTTACCTCGCTTAAAACACCGGCTGGCTCCGTGTGCACCCCCACAACCTGAGCACTCGTGCTTAAACCGGCACGACGCACCCCACTTACATTGGCCCTCGTTAAAGAGCCAACAGAAGCCTTTCTTTTGCCCGGCCGATGCAGGTCCCCCAGGGGCCGCACCGGCCGTCCCTTGAAAGGGCGCAGCCTTTTGCGCCATCATGAGCCGCATCCAGAGGGGAAGGTCCATTTGATCCCACCGCATGCTGGGATTCGCCGCTAACCTCTGGCGAAACTGCTCGTCGTACCGCCACCAGGCGACCCCGCCATAGGTCCGGTACGCTTCCCCAATCCCATCTAGGTAGCAAAACAATTGGGAGCATTTATCCGGCGACTTTTCCCCTATCACGCTGGCCAGGATACAGAAGGCCCGCAGCCAGTTCCCAAACGTTTTAGGAATCTTCCGATACCTACGCTTTTTCTCCTCCTCCTCCTTCTTTGCGTCCTTCTTGTCCTCCTCCTTCATGTCTAAGAACTCCTCCAGCGGGAGCAAGGAAAAAACCTCCACAAACTCACCCTTCCAAATTTTCTCCTTGATGTCCATTTTCAGATGACAACCTAATGGGCCCGAAAAAGACACGTGCACGTTTTGCCGCGCAGCGTCGGTAATTTCGCCCCCAAGACCTACCTTGTCCCCCGACTCCTTACTAGTTTCAGACACAGATAACCCCACTTCGCTATCCAGCGTTGGGCCCACGGCCCTACCTTGTAACCCCTGGCCTTTCTCACACGTCCACACTCTCCCAAACTGAGGTGAAGCCATTTCCCCACCCGCCCATGAATCTAAGAAAGATTTTAAGCAATTCAATAGTGTTCCTGCGTGTGGTGTAACAGTTGACTCACCGCCTGAGCCCGAAGCCGCAGAAGGCTGTGGGTTCGTTTCCCGTCCGTCCGCCATGCTTGGCTCCGGAGCATCCAATTGGCGCCGACTCCCGTCAGCCTGGCCCTGCCTCAGGACCGCGGGTGTAGTGCTGCGAGACCTGCAAGGAGAACGACACCTGGGTAGTGTGTCCACATGATCACATACCCGCCCAACCTCCTTATGTTCATGCCTGTAGTTCCGCACCATATCCCGACTCCCTGCCTGGCCCTCCCGGCCGTAAGCACTGCGCCGCTGACCTGGCGAGCTCCTGCCTGAGGACCCAGACGCACTGCGCCGCTGCCTCCACCTCCGGTCCCTTGAGGCCGATCTCCTTCTGCTAAACCTGCTTGCAGACCTGCTCCTCTCTCTACCCCTCCACCCGTCAGCCTGCCTCCTGTCATGCCTGGCACTGACGCCGTGCTGCTCCCTGCTGCGATGCGGCCTAGGGCTCCGCGAGAGACCCCCCGGTCCCCGGGAGCCGCCCCTGCGGCCCTCCCGCTCTCTCCCAGCCCGTCCTGTCTCCATGCCCTGAGCTGAGTCCTGGGAGCTATCCCGACCTGCTGCACCTGGCCCCTTTTGGGCCGCCTTGCGAACTGGGGATTCCGCCTGTCTATCCTGGCGTTTTCTGTCTGCTAAAGCCGCGGGCCCTGCCGGCCCCAATGTACCTGGCTGAGCGGACCTGCCGTCTGCGTCCCTTGTGCTGAACCTGGCCCCACTAGAGGCCGCCCCCGATGTGTCCCCTTGCCCAGGGGCTCCCCCTGCCATCAGGGGGACCGCCTGATCACTAGAGGCCTCCGCTCTGCCCCCCGCCCGCTGCCCAGCCCCAGCGCCATTCCCTGACTCACCGGGCCGCAACCGCTCACTGCTTCCACCATCCGATCTGCTCTGGGTCCTGGCTCCAGCCGCAACCGTCCCGCCTGCCGCCTCCCGGCGGGGCGCACACCGCGTGGTAGGCCTCGGCCTAGCTGCTGCCCGCGCCCGGCCAGCACCGCGTCGGACCGACGGTGCCGGCCGCGGTACATCCACTCCGCTGGGGCCCGCTACCTCATCCAGGGCCCCAACAGACTCCGCTGATGGGCTCCTCCGTCTGCCGACTTCAGGCTCCATGCCCGGGCTCAGCCGCTGGGGCGGTCTCGCCCTCCTCATGGAACGCCGTGCAGCCGCCGCAGGGGTTGTAGGGGGACAATTACCAGGTAAGTGTCAGTTTAGTTAAAATGTCCCTTAGTCATAAAATGGCCGCTTAATATACTCCTATAGTCCAACCCCCATTTACCAATAACCACACCCCTTTAACTGGTTACTCCCCTGCCTACTCCTGGCTCTGTCAAGGCCCACTCCCCTGACTGCGCTGTTCCATGGGCTACAATTTCACAACTTTAGATCTAAAGAAAATATGAGCACTCTCTGCTTATTACTTCCCTTCGCACACACATGAGACATTGGCGACAGTATCGCTACACGTGAAAAAAACTATTTCTTACTGAACTCACCTCATATTCTCTCTTTACTGACCAACTTCTCCACATATACCATATATACTCGCGTATAAGACGAGTTTTTCAGCACATTTTTTGTGCTGAAAACCCCCCACTCATCTTATGCTCGAGTGAGTGTCTGTATTATGGCAATTTACATTGCCATAATACAGACAGGACCGCCGGGCTCATTACAAGCCCGGCGGTCCTGTTGGGGGCTGTCAGAGAGCTGTAACGTACCTTCACAGCAGCTCCTGTCAGCTCCCTTCTCTCTCCTATGGTCGTCTCCCTCTGCAAGTCTCGCGAGACTTGTTGACAGGTGAGCCGACTGGAGGAGAGAGAAGGGAGCTGACAGGAGCTGCTGTGAAGGTAAGTTACAGCTCTCTGCCAGTCCTCCTCCTACAGCCCATCCACTGGACCACCAGGGAATAAGAGCCCCCCTCCATGGCCAGCTAACAAGCAGGGAGGGGTGACGAATAAAATCTAAATAAATAAAATATAATAATATTAAAAATAATAATTTTAAAAATAAAATATAATATATAAAAAATTATTTAATATTAAAATAATAATATTTTTTTTAAAAATAATAAAAATACCCACCCCCCCACCAAGGCTCTGCATCAGACACACACACACACTGCATTCATACACACACACTGCATTATATACACACACACTACACACACTGCATTCATACACACACTACACACACTGCATTCATGCACACACACACTGCACTCATACACACACACTGCATTATATACACACACACTACACACACTGCATTCATACACACACTACACACACTGCACACACTGCATTCATGCACACACACACACTGCATTCATGCACACACACACTGCACTCATGCACACACACACACCACATTCATACAAACACACTGCATTATATACACACACAGCATTCATTATATACACACACTGTAAATAAATATTCAATTAATATAATTTTTGGGGGATATAATTTTATTTAGAAAGTTACCAGTAGCTGCTGCATTTCCCACCCTAGTCTTATACTCGAGTCAATAAGTTTTCCCAGTTTTTTTGGGTAAAATTAGGGGTCTCGACTTATATTCGGGTTGACTTATACTCAAGTATATACGGTATTATCATATCCTGAAACATATTAAAGCTGGTTCAATTAATGTCTTGTATAATAAATTTGTCTGTCATAATCACATGCATGAATACATTTTGTGAAATATGACTGCATATCACCATCAATAAATCACACATCAGGAGCACTTAGATCAAAAAGTATATCTTCAAATCATCATATATGCTGATGGTAGCACTTTTTATGTGCTGAAGGAAGCCTTTATCCAAATTTCATACTCCCAAACGGGAAGTAAGTCTACCTTAACCACATGAAAAGTGCTGCCAGCATATGTGATGATTTGAAGTTGCATCTTCATGTATTTTTATCTTGATCTATCCTAGTGCTGGTGTGGATTGATGGTCATTTGCCAATATTTTTGTTTGAGTCCTTTCATATCAGAATTTAGTGTTGCATGTTTAAAGTTCATATCTTTTGCATGGTTTTTCTTGTGATATTTATTTCAGCCTTTTCACTTTATTTTTTGTATAATTTTGTGAGGATTTAGAGGAATTCTGGGAAACATTACGCTGTCAAGGAAAGTATTCTGTTTAGTTTGGTTCACTGGGTGAATTACACATTGTTTGGAGATCTGAGGATCTGTTTGGATCTGGCAGCCTTGAGTGCCATGCAAAGACATCATACATGGCATGAGAACCATAGGTTTCTGAACCCCTGATCTATCACAGAGGTAGGCAACTTAGGGCACGTGTGCCATGCACGACACTCAAGGTGCCTTTGCACGACACTCAAGGCTGCCAGAGCCAAATGGGGTCTGGCCTATCAAGAGTCCCAGGGAAACTTCAGATATCTGCTATTATGAAAAGGCGGTGAAAGAAAATCCTCAATTTATGCATTGCAGCACATAGAGGAAGTGATCTCTGAGCACTTCCTCCAAGCACTTGTGAATGGGAATCCACAGTGGAGTAGAGCAGCTCCTGTCCTTGACCTGTACCTAGCAGCCTGATCCCCACTGGAACCCAAGGAAGCCACCCCCATTGCTACATATACACAGAGCTGCAGAATAACCTTCCCCTCATACAAATAATACGAACAGCCCACACACAAACATTAACACGATCCGCACAAATGCAACACCACAAACAATCCACATATTTTATTATTATTATTATTATTGGTATTTATATAGTGCCAGCTTATTCCGCAGCGCTTTGCAATAAAAGGGTAATTTACCAAATGAGACAATAACAAAATGGAACAATAGGTAGTTGAGGACCCTGCTCAAACGAGCTTACAATCTAGAGGATAAAAACACAATAGGAAAGGTATTGAGATAGACAGCAAATAGACATGGTAGGAAAGTAGCAGAACTGGAGGTGGGAGTGGAGTGTGGCCCTTTAGAAGAGAGCAAGAGGAAGGTTTGAGAGATAGAAGTTACTCTTGGAGGCCATAAGCATTCCTGAAAAGATGGGTTTTGAGGGACTTCTTAAAGGATTGAAGACTAGGGTAGAGTCTGACAGGGGTAGGCAGGCTGTTCCAAAGAAAAAGAGAAGCCCGTGAGAAGGTGTGAATTTGCAGTAAGGGTGCGAGCAGCAGGTAGGAGAAGATCGCCAGCAGAGCAGAGAGACCGAGAGCGGGCATACCTATGAATCAGTGAAGAAATGTAAGAGGGTCTAGAGTTGGTTAGAGCTTTATAGGTAAGGGTTAGTATTTTAAATTTACACCTGCAGGGGACAGGAAGCCAGTGTAAAGATTGACAGAGGGGTGAGGTGTGAGAGGAGCGACAGGAGAGAAAGATCAGCCTGGCAGCAGCATTCATCACAGATTGTAGGGGGGCGGTACGGCTTCTGGGGAGACCAATTAGGAGAGAATTACAGTAATTGATGCAAGAGTTTACTAGAGCATGAACAAGCTCCTTGGCAGCATCTTGCGTAAGAAAGGTCCGTTAGAATCGACAGGTTTTTAAGTTGGAATCAACAGGTTTTAGCAACAGATTGGACATAAGGCGCAAAGGTGAGGCAATGGATCAAAAGTGATCCCAAGACCGCGAGCTTGAAAGGATGGGGTGAGGCAGGTACCTTCAACCTGCAGAGAGAGTGAAGGAGGAGGATCAGTGTTATGAGGTGGAACTTTTTGTTTTTATTTACTGATCATCGTCCATTAGCCCTGGTTTGTTCTTTAGAGTTTAAAAATATGCTTTAAATTTATTCTCAAATTATAATGAAGGTTTTGTTAACCCAATTATTCAGATTTTGTAAAATGGAGAGATGCAAATTTGAAAATGTTATTAAGTAGAAAGCATTTTTCATAAAAGTAAATTTTTTCTTACCAGTCCTTTTAGCATTTCACTCTACTCCCCAGTGTTGTATTTTCTCCATACATACAGGTTGTTTTTACATATATATTATTTTCTTTTACACAAGTGTTTGTGCTTTTTCCACTTCTTTTACTTTAGGTTTATTTTGTTAGATACATTAGGAAGATTACTTTCACAAGTGTTTTTCACTTCTAGTGTTTCTGTTTTTTTTTTTTACTTATATTTCCCATAGGATTGGCTGAGATCAGGGGCAGAGCCAGCACAAGCTAAACACAGTCCTTGCCAATCAGCAGCTCCTCATAGAGATGTATTGAATCAATGCATCTGTATGAGGAAAGTTCAGTGTCTCCATGTAGAGGGTGGAGACACTAAATGGAAGCACCCCTAGAAGCCATCTGAGGAGTGGAAGCACTTCTAGTAGCCATTTGAGGTCATGCAAAGTCATTGGTCGTCTTGCATTAACCGTACATTTGAGATCTCCCCAGAGTGGCTAAATGTTATTAAGATCACAAGACTGTGATGGCCACTCCAGAACATTCACCTTTGTTTGTTGTAACCACTGGAGGGTCAACTTGGCCTTGTGCTTAGGGTCATTGTCATGCTGGATAGTCCAAGAGCGTCCCATGTGCAGCCTTTGTGCAGAAGAATGCAAATTGTCTGCCAGTATTTTCGCATAACATGCTGCATTCATCTTGTCATCAATTTTCACAATATTCCCCATGCCTTAATAGTTCTATTAATATACTCTTCCTGTGGACTTCTTATCCAGTAAATCCAGCACCCAAAGAAGGGTTTGTGTCCCCTATTTGACACTCAAGTTCCTACACTTAGAGCCAAGTTCATAGGCTCAAAACCAGGTGAGCGGTTATATCTGTCTCACATTCTATTTTAAACCAACATACTGCACTAGAAATTCTTCTTTATTATTTGTCACAAGGAATACCAAGATACTCCATCTGGAGGGTTTGTGACCAACTTCTAAAGTGATTTGAGCCTATCCTAACAAGGCTCAGCACCATGTGAGTGAACCCAGTTGCACTATTATCCAATTTTGGCTATTTGATATACTACACTATATCTGCTATTTCCCCCTTAGGTCTCATACCAGTCCTTGGGTGGTGAGTAATTATATTTATAGCACTCCACTGCTTTAACTGGGGTTGTTTTTTATACCACACAGTTGAATACTCTCTCTATTTATATACAGAACTAAATGCAATTTAAAAAGCAACAGTTGTGGGAAATTAACCTTTAATTCATGTTTTAACCTGTATGTGTCACCTTGTGTAACAAGGCCAAACATTCAAGGATATGTAAGCTTTTGATCAGGGCCACTAGGGTGATTTCTGTTATCATTATGGTTTAACCCCTTAACGCCGTTACGGCGTGCTATGCCGTCACGGGTTAAGTGGGCTTTAAAGCCGTTATGACGGCATAGCACGCCGTAACGGCTTGCAGCCCCAGGAGGTAAGTTATACTTACCTCCGCCGCGATCCGCTTCGGGAGGACTGCCTCACAGCCCAGGCAGCCCTCCCACGGCAAATGAGGCCCCCGGGGGCCATGTGATCGCTCTCAAAGAGCGATCACATGGCCCCCTATAGCTGGCTGTGGATCTGCCAGCAGGGGGACTGTTTGAAATATCAAACAGTCCCCCTGCTGGTGGGAAGAATTAAAATAAATAATTAGACATGTGTAAAAATAAAATAAATGCATTTTTATATATATATAATATGTATATATATTATATATATAATATATATACATATTATATATATGTAACGTCATACAAAGTGTATTAATATTAATATAAGTATATATATTAATATTAAAATACACTTAGAATGACGTTACATATATATAATATGTATATACCGGTATATTATATATATAATAGATGTACATATATATATTATATATAAATACGTATAATTAAAATAATAAATAAATTAAATAATAAAATAAATAAATAAAATATTGAAACAAAATTTAATATAAATTATATATGCATATGTAATTTCATTCTAACTGTATTTTGTTATTAATATATATATATCGGTAACAAAATACACTTAGAATGACATTCTATATATATCTATATATATATAAAATACAAATAACCGCAAATATATATATATAGATAAATACATATAATTACATAAAAGATTACATCAGTATACACGTAGAATTTAAATACCTATAAATGCATATATATTAAAATTCTACATGTATATTTAAATAATCTTTTAACGTAATTATGTGATTTGATTAATTAAAATTTGATTGACATGCATGACAACACAGGGAGAAAGTGCAGAGAATTTAATTCGCAAGCACTATATTTGACCCTGTAACTCTCCAAGACACCATAAAACCTGTACATAGGGGGTACTGTTTTACCCGGGAGACTTCGCTGAACTCAAATATTCATGTTTCAAACTGGTAAATTGTATTACAACGATGATATTTTAAGTAAAAGTCACGTTTTTTGCATTTTTTACAAGCGAACTGCACTTTTATGGTCTATATTATTGTTGTAATATGTTTTACTGTTTTAAAACACTAATATTTGTGTTTAGTGAAGTCTCCCGAGAATAACAGTACCCCCCATGTACAGGTTTTATGGTGTTTTGGAACGTTAGAGAGTCACATATAAGGCTTGCATTTCACTTTTTTCACATTGAAATTTGCCAGATTGGTTATGTTGCCTTTGAGAGCGTATGGTAGCCCAGGAATGAGAATTACCCCCATGATGGCATACCATTTGCAAAAGTAGACAACCCGAGGTATTGCAAGTGGGGTATGTCCAGTCTTTCTTAGTAGCCACTTAGTCACAAACACTGGCCAAATATTCGTTTTTTGCTTTTTTCACACAAAAACAAATATGAACGCTAACTTTGGCCAGTGTTTGTGACTAAGTGGCTACTAAAAAAGACTAAACATACCCCACTTTCAATACCTTGGGTTGTCTACTTTTTCACATGGTATGCCATTATGGGGGTAATTCTCATTCCTGGGCTACCACACCGTCTCAAAGGTAACATTACCAATCTGGCAAATTTCAATTTGAAAATGTAATGTTCTATATTTGACCCTGTAACTTTCCAAAACAACATAAAACCTGTTAATGGGGGGTACTGTTGTACTCGTGAGACATCGCTGATTACAAATATGTGCATTTTTTTTGCAGTAAAACCTAACAGTATTATGACATTCACAGTTAAAATGTCAGACGGAAATGCAAATTTTAAAAAAAATCTTATTTTCTCACATTTTTTTTACTTTTATTCATAATAAATGATGTTCCATATATGAATAGTTAATGATAGATTAAAGCCCTGTTTCTCCTGAACAAAATGATATATAATAAGTGTGGGTGCATATAATTTGAAAGAGGGGAACTACGGGTGAACAGACACATAGCGCAAATTCCAGTTTTTGTTTACGTTTTGTTTTGATCAGAACGTGCACTATTGACTCCGTCCTGAAGGGGTTAAAAAGGAGCCAAACAACTTTGTGATAAATTATCTTTCAATAAAATAAAAACATTTTTGGACAATCTTTATTTGAAGAATTTTTCAACAGCGGTATTTAAACAAGAAATACAGAAATGGTAACTGGATATGAGGCCCATATCAGCCAGAAAAGTACATTTTCATCACAATACTTAAATAACGCCTGTAATGAGCGTGGTTGCAGTTAGCCCCAGTAAAACCGGGGGGACTGCTCAGTCGTTTGAACCATGCCCTGAGTGAGTATCTTATGGGCTTTCAGGTGCAGTGTGGTGTAGGCTTACAGCTTGAATGTGAACTGCAGAGTTCGAGAATAGAGTAGCAGGAGGTTTTAAGGGAAGGATCAGTCTGAAATGAGGGGCGGAGAGTGAGGGGAAGGAGGGAGGGAAAGGAGAGAAGCGGGGAGAGGAGAAGATAATGTTTTTAATGGGGCGGGGGAGGGGAAAAGGGGTGGAAGAGGAAAGGAAGGAAGCCAGCGCAGGTCAGGCTAGGGATGTTTTTTCTATTCTGGGTCTCTCTGGTCCAAGGGGGCAGAGGTGGGATCTCGAAGTTCTTGGGTTCTGGGCAGCTTTACCCATGCAGGAGATGTACGCCAACCAGGGAGTCCAGGTGGAGGGATGTGTATCTGAGGTGCCCCTAAGATCAGGGACTTCATTTTAGAGATCTCCTTCACCCTAGCTGTCCACTGCTGGAGAGCAGGCGCACCTGGGCGCTTCCAAAGGGTAGGTATTAGGGATTTTGCTGCTGTAAGGAGATGTTTGGTCAAGGATTTTTTGTAGGTCCTTTTTTCACAATTTCTGTCAGGGTATGCAACCTTTTGAGCACAACTGTAACCACAGATACGCACACACTCAATCACAGACATACAACCACAATCACAGACCTACACACACAATCACAAGACGCACACACACAAACACAATCACAGACCCACTGTCAGGTTTTGCATCAGGTCAGACAAGAGAAATTCTGGGGTTAACTTTACGTTCTTTATTTTGAACTTTAGACATGATTTGACAACAAAATAATAAGAGTAGCAGAACTTAAGTGCAAAAGGAAACATACAGACAACAGGAGATAACAGAAGTTTAGGCAATATGCCCTAAATAGGTTATCAGGGTACAGGTTGTAAGCGATAAATAGAAGTAGAGCCTGTAAACAAAATTATAGGTTAGTAATGAGGTAAGCAGGTTATCAGTAGACAGGTTATAGGAAGTCATAGAAGTAGAACCTATAAATGAAATGACAGGTAAGTAATGAGGTAAGCAGGTTATCAGGAGACAGGTTGTAAGAGATAAATAGAAGTAGAACCTATAAACTAAATTATAGGTGAGTATGAAAGAGAACCTAAAAATGAAATTATAGGTGGGTATGAAGGAGATGAGAAGGAAAACTTATAACAGAAATTATAGGTTACATGACAATTATATACAACAATATAAAGCAACAAGTAATACTGATAAGTTTTACGTTTAGAGGATCAGTCTCTTTAGCTTGGAGGTTGTACAGCAGGGTTTTTTACAGAGGAAACAGGGTCCTTCAGAATGGTTGCAATAATAAAGAGTTTTTGTAATATCCAGGATAGTTCAGAAGTATAGAAATAAAGCGATAATAAATCAAAGTCTTGTTTTTGTATAAAGCTGGTAGGAACAGAAGATCAGGATATCCAGGCTGGTTATATAGTTGTCGGTAATTTGTAGGAACAAAGCAATAATGAAACAAAGTCCTGGTAAAAGTACTTTTCGGTAAGTAAGGCAAGTTGAAAAGGATGAATTAGGATGGTTCAGATAGTATCAGGATTTCAGAGTCGGAGCCAGGATAAGAAGTCTTGTCCACTTTAGGGCACAAACTTCAATCAATGTAAAGGCCCCCTTTGAAGTCGGGTGTGGCCTCTTATAGCATGTTTGGATGATCATGCTATTCAGGTGAGAGTGTTTTTGATTAGACTAGTGGCTAGTGAGGCCACTAGTGGAGGAAAACAGGAATTGCTGCTGGAACAAATTGACTGAAAGGAAAAAAGTTTTGAATGAATATGACACCCACACATACAATTACAGACACACATAAGAGCTAACATAGACACAGAAAAGAAAACTCATACACACACATGTATTTATTTAGAGGTCCACTAATCCTCTGTAACCTTGCTCTGAAAGGGCTGGAGTGGATCCTCTCTCTGGCGTCCGATTTCTACACAGCTACCTTGCAGGCCCTCTAGCGATGCTGATGCTGGGATGATGTCATATCTTGCAGGGCCTGCAAGAGAGCTGTGCAAGAAGAGCTCCGTAAATAAAGAGCTCCCTGCCTTTCTCGTCTCCTGAACTCATACAAATATTGACAGAGTTGGAACCTGCCAGGTAGGTAGCTAAGTGGCTTCTTTGCCCAGTTTAGTTAGCGTTGTACGCCCCCTGAGTGCTGGGGCTCTAGGTGGTAGGCACATGGGGGGGGAGTGAATAACATAGGGGGGCAATTGCCCTCCATGTACCCCTGTAGCAATGTCATAGATCTCATGCATACATGATTGTGACGTGGCTCTTAGTAAATCAAGCTCCAGGGGTTGAAGATGTCCAGCAACAAAGATACCTCCATGAAGGTCTTTCTCCTTGCACACAGTTGCCCATGAGTGTTACCATTTGCAAAAATGTTCCCATTATCCTACCTTTTAAGTTCACAGAAATAAGAATTTCCAATACTGAGTGTGCACTTCATCTTTCCTGCCTTTTAAGTGTCTGACATGATAGGAGATAGCTATACATCTAACTCTGGTTGTCCAAATTATTGTTCTGGCTGCACATGTATACAGATCCAAACCTTGCCTAACAGGCTCCATCACAACTTACTGCCTGTGGAATGGTTATACACAATTGTGTAGTATGCAATGGTTACACACAATTGTGTAGTATGCAATGGTTACACACAACAGTTTGTTTCACATAACTGTCAATGGAGCTGTCATTGATTTGAGAACATCCCCAACACAACTGCTAGCAATCTATGCATTACGTTTGTGAATAGTATGCTGGCAAATGCCTACATATCCTATAATCCTTTGCCTGGCTTTGTGGAAAAAAAATAGATATTTTTTAATTTACTGATTCATGGTCTAGAGTTTGCTCAAAACAGAAACTAAAATCCAGCAAACATGGACTCACTTTAAAGGATCACTATAGGGTCAGGAACACAAACCTGTATTCCTGACCCTATAGTGCTAAAACAACCATCTAGCTCCCCCCCCCCCCCCCCCTGCCCCATGGGCCCCTCGTGCCTCCATAAATATAGCAAAATCTTACTGTATTCAAGCCTGAAACTGTAACTCTGCATGCTGTTTGTCTCAGAAAAAACAAGCAGTCTGCTGACATCATCACAAGTGGAAGCCTGATCCAATCACAGTGCTTCCCCCATAGGATTGTCTGAAACGGCTGAGACTGACAGGGAGACAGATCAGGGACAGAGCCAGCATGATTTAAACACAGCCCTGGCCAATCAACATCTCCTCATAGAGATGAATTGAATCAATGAATCTCTATGAGGAAAGTTCGGTGTCTGCATGCAAGGGGGGAGATACTGAATGTTTGGATGTTTTTAGGCAGCTATGAATCAGGAAGGATCTCTAACAGCCATCTGAGGAGTGGCCAGTGAAGTTATCACTAGGCTGTAATGTAAACACTGCTTTTTCTCTGAAAAAAAACAGTGTTTACAGCAAAAAGTCTGAAGGTAATGATTCTACTCACCAGAACAAATTCAATAAGCTGTAGTTGTTCTGGTGACTATAGTGTCCCTTTGAAGCTTCTTTAAAACGTCTAATTCTTTACAATTGTAGTTAATTAATTGTAATTGTAGTTCATTAAGAACCAAATTACTATGTATAAATTAGTAGAAGTGTTGCAACAACATACCAGATTTGGCAGGTCTGATAGAGGGAGATGATGCGTGGGGATGGTGGATTGCTTATTGAATCATGGAAAAGCTGCCCACTTGTAAATAAACTGTGTTTTCCAGGTGCACATGAATGCCAGGATGATAAGCTGCCCTATAGAGCAGCCATTCAGGATAGCCCAGAACTGAACATTGCTGAAGCACTTTTATATTAGGTTAAATGCCCTGTTATCCATCACAAGGGCAACTCGAGAATAATCTTTCACTCAGTACCCCTGACACAGGGAAACAGAGCAGGTTTGTTGCGTTACTGGGAGGACTGGAGAAAAACGATGTTACACAATAAAATCATGTAATTTGGGAGTTCTGCACCACTGCGAAATTTGTTGTTCAGAGGGTACCCTGTCCCCACTCTTCCTGCCTAGAGTATCTTATAACTACAGCATTTTGCTAAATTCAATGCATTTTTAAAAGAACTACTGGATCATCAGGCAAAGCAGTACTTTCTCCTTACTTCTTTGCCATGCTACAGCCATCCACCCTGTCCGTGTGGTGTGTGCAACCTGGGCTTTCAGATGCACAGAACATGAATCTTTAAAAAAAAAAAAAAAAAGGTAGCAGAGTTTGATTTTCAATGCACTACATAACACATTTCAGTAAATAAAGTAAAAATAGATATTTCACACTGATGTGATTTATAATTGCATTCCAACTGGATTATGGCAAAAGCTAACCATAATAAATTATCTAGTCTATATTTAACTGACAGGAAATGCCCAATTTCACAACTATTTTGGATAATTAGTTTTCTTGTAAGCAACATTTATTAAATACAAAATTCACTGTACAAGATGTGCTAAACGTTGGCCAAGAACATAAGAATAAAAATAAAATGATTAGAAGGTGGCGAAAGTAACCTCATCACGGGCTCTTGGAGGGGCCTGCTGGCCAGCCTCTTGCCTCAGAATTATGTCCACTGGTTCAGGACTGTTAAAAGGCTCTGTTTGTGCCTTTTAAATCACCAGGTTCGGTACATTAAATGTACTGAACGGATTGTACTTACTCTGTTCGGTTACCGAGCAAACTCCCGAACAGTTGGGACTATCCGTAAGTGAAGTGTGCAGCTCATTACCCCTATTGACACCTCTAGACTGCAACTTTACGGGTGATCAGCTGGGTGGTCGTCGTTCGGATTGCCGAACACGTGGCGATGGCCATCTTTAGCCGCAAACGGATAGAGCGGTGTTTGGCCGTCGCATGCATGGAACTCAAATCGTACACTCGACAGCGTGAACTCTGCACGAACTTCAACTTCCATCGAACTTTGGAAAAACGTGTGGGAATTGAATGGTGTTCGGTGGTAACAAGCTCCCGAACAGGGAACATAGACTGAACATACCTACGGACCGATACGTTCGGTACTTTTATTGTGTTTTGTACTCCCGAAAGAGACCGACTGTGCAACCTGATTTCATGGAGCTCTTTTGGGCAGGAGCCTCGTGTGCGATCAGTCAAACTATGACTTCCATGGAAATCCCGAACCCCTGAACTGATCTTGGTGACTGTTTGATATGTTGGTTCCCCAGATCGGGGCTATAAGGGGATGTAACGTTTGTGGGGTTTTCATGTGTTTCGTGAGTACTTTCGGGATATTTTAAAATGTATGTTTTCTGTGCCTGGAGATATTCATTACTCTGGGGATTGCTATAATCACTATACTCCCATGGATTATAATCACTTGCTCTTTTAAGAGCATACTGCTGCACTCTCTTGGAGGAGAGGTCATCTCACTGGAAGCTGGATCCCCGACTTGGGTCAGTGAGAGGACAGTGAGACCCCAGCCAAGCTGTAACGCTGGCCATGGGCACTGCAGTGGTTATAGTGTTGGGTGGAGTGCTTGGAAGTACTCAGAGTTTCTAGGAAGGAGTGATTGGCAGAGGCACCCAGTTGGGGTGCCAGGTGGTCTGAAGCATTAGATAACTGACAATAAATTATGGGAACACCAGGAAACATTAAGATATGCTCTTAATGTGCATCTAGGACGGACCATGCACAGAGCACTTCAGCAGTATTCCCTGCATGGTCCTAAAGGCTGGTGGCAGGCCAGGTAGGCTGTCATTAAAGATTTTAACTAGTGACATGGACTGCGTCACTCACTGTGCCCTCCCCAGGAGCCTGGCCACCACGGAGCTAATTCCATGGTCCAGTATGTTATTAGTTATGCTGGGTCTCTGTTATTTTCTCAAATGTCTCAAATAGCAATACACATTGACAAAGGGTATAACCCCCAGAACATTTGTAATTTAAAATGTCCTTAAGTAAACTTTAATTTTGTTGGACCAGTATTTTTCTTGCCAAATGATTCAATACTGTTATAAAAACTTACTAACTAATTGATCTACATAAGCATTAAGGTGTATGGACATTTGTGTAGATAAAGCATTTTGGTTTTTTTTCCAACAGTATTGTATCAAGTTTGCAAGTTTTCCAAGTCTGCAGTATGCATCAGTAGTTGCCCATTACAATGACCTTGAGAAAGATACAAAAAAAAAAAAAAAACATTAACACCAAAATTCAATAAAAAATGAAGTAAAGGTGAGATGACCATGTTTATTGATTAGGAACTCCTTTGCTTGAAATTAATAAAAAAAAAGCATATCTCATATGTCTCAAATTGCATATAGTATCAAAATGTGTATCTAGGGTCAGGAATAATTACTAAAAAAATCTTCAACTTTTATCATCAGTAATTTCAGTAATATTTATTGTTACTGGTATTTTAATTAATTAATTGTGTGTAATAATACTGTTCATGGGGGAAAAGTAAACCCATTACGGTAAATTTACAGGAAAACAAAACAAAAATATATGTTATAATATCTTTACCATTTCAGAATTTTAGTATTGAATACTATTAACTGTTAGAAATAAAACAATGACGAATTCAGTTATTTCCATACTGGTAACTTGTGCTGTTAAAAGAACATTATACGGTATATATAAATAAATAAAAAAGTTGTCAACCCCATGTTAATTGGTTTGTGATTGATGAAGATACTGGGATTGCCAAGTACTACTAAATCTTTATTTATTTTGTGTTTCCTTTCATTTTAAACCCCTGACTAATGTTCCCAAACTACATTAATTAAGTGATGTTTAATGATTTTCTTATCGTTAAATGTTCACTGTTCCCATACACTCATTAAAACAGTCTTCAGATTAGTCAACTGAATGTTTAATCTTTTGCAATTTCACCGTGAGGACTAATAGGCTGTGTATCAAATAATTTGCTTCTAAATTGTTATTAAATTTTTTTTTGTTCTTTAACTGTTTATATCATCCACATTGTATCTGTAGCTTGCAAAACCAATTAAATACCTGACATTTTACCACCTCATATTTAAAGATGATGTTTTCGTCGTTCAGTAAATAAAATGTAATAAAATAAAATGGAATGGAACTTTAAGTGTATAAACTCTCATATTGTCCAGGGTATTGTTTGTAAGAAAAGACATTTAAAGACTTGTTGTAGAACACACACAATCCTCTATCTATTCTCACAAACCTTGTAAGTTTAACTTTTGAGATACTGAAGGTCGAGAACAATCATCTCATGAAAATGGGAGTTATTTCATTTGGATTATGAATTGTGTGTTCCTTAAAGGACAGTGAATTGAGCAGTGAGACTTCAAAGGCATGATATATACACTAAAACTGCTTTTTTTGTGACTATAGTGTCCCTTTAACCTGTCAAGAAGCTAATGGGAAAGGGGTGGAGTTCAGTGCACCCAAGCACCTCAGTTTTTGAAGACTAATGTACTCTGTCTGAAAGTTCTCTTTACTTGCTAATTAACATACTCTCAACCTGTTGGCTATACAGGCGAAGATGCATTCTCCCCCCCCCCCCCCCCTCCCAAAGTGAAATGCATCTTCACCTATGTGTCTTGTAGCCACCCTTTAATCCCCCTCATGTATTTCTTACCTCATTTTCTTATTTTCACTTTAGAATGTCTTATACCCTTTAGTATATCTTATCCTCCATTTGTCTGACTGTCCCCTTTAGCCCTATAGTGGTATTATCCCCCATATTTTGCCATTTGTGTCCTTTACACCCCCCCTTGTTTGTCTCTTACTTCCAACCCCTTTGTGTGTTTTTTTTTTACTCCCTTGCAGCAGCTTTGTGTGTCTTCCTATCCCAGCCTCTTTGCGTGTCTCTTTCTCCACTTCCCCATCCCCTCTGTGTGACTCTTCCCTAGCCCCTTCTATGCATCTCTTTCTCCCCTTCTCCATCCCCTCTATGTCTCTTTCTCACCCCAGACCCTCTGTGTGTCTCTTCCCACCCAGCACATTGACTCTTTCTTCCCTAGTCCCTCTGTGAAGTTGCATTTGTGGCTCAATGCATCTCTTTTGGGTTTGGGTGCTCAGGAAATAAATGGACATGACTTTTGCAGTATCACATAAATAGTATTTTGGTTAGACTACATGTTCCAGTTCCAATGCCAAACACATAGTCAGGTCTCATACATTGTATCTCTACATCTCTATGCAGAAGTAACAATCTCCACAGGGTGTGTAGATTCTAAGGAATTCTGCCAGTTATACTTGCTAAACTGTTTAATGAAATGCTGGTAATTTTACAAGGGACACAGTGTTCGCTGGGATGGTTTTTTTTTTTTTTTGCATATACCATTTCAGAATAAAGACCTCATCACACAAGCGTCAAGAACCATTAAATTCTGTTTGAGGGATAACTGATCCAGATTTACTATGAGCTGTACTATACCAACCAAGGAATACAGGGTGCAAGAAACCCAACCACTTTGTTGATTGACGAGAGATATAGCAGCAGTGGGGGTTTTCTGTTACTGCATACCACACATACCATACCAACAGTATATGATATGCAGATTCTGATGATACACCCACAAATTAGAGTTGCACTGTGGCAACCTGATCTTACTATTCCACTGTGAAATGGTAACTTACAAGAGCCCACTTCAGCTTGCTGGCTTTAGTCCCTATGCTGGCAATAACGGCTTCTGTTATATTGCCAACTAGAAAAACACACAGCCCTTCAAAAAAATATATTTATTTTTTTTTGCAGTTGGATTCTGCTTTAAACTCTATATGGTACTCAATCCTACTAATTTGATATAGAATATACAGTTTTAGTTAACTCTTTAGTTAACTTGTTTTCCCTATTTAAAAATTCTTGTTTTCCTTTAAATGTTAGTTTGTTCCTGTTTTTTTTTTTTTTTTTTTTGTGATACATATCAGGATACAATTGCTTGTACACAGATTACACTTATCCAGCAATCTCAGGTAGCATAAGTAATTTGTACCAGTAATCTGAAATATCCACTAAGTGAGTTGCTAATGTCTAAATGTCCAAGCCCTTAATCCAGACATGCCAGCTGCTGAATGGGCATGAATGACCACAGGACTTAAAGGAACACTATAGTCACCAGAACAACTACAGCTTATTGTATTTGTCCCCGGTGAGTATTATCATTCCCTGTGGAAAAGCATTGGATTGGTCGAAATAATTTAATTCTGATCATATCAGCAAGGAGGCGGACTGGGGGCGGGGCCAGTGCGTGCAGACCCACGAGGTGCTGGAAATTAGGTAGGTTTTTCTACCTTTTAAGGGGCTCAAGGGAGACAGCCACCTAAATGGTGGTTTCACCATTATAGGGTCAGGAATACATGGAATACAATAGTGTTCCTGCCCCTTTAGTGCTCCTTTAAACCCATCAGGATATAATTGACCAGATGAAATCTGTAATGTTTGCCAATTTGCAGCACAAGCACCCAAGTTACTTTACAACTGTTAAAAATGTATTAATTGAGGGGGCGGGACCAACGCTGGAGCCGAGCAGACGCCATTTCTGCTTGCTCCTCATCTACCCTTACAAATTTCGCCCAAAATACAAAACTGCCTTGATCAACACAGAAACAAACCGCAAAACCGCAAACTAGGCGACGGACTGCACCGATCGATGCCTTTTTTGTATACGCCGAGACACACAAAGCAAAAACGCAAACCTGGGGCCTACCACGCTCCACAGACACGAGGCCTGGATAAGCTCTTTAACGGCCTACTGGAGGCATACGACAGGAACGAGCCGGACTCCTATCTACCGAAGCCGCAGCCCCACACACAGCTAATGGGGCGCCGCACACAAAAGCCTGACAGGGACATTGGGGTCATGCTCCAATGACCGGCAGCACCAAAAACACGAGGAAACACCGGTACCGGCACCCGAAACCCGGAGCACTACAGGGGATACCTCACCCTCTCCACCACCTGAGCACACCCTGAGTCTGCAACTAACAGACAGCTCAGCTCCGACCACAAAGGGAGACCTTAAAATGCTCCTCTCGGACTTACACAAGATGATGGAGGCAGACCGAGAACTGCTCAGGCGAGAGATCCAAGCTAACACCGTTCGCATAACAGCAACGGAGGACGGCCTCAAATCTGCCCAATCTACGGTGACCTCCCTGAGCAGCACGGTAGAACAACTCCACACCCAGCAGACTCACATTTCACAGAGAGTGACCACCCTAGAGGACCAACAACGCCGCAACAACATAAAAATAAAGGGCGTACCGGCCGACATAACGGCGGAGGAACTACCGCATTATGCCCGGAGGCTGCTGTGGACCATCATATCACCCAGAGCGGCCAAGAAAATCACCCTAGTGGGCATATACCGCCTCACCAATACCACTAACTCTTCCACCACGCCGAGGGATGTTATAGTCCGCTTCACATCCATCTCTGACAAAGCTCACATTATGGCGGCTCTACGAGGCAAAACACCCATGCAGTTTGAAGGCACACACCTGAACTTTTTCCAAGACCTCTCCAAGACGACCCTGCAGTGGCGCAGATCCATGGGGCCTGTCACAGCCCACCTCCGGTCCTCAGGGGTACCGTACAGATGGGGAACGATGAGATCCCTAGTGGTGACACACAATGGAGCTACACACACACTTCACTCGATGACCAACTCACAAACGTTCCTAGCAGCCGTGGGACTATCACTTCCAGACACAGAAGCATCGGCTGGAACCTCCGGCAGCAGCTGTGACCCAGCCACCATCACACCCTTTGTGCCCAGAGGTCTGAACACACAAGGGACTTGATTACCCAACCCCTGACCGGGACTTGAGCCGATACACCGACCTCGAGAACATGGACACATGCTGACTTTGTTGACTAAAAGTTGTTTAGTTCACTGTTTGATAATGTTTAGTTTAAGCTTGCCGTAATGATCTTACACAAACACCATGAGCAACCCACTTAGACGCGGTATAACCAAAACTGACAGATCGAGACCACACACACCTGCACCGACTCAGGTGAGTTAAACCTTCCCCTCCACCCCCCGACGCCCCCTAGGTAAGGGGTATACTACTCAACATAGAAAGGGGCCATAAAACAACCCACACAACGCCAAAGCACTGTGGACGAGATATGAGTAACCGGACAAAAGACTCACAGCATGGCACCTTACTCACACTGTGAAAGCCTGACCGAACCTACACAAACACTAATATGCGGAATAACCTCACATACCCTGCTTCCCCACAGCACGCATAAATATCCACCAACCCAGGTCTCTTGGAACACCACCCACTTACACAAAAACCCAACCTTAGCAAGCTAGACCCCGACTGACCTGGAGAGACAAATCCTGGAAAATAAAACATATAAAATGGTGCGGATACTCAACTTTACACCACTAGAACCGTTGTTACACAGCCTTGCATGATTCTTATGTTAAATGATGACAACTGTTTCTGTCAATGATGCATGCACTGCAAAAAATAAAGAATAATAAAAAGAAAAAAAAAATTAATTACGGAGGGAGCTGCTTGTTGTTTTATACCTGCACACCATGTAATGTTATATTACAGTTAAATGTTCATGGAGGCGGTTTTCACATGTAAAATATAAGAGAGAAAAAATGTAAATAATATATATAATTTTTGCTGCTAACATCCACAACAGGTTGAGTGAATTTATTAATGCACACCTTATATCTTGCTCACAGATTAACATTTCATTGGAGCAGCTCTAACAGTGGGACTATTCAGTACAAAGTAGCACGTTTTTTGTTTGTTTTTCGAGAAAACAAGTTTTCTTGAGATAACAAGTCAGAACAAATATTGGCCTCTCTGGGTTTCATCATTGTTTATTTTTTATCATATTTTGTGAGTAATTGTGTTTTGTTGCTTGCTATTGTTATACATTGTATATTGCAGTGAATATTAAAGTTAGTGGTAATTTGATTAACACATTGACTCTAAATGTGGGAATTTTAAGTTAACTAAATTATAAATGTGTTGCAAATACCATATCTCGTAATTACTATTTTGGGACTAAATCCCTATCTCTCTCTAACAATTTAACTGCATTAGATTTTATTAGCAAGTAATTTCTTAAACACCCTATTTCCCTAACACAGGATATTATGATTACCAATAGGAAGGTATGGGTCACCATTTGCTAGTTCATTTCTTCTATGGAGCTAAACTCACTTATTCACTTAAGTGGGAATAGCTGGGAATTCAAAGTAAATTTCAAATTTAAGGCCAAAATAGCCAAACTGAAAATGGAATTGACTTGGATAATTTTTCCAATTTGCATATTCTGTGCTAATTTTGAAATTCACGTTGAATTCCCGACAGGTCTCACATTGGTGAATAACCCTGCAAGTATTTATTGCCTAGTTCCCTTATATAGGCTTCCTTTTTGTTTGTGTGCTGCCTGCTATATTTCCCCTTTTTCATGGTCTTCTGCAATATTTATAACTTACCACAATGTTACCAAAGGTGTTCTTGAATAATTATGTTTACTATGTTATGGTAATCTGTCTGTTCCTTTAGACACATTGCAATTTCATGTAATTTTACCTTCGTAAGTGAACAGGGCTCTTGTCATTATTATTGTTATTAGCATGTATATAGCGCTTACATAATCTGCTGAACTTTACAATAGAATCGGGATATTTGACAACAAGTAATTAACATACAGAATATAACAGTGACAAGGGATGAAGAAACCTTCTCAAACAGGCTAATTACATCTACTGTTCCTATTACCTGCATTTGTTGTAATCAAATTAAGTGGAATATGTCTGTGCATTACATAAACATAACAACAACATGGTGTATTTGTAAAATTGTCTTGTTTTGTATTGATGCCAAATTTACTAGTAGATATTACCACGTCTGCTTTGGTTTTATTAGTATGTCCTTTTGGATGCTTTACATTTATCTTTTTAAAATGCAAAAAATTATTAGGGCTGAATTAAAAGGATATTTCAGACTGGAGTTGAACACACAATTTAATTCTTTAGAATATGCAAACAAAATCAAACAAATCATGCCTTGGGATTTGCAGCTTACTGCAGTAAACTCAACCCTGTTTGTCAGGAGTAGATGCCCCTCTATTATAATGGTTTATTTTGGTAAAACACGGCTTTTCAATAAAACATGAATTGTTGAGGTTCAAAGTGAATTGAAAATTAATTTCAAAATTTAAGATAGATAAGGGACATGTAAAGTAAATAATGCCTACCTGGCTCATGCCCTTGTCATGTGTGAGTGTGGTGTACCTACAGTAACCGCTAATTATTGTAGATCTGTGCAGTGATCACTAACTAGGAAAATGTGATGGGAGACCTCCTTGCATCATAACCAGCATTTTCATGTACTTTACATAATTTCACAAAACTACCAAAAATAAGTTCTAACCATTTTTTTTTTTTCGTTCAGGTACTCCCATTTCCCAGTCAGGTAGTTTATAACAGAGTTGGAAAGTGTGGGAGCAGGACAGTCGTTCTACTGCTACGTATCTTGTCCGAAAAACACGGGTTTAATTTAGTTACGTCGGACATCCACAATAAGACCAGATTGACCAAAAATGAACAAGTAAGTAAAATCCTAGCGTGTTTCATTCATTGAATTGTGAATTGTGGAAACATCATTCCCAGTTTAGTGACAACATCCCTGTGGCTAATTAGATATTCAATTGCATGTTTTCAGTGTTTGAGAACTGGAGCTGTTTTCATGGCACAATGATAACAGTGATCTTAACAGAAGACATTATGTTAACATTAACATATAACAGACATATGCATGTTTAGCCATCCTACTTATCAGTAGCTGCGATAAAAGCCATTCTGAACTTATTCTTATAAGGTGCCCAGTATCACTGAATCTGCTGCATTTAACATTAATTTATGTTACAGAATAATCAACTATTTAACTTTATTTGTTTAATAGTTCCAATTTTAATCCTTCAAACATCTTTTCTAAACCTTGTTTTCATGGTAAAATATATTATAGCAAGTAAAAGAAAATCCAAAGGGAGAAGTGAGCAAGAAGCCAGAACCAAAATATGCTTGGTATTTCTGTTAATATTTTGTTAAAGCAGTTCCCAAACATTTTTTGGATATGAGCCTCTTCTAAGCCGGAAAAAGTTGACTTGTTTTCTTTCTCTTGCCCCTGTTGTTGTAGCAGTGGTAGATGTGAAATCTGATCATAATCACATAATCAGACACTAAACCTAGCAAGTACCAAACTGCAAATTCCTTTTGCTAAGCAAAATTTATAATGTGCCACTCAATAAATCTTTTGAGGAAGTCCTCACATGATCTGTACTTTCCATTGGTTTCACAATGTTCATGGATATATATACGTATAACAAAGAAAATTATTTTTTAATTTCTCATGTTCAAGAAGTACAATCTATTTTTGTCTTCACTTCTCACCATCAGCTTAATTGTCAACTATAGGAGAATTACATTAATCCCTTAAAGGAACACTATAGGGTCAGGAACACAAACATTTATTCCTGACCCTATAGTAAAAACCCACCATTTAGGTGGCTTGCCCCCCCCCCCCACCCCCACCTTAATCCCATCAGAATGGGTTAAAACTCACCTTATTTTCAGCTCTCCACAGGTCTGCCGTTGCTGGCCCCGCCCCCTTGGTGACCTCATCAGAATTGCCGATTTTTAATCAATCCAATGCATTCCCAAGGGAAAAGCATTGGATTGGCTAAAATGTCAAGGGGCGGAGCCAAACACAGCTTTGGCAAATCAGCATCTCCTCATAGAGATGCATTGAATCAATGTATCTCTATGAGGAAAATTTAGCGTCCCCATTGTGGGGACGCTGAACGGCACTGCTGCCTACTGTGCAGCACTGAGCCAGGAAGCACCTCCAGTGGCCATCTGAGGAGTGGCCACTTGGAGGTGGCCGTGTTTGCATAAAAATGCCTGAAAGCAATGATTATACTCACCAGAACAACTACATTAAGCTGTAGTTGTTCTGGTGACTATAGTGTCCCTTTAAGGACACAGCTTCAGTTACTTTTTTTTTGTACTTTAGGGAAAAAGCTATTTTTTGTGTGTGTTCATCCACAATTTCCATTTTTCTCATTTATTGCATCAACATATTAAATACTGTTTTTTTTAAAGGACAAAAATGGTTTTAATGTAATGCAACATAAATTCTCATCTTTTATACAAAAAATACTGAAAAAAACAGTTTTGGCAATAATAATGTGTGCATAATTAGTACTGCCTAAGAAAAGTAATTAATTTAAAATTAATAAATGTATTTGTCCTCATTTTACAGTACATCATATGTCTACGATTTCAGATTTTTTTCTTGGATAGTTACAGGTCACAAACTACAAGGATAAAATATCATTTCAATGTGGAATGATTTTAAAATATGGTATGTTTGCCTTATAATAATATTCTCAAATCAACAGCACATGGAGAGACAAAACAATATAAAAACAATATAAAAACAGCCAGGTGCAAACCATATAAGCACTCCCTCAAGTGCTTTAAATATTCAAATGTATATAGGATATAGAATGCACACCATAACAATCTCAAAAAAATATTTAAATTTTATTATGTACAAAAAAGTACCAGAATGTAAACATATAAGAAAAAATAAATATAAACAAAGTAACAGAAGTAAAGGCAGATACAATAAAATAATAGTAATAAATTACCACAAAAATCCTTACAAGCCTCAGACAGAAACACGAGTCACCAAACCCCCCCAACGTTTCGGCACCAACTGGCTGCCTTTACCCTTGATAAAGGCAGCCAGTTGGTGCCGAAACGTTGGGGGGGTTTGGTGACTCGTGTATCTGCCTTTACTTCTGTTACTTTGTTTATATTTATTTTTTCTTATATGTTTACATTCTGGTACTTTTTTGTACATAATAAAATTTAAATATTTTTTTGAGATTGTTATGGTGTGCATTCTATATCCTATATGCCTTATAATAATAGCCATAACAGAAAACAAAATTGCCACACAAAAGTAGACATTTATATAAAGTAGACATCACTGGCTATTTACCTATGGGTGTTTTGACACTGCTAAACTTTAAATTACTCCAGATTTAATTCTGTATGTGTTTTTGTGCACTCTGTTTCTCCTGTCCTTTATTGGTTTTAACCCCTTAAGGACCAAACTTCTGGAATAAAAGGGAATCATGACATGTCACACAAGGGGTTAAGCAAGGTATGCTCTGCAGAAAGCAGAAGTGAAGGGAAGTTAACCCCTTAAGGACCGGACTTTTTTTGCGATGTTGTACATTTGCGACCAGGCATCTTTTTACACTTTTGTGGTGTTTGTGTTTAGCTGTAATTTTCCGCTCTCTCATTTACTGTTCCCATACAAATTATATATTGTTTTTTTCAGGACAAAAGGGGCTTTCTTTACATACCATTATTTATATAATCTCATGTAATTAAATTTTTTAAAAATGAAAAAATATGATGAAAAATTGAAAAAAATACATGTTTTTTGACTTTTATATGAAAAATCTTTTACTCATCTACAAAAGCGAATGAAAAAAACTGCTAAATAGATTCAAAATTTTGTCCTGAGTTTAAAAATACCCAGTGTTTACATGCTTTTTTCTATTTTTTTGCATGTTATAGGGCTATAAGTACAAGTAGGATATTGCGGTTTCAAAACATACATTTTTAAAATGTATCAATAGTGACATTGTAACACTATTATCTTTCATAAATCTCTGAATAACATCCCACATGTACATATTTTTTTTTAAAGTAGACAACCCAGGGTATTCAATATGGGGTATGTCCAGACTTTTTTAGTAGCCACTTAGTCGCAAACACTGGCCAAAGTTAGCGTTCATATTTGTTTGTGTGTGAAAAAAGTAAAAAACTAAATTGAACGCTAATTTTGGCCAGTGTTTGTGACTAAGTGGTTACTAAAAAAGACTGGACATACCCCATTTGCAATACCTTGGGTTGTCTTCTTTTGCAAATGGTATGCCATCATGGGGGTAATTCTCATTCCTGGGCTACCATACGCTCTCAAAGGCACGTAACCAACCTGGCCATTTTCAATGTAAAAATATTTGACCCATATATTTGACCCTGTAACTTTCAAAAACGCTATAAAACCTGTACATGGGGGGTACTGTTATACTCAGGAGACTTTGCTGAACACAAATATTAGTGTTTCAAAACTGGAAAATGTATCACAACAATTATATCATCAGTAAAAGTGCTGTTTGTGTGTGAAAAATGCAAAAAAAGTCACTTTCACTGACAATATCATCGCTGTGATATGTTTTACTGTTTTGAATCACTAATATTTGTGTTCAGCGAAGTCTCCCGAGTAAAACAGTACCCCCCATGTACAGGTTTTAGGGTGTCGTAGAACGTTACAGGGTAAAATACAGTGATAGCAAATTCAATTCTCTGTACTTTCGGCCTGGGTTGGCAGGCAGGTCCCTTAAATTGCAATCAATAAAATAACTTAATTATGTAAAAATATTACATAAATACGCACGTAGAATTTAAATATATATGCATATTTATATATTTGAAGTCTACGTGTATATTTATATAATTATTTATGTAATTTTTTATATGGACATATGAATAGTTCGTATTCTTTTTATTTATTTATATATACATAGATATATATACAATTTCATTCTAAGTGTATTTTGATATAAATATATTCAAATAGAAAGAGTGCACTCGAAGGTCTTCTTAAGGATATAAACAATTTATTTTGCCAAATTTCAAAAGACATACAAGTCGACGTTTCAGTCCTCGTGGGACTTTTTTCAAGACAATGAAAGGCGGAAAAACAGTGATTTAAATATACATTGCAGGTGATTTGATTGGAGAGTAGGTTATATGAAAGAGAGGCTGTGCAAACGTGAAAGTGGTTATTCAACTTTGAAAATAGGTATTAACCCCTTAAGTGCCTAAATAAAAAAAGGCCTAACGGTGATTGCGGTTACGGCCAAATATCTAATAATCTGCGCTCGCAGACATATATTAAAAATCAAGGATAAGAAATAAGAAATATCGAAGCCACCTTGGACTAACTAAGAATATTAGATTCTATTTGAGTATTTAAACAAATTTGTTAAACTGAGTTAAACAGTGTTTTACATTTGTTACATTTTTAAACACTAACATAAGGTGGCTGCGTATATATTGGACTTCCTAGTATCAATAGATACATTGTAACAAAGCTTCTGAGTATATTTGAGTACCTCGCCGGGGTACTATGTATGTATTATATTACCAATTAACGGCCATACAGTCTATAGAATATAACAGGAGCAACCATCAGCCAACATATTCTAACTAAAATAAAAATAAAAATAATAATATATGAATACTATATGAATAATATGTAGTGGAAAAAAATCTCATGAGTTGATCACCAGTTATGATTTTTCTATGACTTTTAGTGCAGATATATCAATTACTATTATCTTCTTTATCTTTTCGGGATGAAGCAGCTGAGTGGGTTGATTTCATTAAGTCCCCCCGGGGACAAAGTTCCTAATGTAAAGATCCAGAAGGCTTCTCTTTGAAGAAGTAGGACATCTCTGTCACCCCCCCTGTTCGGTGCCGGAACATGTTCAATGCCCATAAATTTCAATGTGGGCAGTGTGTGCCCTATTTCCAAAAAATGTTTGGCTATGGGGGTGGTTGCTATACCACTAGATAACGCAGTCCTGATAGTGGATCTGTGTCCCCTCATGCGCTCCCTGAGATCATTAGACGTTTTGCCAATATACATGAGTCCACATGGGCAGGTGATACGATATACTACATGTGTAGTGGTGCACGTGATCCTTTGCCGTATCTTGTATTCTTTACCTGAGCGAGGGTGGTAAAACGCTTTGCCCGGGGTCATACTATTGCAAGCCATGCACTTCAGACAACGATAACAGCCTGGGCTTTGAACAGACTGATGCGCCATGGATATATCCGTGTGAACCAGATAATCCCTCAGGTTCCTGTTTCTCCTATAACTAATCATAGGGGTATTTTGGAATATCGTCGGTAGTGTTTTGTCTTTTTTAAGAACCTCCCAGTTGTGTCTTACTTTCTGGGACATCTCTCCCGATAATGAATGGAACGTTTGAGGGAAGATCATTCTGTTTTGGTTGTTTTTAATTTTAGGGCCGTCTGTGTAATTTTTGAGTGCTTTAGAATATGCACCCTCCAGCACTTGTCTTGGGTATCCACGTTGTGAAAATTTTTCAAACATTTCTTGTACCTGGTTTGCTGCTTTTGTAGAATCAGAGTTGTTCCTCAGTATTCTCATAAATTGAGATACCGGTAAAGATTTTATAAGATTGGGTGGGTGGTGACTGCTGGCGTGTAGTAACGTATTGCGGTCAGTTTCCTTAGCAAATAAAGTATACCCCAGCTTATTGTTTTCTATGAAAATTCGAAGATCCAAAAAGTCAATTTGTTGGTTGTTAATTTGATGGGTGAGTCTTACTGGTGAGTCCAGTTGATTCAATGACCCTATCATATCATGGAGGCTTTGTTCTTCACCTGTCCATATGATGAGCACGTCATCGATGTATCTCAGGTATTTCAGGATATGATGACCATATTTTTGAAGAATGTGTACTTGTTCATATACATGCATGTATGCATTAGCATACATGGGTGCCATAGGGGCACCCATCGATGTTCCTGATATTTGTATATAGAATGCTTTTTCAAAACGAAAATAATTAAGTGTAAGGCATAGTTCCAATAATTCAAGTATATATTCAATCGGGGGCTCTATATGTTCTTGGTATTGTGTTAGTACTTGGCGCATCGCCTGAATTCCCTCCTCATGGGGAATTATGGTGTATAGACTGCTTACGTCGATGGCTGCTAAATAGACTCCTTGTGGGGGGAGTTCTATAGAATTTAAGGCTGCTATGACTTGCGCCGAGTCTTTGACATAGGTAGGTAGTGACATTACCGGTTTTTTAAATTTTGCGTCTAACCATTTCCCTATGGGTTCTAATAATCCCCCGATCGCCGATACAATCGGTCGTCCTGGTGGGCGCTCGAGGTTTTTATGAACCTAAGTGCCTAAGGTTCATAAAAACCTCGAGCGCCCACCAGGACGACCGATTGTATCGGCGATCAGGGGATTATTAGAACCCATAGGGAAATGGTTAGACGCAAAATTTAAAAAAACGGTAATGTCACTACCTACCTATGTCAAAGACTCGGCGCAAGTCATAGCAGCCTTAAATTCTATAGAACTCCCCCCACAAGGAGTCTATTTAGCAGCCATCGACGTAAGCAGTCTATACACCATAATTCCCCATGAGGAGGGAATTCAGGCGATGCGCCAAGTACTAACACAATACCAAGAACATATAGAGCCCCCGATTGAATATATACTTGAATTATTGGAACTATGCCTTACACTTAATTATTTTCGTTTTGAAAAAGCATTCTATATACAAATATCAGGAACATCGATGGGTGCCCCTATGGCACCCATGTATGCTAATGCATACATGCATGTATATGAACAAGTACACATTCTTCAAAAATATGGTCATCATATCCTGAAATACCTGAGATACATCGATGACGTGCTCATCATATGGACAGGTGAAGAACAAAGCCTCCATGATATGATAGGGTCATTGAATCAACTGGACTCACCAGTAAGACTCACCCATCAAATTAACAACCAACAAATTGACTTTTTGGATCTTCGAATTTTCATAGAAAACAATAAGCTGGGGTATACTTTATTTGCTAAGGAAACTGACCGCAATACGTTACTACACGCCAGCAGTCACCACCCACCCAATCTTATAAAATCTTTACCGGTATCTCAATTTATGAGAATACTGAGGAACAACTCTGATTCTACAAAAGCAGCAAACCAGGTACAAGAAATGTTTGAAAAATTTTCACAACGTGGATACCCAAGACAAGTGCTGGAGGGTGCATATTCTAAAGCACTCAAAAATTACACAGACGGCCCTAAAATTAAAAACAACCAAAACAGAATGATCTTCCCTCAAACGTTCCATTCATTATCGGGAGAGATGTCCCAGAAAGTAAGACACAACTGGGAGGTTCTTAAAAAAGACAAAACACTACCGACGATATTCCAAAATACCCCTATGATTAGTTAT
This sequence comes from Pelobates fuscus, assembly GCF_036172605.1. Lineage (NCBI taxonomy): Eukaryota > Metazoa > Chordata > Amphibia > Anura > Pelobatidae > Pelobates > Pelobates fuscus. The sequence goes on from NC_086318.1 coordinate 248,689,540, forward strand.
AGGAGAAACAGGAACCTGAGGGATTATCTGGTTCACACGGATATATCCATGGCGCATCAGTCTGTTCAAAGCCCAGGCTGTTATCGTTGTCTGAAGTGCATGGCTTGCAATAGTATGACCCCGGGCAAAGCGTTTTACCACCCTCGCTCAGGTAAAGAATACAAGATACGGCAAAGGATCACGTGCACCACTACACATGTAGTATATCGTATCACCTGCCCATGTGGACTCATGTATATTGGCAAAACGTCTAATGATCTCAGGGAGCGCATGAGGGGACACAGATCCACTATCAGGACTGCGTTATCTAGTGGTATAGCAACCACCCCCATAGCCAAACATTTTTTGGAAATAGGGCACACACTGCCCACATTGAAATTTATGGGCATTGAACATGTTCCGGCACCGAACAGGGGGGGTGACAGAGATGTCCTACTTCTTCAAAGAGAAGCCTTCTGGATCTTTACATTAGGAACTTTGTCCCCGGGGGGACTTAATGAAATCAACCCACTCAGCTGCTTCATCCCGAAAAGATAAAGAAGATAATAGTAATTGATATATCTGCACTAAAAGTCATAGAAAAATCATAACTGGTGATCAACTCATGAGATTTTTTTCCACTACATATTATTCATATAGTATTCATATATTATTATTTTTATTTTTATTTTAGTTAGAATATGTTGGCTGATGGTTGCTCCTGTTATATTCTATAGACTGTATGGCCGTTAATTGGTAATATAATACATACATAGTACCCCGGCGAGGTACTCAAATATACTCAGAAGCTTTGTTACAATGTATCTATTGATACTAGGAAGTCCAATATATACGCAGCCACCTTATGTTAGTGTTTAAAAATGTAACAAATGTAAAACACTGTTTAACTCAGTTTAACAAATTTGTTTAAATACTCAAATAGAATCTAATATTCTTAGTTAGTCCAAGGTGGCTTCGATATTTCTTATTTCTTATCCTTGAATTTTAATATATGTCTGCGAGCGCAGATTATTAGATATTTGGCCGTAACCGCAATCACCGTTAGGCCTTTTTTTATTTAGGCACTTAAGGGGTTAATACCTATTTTCAAAGTTGAATAACCACTTTCACGTTTGCACAGCCTCTCTTTCATATAACCTACTCTCCAATCAAATCACCTGCAATGTATATTTAAATCACTGTTTTTCCGCCTTTCATTGTCTTGAAAAAAGTCCCACGAGGACTGAAACGTCGACTTGTATGTCTTTTGAAATTTGGCAAAATAAATTGTTTATATCCTTAAGAAGACCTTCGAGTGCACTCTTTCTATTTGAATATATTAAAGGCTGAGGCAGCACCGAGGCAAGTACAAGACCGGTACATTGAGTGCGGGACATTTGCAGTTTGATATAAATATATATATATTAATATCAAAATACAGTTAGAATAAAATTTTGTATAGATATATAATTTTTTTTTAATTTTTTATTATTATTTTTAATTTGTTTTATTTAATTTAATTTACTTATTATTTGTATTTTTTATAATATATATATACAATATATATAGTTATTATATATATTATATATATACGTGTGTAATTTAATTATAAGTGTATTTTTATATTAATATATGTACATATTAATATAAAAATACACTTAGCATGACATTATATATATATGATATATAGACATATATTATATAGGTATAATATATGTCTATATATCATATATATATACACATATATAATAATATTTTTTTTTTATTAACTTTAACTTTAATTTTTTTTAATGATTTTACACATGCAGGGAGACTGCCTGTCAGCACAGACAGTCCCCCTGCAGGCAGAGACTAGGACACCTATTGTGACCATGTGGTCGCCCTGTTGGGCGATCACATGGCCCCAGGGGTCCTAATCCGCCATGGGGAGACTGGCTGGGCTGCAGGCAGTCTCCCCACAACGGGAGCACCGCCGATCGCCGCCGGGGGAACGACGGCGATCGGGTAAGTACATTTTAAATTAAGGACGGTTCAGGACCGTCGTCGGTCGGCAATGGGAAAATGCCGATGACGGTCCTGAACCGTCCCGCGTCCTTAAGGGGTTATAGGATCACTATAGGGTCAGGAACACAAACATGTATTCCTGACCTTATAGTGTTAACACCACCATCTAGCCCCCCTAGGCCCCTCATGCCTCCATACATATAGCAAAATCTTACTGTATTCAAGCCTGAAGCTGTAACTCTGCATGCTGTTTGTCTCAGAAAAACAAGCAGTCTGCTGACATCATCAGAAGTGGTAGCCTGATCCAATCACAGTGCTTCTCCATAGGATTGGCTGAGACTAACAAGGAGGCAGATCAGGGACAGAGCCAGCATGATTCAAACACAGCTTTGGCCAATCAGCATCTCCTCATAGAGATTAATTGAATCAATGAATCTCTATGAGGAAAGTTCAGTGTCTGCATGCAGAGGGAGGAGACACTGAATGTTTGGATGCATTTTAGGCAGCCATGACTCAGGAAGGATCTCTAACAGCTATCTGAGGAGGGGCCAGTGAAGTTATCAATAGGCTGTAATGTAAACACTGCATCTTCTCTAAAAAAAAAAAAAAAAAAAAAAAGGTGTTTACAGCAAAAAGCCTGAAGGTAATGATTCTACTCATCAGAACGAATTCAATAAGCTGTAGTTGTTCTGGTGACTATAGTGTCCCTTTAAACACTGGCAATATACAACAATATAGGTTTAAAAGGGCATTGATCAAAATCAGATTTTAAGCCATGTGGCTGGAGAGAGAGTATTGAGATTGAAGATCTATTTAATCTCTATTTGACACAATTTTTTAAAATGATTTTTTTGCATTTTGTACAGCAAAAAAAGGAGTCCGATTGAATCACCATTGTGTTGCATTTTAAAGTGCAAAGATAAACTATGGTTTTCATACTGTTTTATTTTGTTGTTTGCTTTTTATATTTTTTATGTATTCTTAGGTTTGGTCTGTCAGGCAACATAGTACATTCTGCAAGGACATATAATAATAATAATTATGTTCTTAGAGTAAAAATTTTTACCTTACATATAAAAAAGGTGTGCTATGTCTTTAAAACGATTTATAGTAAGTGTATATACCAAAAATCAAACTAAATGTGATATATATAACAGCAGTGAAATTGTCACAATAATATCAATGTGCACAATTTTTCTGTTTTGTAATACTGTTTCAAAGTGATCTTAATATAAATGGTAATTGTTGCACTCACAAATGGGGAGCAGATAAGTCTGCTCAGGCTCTGAAGGCTCCTTTCCACCACCATACAGCGTTCAGCATTCACTTGGAGGGTGGACCAATCATTCAGAAGAAATAGGCAGCCAGAGAATTTCAATCCTCCAAAATCTTTATTTTCACAAATAGGTAAAAGCAAGTATATTGATATGACTAAAGGGGGGCACTGTTGGATTGCCTTTTTCCCTGGCACTATAGAATCAATTTAATCACCTATATTCACCGAGTTTTTGTTTTGTAAAACAGGGATGTGCTTATACTACTGTTACTCTACAAGACAAATCATTGGCATCAAAGGGCAATCTAAGCAAAAAACACTTAAAGCGGCACTGTCATGCTGAATTTACCTTTCCCCAATCGATTCCTTTTCTCTCCCTCTCTCAGGATCTGTTATTCAATTCGTCCTGTCTGCTCTTTAAAACTTGAGAAAAAGTAGGGACTATTTCTCTTATGGAGGTTTCCTACGCAGTGACCAGCGGAGGAGCAAAGTGTGCTTCGTTTCCGGTGGTCACAGCGATTTTCCCACAATCCTTACCTTTCCTCCCTGTTCCTGCAATGCTTCCTGTCACTTAGACAGGACGCCGGCAAAACTGCAGTTTCTCCATTCGTGTTAGACCGCAATTCGGGACTTTGTTTGTATCAGAATTTCATTAGAATGAATGAAACTTCGATCCTATTCATTGCCGCGGCTGCATCTTGCAGCCGCTTAGTAGATAATGGTATCATGGTATCAGGGAGTTATCTACTAAAAGGCTGAAAGACCTAAATTGGTCTTTCAGCCACATTTACTAATACTAAGTAAAGATTACTTAGTATTAGTAAATTCAGCCCCTATTTGCTATACCGCGAGTAGGCGTATGTCTATTAAACAGTGAGCAGCCTCTGACTGGTCACTGTAAAAAAAACAAAAAACCTAACCGCCCTGGGGCCCCCTTAATAACAATAAAGGGGGGGGGGCCTACAGTCCTCCCCCCCCGGTCCCCACCCCTGAGCGGTGGGTGGGGGCCCTATATAAGAATGGTGGGGTGGACCTACTGTCCTCCCCCCCTAGCCCCCACCCCTGAGCGGTGGGTGGGGGCCCTATATAAGAATGGAGGAGACCTACTGTCCTCCCCCCCTGAGCGGTGGGTGGGGGCCCTAAAAATCAATAAGGGGGGTCCTACCGTCCTCCCCCCGGTCCCCACCCCAGAGCGGTGGGAGGGGGCACTATATAAGAATGGTGGGGGGGACCTACTCTCCTCCCCCCTGGCCCCCACCCCTGAGTGGTGGGTGGGGGCCTTAAAAAACAACAAGGGGGGTCCTACTGTCCTCCCCCTGGCCTCCACCCCTGAGCGGTGGGTGGGGGCCCTAAATAAGAATGGTGGGGGTGGACCTACTGTCCTCCCCCCCGGCCCCTACCCCTGAGCGGTGGTTAGGGGCCCTTACAAACAATAAGGGGGGAACTACTGTTCTCCCCCCCAGCCCCCACCCCTGAGCTGTGGATGGGGGCCCTAAATAAGAATGGTGGGGGGGAACTACATTGTTCTTTATTGTTTTCGTTTAAAAGTATTCCATTCTTTTTGCTGCACACAGTATATCAGCACGTGGACACCAAATTATGAAGGACACCGTGCACTGGAATCAACATATTTCGTATAAACAAACATACTTTCTCAAGAATCCTGGCACCATAACACTTACTGTGTACTGTAATGGTTATTGTAATTGAGTGTTCGTTTAATTACCCTTTCCTCAGACAAATTTGTTTCTAAGAAGTCTGATTTTTGAGGTATGGAACAATACTTGTCATGGGCTCAGCACATATTTAAAGGGACTCTCCAGGCAGAGTCTTTTACTCACCTCGACTGACAGCTCAGCTCGCGGTCATTGCCCGCCCCCCTCCTCTGCTGACAGGCTGGAGAGAGAAGGCGCGCACACAGTGCCTTCTCTCTCCTGCACACATCAGACGTATTTTAATACGTCTGACGTGTACAGGGCCTTTTTGGGGCCCTGCATGATAGGAAGTCCCTCTGGTGGCCGTCTGAGTGACGCCCACTGGAGGTATTCCTATCAATCAATGTAAACACTGTATTTTCTCTGAAAATACAGTGCTTACATTAGATTGCCTGCAGGGAGCTATAGATCATACCTGAACAACTACATTAAGCTGTAGTTGTTCAGGTGACTATAGTGTCCCTTTAAAGGGACACTACAGGCACCCATAACACTTCTGCCCATTGGAGTGGTCTGGGTGCCAACTCCTACTACCCTTAACCATGCAAGTGTAATTATTTCAGTTTTTTATAAACTGCAATAATTACCTTGCAGGGTTAACTCCACCTCTAGTGGCTGTCTACTTGGCTGTTCTATAGCACAAAACACCTGTGCTAGAGGGTCGCTGGACGTCCTCACGCTGTGTGAGGACCTCCAGCGTCGCTCAGTTCCCCATAGGAAAGCATTGAAAAGCATTTTCAATGCTTTCCTATGGGGAGCTCTAATGCGCATGTGCAGCATTGCCGCGCATGCGCATTAGGTCTCCCCGGCCGGTGGGCAGGATCAGTCTCGCCCACCGGCCGACGCAAAGACTGGGAAGAGCGGCGGCGAGAAGAAACCACCGCCGAGGGACATCAGCGGGTTCTCAGGTAAGTGACCTTAAGGGGGTTTTCACCCCTTCAGCAACCGGGGATGGGAGGAAGAGGGGATCTGCAGTGCCAGGAAAACGGATTGTTTTCCTGGCACTGGAGTTTCCCTTTAACAAAGCCGTTTTGGCGTATAGAACAGGGCAGTCTCACTGCTCAATTCTCTGCCATTTAGAAGTTTGAATCACTTTAGCTTCTATTTATACAGCCACCTGGCTGTGACTCACACAGCCACAGCCTGCACACAAAAATATGGTTTCACTTTCAATCAGATGTAACTTATTTTAAAAGTGTTTATCTCCTGATCTGTAAATTGAACTTTAATTACATACAGGAGGATTCTGCAAGCTACTAACAGTGCAGGAGATAAGAAATTCTGAATTAAATAGAATTTTCAATAAAGGAAGTATAACATAAGGTGACTGTTTACAGGAAGTGTTTAAAAAGGCTGTGTAAATCACATGTAAATCACACAAATCCTAAATCACAAAGAAATACAGAATACATGTAAGTTCATATGATGGAAATGTGTTATTTATCCTTTTTTTTTTTTTTTTTTTTTTTTTTTTTTTTTTTTACCAACATCACTGTCTGTTTCCTAAATAACTTATGGTAGCATGAAATGCCATGCTTGTTAATGGATTCAGAGATTGATCTCAGGAATGGCACTACCAGATGATTTTGTGATTGTAGCTCAGTAAGTTTTATTGTTCTATAGCTCTGTAATACTCTCAAACACACTTAAGGTGATCTATTATAACATGCCCTTGCATTATAAATGCACACAGTAAATACGTATACACCCCTGCAAACAGCAACGCTACAGATAAATACACCACTGAAATTAAATGGCAACACCACACACAAACACACCAACACACCTGTATATTCACAAACACAGCTCACAAATGCAGCCCTGCAAGAATGGGTAAATGGTAAATCCCCAGCTGGAAAAGCTTAAAGGAACACTATAGTCACCTAAATTACTTTAGCTAAATAAAGCAGTTTTAGTGTATAGATCATTCCCCTGCAATTTCACTGCTCAATTCACTGTCATTTAGCAGTTAAATCACTTTGTTTATGTTTATGCAGCCCTAGCCACACCTCCCCTGGCTATGATTGACAGAGCCTGCATGAAAAAAAAAAAAAAAACTGATTTCACTTTTAAACAGATGTAATTTACCTTAAATAATTGTATCTCAATCTCTAAATTGAACTTGAATCACATACAGGAGGCTCTTGCAGGGTCTAGCAAGCTATTAATATAGCAGGGGATAAAAAAATCTTAATTAAACAGAACTTGCAATAAAGAAAGCCTAAATAGGGCTCTCTTTACAGGAAGTGTTTATGGAAAGCTGTGCAAGTCACATGCAGGGAGGTGTGACTAGGGTTCATAAACAAAGGGATTTAACTCCTAAATGGCAGACGATTGAGCATTGAGGCTGCAGTGGCATGTTCTATACACCAAAACTGCTTCATTAAGCTAAAGTTGTTCAGGTGACTATAGTGTCCCTTTAACCCCTTATGGACACATGACATGTGTGACATGTCATGATTTCCTTTTATTCCAGAAGTTTGGTCCTTAAGGGGTTAATTGAAAGTCAGACCTTGGTGATCTACACCAAGTAAGCCGTGTTTTGTTTCTATGTTCTCCATATATTGTGTTCCTTCAGGTTGACATGTGTTACTTTGTTGAAGCACCATGATATATCATGATACTGCAGCCCCATCAATTACTTATTATGCAGACTGTCAAAAGTGACTTGTGCAACCTAAGGCTCCAGGGACAGAGGCAACAATATCCTTGCAGCTCAGAGCTACTTTTTCTGTGACACTTTTGCATATGCCACAGAACTGATTTAATTGTGTAAATATACTTTTTTATATCCAGATATGCTACATCTTAAACAATGTACTTTTTCTCTTTAGATGGAGTTGATAAAAAATGTCAGTACTGCTGAGCAGCCATATTTATTTACAAGACATGTTCATTTTCTCAACTTCTCAAGGTAAGATGATTTTCACAGAATTATAGAATGCCATTTTTTTATGCTTTGAATATTACAAAATATATGCTATGCTATGAAGTATTTTTTATTTTTTTTGTTTAGCTGATTATTTGCGTTATTGCATCATCGGTAGAATCTGTTCAACCCTTGGGATAAAATGAGTACCATTAAATTGGGTAATAGTAACAACCCCTGGATGTTGAGCTATGGTAACTTGAAAGGTACTTGAAAACCAGAGTAATCTGAATGTACCTTTCCTGGTTAAATACATTGTCATTATTATTTAAAGCTCAGTAATAAGCTTGCTTTAAAAATGAACTCCAGTAAAAAAAATGGTTACCGTATATACTCGAGTATAAGCATTTTTTGTGCTGAAAAAACCCAACTCGGCTTATACTCGAGTCAACAGTCTGTATTATGGCAATTTGAATTGCCATAATACAGACTGGGGGCTGTGGGGGCTGCAGAGCGTTTACTTACCTCTCCTGCAGCTCCTGTCAGCTCCCTCCTCCTCCGCGCCGGTCCGTTCAGCACCTCTGTCAGCTCCCAGTGTAAGTCTCGCGAGAGCCGCGGGGTCATAGTGCGGCCGCGAGACTTACACTGTGAGCTGAGAGAGGTGCTGACCGGACCAGCGCAGAGGAGGAGGGAGCTGACAGGAGCTGCAGGAGAGGTAAGTAAACTCTCTGCCAGCCCCCTCCTACACAGTGCCCATCCACTGGACCACCAGGGAGTGAGAGCCCCTCTCCCTGCCATGTATCAAGGGAGGGGGGACGAAAATAAAATAAAAATAATAATAAAATTAAATTAAAAAATAATTAAATAAAATAATAATTAAATAAAATAAAAAAAATAATAATAAAAAAATTATTAAACTAATTAAAAATAATAATAAAATTGCCCACCCCCGCCAAGGCTCTGCAACACACACACACACACCATTCATACACACACACACTGCATTCATACACACACACACACTGCACTCATACACACACTGCACTCATACACACACACTGCACCCATACACACACACTGCACTCATACACACACTGCACTCATACACACACTGCACTCATACACAGGCACTGCATTCATACACACACACTGCATTCATTATATACACACACTGTAAATAAATATTCAATTAACCCCTTCCCGACCGGTGATGGAAATTTTCCGTCAACCTTGTCCTTCAGTTAAGGACCGTTGACGAAAATTTTCCGTCATTTACTAAAGTTAACCCCAGATCGCCGCAATCGCGGCGATCGCGGGGTTAACGGTGCTCCGGTCTGCCTCTGTATTAGCATGTCAGAGCGAGCACATGTGCTCCAAATACTCACCTTCTGCCTCCCTGCACTTCCGGGTTCTGTGTGAAGTGCAGGGAGACGGATCTTCAATGATCCTGCCCCCTAGTGTAAAAAAAATAAATGGGAACGGCGTTCCTGCACTTTTTTTAGAGCAGGAACGCCGTTCCCTTTTGTGGTCCTGCAGGCACTCAGGGGGCGGCAAAAATGCCGGCCCCAAATGTCCCCGTGTTCCCCCTGTCATGGGGGGCCCAAGAGGTGGCCTAATGGCCACCTGAAGGAACCCCCCGGCCGGCTCTTGTCTCGCTGTCAGACGCGGCGAGGGAGCTGTGTTCTCTCTGCTCCCTCTCGCCGCGCGCCGTTTGCTGATGCTGGGAGCCGGAATATGACGTCATTTCCGGCTCCCGGCATCAGCAGACAGCCCGCGCGGCGAGAGGGAGCAGAGAGAACACAGCTCCCTCGCCGCGTCTGACAGCAAGACAAGAGCCGGCCGCACTGAAGCCCCACTGGACCCCAGGGACAGGTCCACGCCAGCTCTCCAGGTAGGGAGGCTGGGTGGGCATTTTTAATTTAAAAAAAATATATGCAATAATTCTTGTGTATATGTGTGTGTCTGGGAGTGTATGTATGTATGTGTGTGTGTATGTGTCTGAGAGTGTGTGTGTGTGTGTCTGTGAGTATATGTATGTGTCTGGGAGTGAGTGTATGTGTGTGTGTCTGGGAGTGTGTGTATGTGTCTGGGAGTGTGTGTGTCTGGGAGTGTGTGTGTCTGGGAGTGTGTGTGTATGTGTATGTGTCTGTGAGTGTGTGTGTGTGTCTGTGAGTGTATATGTGTGTGTGTATGTGTCTGGGAGTGTGTATGTATGTGTGTGTGTATGTGTCTGGGAGTGTGTGTGTGTATGTGTGTGTGTATGTGTCTGGGAGTGTGTGTGTGTATGTGTATGTGTCTGGGAGTGTGTGTGTGTATGTGTGTGTCTGGGAGTGTGTGTGTGTGTGTGTGTGTGTGTATGTGTGTGTCTGGGAGTGTGTGTGTGTGTATGTGTGTGTCTGGGAGTGAGTGTGTGTGTGTCTGGGAGTGTGTGTGTCTGTGAGTGAATGTATGCGTATGTGTCTGGGAGTGTGTGTGTGTGTCTGTGAGTGTATGTGTCTGGGAGTGTGTGTCTGTGAGTGTATGTATGTGTGTGTGTGTGTATGTGTCTGGAAGTGTGTGTGTGTGTGTGTCTGGGAGTGAGTGTATGTATGTGTATTTGTGTGTTGGTGTCTGTGAGTGTGTGTGTGTGTGTGTGTGTCTGGGAGTGTGTGTGTGTCTATCTGTGAATTTGTGTGTGTGTGTCTGTGTGTGTCTTTGTGTGTGTCTTTGTGTGTGTCTTTGTGTGTCTGTAAGTGTATGTGTGCACGTGTTTATATATGCATACAAGTTTTGGGTTTTTTTGGGGGGTGGGGTGGGGGTGGAACTCGAGTGAGTTCCCACACTTTATTCCCCAGGACTTGACCCCTGGCTATTAAGCTTACAAGACAAACATACCAAATTCTAAAATCGCTCCATATTAAAAGTTTATTTTACTCCTTGTAACTGTAACTGTAACCTGTAACTGTAAAAAAACTGAAAATCCCAGACACATTATATATTCTGTAAATCAGAACAACTAAATGAATTTATTTGTAATTACTTTCTTTAACCTGCACTAATTAGGCACACATTATTATTGCAAAAACTGTACAAAAAACACAAAATTATCTTTTTTTTGCATTTTTCTGTATTTTTTTAATAATAAATAAGCATGTATATATATTAATTTGATGTAACATATATATATATATATATATATATATATATATATATGTTACATCAAATTAAAGCCCGTTCTGTCCTCTAAAAACAGTATATAATATGCGTTGGTGCAATAACGAGAGAGATGCAAATTGAAGTTGAACGCATACAGCAAGAAAATGCAAAAATTGCTTGTGTCATTAAGCGTAAGACAAGCTTCTGAAGCTGTGTCCTTAGGGGGTTAATATAATTTTCATAGGATCTAATTTTATTTAGAAATTTACCAGTAGCTGCTGCATTTCCCACCCTAGTCTTATACTCGAGTCAATAAGTTTTCCTAGTTTTTTGGGGTAAAATTAGGGGCCTCGGCTTATATTCGGGTCGGCTTATACTCGAGTATATACGGTACGTCTATTTATATATGTTTATTTCATAAAATCAGCTTTGGTATGATTCTAGTTTGAGGATGTCTTATTCGGTAAAATGGGTTACCAGTGAGTATAGATGAAGTTAATAGCCATGGGATTTTTTGGCTATTTAAACCCAGAGACCGATTGTGTAGTGAGCCTCTGATGAAGTGACGTTGCCAGTCTAGAAACGTGTAAGATGATCTTACCTCACGGAACTCTGTTCAAAAGGAGAGCTTAAATGGAACGCAGGAGCGGCATCCTGGTGGAACACACGTGGCGGTCTAGGACTAACATCTATACAGTACTTGCCCTAACTTCGTTTCAAGCCGCCTAAAGGAAGGGAGAGGGGATCAAGTTTATTTACCACTTGGATCCAGGACTCCTATGTATCTACTAAGATTCCTCTTATTCTAGAGAGTCTGTAAGTGTTTTAACTGTGTGTCAAGTTTAATAAAGGGTTAACAGAGATCACTATGTCTCTGCTTTTATTTCCCTTTTAGATTGAAGACATCTCCATTACAAGAGACCGATTTCTATAGTACATTATTTCCCATACATAAGAAGATTTTGTACCTATATTGTATTCCATTTTATTGTAGGTCCTATATTATAATACCAGTGTTAGATTGTTTTAGCCCCCACTGTATGGTAGCAGGGGTTTAACACGCTGATAAATTTTGTTACACTGTTGTCTCATTTATTTTATTTATTTTACACATTTCATTGACCTTTATTAAACTGTAACCACAGACTGTTATGTTTTGTTTCTATTTTTTGTTGAACTTATATCACTACTTTGGACTTTTTACCAGTGTGTTTTTGGGGCAGATCTATTCCTGTCTATCTCAATACTATCTTTAAATGCAGTATCTCTTTTTTATTTTTTATTTTATTTTGTACAAAAGTTAGCCTTTATATTTGAAGTGTTTTTACCACTCCACTTCTCCTGGTATGCTTAGGGTTCATTACCCTTAAGGTTTTCACATTTAAAAATATGTTTGTTTAACCCCATTAAGGACTGAGCCAAATGTACACATTTTGATCAAAATAAAACGTAAACAAAACTTGGAATTTGACTATATGTCTGTTCAATTGTAATTCACCTCTTTCATATGAAGTGCACCTACACTTATTATATATAATTTAATTCAGGAGAAATAGGGCTTTCATTTAACATCAAATATTTAGCTACAAAACATAATTTAATATGAATAAAATATAAAAACATTTGAGGAATTAAGAAATGTTATTTTTTTTAGTTCTGCATGACATTTTAACTGTGAATGTCATAATACTTTTAGCTTTTACTCCAATAAAATACACATATTTGTATTCAGCGATTTCTCTCATGTAAAACAGTACCCCCGATGCACAGGTTTTATGGTGTTTTGGGAAGTTACAGGGTCAAATATAGCATTTGAAATTTTTCAGTTTTTTCACATTGAAATTCAACAGATTGGCTATGTTGCCTTTGAGACCGTATGGTATCCCAGAAATGAGAATTACCCCCATGATGGCATACCATTTGCAATAGTAGACAACCCAAGGTATTGCAAATGGGATATGTCCAGTCTTTTTTAGTAGCCACTTAGTCACAAACACTTGCCAATTTAGCGTTAATATTTGTTTTTGTGTAAAAAATGCAAAAAACTAATTTGAACGCAAATTTTGGGCAGTGTTTGTGACTAAGTGAGAATGATCAAATATACGTATAACTGGAAACACTCACAATTTTGAGAGCCATATAAGTCGGCTCTCTACTGTAGTAGCATGTAAGTAATTCCAATACAGCAAATAACCGCAATGATGGTGGTCCCCCAGGAAAAAGGAAGCTTCAACTCCACCTGGATAGAAGTTCAGGAACCAAGGATAGCTGAAAATAGCTCTTTATTAAATAAAGGTAATACAAAAAGTACTAACACAACACGTTTCGACCAATACACGTTTCAACCAATACAGTGTATTTTGATATCAATATAAATATATATATTAGTATCAAAATACAGTTAGAACGAAATAATACATATATATTGTGTAGGTTTTTATTTTTCATTTTTAACGTATTTATAAAATTATATATATATATATATATATATATATATTCTCATTCTACGTGTATTTTAATATTAATATATATTTTTTAGATCATATACATTATTTCTATATATATACATATATATATATAAAAGTATATATTATTTAATTTTAAACTGTTTTAAAACTTTATTTAACTTTATTTCAGGATGCATGGGGACTACCTGTCATTCCACGCCCTCCACCTGCTGGCACTGCTATGGACAGCTATTCCGTCCATGTGATTGTGAGGTCCTTGCAAGGACCTCGAGATCACATGGCCCAGGAGGACCGGATCAGACGCAGGGGTACTATGCCGCCCGCCGGCATTTAGAGCCAGGTTCCCAAGGACGGCATTAAGGGGTTAAATGAGATGGGGCAACTGTGGGTTAGAATATAAAACAAACAGCATTTATTAAGGGGACACTATAGACACCAAGATAACCTCAGCTTATTGAAGTGGTCTGGGGGCAGCGTCCCTATTGCAGCTCTAAGTTTGCCTCCAGTGGCTATCTCTTAGACAGCCACTGGAGACACTTCCTGCATCCAAATGGACCTTTAGTCCGGTAAATGAATCTGGACGGCCTCACGCTCTGCATGAGGACATCCAGCGTCGGAAGCACAGAGCAGTTCTGTATCTCCCATAGAGCCAGTGCCTTCAGATTACTCTGTGCAGTACAGGTATGTCTCACTGTTTGTGCTGTGCTTTTTGTGGACATTAGCCTGGGAACAAACCAAGAACACCATTATAGGGATAGACTATCTTGCCTAACCCAGGGTTGTTTGGAGGTATATTATTTGAGTAGCTATTGATCACGCCTTCTTCCCGTTGCAATTTCAGGATTAAACTGAAAAAAACTTGAATCCATTTAAAGGAACACTATAGTGTCAGGAACACAAATGGCTATTCCTGACCCTATAGTGTTAAACCACCATTTAGGTGCCCCCCCCCTCCTTTACACTCTTAAAGGGTAAGAAAACTTACCTTTTTTCCAGCCCCCTTCTGCCCCTATCCGCCTCCTTGGCTGACATCATCATATTGATGAACTCAGAAAATCCAATGCTTTCCCATAGGAATCAATGCATCTTTATGGGGAAATTTCAGCATCTCTATGCAGAGCATGAAGCTCTGACCCAGAAAGCACCTCTAGTTGTCTGAGGAGTGGCCACTAGAGGTGTCCCTAGGGAGCAATGTAAACACTGCCTGCATGGACAGACTATACTTACCTGAACAACTACAATAAGCTTTATTTATTTTTTTATTAAATCTTTATTGAGTTTTTTCAATATAATACATATAAATATACAAAATACATTCATAAGACATACTTATGAATACAACACACATTAGGCATAATGCCAAACATCTTTCAAACCTTGTGGGAAATGTACAGGACTGGATCGGGGCTTTTAGCTTCTATGTAATTATTATTATTTTATTTTTTATTTTTTTATAAATCTAAAGTGCTTGAGCTACTCAGAGTTGTTAAGAGATATAATTAAATGCAGACATTTCTTCTTTACGTTATCTCTCCTCCTGTATAAGCCCATTTCACTGTTTATTTGCAACGTTAGCTGATTTTCCCATTGGGTCTAACCAATTTCTGTTGCCGTTCAATAAGCTTTAATGATATTTTATTACCTATTTCAATACAGAAAAAATGAAATTGCAGCTACATTCCAATGCTTAATAAATGTACAGTTCTTAAAAAGACACTTAGGCACTAGAACCCCTTCATGTCATGGAAGTAATTATGGTACCTGTAGTCTCCAGACACTATCCGACTTTTCAGTGTTAAAACATTTCCACCAGTTTAACTCTGAATGAGGGTCCCCAGGCACTCATGGCTCCAATGTAATCAGTTTAATTCTAAACATCTACAACACCAAACATGATGTATTCTATGTTGTCGTTAAATGTCTTAAAAATATAAAAAAATATAAAATATTTGAATGTGTATATAAAAATAGGCACATGGTGTCCATTTTTACAGCACTGGCTTTTTCTAAATAAAAATGTGTCTGATTTCCTTCCGAATGCACAGTCATGGTCAGCTTACAGTACATAATTCACCTTTAAGTCCCATGCATACTCGAGTAATCCTTTGCATATATTTCCAAGAATAAGTGTATTTAATACTGTTTTCTATTTTGTTAGAATAATCTCCCTGTATTTGTGGATCTCAGTGTATCCTTTTGTATTAAAATGCTAATCCTTCACTTTGCTATTGCTATTGAGATGAACAAAGAATTATTTTGTAGGCAAAAAGAAAAGTGGAGACGATGCACTCAAGGATAGTTTTCAATCATATAGGTGTTTGTGCATGCAGGATACTGAAAAACCTATGTCAGATTGACATTTTAATATTAAATAAAATTATCAGTGAGACATTCAATGAGATTGGCAGTCACAAATCTTGCAGCGAAAGCTCAAAAGCAGAAATAGGTTAGAGCCGGGAGGGCTGCCATGCACATGGCTTACAATATAGAATCGAGTTATTGCCTTCAGAATGAATTGGTCACTCATGGGACATACATTAAAGACAATTGTAGCACAAACCATAGCAGTGGTGAGGTACTTCATCCCAGTTGGCTTAAAGAAGTGAATAAAGACAGTGGCGTCTTCAACATTCATATTAGGGGCCAGTGACAAAAGTAAGGGGGCAATTATAAAACGTGTGTATATATAATTATTTTCTTTTGCATTGACAATTTTATAATATGATATGCAAACTTTTTCACAAGGAATAAACATTTTATTGGAAAAAATGTATTTATTGTTTTCATTCCCTTCTTCAGCACACACATTATTGCAAAAAGTGGACTTGCTCTTGCACCCATACTGCTCAGACATGACTTGCACCTGCACACTGCACCATTATTATTTCTGAATAGGGAAATTGCATTTTAAACAGAATTGGAAAATACACTGTTCATATCCTGGACACACATAAAAAGGACATGGGGCTTTGCCCCTTATGCATAACCTGCATGCTGTTTGGAGACAGAGAAGGCACTGCCACACCGGCAAGCTGTTTGGGGACATAGATAGCACTGGCAAACTGTGAACAGAGATGACACAGGACTAAAAGTCTCTCAGTCCCATTTGCATTCCCCACATCAATTAGGGTAGTGTGGTCTGCATGGGGGGAACACGGTAATCTCACTGTTTTTTTTAATAATGCTCATCATCCATTTTTTAACTCTCCGAGTCATTCAGTCACACTAGCATTATTCACCCCAACCCATTCAGTCCACACTCACTTCAACAATTGATGTGGGTGGGGGGACAATGTTAATGTGACTGAATGACTTGGAGAGTTAAAAATGTATGATTGTACTTATTATCAGGGCCGGACTGGGAATTCAAAGCAGCCCTGGCAAAAAAATGTAGCCAGCCCTGCTTATTATAAAAACCTGTCATTGAACCTGTCGGTTTTAATATGTCATTATTCAATAACCCACATATTTCTGGTTTGGAACTGTTCACACCAATAAAGAAAATGGCTACTATTCCATTATCCCAACAAAGAAAATGGCTGCTGCCCAAATTCATTATATGCAGATGAATTAATAACCTTAATAATATGAAGAAATGCATTTTATATTGTCATAGCAGACTGCATGTTATGAATTTTAAATTGTCATGTCATGGCATTCTAATGCAACTTTGCAACATATATTGTGCACAGTAGCCATTTTCTTTATTGGCGTGAACAGTTTCAAATCAGAAATACCTGGGTTATTGAATAATTAATAATAAAAGCCCCTGGTCTTTTTGCCTCCAAGCAAAGCCCCAGTAAGAGCTAAAAATCTTTAAAGTAAACAACTATACTGTAAAAATGAAACCTTTTTCATAGAGGCTATGTGTGTCGCGGCAAGGGGAGATGTGGCAAGAGCTGCAAAATCAAAGTGTTTTAACTCCTAAACTGCAGGTGCATGATTTACACACCAAAGCTTATTCATTAATCTTAAAGGTATCCTATAGTGACAGGAAAACAAACCCGTTTTCCTGGCACTATAGGGTTATTAGGTTGACTCCTCCCGCGGAGCTGAAGGGGTTAACCACTTAACTGAATAAGTGTGAAATTAATCCAGCGGTGTCGGTGGGTGAGACTCTCACCTCGCGGCTGTCAGTTCCCTAAAGATTAAAGCAGTGCTTATTCGCGGCGCCGGCTGCATGTTATTTTGTTATGACAACCTCAGGCAGGCAGCATGCGCAGCGAGCCATAACTTTATTTTAAATGGGGGGGAGGGGGGGTGGGGGCACAGCCTGATGAAGGGAGCCACTGAATAAAGATAGCCACAGTTTGTACCCCTAATCCTCTGACTGATACTTTCAAGCACATTTTTATGAACTGTAAAAAGTAAAACATTCAGCTATGTTTTTCTATAGTTTTGGTGTAAATTACTTTATATATATATATCCCTCAGTGTCAGTGACATGCATTGTTCCCTCAGGTTGTGTTTACTGAATTGTTCATACTTGGCTTTCTTGAGGGAATATAAATACAGTCACCAGAGATGCTTAGTAGTACCGTTTAATGCTTTGGGTAGTTCTCCTGAGGATCCATTCATTTATTAATCAATTAATTTCATCTTGTACACTCACCTTACTCAAGGCTGACAATATTGTTATCTGTTTACTGACAACTTAAAACCTAACTCGACAAATAATTAAATTAATAAAACATGAGGCATGCATATCATAATCATGTCCAATATAAGTAGTGAACATCAAGCAGATACCGTTTGTTCTTGTGATGTCTGAGCACCCACTGTCAGAGGCGGCTCTAGACGTTATGAGGCCTTAGGCGAAACTGAAACATGAGGCCCCACTAACAAAAAAGTTGCAATACATGCACACTGTCACATATGCACATTGATGCACAGTTTACATGTGTTTGTGCCTGAGAGTGTGTCTAACAGAGAGAGAGGGAGAGAGAGAGAGAGAGAGAGAGAGAGAGAGTGTGTGTGTGTGTGTGTGAATGTATGTTTTTGTCGGTGAGCATGTATGCATATGGAGTAGCTGCTTGAAGTGTGTTGTGTGTATGGGGGTCTGCCTGTAGCCTTTGTGCATTGTGTTTATGGCAAAGCTATGTTTCTTGACTGTGTGTGTTTGATGAATGTCTTCAGCTGGTGACTGTGACAAGGTGAGTAAAGGGGTAAATGGAGAGAGGGGGAGGGTCACATGGTGAAGGGGGTAAATGGACGGGAGGGGGAGGGGTGGGGGGGGTTGTGAGAGAGAATGAGGGACAGGGAGTATGACATGGTTTGATGAGGGAGTGTGACGGCGAGTGGAGGTAAGTGTGTCAGGACAATTGTGGCATGGTAGGAGGGATGAGTGTGACAGGATTAAGGGGGGTTAATGTGACAGGGTGAGTGTGGCAGAGTGAGGGTAGGTGAGATTAACAGGATTAGGAGTGGTTAATGTGAGTGTGGATGCATGAAGAGGCTCACAGTGTGGGGGGTGATGACAGTGTGATGGGATGCTAACAGTGTGTCTGGGGAGGCTGTGTGTGTGTGAAGGGGTGATGGTGTGAGGGAGGGAGAGGGGGATGATGGGAGGGAGAGGGGGTGATGGTGAGAGGGGGTTGATGAGAGGGAGAGGGGGTGATGGTGATGGTGACAGGGAGAGGGAGGTGATGGTGTGGGGGGGTGATGGTGTGAGGGGGATGATGCTGAGGGAGGGGGTGATGCTGAGGTTGGGGGGTTTATGTTGAGGGAGGGGGAGTGATGGTGAGAGGGGGATGATGATGAGGGAGGGGGGTTGATGCTGAGGGAGGGGGGTAATGTTGAGGGAGGGGAATGATGGTGAGGGAGGGGGGTGATGAGGGAGGGGTATGATGGTGAGGGAGGGGGGTGATGAGGGAGGGGAATGATGGTGAGGGAGGGGGGTGATGAGGGAGGGGAATGATGGTGAGGGAGGGGGGTGATGAGGGAGGGGAGTGATGGTGAGGGAGGGGAGTGATGGTGAGGGAGGGTGATGCTGAGTGGGGGGTTGATGGTGAGGGAGGGGGGTTGATGGTGAGGGAGGGGGGTTGATGTTGAGGGGGGGTGATGTGAGAGGGGGTTGATGATGAGGGAGGGGGTTGATGATGAGGGAGGGGGTTGATGATGAGGGAGGGGGTTGATGATGAGGGAGGGGGTTGATGATGAGGGAGGGGGTTGATGATGAGGGAGGGGGGTTGATGATGAGGGAGGTGTGTTGATGCTGAGGGAGGGGGTTGATGCTGAGGGAGGGGGTGATGGTGAGGGAGGGGAGTGATGGTGAGGGAGGGGGGTGATGGTGAGAGGGAGGAGGGGTTGTTGGTGAGGGAGGGGGGTAATGCTGAGGGAGGGAGTTGAGGTGATTATGTGGGAAGGGGGTTGATGTTGAGGGAGGGGGTTGATGCTGAGGGAGGTGAGGTGATGGTGATGGGGGGGGGTGATGCTGAGGGAGGGGACTGCAAACCTTAATTTATTCCCTGGTGGTCCAGTGGGCTCCTTGGTGGTCCGGTGGCCATTTCTTCCGCAGAGCTGCAGACCATGTAATCTTGCAAGAGCTGTCAGAGCATTGCCGTCGTAACTCGCGGCAACGCTCTGATTGCCCAGTTTTCTTGAGACACATGGTCTGCAGATCTGCTCACTGCGGAGCTGCAGACCAGTGTCTGACGGCTAGCCGGGAAGACAGGAGGGGCCCCGCACGACCTATGGAGCCCCGGTGAGAAAACTGATCCGTTGCCCCTCCTCCGCGCTTACTCTGCGCGGGCCGGAACACATGGCGGCGGGCACCTGGTCGCAGGGGTCGCAGGGCGGTATGTACGCCAATGCATGCAGATACACACACACTTAAAGGACCACTACAGACACCCAGATCACATCAGCTCAATGAAGTGGTCTTGGTGCCAGGTACCTCTAGTTTTAAGCCTGTAGCTGAAAACATAGCAGTTTCAGGGAAACTGCTATGTTTCACTGAGGATTAATGCAGCTTCTAGTCGCTGTATCACTGACAGCCGCTAGAGGTGCTTCCGCGATTCTCACTGTGAAAAGTGAGAAGACGCTGGACGACCATAGGAAAGCATTGAGTAATGCTTTCCTATGGGCGGTTTGAATGCGCGCGCGGCACTTGCGTCACTTTTGTCGGTGAGCATGTATGCATATGGAGTAGCTGCTTGAAGTGTGTTGTGTGTATGGGGGTCTGCCTGTAGCCTTTGTGCATTGTGTTTATGGCAAAGCTATGTTTCTTGACTGTGTGTGTTTGATGAATGTCTTCAGCTGGTGACTGTGACAAGGTGAGTAAAGGGGTAAATGGAGAGAGGGGGAGGGTCACATGGTGAAGGGGGTAAATGGACGGGAGGGGGAGGGGTGGGGGGGGTTGTGAGAGAGAATGAGGGACAGGGAGTATGACATGGTTTGATGAGGGAGTGTGACGGCGAGTGGAGGTAAGTGTGTCAGGACAATTGTGGCATGGTAGGAGGGATGAGTGTGACAGGATTAAGGGGGGTTAATGTGACAGGGTGAGTGTGGCAGAGTGAGGGTAGGTGAGATTAACAGGATTAGGAGTGGTTAATGTGAGTGTGGATGCATGAAGAGGCTCACAGTGTGGGGGGTGATGACAGTGTGATGGGATGCTAACAGTGTGTCTGGGGAGGCTGTGTGTGTGTGAAGGGGTGATGGTGTGAGGGAGGGAGAGGGGGATGATGGGAGGGAGAGGGGGTGATGGTGAGAGGGGGTTGATGAGAGGGAGAGGGGGTGATGGTGATGGTGACAGGGAGAGGGAGGTGATGGTGTGGGGGGTGATGGTGTGAGGGGGATGATGCTGAGGTTGGGGGGTTTATGTTGAGGGAGGGGGAGTGATGGTGAGAGGGGGATGATGATGAGGGAGGGGGGTTGATGCTGAGGGAGGGGGGTAATGTTGAGGGAGGGGAATGATGGTGAGGGAGGGGGGTGATGAGGGAGGGGTATGATGGTGAGGGAGGGGGGTGATGAGGGAGGGGAATGATGGTGAGGGAGGGGGGTGATGAGGGAGGGGAATGATGGTGAGGGAGGGGGGTGATGAGGGAGGGGAGTGATGGTGAGGGAGGGGAGTGATGGTGAGGGAGGGTGATGCTGAGTGGGGGGTTGATGGTGAGGGAGGGGGGTTGATGGTGAGGGAGGGGGGTTGATGTTGAGGGGGGGTGATGTGAGAGGGGGTTGATGATGAGGGAGGGGGTTGATGATGAGGGAGGGGGTTGATGATGAGGGAGGGGGTTGATGATGAGGGAGGGGGTTGATGATGAGGGAGGGGGTTGATGATGAGGGAGGGGGTTGATGATGAGGGAGGGGGGTTGATGATGAGGGAGGTGTGTTGATGCTGAGGGAGGGGGTTGATGCTGAGGGAGGGGGTGATGGTGAGGGAGGGGAGTGATGGTGAGGGAGGGGGGTGATGGTGAGAGGGAGGAGGGGTTGTTGGTGAGGGAGGGGGGTAATGCTGAGGGAGGGAGTTGAGGTGATTATGTGGGAAGGGGGTTGATGTTGAGGGAGGGGGTTGATGCTGAGGGAGGTGAGGTGATGGTGATGGGGGGGGTGATGCTGAGGGAGGGGACTGCAAACCTTAATTTATTCCCTGGTGGTCCAATGGGCTCCTTGGTGGTCCGGTGGCCATTTCTTCCGCAGAGCTGCAGACCATGTAATCTTGCAAGAGCTGTCAGAGCATTGCCGTCGTAACTCGCGGCAACGCTCTGATTGCCCAGTTTTCTTGAGACACATGGTCTGCAGATCTGCTCACTGCGGAGCTGCAGACCAGTGTCTGACGGCTAGCCGGGAAGACAGGAGAGGCCCCGCACGACCTATGGAGCCCCGGTGAGAAAACTGATCCGTTGCCCCTCCTCCGCGCTTACTCTGCGCGGGCCGGAACACATGGCGGCGGGCACCTGGTCGCAGGGGTCGCAGGGCGGTATGTACGCCAATGCATGCAGATACACACACACTTAAAGGACCACTACAGACACCCAGATCACATCAGCTCAATGAAGTGGTCTTGGTGCCAGGTACCTCTAGTTTTAAGCCTGTAGCTGAAAACATAGCAGTTTCAGGGAAACTGCTATGTTTCACTGAGGATTAATGCAGCTTCTAGTCGCTGTATCACTGACAGCCGCTAGAGGTGCTTCCGCGATTCTCACTGTGAAAAGTGAGAAGACGCTGGACGACCATAGGAAAGCATTGAGTAATGCTTTCCTATGGGCGGTTTGAATGCGCGCGCGGCACTTGCCGTGCATGCGCATTCGGAGCTGAGAGGCGGATCGGGGCGGAGGGATCCCCAGCGCCAAGGAAGTCAGGCACTGGAGAAAGGTAAGTGCTGAAGGGGTTTTAAACACACACACACACTCTCACGAACAGACACATACACACTAGCTAACAGGGTAATATGGATTTTTATTTGGCCTTTTTTGGGGCAGAAGAAAGAAAAGAAGACATGTAATGGTAAGTGTTAAATGTTATTTTACAGTATGTTAGTTTATTGGCCTCCCTCACTATTATTAGGGTGAGGGTGGTAGGTAGAGTGGTTTTATTAGGGGGGGAGTGATTAGGAACTTGGGGACCCCTGGTCACTTTATTATTCGTGGTCCCCACCCACTGCACAAACGTTTTATAAGCCTGAACGATTTTGAGTTTCTACCCTTAGACTCCGGTTCCACGATGAATATAAAATGTTTGTGTATTAGGTAGATCGTTGAGGGAGTCTTATGTGGAGGTACTCGCTACCGATATTGGTGCTCATACTGGCTGCATAGATGTTAGTTCGATACTTTGTTGCTGGCAGCGTTTTTCACTTAGTGTCAGTTTTGTTTATCTGACAGTTTGGTTGTATACGATAGAGTTACTTCCACAGCATTGAATCAGTGTTGCAGGGATCAGACTATCACCTCCTTGTAAAGACATAGGATATACTGCTTACTTGAGGTGGATTGATTATCATTTTGCTCTGCTATTTTTGTATCTTTGGTTTTACTAGAGAATTTTAGGTTTAAGGACAATTTTGTTACTCTAGGAAACAGACCAATTTTGTTATTTTCAGTATATATAACTGTGATACATTATAGGATGAGCTAATTTCAAGCCCTTATATAAGTGTCTCTGAGGACTCTTTCTGGTCTCTCTTTAGCAGTGTAATTTTCCATTGTGTGTTGTTACACCCCCCCCCCCCCCCATTTTCCTTGTTTTTTAACATTTAGTAGACATACCACACAATTTATGTCCAAGCAATAATAATTTTTATTTGGCCTTTTTTGGTGCTGAAGAAAGAAAAGAAAAGAAGACATCTGATGGTAAGTATGACATTTTATTTTACAGGGTGTTAGTTTATTGCCCCCCCTCCCCCATACTATTATTAGGGTGAGGGGGTAGATAAAGTATTTTTATGTGGGGGGGAGTGACTTTGGGACCTCTTGTCACTTTATTATTTATGAGCCGCGGGTGGGGACCTGGGGGGGACATTAGGTTTCCAACCCATCATTTAATTATTTAAGGTCCCCGCCAGTCATGGGTGGGGACCTGGGGGCGGACATTAGGTCCCCCTCATTATTTATTTAATTAGGGTTCCCATCTGCCACTCATGGGTGGGGACGAGGAGGGGCATTAGGCCCCCTCCATTATTTATATAATTAGGGTCCCCACCCACCGCTCATGGGTGGGGACCTGAGGGGGACATTAGGTCCCCCCCATTATTTATTTAATTAGGGTCGCTACCAGCCACTCATGGGTGGGGACCAGGGAGGACATTAGGTTCCCCCCCCATTATTTATTTAATTAAGGTCCCCACCCGCCGTTCATGGGGGGAGACATTAAGTCCCCCCATTATTTATTTAATTAGGGTCCCCACCCACCACTCATAGTGGGGGACATTAGGTCCCCCTCATTATTTATTTATTAAGGTCCCCATCCGCAGTCATGGTTAAGGTCCTTGGGGGAACATTAGGTCCCCCATTATTTACTTTTTAAGGTCCTCACCCGACAGTCATGGTGGGGGCCTAGGGGGACACACTAGGTCCTCCCGTTTATATTAATAACCCCTACCCGTGGGGTGCGGGAAGAGGGGCACTATGTCTGCCCGATTTTAGTTATTTGTGTTCCCCATCATGGGGGGAACGGCGATGGGGGAACCTGTGCCAGGGCCCCCCTTATTGCACTAGCAACTGGGCAGCAATAGCTGCCCAGTCACTAGTAGTTTTAAACGACAGCGAAGAGCCACTGGCTGCTCGCTGTTTAGGTGTCATGCCTCTACATGCCACAAGTAGGGGCATGCAGGAGGATTTATTCATAGTGAGCCCCATAGGTTTTAATGTGGGGTGGTATGAATTAATATTTATTAATATTTATTACAAGGAGGGAGCAGGTAGCAAATTATTTTTTTATAAATTTCGTCCATAGAATGAATGGCTTACGGAAATCATTCGTCCGAAATGAAACTTTCACTGGTGCACATCTAATAAATACTCTGTTTTTCAGTTTAACTCATGGATGGCATTGTGTCTCAGGGCTCTTTTGATCACTGAAAACAATCTCAGACACCTGTGATAATTAGATTGCCAGGTGAGCCCAATTTAAGGAAAAACTACTAAAGGAGGGTGTTCCACATTACTAAGCAGAGCACCATTTTCATGCAATATGGGGAAGAAAAAGGATCTCTCTGCTGCCGAAAAGAGTGAAATAGTTCAATGCCTTGGACAAGGTATGAAACTATTTGATATTTCACGAAAACTTAAGCGTGATCATCGCACTATTAAGAGATGTGTAGCTGATTCAGAGCACAGACGGGTTCGTGCAGATAAAGGCACATTGAGGAAGATTTCTGCCAGATCCATGCATCGGATGAAGAGAGCAGCTGCTAAAATACTATTACATAGCAGCAAACAGATATTTGAAGCTGCTGGTGCCTCTGGAGTCCCACGGACATCAAGGTGTAGAGTCCTCCAGAGTCTTGCAACTGTGCATAAACCTTCTATTCGGCCACCACTAACCAATGCTCTCAAGCAGAAACGGCTGCATTGGGCATAAAAATACATGAAGACTAATTTTCAAACAGTCCTGTTCACTGATGAGTGCTGTGCAACCCTGGATGGTCCAGATGGATGGAGTAGTGGATGGTTGGTGGACGGCCACCCTGTTCCAACAAGGCTGCAAGGTCAGCAAGGCGGTGGTGGAGTCATGTTTTGGGCCGGAATCATGGGAAGAGAGCTGGTCGACCCCTTTAGGGTCCCCGAAGGTGTAAAGATGACCTCTGCAAAGTATGTGGAGTTTCTGACTGACCACTTTCTTCCCTGGTACAGAAGGAAGAACTATGCTTTCCGTAATAAAATAATCTTCATGCATGACAATGCACCATCTCATGCTGCAAAGAATACCTCTGCATCAATGGCTGCTATGGGGATAAAAGTAGAGAAAGTCATGGTGTGGCCTCCATCCTCCCCTGACCTCAATCCTATTGAGAACCTTTGGAGCATCCTCAAGCAGAAGATATATGAGGGTTGGAGGCAGTTTACATCCAAACAGCAGCTCTGGGAGGCTATTCTGACATCTAGCAAACAAATTCAAGCAGAAACTGTCCAAAAACTCACACGTTCAATGGATGCAAGACTTGTGAAGCTGCTATCAAATAAGGGGTCCTATGTTAAAATGTTTATAAAGTTAAAATGTTGTTATAAGTTTGATTGAAATAGTTTTTGATTTCAGTAAATATGCTGCAAACACAACAAATGACAATTTTCAGTTCTTTACAACCTATATAGTGTTTTGAAACTTACTGTGCGTAATAATTTGGAACAGTGCATTGTAAGTTTTTTATGTTTGAAAAAAATACTGTTATCATTAGGAGGTTTGTTCAATAACATTTTAATTGTACTCTTAATAGTTGATAACATGATAATTATGCTGACTGTTATTTACATAAATTATTTAGGTAAATGAGAAAAATATAATTTGCATAATAATTTGGAACAGGGTGTATATATATTATCATACAAGATCCACTACACTTACTTATTCACTGATATTGTTAATACAGGTGTATTTATCAGTGCAGCTGGAGAGGGGAAGGTCTACAGATTTTGGGGAGACAGCTGATTTTTGTCAAACCACTCAAAAACTGTTTGATATAAAACTATTATCTTTTTGCACCGTGACCACCATGACCACTATATAATTTGCAAAAGCTAAATGCATATTTATTGGGTTAACTATCTGATGGTAACATTTTAACACTTACACTTAAAACTTAGAGTAAAGAGAGAACAAGAGAGAATATTCTGTGATCTACGTTAATGTAGCTTTCTATGTTTCTCCTTATTTTTGCTTAGCTGTTGGAACGTGTCATTTAGCTGAACAAGTGAGTTCTCTATTGGCATTCAGAAGAGATTAATTAAATATGGAGCCAGGTCCTTGAAGCAGATCACTTCTAACAAAGATATTTTGTCATACTAAGTGTCAAGACAAATATGCTGAATTGCCACTGTAATAAGTAACAGTCATTCATAAAATCACATCAAAGGTCACACAATAAGGTAATACTTTCTCTCCCTCATGCATTCATCAAAACATGACACGTGTTTATTAGATGATAACCATAGCAAATGTGCTATTTTTAATAATATACTAAATCATATTTGAGATTATATAATGCACATGGGTTGTCTTTCCCTATAGATATTGACTTATGTTTATCCCATTTGATTGCTTTAACAACATCTGTGGATGGTCTTTTACCCCCTAGTCCTGTTTCAAATAAGGAAATGGATAAGAGGTGCTCTGTTTGCAGTGGCCGTTGTGCACAGTTTTTGATATTTAGCTCACCAGTTAATGCTTGTTACATAGTTACATAGTTACATAGCTGAAAAGAGACTTGCGTCCATCAAGTTCAGCCTTCCTCACATTTGTTTTTTGCTGTTGATCCAAAAGAAGGCAAAAAAACCCAGTTTGAAGCACTTCCAGTTTTGCAACAAGCTAGGAAAAAAATCCTTCTTGACCCCAGAATGGCAGTCAGATTTATCCTTGGATCAAGCAGTTATTACCGTACATTGAAAAATTATATCCTTGAATATTCTGTTTTTGCAAGTATGCATCTAGTAGCTGTTTCAACATCTGTATGGACTCTGATAAAACCACTTCTTCAGGCAGATAATTCCACATCCTTATTGTTCTTACAGTAAAAAAACCTTCCCTTTGCCTTAGACTGCATGTAATATGTGTGTCTGTTTGTATGTGTCTGTATATGTGTGTGTTTGTATGTGTATGTGTGTTTGTGTGTGTGTGTGTTTGTGCATGTGTCTGTATGAATGTTTCTCTGTATGTGTGTGTGTGTCTGTGTGTATGTTTGTGTATGTATGTCTGTGTGTCTATATGTATGTGTGTGTCTGTATGTGTGTGTGTATGTCTGTCTGTGTGCATAGGCGTGCGCACGGGGTGTGCCGGGTGTGCCTCGGCACACCCTAATCCCCGCGGCACGCCTGTGAGTCCTGCAGGAACGCTGCTCCTGCAGGTACTCTGCCGCCCCCAAATGCCCCCCTCCTCCTCCCCCTGTCATGGGGGGGGGAGCAAGATGTGATGGACACCCCCTCCCCCCCCCGTTGGGCATCTCTCTCCATACAACAAGCGGCGAGGGAGCTGTGTGCTCTCTGCTCCCTCTCGCCGCGCGCCGTTTGCTGATAACGGGAGCCGGAATATGACGTCATATTCCGGCTCCCAGCTACAGCAGACAGCCCGCGCGGCGAGAGGGAGCAGAGAGCACACAGCTCCCTCGCCGCTTGTTGTATGGAGAGAGACGCCCGACCCACTGGACCCCAGGGACAAGTCCACGCCAGCTCTCCAGGTAGGGAGGCTGGGTGGACAATTTTTAATAAAAAAAAAATAATTTGTCAATGTGTGTGAGTGTCTGTGAATGTATGTATGTGTGAGTGTCTGTAAGAGTGTTTGTGTATGTGTGTCTGTGAGTGTATGTGTCTGTGTGCCTGTAAGTGTGTGTATGTGTGTCTGTGAATGTATGTGTGTGCCTGTGAATGTATGTGTGTGTGTGTCTGAGTATGTGTGTGTGAGTGTATGTGTGTGTACGCGTGTATATATATATATATATATATATATATATACACACACACACACACAAGTGTATATTTTTTTTTGGGGGGGGGGGGGAATCTTGGGAGAGATCCCACACTTTAGTCCCCAGGACTTGACCCCTGCCGGCAGGGGAGATCTCCGGATCTCCCCTGTCGGCTCATGCAGAGTTGGCGCTATCTGAGTGCCGGCTCTGCTCTTAGCCTCCATGGGCCGGCGGGGAGATCAAAGATCTACCTCACCAGCCCACAGCAGCATGGAGGGAGGCAGGAGAGGACCCTGGGAGCTCTAGACAGAAGCTCCGCCAGGTTCCTCTCGCGAGATCTGAGCGTTGCCATGGCAATTCTCAGATATCGCGAGAGTGAACTCTAGCCCCGCAGGCTAGAGTTCACTCTCCCTTGGACAGCAAGGATCCCCCCTCCCTACATAAGGTAAGAAGGGAGGGGGTTATTTACTAATCTGCCCTTACCTTCACAATCTCTCCAAACATACAGCACACACACACACAGGACCTACACACATACAGCACCCTAACACAAACAGCCCGCACACACGGCACCCTCACATACACAGCACACAAACAGCACCCACACACACAGCACACAAACATCACCCTCACAAACACACACAGCACCCTCACACAAACAGCACACTCACACACAGCACAATAACAGCACCCTCACATACACATATCACACAAACAGCACCCTCACACACACAGCACACTAACAGGACCCTAACACACATACACAAATACCCTCACACACAGCACACTACCAGCACCCTCACACACAAACCGCACCCTCACCCACATAGCACACTACGAACACCCTGACACACACATCACACTAACAGCACCCTCACACACACAGCGCACCAGCAGCACACACACACAGCAGTATATGTATGTGTGTGTATATATGTATATGTGTATATATATATATATATATATATATATATATATATATACATGCGGCGTGTGTTTGTGCTTTAGGGTGCACACCCTAATGCAATAGGCTGCGCACGCCTATGTCTGTGTGTCTATATGTTTGTGTGTGTGTGTCTTTAGGTGTGTGTATGTCTTTCTGTGTGTCTATATGTTTGTGTGTGTGTCTTTAGGTGTGTGTATGTCTGTCTGTGTCTATATGTTTGTGTGTGTGTGTGTGTGTGTTTGTCTGTGTGTGTCTGTATGCCTGTATGTGTGTGTATGTGCCTGTGTCTCTGTATATGTGTGTGTCCCCATGTGTGTCTGTTTGCCTGCATGTGCGGGGTGGGACGTATGGTACAGGAGGGTAGACGTATGGGGGAGGTGGCGGGCGGTAGACGTATGGGGGGGCCTCAGGGCAATTTGGGGCACTGAGGCCATGTGGTTTTTAGTTATGCCTCTGGTTAAGTCCCTCCTCAGTTATTAAATTATTAGCCACTGCATGTTGCCCAGAGACTGGGGATGACACCTCCCCCAGTTATTAAATTCATAGATCTCCCAGGCTGTCCACATTTGAGGACAGTGTGTGGGACATTAGGTACCCCTCTAATAATTATTAAAACACATTTTTTTTTGTACACACACACACTTTGTATATGGTTCATAAAGCACTGATTTCAAACCAGCCACCCAACACTGCAGGCCGAATGATACAGATTCAGTCTGATCAACCAAATTTCAACCGTGATTGGTGTTGGTAAATTTGAGAATTGCCATTCCGTTTGGAAACTAGGCATTTTCATCAAATTTTGTTCATTCTAATAAAATCTGGTATTTTGTGAATAACTATAAGAATGCTTGTCTTTATTCTCATTACTTGTCTCTCCTTTACCCAACTATCCCAACCTATGTCTTACCTTACCCATTTTTATTTCTCTCATTTCCTTAGTTAGCCCCTTGTGATCTCTCTAGCAGCCAACAAGCAAATAGCTAGAAACTTGTGGTGGTGCTAGGGTTAATTATGTAGTTGATGGCCCATGCTTGCTGCCCAATCGCCACATTAAAGAAACAAAAAGGTACTGATAATTAGTGCTAAATATATTAACGCTACAAGCACCTGTGTACAATCTTCTCAATGTGCACCAATATATTGTGTAACACACAGCACTAAAACAGACTAAAAAGTGGTGTGAATATGATAATATACCTAATGCTCTTTAACAGTAGCTTGCATTGATATTTCAAGATCATATACAAAACAAATAACAAACATATAGTATAGGTCTTTGAAAAACACAGCTAAATAGTGATATAGGTCCTAATTGCCAAATCACAAAAAAAGCACCGGCTCTGCTCTAAGCCTCCATGGGCCGGTGGGGAGATCAAATATCTCCCTTACCAGCCCACAGCAGCATGGAGGGAGGCAGGAGAGGACCCGGGGAGCTCTAGCCAGCAGCTCTGCTTTCAACGCTCAGATCTCGCGCAAGTGAACTCTAGCTCCACAGGCTAGAGTTCACTCTCCACTGGACCACCAGGGATGGCACATGACAGCAAGGATCCCCCTCCCTACATAAGGTAAGAAGGGGATATTAACTAATCTGCCCCCACCTCCACCCCCAAAATCTGCCAGACATACAGCAAACACACACATACAGCAGCCTCACACACACAGCACACAAACAGCACCCTCACACAGCACACTAACAGGACCCTCACACACAGCATACAAACAGCACCCTCACACACAGCACACTAACAGCACCCTCAGAAACACACAAATACCCTCACCCACATAGCACACTACCAGCACCCTCACACACACATCACACTAACAGCACCCTCACACACACATCACACTAACAGCACCCTCACACACAGCACCCTTACACCACCCTCACACAGCACACTAACAACACACACACACACACACACACACACAGCAGTGTATGTATGCGTGTGTGTATATATATATATACATACATACATATACACGCGGTGTGTGTTTGTGCTTTAGGGTGCACACCCTAATGCAATAGGCTGTGCATGCCTATGGTAGGGGGTGATAGGGGCTGTAGTGTGTGTAGGGGGTTATAGGGGTTGTAGTGGGTGTAGGGGCTTGGTGGATAATGGTTAATGGATGGATAGGAGCTGTTTGGGAAGGTTAAATACCTAAAAACATTTTTAGTTAACAAAAAAAAAGTTAAATAAGGCATCCCCCCTCCCTGAGCTTTACCTTTGTCCATGGAGGTATGTATCCTTATGCTTGGTGGTGCAGAGAGTCCAACATACATACAAGTGTCCAGAAGATCTCCCTCCCTGGCCGGCCATGAAATTGCGGGGCACGCTGCCTGAAACTCTGATCAGGCAGCCTGCATGCTGTGCTCATCTCAAGGTAGAGGCACTTTGATAAGGCCCCTTGGCTGTCTCTCAGTGTGCTACAAAAGGGGCCGTCTCTGCTGACAGAAAGTACAGCATGACCGAGCAAGGGGGAACTTCTGTAACAGCGGGCCCCTAACTGAGTGCAGGCTGGCTGGGGAGCTTGTTAAACTCCCCAGCTGCCATTACATTCTGCACCATGGGCATGCCCCCCAAAGCCTCGGGCCCTCGTTCCATGACCAATATGCCCAGTTCTCAGTCTGCCCCTGACTTGCATTAAAAAATACATTTCAAGACTCAGTGTACTGGTAAGAATGAACTATTTGGGAGTGCCTGACTAGCTTTTTATTTTCTTCATATAATTGACCCTGGAGAAAAATACAAGAAATTTAAGGTTTATTTTCCCTCCCAATAAAGCTGTATAATAAACTGCTACCGATCTACACAATTGATTTGATATTTTGAATAAAAAGATTAAGGTAATAAAAGTAAGCTTTAGAGATTTTATTTAAGTTACCTAATTCATTCACCACTTGTAAAATCAATAATTCCATATCCCATTTTACCTTTTTGTAGGTTTGGAGCAGAGCAGCCAGTGTATATCAATATTATAAGAGATCCAGTTAACCGTTTTCTCTCCAACTACTTCTTCCGACGATTTGGGGACTGGAGAGGTGAACAAAATCATATGATCCGCACCCCTGGTATGAAAGAAGAGGAAAGATACTTAGTGAGTATTTTGTGTCAGTTTTATATTGCTAGTAAATATTATTGATGTTTGTGTGAATAATTAAGTTAAGTAATATATTTATTAATCAATAAATCTTCTCTAATTGTTTCTTTAAAAAAGTTACAAGATAAAGTATATATTATAAATCACGAACTAGGTAGTAATTACTGTGTAAAATTAGGTTAGGACTTTTCTGCACATATGAGAATGGTTGTTTCAGCCTGTTGCACCCCCTGCATCTTCCTGTCTATATACCTATACATTTAATAGCTTACACTACAGGTAGTGCGTGCTTGGTAGCTTCTCCAAAAAAATAAAAATAAAAATAGCTCAAGTATGCCATTCATGACAAAGAAAAAAAATTAAACAATTGTTGTATCAGACTTGTGCAGCCAACATGGATATTGACAGTTATTTACTAAAGTAAGGATTGTCAGGAAAGCAAAGTCAAATTCAAATTTAAGGTCAAAATTGCTGTGCTGGAAATTTTTTACTATGCTTCCAGTTCAGCTACTTTGGACAACATATTTATCCTCACCTTGCGGTATCTGCGCTCAGCGGCCATGCGTCAGTGTACCTGACGCCTGCAACATGTTGATGGACGCCGGCCGCTGCGGATCCACGCCAAATTATAGCCCCACGTTCACCCATGTTAATGACGACGTCGGCGTGTATGTGACATCACGCAGGAGACGTTCTGGGGTCAAAGGCCGATTTCGGCCAATCAGATTTGTAAAGGGCTTATTTAAATGCATTTTTACTGCTCCTCATTGCCCTGTCGTGTTTTCTTTAGTGGTTGTCCGAGAGTGTGTTCCTGAGCTTCCACTGTTCTTTCCTTGTCATCTCTTCTGTTTGGCACCATAATGGAGGCTCGGTCTCGGGTGCCATGCAATAATCCACTGGATAATTTTTTTGTTCCATTGCGTGAAAGGGAAAATGTCATGAGGGTGTTCCACAACAACGTGATGCTGGACACCCGGGCATTAATAAGTCCATATCCGCGATCATGAGATCATTTTGGTGGGATTCTCTCAGGAAAGATGTTAAAGAATATGTGCAGGTCTGTTCTGTTTGTGCAGTTTCTAAGGTACCTCATAAGTTTCCATGTGGATTGTTACACCCACTTCCCGTACCTATTGTTCCGTGGTCCCATTTGTCTATGGATTTCATCATAGAACTTCCTAGTTCTTATGGCTATACCACCATCCTTGGTGGTTGACCACTTTTCCAAGATGGCTCATTTGTCCCACTCAAAAAATTGCCATCTTCTCAAGACCTGGTTCTTATTTGTATATGTGAAATTGTCCGATTACATGGCATTCCTCACAATATTGTATCTGACAGAGGTTCTCAGTTTGTGTCTTGGTTTTGGAGGGATTTCAGTAAACAGTTGGGCATTGAATTGTCTTTTTCTTCCTCTTAGTCATTAGAATTGTATTTGCATTGTTTTGTTATAGCACTCAAGATAATTGGTCTGAGTTGCTACCCTGGGCCAAGTTTGCTAGGAACAATGCTAATCATGACTCTTCTGGTCATAGTCCTTTCTTTGTTAATAACGGTCGTCATCCTACTGTTCTGCCAGCTGTTTTCTCTGATACAGTTATTCCTGATCACTTTGCTTCAATTCGTGATACATGGACCAAGGTTCACTCCACTCTCAAAACTGCAGCTGATCGTTTCAAATTTCATGCTGATAAACGTGCCAACCCTGTTTACCAAGTGGGTCAGAGGGTGTGGTTATCATCATGAAACATCAAACTTAAAGTTCCTAGCATGAAGTTTGCTCCCAGATTCCTTGGTCCGTTTCGTATCCTTCGTAGAATTAATCCTGTCTCGTACTCTCTGGCTCTCCCTGCCTCATTACGTATTCCTATACTGTCCCAAGTGTTCCGCCGCCCCCGTTGGTGGTTTCTGGGCAGAAGGAGTATGAAGTCTCTTCCATAATCGATTCTAGGATCTCTCATGGTTCATTACAGTATTTGGTTGATTGGAAGGGTTATGGGCCTCCTGAACATTCTTGGGTCCCGGTCTACAATATTCATGCTGGTCGTAAGATTCGTTATTTCCACTCCAAGTTTTCCCTCAAGCTTGGTGCTGCCCGCCCGGTGGGCGGTCTTCAGGTGAGGGGTAATATAAAATATTCATCCTCACCTTGCGGTGTCTGCGCTCAGCAGCCATGCGTCAGTGTACCTAACTCCTGCAACATGTTGATGGATGCCGGCTGGTGGATCCACGTCAAATTATTGCCCCACGTCCACCCACGTTGATGACGATGTTGGCGTGTGTGCGACATCACGTGGGAGACGCACGCGCATGCACCTTCTGGGGTCAAAGGCTGATTTCGGCCAATCAGATTTAAGTAAAGGGCTTATTTAAACGCATTTTTACTTCTCCTCATTGCCCTGTTGTGGTTTCCCTTAGGGGTTGCCCGAGAGTGTGTTCCAGAGTGTTTATTTTTGGCTTTCCCTTATCGTTGTGTCCCATTCTATGTCCCCGACCTCGGCAAGTATTCTGACTATTCTTTGGTACGTTAAGTCCGGCCATTCTAACGCCCGGTAAGACGTTACTTTTGAGTCCTTGGTGTGATACAATTCTACATGCTGGATCAATTAGTAATCCAGACACTTTGACCTTGAATTTGACATTTACTTTGAATTCCTGATCATTCACACTTTATTGAATAATCCTGTTAATGTGGATCTGGGAGTAACCCCATGTGATGATTTTGCTTTCTCAGATAGGTAAGTATGTCTTGTACTCCTCTAGTCACAGTAACGGGTCTCTTGTTCAACACACCCAAAAATCCAAGGTATTTATCATTGCCTGACAAATTTAAATGCTACGGTTTCATTCTAATTATTATTCCTGAAGCTTAATATTCCTGGTGTAGGTACTTGAAGTACAGCTGATAAGAAAAGTCGATTCATGTACATAAGAGAGGCCAATGAGTTGCAACATAATGAGGGAGGTAAATTCAGAAGATATTCTATGACTGAAAACTAAAGAATTTACTTAAAAAACTGAACAAGAGAAGCAAAGAGAAATTGAGAGAAGATTTATTTTTTAAGAAAAGAACATGGCAACAAGAGGCTTTTTTTTTTTGTTGTATTTTAGTTCTTTATTTTTGAAGTGCAAGGATATAACATGTACATGTCAACATAGGTAAGCATCTAAAACAGGTTATAGCAACATATAATAAACATCCAGTTGTAAATTTTTTTGTTATTAGAAGAGATCAAGAGCACAGTTCTGTCAGATGAAACCGGAAGAGAAACAGAGATATTGAAGGATAAAACTGTAGAGATTATCAATAGGGAAACACCATTGGATGTCATACAATTAATTACTGCAGAAGATCAATTTGAGCACAGTTACAAAAGAAAACAAAATTATGCACTGTGAAATCACCTATAAAACAGCCTAGCAGTGGGCCACTCAGGCGATGCCTGCAAAAGGAGAGTTCCGGTCTCTGCCCCAGTTAGCCATTCTTAGAGTTATCATCCACCATGCCCAGGAACTTACACAGCACCACAGCACAGGAGCCTCTACAATAGGTATACTTCTCGGTCTACTGCAAGGTTGCATGTACTCCGACCACAGCATCTCTGTTGGCTGTAACTGGAGCAGTAAGTCTCCCGTGCAGATAGATTGCATTGGGCGTATGCACGCTCACTGGACCAGCACACGGACAGATTATAGCATGTAGTGGAACCAGAGTGAGTGGCTACTGACTGCTGCTATAGTAGCCTCCTGTGTTTTCTCCTCTATAGCTGCCTTCGAAAAGCAGTTAGGAGAGGTCCACTCATGTGGCATCTGCCTACAGGACGGACCTTGGGAGCCACAGGGTGGGTCACAGGCTTTGAGAAAATAAAGACCCTATTCATGAAGCATGGCCCAGAAGGTCGCACAGATGTGATAAAAATTGAGGAGGAGTGAGTCCCCAAGCAGCGATGGCTGTGGGTGGTTGCTTTCAACGGTATGCTTCCTCTGGGCGGTCATTTAGTATACCAGGCCTCAATCCTCTGTTTCAGCTGCAGGCTGGAGAGCTTGGCAACAGGAATCCACTAAGACACCAGTGGGGACTGGGGTATCCCCACTGATCCAGAAGGGGTGGGACAGGGTCCTAAGTAAGGCAGCTCTAATTCAAGGCTGAGGAAGGCTATCTCCCCTCCTCGAATGTGAGTATTGGCTGCAGGAAAGCCAGACACAGATATCTACCAGTTGCAGACAGATAGGTACAAGGATATCAGTGGGACTCTCCCCGGGTATATATGCAGTATTGGTGCCACAAATGGGACAATAAAAACAAATTTGGGGATTCTCCCAAAAAGCTCCAGCACCATGCGACCGTCCTGGTTGGCAGTAAAATTGCAGCCATGATAAATATCAAGAGTGTGCTCCATCAATTTCAATATGAAATGCAAATGCCTGAGTTGCATAACCAGTTTTGACAAATCTTCACATACGTTTGTAAAATACATATCTTTGCTATTTAGTTCTCTGCTTCCTATATCTGTTCATGTGCTCTACCAGGCTTTTGCGCATGGCCACATTTATTGCTGCTTGCAGCTTTATTTATTATTATTTTTTTTAGCAACTGTTTCCAAATGCCAATAAAAATCAAACCTGTCATCAAAAATTCTTGGCATAATGGTGGTGTACTATATCATTTGCAACAGAAAGACCATAGGCGACATGGCCTGGCATCCATCTTTAATTTGGCAACTATTTTCACACATTATTCCAGCATAATCTTCTCCAGAACCATTCATTCTACACATGTACAAATTGCCTTGTAAGGTCAGGTTGTGACCCAGACTCCAATGTGTTCAAGAGAAGTGGATTGGTCACATAGTTTGGTGGACCTATTGGATTGTTCAACATTTTTAAAAACAACTCTTTATCTGAAATTGATTGTTAGAACAGAATGACTTTTGAAACATATGTACACAGCAAGGTTCTTTACCACAGTTGTTTAACCCCTTAAGGACACATGACATGTGTGACATGTCATGATTCCCTTTTATTCCAGAAGTTTGGTCCTTAAGGGGTTAAAGCAAGACAATATGAAAATCAATATGGTTGTCTCGAGCCAATGGCTTCTAAAATGTCCTCAAGTCTTAGTAATATATATTTTTTATTTTTTTTAGTGTTGACCTATGAAACAACTTGCTGACTATGTGATTATCCAAACCATAAGTGGTAACATTCATATGGGTGTCTAAGGTCAGAAAGGACAGTGATTATTTTGAATTTGAAAAAAATAAAATTAAAATTCATAATGACTTTGTAAAAATGTTGAGGTCTACTTTGAGCTGCTGTATATAATGTATGGAGGTCATATGTCAAATGGTATGGCAGCCATTTTACTTTTGTACACAATTTCAAAAAATGATTTAAAAAAATCTTCTTCTCTGAAATCGTTTTGTGAAACTTCATCATGGTATGACCTCTATTCAGATTTGTTTGAGAAAAGTCAATAATTAATGTGGTTTGGCACATATTCAAAAATATTACTGTGTATTTTTTTAATAACTATAAAATAAAAACTGCTTAACTTAAACATTTTAAAATCAGTGTGATGATACATAGCTATGGTGTGTTTTTGCTATGAAATTAAACATTGACATAGCATATAAAATGAACCCAATACTATTAATCACCACATCACAGCTGTTGCTTTTTTGCATTTCAGATTCTTTAGGACGGCTTCTTTTGTAGGGATTGACTCCATTCCATATTATCTGGAAATAACATCTAAAAGAATATGTTAATATACAATAACTTGACATTTTATTTTTTTCTTACTACTTTGCATCCATCAAAAGTTCTTATAACAGTCCATGATGTGGCCATGGGGGGGGGACGGGACAAAAAGCACAGTTGTCATTGATTAGCTCTGTATCAATTGTATAAGTTCTTGTTTAACTATATTTGTCTTTAATGGCTCTACCTTCCATATACACATTAACCTTAAATAATAATAATATTAAATAATATATAAACTGCAAAAGAAAAACTCATAAGGAAAAAGAGTAGATTGTGTTATTTTATACCATTAGCTCTTTTTGCAATTAGACTGCTTTAATTAGCAAAGATTTACTCCTACTAGAGTTAATATCCACCAAGTAACCTTTATTCCTTCCTGAAAAAAAACACCTTAATAAAACATTGTCCATATTCACTGTCCACACAAATATTCCTATATCACCAACTAATTGTCGCGTGGTGAACGGAGTGTCTAAGGAAGTTTACACGCAGACATTCTATTTGGATGTCAGTGGATGGCCAAAGAAAGAAAAAAAAATGCACAGAAAGACTTCTTTGAGGATCACTAGTTTGAGATAGTATTTATTTTTTTATTAAATTAGTTTGTTTTCCAAACGGGCTCTTATCTTGTGTGATTTTGTGGGGCATAGTACGTGTCCATAGATAAGGTGAGCAGTTTTCGATTGATGGTACAGGTGGTGGATTATACTGCACTATGCCATTGCTAGCTATATTCACAGGATACACAGAGTGACAAGAGAGGAGGTGTACCACTTGGGCGATTATTCTTAGGACACGAGTGGTTGTCCCAATAACGGGTGGGGGTATTACTCACCAGAAGTAAGGTGAAGGGTGTGCTCTGTTTAGCAGACTGCACTATTGTCATTTTTTCTCCTTTACAGATCTGTGTTTCTTAGGAGATCAATCCCTGGTTTTGAATGACTGGTATTACAAGACATTTTTCAAAACAGATTGTATTGCCTAAATAATGGGAGCATTTAATTTATTGCTATAATAATTGCTCTCTCCTTCTTTGGTCTAAATAATTACCAATAGACTATTCCATATATCAATTAGATATATTAGTATTACGCTTTCAAATCTAAGGGTTTTACTTATTTCTCTCCTCTTTTAACATCCATAGCCAACACTGCACCTTGTAATTCAGATTACATTGTTCCTTAAGCTTAGTATTTGGGGTATTTAAAAGATCACGCTTGTCTCTGATCTTATCACATTCCATTGCTTATCATGCTCACTTTTCAGGTGTAAAAATGTTTTTAACAGTTTACAACACTTTGTTTATCTATCTAAAACTTGCTCACTTCTATGACTCTCCATACACTGCACTCTATTACCCATGAATGGTTTCTGAATAAATGTGGCAGATCTGCCTCTCATCTCTATCTCAGCCCCTCTAGTCTGAAAATCTTTGCAGCATCAACAGCAAAACTTTCAATTTTAACTTTTACTCAACACAAATGGTCAGCTCTTAACAGTAGGTCATTAATTTCTTGGCCTCGGGTTACAAATAATATCTCTTCTTTAATATCTTGCTCCAAAAATATTGATCTATGCACCAGCCTTCCCTGTTCAAAACCAGGATTACTGACATCCAACTGTTCCATAACTGTGGAAATTGTAGCTGACAATTCATACGGAGACTCTTGCTTCAGCTGTTTTAATTTTCCAGACAATGACGCATTTGATGTAATCCAATAAAGTGCTTTCAA
Source organism: Pelobates fuscus (assembly GCF_036172605.1). NCBI lineage: Eukaryota > Metazoa > Chordata > Amphibia > Anura > Pelobatidae > Pelobates > Pelobates fuscus. Next base: position 248,729,585 of record NC_086318.1, read on the forward strand.
GATCTCCTTCAGCATATGCCTATATCTACGTTGCTGGCCACATGTTTGTACAATCCTGACCCACAATTCATTTCCAACAACTTTCTGCAGTAGTCTTTCCATATCATTAGTTCTTACATTATACAACTCTTCCATGTTCTGATATATACTAAACCCGTTGTAAAAAGTGATATATGTTATACTGTGGGAACTGCCCTATTTCTCTAACTACGGCTTTTAGGTTTAGCTGCTTGGTAACCAGCCGTATCTTGGGATCTTCGCTCGGGCACATTCAGTCCCCGGACGTTATTCGACCAGACATGGAGGGGCGCAGGCGCGAACCCCGTCCCCATGGTTTTGTGTGACTAGAGGCGGGAAAGGGAGGGGAGTGGGGAGAGAGGGCAAAGGGCAGGAAGAAAAGAATGTGTCAAGCCCGGTGCGGGCTCGCAGTGACTCGGCACCTGTGGTGGCTGTGTCGTTTGGGCCCACAGAGAGTGGGTGTCCCACACCTCTTCACCAGTTTTGGAGGGGTGCCCGTCTAGGGGAAACCGGTCCCTTGGAGCACTAGCGCAGGGCTCAGCCTTTGCCTATGACTTGTGTTGGGGTGTAGTCCCCAAGTGTAATTACAGTGATTTAGTAGAGGTAAGGTAACTACAGCCGAGAATATGTGTCCCTGTCTACAGGTGTGGGATAATTAACAAACTTGTAGTGTATACGATCCGTGTCCCTCCCCCCCGGCTGAGAGCACGCAGAAGTTAAGGAAAGGCATAAGGGTACCGGTGGATCCTATTTGGTCAGTTTAGCTAGCGTTAGCTGTATATCCGTTAGTGTGTGGGGGCTCCGGTTCAGCCCATCTAGTCCCAAAGCCTTGGGGGAGCAGCCTAGTGTCAGGGCGTACTTGGGGGGGGACTCGTCGTGACCCCTGTCATGTCCCAGGTGGGCCTAATCGTCTTTATCAACTACTTTCCCTATTATACGGTCCATCAAGTTCAGTTTAGGGGGTTTGGCAGGTCTGCTGTATTGTCTGTGGGGAAGAGGTCTCGGGATACCGCTGCCGGTCACCCGCATGGGGCGGTGGTGTAGGGCCCCCCCTCGGTCTCCTTCCTCAGTCCCATCTGGGAGTCAGCTTAACAGTCCGTGTCCAAGGTTCGCTACCGATTCCTGTCCCTCTCGTCAGAAGGAGGCAGGGCCTCCGTGTGTGTGGGTGCGGGCCCTGTGAGGGGGTTATAGGCCTGACTTCAACACTCTCTGAGAGACAATATCAGACATCGTTCCCATCCCAAGTTCACTCCCTCCCCTAACCTCTTATTTCTGCCGTTCGCCTCTAGTTGTGAGAGTGCAATATTCGCAGTCCCGGTGTGGGCGGTGATGTTAGCATAAATGTCCAGCGTCCCAGGGGCATGTGAATGTGTCCCAAATTCAGATTGAAGGCTCTAGGTGATCCTGAGTATCCTGCTCTTGCGTCACTCTGCAGGGTTTCTAGGTTTGGGGAGTCTCGGTAGCGGGCCAAATTTCCGTATCCCTGCCGATCAGAGCGGGCTGCCCCCCTTGTGCCCCCCTCCCCAAGTGCTCGTCCAGGACATCCTGGGTCTCCTCGGCTCAAGCGCGCCCCTCTATGGCGGACGGCGTCGGCCCATATCGTGGGTCGTGATTTTCCTAGAGGATTCTGCAAACTGTGGAGGTGTTCCCCTCTCCCCTAGCAGGCCCCATGTCGTGGACTAGACTAGGGTCGTTCCCTTTCCCCCCTCTGCCCCCGTAGTACCCCATGTGCGTTTGGGCTCCCAAGTCCCTCAGAGTGCGTACAGGACTTACCGGACCCCCAATGACCCGTCCGGGCCCTGGCTGGATTACTCCTTTGGTCCCTCCGGGCCTCCTCTCCGGCGCGGCGGGTCGTCATGATTAGGTGCAGCTTCCGGCAATCGCATAGGAGCCAGCGGGTCTCTACTTGAGGTGACAGCTTCATCAAGGATCCAGTTTCGGATCCTGATCTGAGGCAGGCCAAGTGTTCTTTGGAATCTCAGTACGTCTTCCGGCCAGCGGGCCGTCAGCCAGGTGTTGCCGTGTTTTGTCTGAAGGCTAGAGGGAAAGCCCCAGCGGTACGGGATCCTCTTGTCTCGGAGGGCACCCGTCACTGGGCGCAGGGCTCTCCTTGTGTCCAGCGTTAGGCTGGATAGGTTTTGGTACAGGGAGATCTCCGCACCGTGGTACCTGATGTTGGGGAGCTCCCTCGCGGCAGCCATTATTTTATCACGCAGTTCACACATGGATATGCAGCAGATCACATCCCTGGGGCTGCCATCCTGTCTCGCCGGTCCCAGGGCTCTGTGCGCTCGTTCAAGGGGTATCATGTCAGGAGCTTGTTCTCCAAGGAGCTGCCTGAATGGGTGGATCAGCCTGGTGTGGAGCGGTTCTGCACCTGTCTCTGGTAGGCCGTGGACCCTTATGTTATTGCGCCTGCTCCTGTTTTCCAGGTCTTCACTTGTCTGCGCAATGTGAAGAGCATGTTACCCTGTCTGGTAACAGCCACCTCCGTTGCCCTGTGTTGTTCTTCACAGCCGCGAGCCGTCGTCTCTACTTCATCCACATGCTGCTCTAGCGCTGTCAGGTCAGAGCGGAGGCCAGCAAGTTCCTCACGCAGTGCCGCTCGGAGTTCCTGCACCAGGGAGCCTGTGTCTGCCTTGGACAGCATGTCGGCAGAGATTTGGGTAAGTTCTACTCGAATTCGGGATAAGTCACTTGCCTGGGTATCTTCTGCCAGGGATTCCCCTGCGCTCTCTGAACTCGGAGATGTGGGCGCCATCTTGGACGCATGCTGCGGTCCTCTGAGATCCGACGGTGTGGCTATGAAATCGTCCATCGGACCCGTGCACCGGCGAGGGGAGCTGATTCTGGGGCTAAGTGCCTCTTAGTCCGGACCATTATCGCCCGGTTCGTAGCTATTTTCTTGCTATTTTTCGGCCAGGGGTGCGGAGCTTGTACAATGTGCGTCCTGCACCATGCTCGTCCAGGCCACGCCCCCATATTTCTCCGATTTCATGTTAATTGTTCAATTAAGCTTTACCATTTTATCCTACTTTACCTTTACAATCTCCTCCAATTTTAAACAACATGCTTGCATAATACACACTTTCTTTACTGCATCTTCACCCATGAGTGATTACAGTTATGTGGGATTTTACAAATCTAATATAATTCATAAACCATTGTTTCACATTTTCAGAACAAGCTGTTTTTAAATCTACCTTTTTACCTTCCATATCAAATGTATACACCACAGCAATATAACAGAAAACAAATATACTCACCAAGCTTTATACACACAATGGAAAGTTATTCTTGTGGATGGTCTCAGCACCAATTATCTTGTTCTTTAAACATGGGTTCTAGGCAGATTGTGATAATGTCCTTCAGGCCAGCACCAATTATATTGTATAATTCTTGTTTCTTAATGTGTTATGAGTATGTCTCATATTTAAGGGAATATGTTCCCATATTGCAGATGCCCTTTGAAGCCTAAATGGTATCTAAATGTGAATTACTTTCTTGTGGCACAAAGTGTTCTCCATCATGTCTATTTCTTTACTTATGCCTTCCTGGTCCTGTATCATTTTATCAAGATAGAGACCCCCATTGATGTATTTGCTCTATCCTTCCCCATGTACTCATACATTTGATCAGGGGTCAAGTCCTGGGTAAAAAAGTGTGGGAACTCACCCAAGATAATTTTTTTGGGGGGTGGGGGGATGTCCTTTTCTTTGTCCGTTCTGGCTTCTTTCATCTCTTTTGTCTGCTGGGGAAGAGGCTTTGAGGCTTTGAGGCATGACTTGTTGGTTGTGCATGTAGCTATTTTACCAAAAGGAGACTTTTTTTTTTCCAATTTTACCTGGAGTTCTGTTCGAGTTATCACCCCTTCTCCCTGCAAGATGGAAACACAAAGCTACTCATCAAGGATTTAGCTACCCAAATGAAGATGGTGCTACTAGCCCAGGCCCATGCGAATCAGAGCGGCTTTGTGCCATGGAGACAGGCAAAAATTAACAAGACCCGTGCTTTCTAATACCTTTTGCATAAAACTAAGCCATTACAGAGACCCTTGCTACTCTTCTTTACCAAAGCGGGAAAAGGTTTCGACTAGGTGGACTGGCTTTTAATGCATATGACCCTGTGTAAATTGGGGTTTAGGGAAAACCTTTGTAAGTGGGTACAGGCTCTATGCACACATACATTGGATAGAAAACGGATAAACGTGGCATTCACAGAGAGAGTACACATACATAATGGAGTGAGACAGGGTTATTTGCTGTCTCTCCTACAATTCGTGATGACACCCTACCATTCAGGGCTTTTTGTGCAGATCAGACACAAGGTTATGGCTTATGCCAACAACCTTCAGTTTTTTGTTTTTTTTTGTCCAGCCCAGCATGTCCCACGTCACTGGCAAGTATAGATCATTTAAGAACTTTAAGCCTAATATAGACAAATCTGTAGGTGTTTTTTCCACTCAGCAGACAGGATCCCCTTGCAACACCACTACCCCTTTAAAAATGCTGTGCCAACCATTTGACATGCCTAGGGGTTAAGGTTCCCTGAGACCTATCTAAATTATATCAACTTCAAAGTAACATACTAGTCCTTTACATAACTGTCCTGCTATATTGTCTGTTCCTTTTCCACCGGCACCAGAGCCACCATCACAATTCGTCAAGGTGCGGATTTGTCCTCTACCCACATGCAGATAACACCCCTTCTGACCACTTAAAGCGGCACTGTCATGCCGAACTTACCTTTCCTCAATCTCTTCCTCTTCTCCCCCTCTCTCAGGATCTGTTCTTCTTTTCTTCCTGTCTTCTTTAGTTTTCTTTAAAACCATAAGACAAAGTAGGGACTCTTTGTCTTATGGGATTCCTCCGCTTGACCAGCTCTGACCAGCGGAGGAGCAAAGTGTGCTTCATTTCCGCTGGTCAGAGCAATTTTCCCATGATCCCTAGCTTTCCTCCCTGTTCCCACAATGCTTCCTGTCAGTATTGCCGAACGTCCTGTCACTTAGACAGAACGCCGGCAAAACTGCCGAATTGCATCCTAACAGAATGAGCACTGTTTCTCCATTGGTGTTAGGATGCAATTCGGTACTTTGTTTGTATCGGAATTTCATTCTAATGAATGAAACTCCGATCCTATTCATTGCCGCGGCTGCATCTTGCAGCCGCTTAGTAGATAGCTCCCTGATACCGTGGGAATTAGGGAGTTATCTACTAAAAGGCTGAAATACCTGAATTGGTCTTTCAGCCAACTTTACTAATACTAAGTAAAGATTACTTAGTATTAGTAAATAATATGCCCCTACTCGCTATACCGCGAGTAGGGGCATGTCTAGTAAGCAGTGAGCAGCCTGTGGCTGCTCACTGTAAAAAAAAAAAAAAAAAAAAAAACTAATAAACACCCCCCTTCCCCTGCGCGGGGGTTAAAGATTGGGGGGGGGGGGGAGGCTACTGTCTTCCCTCCTGGCCCCCACCCCTGCGCGGTGGGTGGGTGCCCTAATAAAACAATAAGGGGGGGGGACCTACTGTCCTCCCCCCGGCCCCCACCCCTGCGCGGTGGGTGGGGGCCCTAATAAAACAATAAGGGGGGGGACCTACTGTCCTCCCCCCCGGCCCCCACCCCTGAGCGGTGGGTGGGGGCCCTAATAAAACAATAAGGGGGGGGACCTATTGTCCTCCCCCCTGGCCCCCACCCATGCGCGGTGGGTGGGGGCCCTAATAAAAACAATAAGGGGGGGGGACCTACTGTCCTCCCCCCCGGCCCCCACCCCTGAGCGGTGGGTGGGGGCCCTAATAAAAACAATAAGGGGGGGGTCCTACTGTCCTCCCCCCTAGCCCCCACCCCTGAGCGGTGGGTGGGGGCCCTAATAAAAACAATAAGGGGGGGGACCTATTGTCCTCCCCCCTGGCCCCCACCCATGCGCGGTGGGTGGGGGCCCTAATAAAAACAATAAGGGGGGGGACCTACTGTCCTCCCCCCTAGCCCCCACCCCTGCGCAGTGGGTGGGGGCCCTAAATGAACCCCCCCCCATCAAGATGACTAGGGGTCCCAAGCCCCTAGTCACCCCCCACCCAAAACATTCTATCCCCTACCTACCCCCCTCACCCTAAAAATAGTGAGGGGGGAATAAAATAACTAACCTGTAAAAAAAAAAAAATTAAACTTGCCATTTGACGTCTTCTTTTTTCTAAATTCTTCTTACTTCAGCCCCCCAAAAGGCCAAATAAAAATCCATAAACCCGTCGCACTTTAAAAAAAACAAAAAAAAAAACGAGCGCAAACAAAAATTAATCCATCTTCACCCATGGAGGGCACGCCGCGTACTGAGCTCCGCAGGGCGGGTCACGGCTTATAAAGCCTTGCCCCGCCCTGCAATTAGGCTTAGAACACAATGATTGGTTGGTTTAAGCCAATCAGAGTGATCTGTGTCATTTTACACAGCGTGGGAAAATTCAAAAGAACTTTCCCACGCTGTGTAAAATGACAGATCACTGTGATTGGATGGTTTTCAAACCATCCAATCACAGTGCTCTGTGTCATTTTACAAGCGTGGGAAAATTCCAAAGAACTTTCCCACGCTTGTAAAATGACACAGAGCACTGTGATTGGATGGATTTCAAACCATCCAATCATAGTGCTCTGTGTCATTTTACACAGCGTGGGAAAGTTCAATTTTCCCACGCTGTGTAAAATGACACAGAGCACTGTGATTGGATGGCTTGAAATCCATCCAATCACACTGCTCTGTGTCATTTTACAAGCGTGGGAAAGTTCTTTGGAATTTTCCCACGCTTGTAAAATGACACAGAGCACTGTGATTGGATGGTTTGAAAACCATCCAATCACAGTGATCTGTCATTTTACACAGCGTGGGAAAGTTCTTTTGAATTTTCCCACGCTGTGTAAAATGACACAGAGCACTCTGATTGGCTTAAACCAACCAATCATTGTTTTCTAAGCCTAATTGCAGGGCGTGGCAAGGCTTTATAAGCCTTGACCCGCCCTGCGGAGCTCAGTACACGGCGTGCCCTCCATGGGTGAAGATGGATTAATTTTTGTTTGCGCTCGTTTTTTTTTTGTTTTTTTTTTTAAAGTGCGACGGGTTTATGGATTTTTATTTGGCCTTTTGGGGGGCTGAAGTAAGAAGAATTTAGAAAAAAGAAGACGTCAAATGGTAAGTTTATTTTTATTTTTTTTACAGGTTAGTTATTTTATTCCCCCCTCACTATTTTTAGGGTGAGGGGGGTAGGTAGGGGATAGAATGTTTTGGGTGGGGGGTGACTAGGGGCTTGGGACCCCTAGTCACCTTGATGGGGGGGGGGTCATTTAGGGCCCCCACCCACCGCGCAAGGGTGGGGGCCAGGGGGGGAGGACAGTAGGTCCCCCCCCTTATTGTTTTATTAGGGCCCCCACCCACCGCGCAGGGGTGGGGGCCAGGGGGGGAGGACAGTAGGTCCCCCCCCCTTATTGTTTTATTAGGGCCCCCACCCACCGCTCAGGGGTGGGGGCCAGGGGGGGAGGACAGTAGGTTCCCCCCCTTATTGTTTTATTAGGGCCCCCACCCACCGCGCAGGGGTGGGGGCCAGGGGGGGAGGACAGTAGGTTCCCCCCCTTATTGTTTTATTAGGGCCCCCACCCACCGCGCAGGGGTGGGGGCCAGGGGGGGAGGACAGTAGGTCCCCCCCCTTATTGTTTTATTAGGGCCCCCACCCACCGCGCAGGGGTGGGGCCCAGGGGGGGAGGACAGTAGGTCCCCCCCCTTATTGTTTTATTAGGGCCCCCACCCACCGCGCAGGGGTGGGGGCCGGGGGGGAGGACAGTAGGTCCCCCCCCTTATTGTTTTATTAGGGCCCCCACCCACCGCGCAGGGGTGGGGGCCAGGGGGGGAGGACAGTAGGTCCCCCCCCTTATTGTTTTATTAGGGCCCCCACCCACCGCGCAGGGGTGGGGGCCGGGGGGGAGGACAATAGGTCCCCCCCCCTTATTGTTTTATAAGGGCCCCCACCCACCGCTCAGGAGTGGGGGCCGGGGGGGGAGGACAGTAGGTCCCCCCCCTTATTGTTTTATTAGGGCCCCCACCCACCGCGCAGGGGTGGGGGCCAGGGGGGGAGGACAGTAGGTCCCCCCCCTTATTGTTTTATTAGGGCCCCCACCCACCGCGCAGGGGTGGGGGCCGGGGGGGAGGACAATAGGTCCCCCCCCCTTATTGTTTTATTAGGGCCCCCACCCACCGCTCAGGGGTGGGGGCCGGGGGGGAGGACAGAAGGTCCCCCCCCTTATTGTTTTATTAGGGCCCCCACCCACCGCGCAGGGGTGGGGGCCGGGGGGGGGGGACAGTAGGTCCCCCCCTTATTACCATTTTTTTTTTTTTACAGTGAGCAGCCACAGGCTGCTCACTGTTTAGTGGACATGCCCCTACTCGCGGTATAGCGAGTAGGGGTATTGGGGAGATTTTAATCTCCCTTGTGCTATTATGGGGGTCATATTGACCCCCATAGAGTGAGGGGGGACCTGGGGGGCTTATGAAGTGGTGGGGAGCACAGCTCCCCACCGCTTCTGTCTTTACATATTACAAGGAGGGAGCTGCACGCCGGTAGCTCCCTCCTTGTAATAAACTGAACGAACAAACTAACACGGATACACAGTGTTAGTTTGTTCATCTGATTTTTTCTATTCATTCATTCGTCTGTCTGATGAATGAATGAATAGGTGAAATTCCCGTTCGCATGTCCAGGTGTTTCACTGGGCATTTGCGGGAATCTCACAGTCTGTGTAGTGTGGGTAGATGACGTGTCCCACAGGGACTTCACCTACCCACACAAAGATGGCGGCGCCCTGAATAAAGATCGGGGCAGAAGATAAAGAATTAAAAAGAGGTAATGTGGGGGGCTTAGGGGCATTTGGGGGTGACTAGGGGGTCGATTGGATGTAGTGGAGGCGGGAGGGGGGTTAAAAAAAAAACGGGATTCGGCATGACAGTGCCGCTTTAATCTTCTGGAAAGAATCAAATCCTCTCAGTGCTCCTGTCACCTTCTTTACAAAGATGCTGTTGGCTCAAGTGATTTTTCAACACACATGTCCGCAGATTCTGTCACCATGCCCCCAAATAATACAAATAGGAGTTACAACACATTACACACATGAATACTCCCCCCCCCCCCATACTTTATTCACTACTAAGAATAACAACACATCATTCAACTTACGGTGAGAATACAAACACAGATACAAATATATGCAAATCACCTAATTAACATTCTTGCACAATAGTAATAGATAAGGGCTTCCATGGCAGTGAAACTCTCAGAAGACCTTCCTGTTATAGATGTACAAAAATGTACTTGTTTCAGACTATCCCGATACAATTACCTAGAGCCTACTTCCTCTCTATGAACTCGGCTTTTATATGATTTTTGTGGAAGGGCAAAAGGTCCCTAGTGATGTTTGCACAGCTGGTATTGCCTAAGGCACAGGGTAGCCTGAGTCTCCTGTCCTTTCATGGCTATTATCAGGCTGCACACCTGGCTTGTGTAGCTGAATGACATAATACTACTTCCCCTAGCTTTGGTCATTGCTTGAGGCTAGTCACAGTGTTTAATACAGGGGTGTGTTTGTATGTAATGTTTGTGTTTGGTTGCAGGGATGTGTTTGCATGTAATGTTGGCTTAGAAATGAATGTACATTTGTGAGTAGTGTTAGTGTTTGAGTGAAAGGGTCTGTTTGTATATAATTTTGGAATTTGAATGCAGTGGTATGTTTTTAATATTTTTGTTAGATTCCAGGAGTGTTGTGTTGCAGGAACATGTTGTGTTGGTGTTTGATTGCTTGAATGTATGCACATACAAACATACACTGCCACAAAAATACATAGGTACACAGATATGCATATACACACATATAAACACAGCAACACAAACACACACTGACATGTGCACACACCCTGACACACAGATATTCACACACACCTTGACACAGACACACAAAGACGTATAGATACACACACTGACATAAAGACAGCCTGACACCAGTCCCCCCAATGCACCGTGACAATTCTGGAGGTCAGTTATATTCCTTCATCAGAATTAATAAAATTGCGTGAATTTTTAAAACAAATTTCACTATAAATAAATTCTGCATTCTACATGAAGAACATACTAAAAATGTGTTTAGTACACAGTTTTCATAGTGGGTAATGTTCCAAACCAAGCTCTCATATCAGCCAAATAATTGGCTAAACAAACATAAATACAACAATTTTACTTTTTAACCAATAAAAGACTTAAACATTCTTTCAAAGTATTACTGAATAAAAATATTGCATCTCTAAGTAAGCTGGGCCAATATCACCTTAATTGTTATATTCTGCTGTTCTTTTTTTAGTCTTGGACTATAATTGAATTAGTTCACTTAGTGCTGACTCAAACAGAATTAGTCAGATCTTGATACTGCCCTTCTGGCTCGCAACGCAATGTAACTATGTTGAAGTCAATACACACACGTAAAACACAGAACTCATAGTCATAAACTTACCAATAGTGACATCACATTTACATGTGATAATTTGGTATGCGTGGGATGTGTTTAGAAGGAAAACACATTATTCAAACACTACTAAACCACTGTATACCTTAGTTTTACATGTGGAAATATAGTTCAGTGTTAAATAAAGCTTTTAGCTACAGTTCAGCTGATTCCACATAAACATATGCTGACTAAAATCAACATTCTTTAACACCAATGCTTACATTAAAATAAAGAAAATGTGCTTGGCTTTTTTTCTTAGTTTAGCATATACGATGCTTATCATGATACACAGAACACCTTTTTGCCTCCAACTATTTTTCTTTTATTCTATACTGCTTGTGTGTTAGTGTGTAGGATTCATAGTTCTCATCTACACTCTCCAATTACAGTACAATTTTAGCAGTCACCTCAGGAAGGTTGTGTAATCATGTGATAAATAGCATTTGGTGCAGGTGTTTTGCAGAAGATACACAGTATTTAGTGATTGATCTATCCAATAAATAGTTTTATATTTACATGCATTTTCTGGCTGACCCATAATTTACATAATGCTGTCTGTTCTAGTACTATAGTTTGTTCAATCAATATTTTGATTAGTAATGGAATCAGAAAACTTAGACTACATTGTTTGTACAGCACAAAACAGACCACATCCACTGTAAAATAATGCAAAAATATGCTATGTACTTATCGATGGTCATAGAATCTGGAGGAAAGCACCTAGCATGTATCAGATGTTATACGTCCTTCATCATTAAAATACTAAACAATACTGACTTACGATATTGTCATATGGAAATCTTTAATAAAGAAAACTAAAAAAAAAGAACTACTTATTGGATGGAACCAACATATATGTCCTTATTAATTAATATGACCCAACATGTTGTTTTGCAGGCGTCTTACCAACTAATCATATAAAGTCCAAGCCAATCATCAGAAATAGAGGTTAATTGTGAATATAGAACAATCCTGCCCATCTGTTCCAATCACACAGAAGAACTACTGTAGCTCAAATTGCTGAAAAAGTAATACTGGCCATGATAGAAAGGTGCATCGCAGTTTGCAGCGTATGGGTCTGCATTGCTGACCCCTGTCTACCTCTGTTCACCACCGTAATTTGGTATGTCAGAATCGGAACTGAATCATAAAGGAATGGAAGAAGGTTGCCTGATCAGATGGATTATGTTTTCTTTTAGATCGGGTGGAAGGCCGGGGACATGTGCATCATTTACCTGGGGATAAGATGGTAGCTGGATGCACTATGTCAAAAAGGCAGGCCGACGAAGGCAGTGTTATGTTCTGCACATGTTCTGCTGGGAAACCTTGAGTTCTGGTGTTCATGTGGATGTTACTTTGTCACGTACCATCTACCTAGATATTGTTGCAGCTCCCATATTCCTCTTCTTGGCAATGGTGTTCCCTGATGGCAGTGGTGTCTTTTAGCAAGATAATGCACCATGCTACACTGCAAAAATTCTTCAGGAATGGTTTGTGGAACATGACAAAGACTTCAAGGTTTTGCTTGGCCTCAAAAGTCCTCAGATCTCAATCTGATTGAGCATCTACAGGATGTGCTGAAACTGCACATCCAATCCATGGAGGCACCATGTCCAAACTTGCAGGTTTTAAAGGATCTGGTGCTAATGTCTTGGTGTCAGATACCACTCCTTTTAGAATGGTTTATTGTGGTAGGAATTTGTATGTGCAGTGTTTCTGCTTGTCTGGTTTTGTTTTAGTTTTTCTGCTTTTTTTGTTACAATGGTTAGTCACACTCCCGGCATGACTGGAACTCTGTTGTGGGTTGCCAAATTTTAAATATGTGCATAAAAAGTCTGTCTTCAACTCTCATTGTGTATTGGCTACAGACATTATCAGCTTCTAAAGTTGCTGGCCGCGGTGCAAGCACACCTGCTAGGAAAAGGCTGAATTACCTTCTCTCATTTTAGAGACCACCCCTGTAGTCCTTACTGTGTTTTTTTTCTTCTTTCTTGCTAATGCCCTCCCTTTGTTGTTTACAAATGCTTCTCTGTGAGCTTCATGGCGGCACCACATGTTCATGTACAGTTCAGTTTGCAGTTGGGCCTGACTATAGGATTTTTGGAAAATTACTGAGGATGCAACTAAATATCATGTTTCAAATGTGACAGCATTTATATTATGGTCAGTGTAAAGATTATTCTCTTACATTTCCTGGAGATTGTTACACGAGAATACAAAAAGCTAGAATTGTATGTGTTCTGTCAATGTTTGCTAAGCAGTAGTTAATAGTTTTCGATACATACTCTGGCTGTCACTCAACTTAAAAGGGTTACTCTTACCAAAAAACTGTGTTTTATATAGTCCATTGTCAAGGCCCGCACAGCCCAATCTTCTTCTGCTGACATCATTCCCCATAGTTGGCATGGGAACTACAAAGGGGGGAGGGGGGACTATTCTGTATTTCCGACTTCTTTGATCCGGCTTAGGCTATCGATATTGTGTTTTCTGGTTCCCCTTGACCTTGGCTTGTTTTAACATTCATATTATTTATTTTATATTCGTTCAGTCTGGCCAATCTAAGGACTAGTATACATGCTTTTTCTGTCCCTCTTTGGTGGGTTTAAATTCTGCGTGTGGGTCATATAACCGTGACAGTTCTCCTCTGGCCATTAGGTCTGTTTGCCCTTCTGTAGGATTATTTTGACTGATGAATTATGGGTAAATTAGCTTAGCAACTGAAATGGAAATGTGCTTAGACTCTGCCTATTGACAACAATTTGGTGTATTTTTAAAAACATCAAAAAAGAGAAAAAGAGGGCCAAAAAAAAGCAACTAAAAGCAAAACTAAAAGCAAAACCTGCAAAGTGAATTTAATGTGTTTGTGTAAATGCATATAATCTTAAATTCTACATCATATAATCACAGATTGTGTCTATTTCAGTATTAATGTTAATCTTAAGTAGTTTTATTTAAGCATGTTTAGGTATCTAAACATTTCGGAATTCTAAAATGACCCCATACCAACTCTTCATGAATTATATTTTTAGATCAAGGTCTTCCCAGAATTATATAAATGATGCTTCTGAAAATTGTAAATTCCCAAAAGTGCCAGATGAGACCTTTACTTTATTAATAGTACCACTATTTTTATGAAAATAAGTTTTCAGATTTGAGACGGAGTTGAGTTCTCACTTGCTTTTGTTTGACATTATGTTAAAGTAACTTTGTAAACTGAAGTCAGACTGCCTGGCATCACAGGAAAGACAGCTGGTTCTAGGATGCTACTAGTAAACAGATGGTAAACTTTGATAAAGGTTCACAAAAGTGCTATTACAAATTACTAATGAATTACCATAGGTTTAGCAACAGTGACTCCCTTAATGTACAAAACAACACATAACCAACAAATGTAAGACTTTAGGAAAAAATGGTTTAACCTCAAAATATTTCAATAAACCACATCAAACTGAGAATGCACATTCTGAACCCCACAGCTGTAACTATTGTGGAGTTGAAAAAGAGTGCACGAGACAGTACCTCACAAGTTCACGGCTAAGTGAATGTTTTCAGGAAATTACATCTTGCAGTAGGTGGCATGGGTCCCAGATACTGTACCAAAACTTTTGAAGCTGTTTCTGGCTTCTATACCTCAGTTCTGTTGACATAGCTGATGCTGTGTACAAGTCTTAAGGTTGGAAAATGGGTCTGTCTTGCAAAATAAATACATAACAAAATAAACCTGCAACATTCAAATGATATCCATTCAGGAAAGCAAAATAATATATACCCCGTGTGTATATATGTAGGAACTTAACTGTGTTTGAAACATACAGCATTTTCTGTCTGTTTATCCTATTCTGTGTTTTAATAAACCACTTTGCCTCTGCCTGTTTCTATCCACATATGCAGTTTGCAAATTAACTTTTGGCAGCATAGCAAATTGTAACATATTCCTCCTCACCTTGCGGTATTTGCACCCAGCAGCCGTGCGTCTGTGTGCCTGACTCTTGCAGCATGTTAAAGGACGCCGGCCAATGCGGATCCACACCAAATTATACCCCCACATCCGACCACGTTAAGACGCGTGCGCACGTTTTGAGGTCAAAGGCCGTTTTTGCCCAATAAGAAATGTAAAGCACTTATTTAAGCTCAAATTTACTTTTCCTCATTGCCCTGTCATGGTTTCCCTTGTGGTTGTCCGAGAGTGTGTTCTTGAGCGTTTATTTCTCGATATTGACTTTGGGTTTGTTTGATTTCCTTGTATTCTGGTATCCCTGACTTCTGGCTTTCCCTTATCGTTGAGTCCCATTCTGTGTACCCCGACCTCGGTTAGTTTCTTGACTATTCTCTGGTGCGTTACGTCCGGCCATTCTAAGGCGCAGTAATACGTTACCTTTTAGTCCTAGGTGTGACACAATTCTACGACAGGGCCATAGATCCTGTAGAATTGTGTCAGCACATAGCAGCTTGTAAGAGAAAGCTAGAGGAAAATGATCACCGTATGGATCAATTTGCCCAGGCTTTCAGTATGCTGCTTACTCGCACAGCGCATCGGCAACCTGTGGCTTCTTCAACTTTGTTATATCCGCCTAGTGTACCTACACCTATACTACATAAGGCACCTATTATCTCCCTATCTCATCTCCCACATTTTGATGGGAATATTCAAGAATGCCGGGGATTCCTGAATCAAATTGAGTATCATTTCGAGGCCTCACCGGGATCGTTTCCCTCGGATAGAGCTAAGATTGGTTACCTAATTAATCAACTTAAAGGCAAAGCCTTAGCATGGGCCAATCCATTATGGGAGAGTAATAGGAGTATCGTACACAACTACCAGGAATTCCTTGCGGAATTCAAATTAACATTCGAACCATTAGGCAGGGAGGATGATGCCTCCATCTCAGATTATGCCATAGAATTTCGCACCTTGGCATCTGAGGTAGACTGGACTAATAGCGGGTTGATCTCTGCTTTTAAAAAAGGATTGTCTGAAGCAATCCTGGACGAGATTGCTGCCAAAGATCTACCTAAAAAATTAAATGAGTTTATAACATTTGTCATGCAAATTGATAATAGATTAAGAACCAAAGAAACTACCAGAAATAGAACTAGACATATGGCTAGCACTAGCATCTCGTTTTTCCAGACCTATTGTTCCTGGTCCTCCTGTTCAGTCCGGACCCGAACCAATGCAGTTGGGGGTCACTAGACTGTCTCCGAGGCAGAAAGACAATATAGGAGAAATGAGGGCCTACGTCTACACTGCGCTAGAAAAGGACATATGAGGAGTACTTGTCCCATATGTCCGGAAAACGTCCGCACCTAAGAGCCTTAAGGGGACAGGTATTAGGTGTAATGGATATGTCCTCTGGGAATAGCAAAAATAGATTCCTCCTTGATATTATGATTAAATGTAACATGAAGAACTTTTCATGCAAGGCCCTAATGGACTCAGGTGTGACAGGGAACTTCATTGATGAACATTTTGTAACAAAAGAAAATACTATACCTATCAAGGAGAGACTATCACCCTTGGCCATTGAGGCTATTGATGGGAGACCACTCTCTCAACCCTTAATTTCCCATGAAACCTTGCCCATTAACATTTCCATTGGTGCCTTACACAAGGAAGACATAGCTTTTCAAGTTATTGCCTCTCCTTCTTGCCCCATCATATTAGGCTTTCCTTGGCTTACCAAGCAAAATACTCATATTGACTGGGCTAATGGGAAAATACTGGAATGGGGCAAGGATTGGACTGAGAGGCGTATGTTACACGTTACCTAGAGAGTGGGCATCATTACTAAAAAAACTAAACTGGCTGTCGCTGGAATCCAGACGCACCCTTCATCTTTCCAGCCTTGTGTTTAAGAGCTTTTCTGGGAAACTCCCACCCTACCTGAGCAAAATGCTCTCCTCGGCTGTTCCCACCTCCTATAACCTCCGATCCAGTACCAGCACTTTATTTAGTCTACCTCAATACAATAAGAAAGCCGCCCGATCCTCCTTCTCCTACAGAGCGCCGCAATTGTGGAACGACCTCCCGCACACTTTAAACTTTTACCCAAGCCTAAAGTCCTTTAAGAGATCCCTCTCTACATACCTTAAAACAGAATGCACGTTTAATGGTTGATAATATATTTCCTACCTGTTCTATGTTAAATTTTGTATATATTGTGTATTAATATTGTTTTTGTATTTTATTGTACCATAATGTATCAATGCAATGTTTTGTGGACCCAGGACATACTTGAAAACGAGAGAAATGTCAATGTATCTTTCCTGGTAAAATATTTTATAAATAAATAAATAAATTACATTACCCACTACTACGCCTCAAACCTCCAAAGTTCTCAAACAATACTGGGAAGTTAAGGAGGTATTTAACAAAAGACCAATATTCTTCCTCCTCACAGAACATATGACTGTTCCATAAACCTGCTACCCGGTGCTAAGCCACCCAAGGGAGCAGTATATGTGTTATCTCCACAGGAGAGTAGAATAATAGAGGAGTGTATCACCATTAAAAATGCCTACTCCATTCCCCTTATTTCAGAATTGTTTGACAGACTCAAGGGTGCTAAAGTCTTTACTAAACTTGACCTTAGGAGTGCGTACAATTTGGTAAGGATTAAGGAAAACCATGAGTGGAAAACAGCATTTAATACTAGAAATGGGTACTATGAGTACCTTGTGATGCCCTTCGGGTTGTGTAATGCTCCGGCTGTGTTCCAAGATTTTATTAATGACGTACGCAGGGATTATATTTATTAATTTGTCTTAGTCTATCTAGATGAGATCCTTATTTATTCCCCTGACCTTCAGACTCATCACGAACATGTCAAACAAGTGTTGCAAACCTTAATGAAAAATCAACTTTATTGTAAACTTGAAAAATGCATCTTTGATCAGTTTTTAGGGTATAACATTTCTGCCCTTGGATATCAGATGGACCCTCAGAAACTTGAAGCTGTCCTACATTGGCCACTACCCAATGGACTAAAAGCCATTCAAAGGTTTATTGGGTTTGCCAATTATTACAGGAGATTTATCAAAGGGTTCTCTTCTGTGATAACCCCCATCACCAATATGACACACAAGGGGGCTAGAAGTACGATATGGTTTAAGAGGCATGTGAGGCTTTTGAACTTCTTAAACAAAGATTTGCTTCTGCTGACATATTGATACATCCCGACACAAACAAACCTTTCATACTGGAGGTTCATGCATCCGAAACGGGGGTAGGCGCTGTTCTATTCCAGAGGGAGAGTCAGGATACACCTTTACATCCATGTGGTTACTTTTCTAGAACGTTGTCTCCTGCTGAATGCAATTATGACATTGGCAATAGAGAATTGTTGGCCATTATACTTGCGTTTAAGGAGTGGCGACATCTTTTAGAGGGTTCCAAGGACCCACTTTTGATCATTACTGACCATAAGAATTTGACCTATATAGGGGATGCTAAACGAATATCTTCTAGACAGGCTAGATGGTCTCTGTTCCTTTCTCTCGTTAACTTTCTAATTACTTACAGACCTGGTCCCAAAAACGTTATCTAGGCAGTTTGATACCGAATCGGTACAGGATTAAGAGACATCCCCTATTATTCCACCTGAGTGTATCATTGCTTCCACTGTCCTGTTCCTCTGCTTAGCACCATTATGGAGGCTCAGTCTCAGGCGCCATGCAATAAACCATTGGATAAACTATTTGTTCCATTGGGGGAAAGGGAAAATGTCACAAAGGTGTTCCACAACAAAGTGACTGCTGGATACATGGGCATTCATAAATCCAAATCTTCGATCATGAGATCTTTTTGGTGGAATTCTCTCAGGAAAGATGTTACAGTATATGTGCAGGCCTGTTCTGTATGTGCAATTTCTAAAGTACCTCATAAACCTCTGTGTGGATTATTACATCCACTTCCCGTACCCAGTGTTCCGTGGTCCCATTTGTCCATGGATTTCATCGTGGAACTTTCTAGTGCTAATGGTTATGGGACCATCCTTATGGTTGTTGACCGCTTTTCCAAAATGGCTCATTTTGTTCCACTCAAAAAATTGAGAAATACCTAGCAACCCTAAGAGTAATGTTAATCAATGGGTCTATTCCATCGGCTTGGGCCTGGAGCTGCAACTCCATCAGCCCCTATGTTAATCCGGCCCTGATTAGGTTGTTTCTTGAGGATAAACAGAATTATGTATATTCCATAAATATGTTACACTAACATGAAAAAAACAAGTTTAACTCACACTTCTTTTTCGTACTACCTGAAATAGAACATCTGGGAATTTTCTTCCCATTACACCGCTTATGGCAGACTTGATATTGTAAAGGCTTCATAAAGAAATGCTAACCATTGAGATGTGCAGGTGTACTTCATTAGTCACAATAACATATTACACATATATTCTAAGATTGACTGTGACTACATGCATGGGGAATTCATTGCATTGTATTTCAAGGTCAATGGTGTATATGGGAAGAGCTGATTAGAGCTCTATCTTCTTTTATTTGTATTAACTTACATTTGTTACATAAGAGGCAATGTAATAAGATATTTCTTTCTAGAGAGTTCAACATCATACGTTTATATTTGTTTATAATGCTCATGGTAGCATTGTTAGGGACAGTTCCGAGTGTCCCCAAAGGCTGGCACGGCGGGACAGGGCCAGAAAACCAGGACTGTCCTGACAAAATTGACACACCTGGGAGTCATTATATAATTATCATACTTGGCAACTATTATAGTATTTACTAACTAGTTGAGCTGCTGAAAATCAATTGCAGTACAGCATAGCCTGGTAAATCACTCTTTACAAGGAGAAGGGGATTTAAACGACCCCACCCCCCCTTCCCCCAAAGCAGTGTTTTAGTCAGATCAGGTCCATGGGTTAGGGCAGGCATTTAGAAGACAATTGTAGATTATGCTAACACAGTGTACCTATAATCTTAATTTTATTAAGGACAGAAGTCAAGTATTTTGCATGAACCTCTAAAGGACAGAGCCAAATGTACACGTTGTGATCAAAACAAAACGTAAACAAAAACTTGAATTTGTGCTATATGTCTGTTCAGGCGTAATTCACCTCTTTCATATTATCTGCACCCACACTTATTATATATCATTGTATTCAGGGGAAACAGGACTTTCATTTCACATCAAACATTTAGGTATGAAACATAATTTAATATGAATAAAATATAAAAAAAATGGGAGAAAATAATAATAAAAAAAAAAATGTAGTTCTACGTGACATTTTAACTGTGAATGTCATAACACTGTTTGCTTTTACTGCCATAAAATACACATATTTGTATTCAGCGATGTCCCAAGTGTAAAACAGTACCCCTATGTACAGGTTTTATGGTGTTTTGGAAAGGTACAGGGTCAAAATATAGCATGTTAAATTTTTCAGTTTTTTCACATTGAAATTCGCCAGATTGGTTACGTTGCCTTTGAGCCCGCATGGTAGCCCAGGAATAAGAATTATCCCCATGATGGCATACCATTTGCAAAAGTAGACAACCAAAGGTATTGCAAATGGGGTATGTCCTGTCTTTTTTTAGTAATCACTTGGTCACAAACACTGGCCAAAGTTATTGTTAATATTTGTTTGTGTGATAAAAATGCAAAAAACTAATTTGAACGCCAATTCTGGCCAGTGTTTGTGACTAAGTGGCTACTAAAAAAGGCTAAACATACCCCATTTGCAATACCTTGGGTTGTCTACTATTGCAAATGGTATGCCATCATGGGGGTAATTTTTATTCCTGGGCTACCGTACAGTCTCAAAGGCAACATAACCAACCTGACGAATTTCAATGTGAAAAAACTGAAATGCATGCCTTATATTTGACTCTGTAACTTTTGAAAACACCATAAAACCTGTACATGAGGGGTACTGTTATACTTGGGAGACTTCGCTGAACACAAATATTAGTGTTTCACAACAGTAAAACATATCACAACAATTATATCGTCCATGTAAGTGCCATTTGTGTGTGAAAAATGCAAAAAATGTCACTTTCACTGATGATATCGTCGTTGTAATACATTTTACTGTTTTGAAACACTAATATTTGTGTTCAGCGAAATATTCCTAGTATCAAACTATATATATTAATATTAAAATACACTTAGACTGTGTATGTATGTTTATGTGTATTTATATACTTAGATCATATAGATAAGAAATATATATATATATATATATATATATATATATGATCTAAGTATATATTTTATTTTAAACTGTAACTTTAACTTTTATTTTATTTTTTACAGGCAGCAGGGGGAGTACCTGTCATTACACTCACTCCCCCAGCTGGCATTGATATGGACCGCTATGCCATCCATGTGATCGTGAGGTCCTCGCAAGGACCTCGCGATCACATGGCCCAGAGGACCGGAGAGGAATGAGGGGGACTCCCTGGGCTGCCAGGTGAGTCCCCACACCGCGATCGCCGTTGTGGGATCGCCGGCGACCGAGTAAGTACATAGGACTGCTTGGGCGTTCTATGCCGCCCACCAGTGTTTAGAGCCGGGTCCCCAAGGATGGCATAGAACGCCCGCCGTCCTTAAGGGGTTAAACTCTTCTTTTGCATTAAACTCTCTTTACTTAACTCCAGCAGCACAGATTTAACAACAAAGTTTAGTGAAAAATAATTGCAACAAGGTATAAAAGGCTCCTCCTCCTTTATCTCTTCCTCTTTCTTTGATATGATATAACAAGAAACACATCCTTTAAACTCAATAAACAACGATAACAATGAAGATTCAGACTGTAAACGATCCGAATCCCGAATGGATGGATTTCGTAGAGTGTGAAGACGATCCCATGTATTGATCCATAAAGGTGAATCAAACTGAAAAGAAACAAAAGAAAGGGACTTGGAAATGAACATTAATATATAATTAATAAGTAATCATAACAAGTAATTAATTGTATTAATATACTATAAATCACATAATAATTAGATAAACACACCCACCCTGAATTCAAATCTTGATTGAAGTAAAAACCATAGAAACAGGGAGGGGAAAAAGGGTGGGAAAATACTTGCCTACTGTCCTTAATAAAATTAATATTATATGTACACTGCGTTGGTATAATCTATAATTTTATAACATGACAGGGGGCTTTCTATTTTGCATTTTTAAAGCTGTGGAAGAAAAGCAAAAGAAGCATGAGAAACCTGACGGAAAGAAAAAACATGGAATTTACTTTCTCTAGTCCAGTCTGCGGATCGCAATATGTCGGTAGCTGAAGCACCTGCCGGAAAAACCTTCTATGTGGCTGTGCTCTGAAACCGAGTGTGTGCCAAAACAAGAGTCTACACCCGCTTGAGATATCAGCCAGTAAATGAAATAAGAGTTTCAGGCCTATAGGAGTGCGTCTGTTGGGGAACATGAACCGTCAAGATAGCCGAACGTGTAACATTGATAGAGCGATATGACTTGCCCAGCGAAGAAAGATGGAATAAGATATTTAGTACGGCAGTAACAGGAGCAGTAAAGGGATCGAGATCCCTCTCCATACACTAATTACTCCATCCTGTCCATGTGGTGCCGTAGCTCCTTCTAGCTACTAGGTCCAAGTTTCTTTGGAGAACCAGTGGATGCAATACCCCTTGGGTATTCCGTCAATAGATGCGGTAAAGATGGTAGTAGGAGGGGTAGTTGGTAGTTTGAGAGGTTCCTGAGATGGTTCCAGTAGATCTGGACACAATGCTTGACTTTGCCATCAGGGAGTGATGACTAACGGAGTGATCTTGTGGATCGGTATTTGATGAAGGACTCTCGCCAACCTGGAGAAAGGAGGAAGAGCGTAAGCTCCTTGGAACATCCAATTCTGAAGTAAGGTGTCCACTGCCTCGCACTCTGGATCCAAAAGCCATCTGAAATATCTCTGTAACAGACTGTTGGTCCAGTATGCAAATAGGTTCAACTGGAGCGGTCCCAGTAGAGTCCTCAGAATGCGGAATATCGCGACTTTCAGTCTCCAGTTGCTGACGTCCCTCCTGTCTGCCAATAGGTTGTCAATTCCTGGTAAGTACTCTGCTAGGAGAGTGATGTTGTGGGTAGGCAGAATCAATATATGCCTCCGTGAGGTCCCGTGGGGGTATGTGTGTTGAACCGCCGATATGTTGTCCATGCAGAGGAGTATGCAGCAATTTCAATACATCTTTGGCCAGCCTGCAAATTGCGAACAATCCTGCAATCAGTTCCAGAAAGTTCATGTGGAGACTTGACAGCTCTTTGGCCCACAGACCGCCCTTGGAAGCGTGTGCGCAGGGGGCACCCAGTTCCCATAAACTCTCGTCTGATTCCATGATGAAATCCGGCATGTGTCTGAAAATCGCACCGCCAGTCCACGCCTGCATGTGAAGTAACCACCAATGTAGTTCTGTCCTTACTTCTGGTGTTACTGGAATCCAATGGTCGTAAGAGTTGCCGTTCGTAAATAATGGGCTTTCAGCCGTTGCATAGCTCTTTGGTGCAGTGGATTTGGAAAAAAATCGCCTGGATGGATGAGGGTAGGAGTCCCACCACTGGAGTCGGGATTCGTAGACGGATGGAGTGCTTGCGTAGAATACGTCTAAAATCTCTGAGAATGGCTTTGATTTCTGTGTTGGGTAGGTGAAGGACACGTGGACGAATCGATCTCGAATCCTAAGAATTGTATCACCCAAGAAGGTGATACAGCTGATTTCTCCTTGTTCACAAGGAATTCCAGAACATACACTATGAATTCCATCTGCGAGCGCATTCTAGGCATGGAATCACAAAAGATCAATATGTTGTCCAGGTAGACCAGACAACGGATACCTTGGGATCATAGGTGAGCCATTACCGATTTCAGAAGCCTGGTGAAGCACCATGGTGCCGAGCTGAGTCTGAATGGTAGTCATGTGAATTGGCAAGGATGGTCCTGTCAGAGGAACCTCTGGAAGCGTCTGCTCTCCGACGTCACGTGCAAGAGATATATGCATCCTTCAGATCTAGACGTGTAAACCAATCGTTGGCCATTAGGAGATTCCCGTTACAGATGAGTACCTTCCATTTTAAAAAGGTAATATACTACAAAGTCAATAAGGTGACGTAATTTGATGAATAGGCAGTAGTCCCCTGTCTTTTCTTTTCATGACAATGAATATATTGCTGAAAGATGGTGGAGGATGTATTTGGTGTCTGGGACCTGTGTAACGGATCCACTGGCACCCCGACTGAGTACCTCCGTTAATGGATGCTCCTAGTGCTTCCTGAGGACTCCAAGCACTCTGGCAGACACCACAATCACCGAATCCGAGAAACCTTTTAAATTCTCCCAAGCATATGAATGCTGTAGACCATTGAATAGGAACCATACGAATAGGCTTGTACTCCTAGCAGTCAACTGGAACAGCACTCAATAAATCCTTCCCCCCAATAATGAGACGACACATCACTTTGAGGGTAAAACAGGAACTCTGGACTGGCTCATCCAGCCTGGCTTTTATTACACTAATCCACATACAGGCCACACCCAGGGGGAGGCATAAAATAACCAATCACATACATGGTTCAGCCCACACATCCCCTCCCCTCAGATAACATTAAACTCAATTATCCGGTACACTTTTTCAGCCAAGTTCTGGATGTACCCCAAAACCCGGGGGTACACCTTTAAATCCAGCATCGCTGGATAGTCCTTATTCAGGGGGACAACATATCCAAAATTCAAGTAATTCGGATGAATGGTTCGTGAGATATGGGGTTACAAAGATTTGACCGACCGCATGGGTAAAGTATCCGAAAACAGTTCCATGCATTTTGGCCCTGCGGTCGGTCACAAACAAGGGAATGAAAACAGGCGAATTGCCTGTGTTATAGAGCCTGGAGAGGGTTTGAATGAATTCCCTTGTTTATGGGGTTCTTTCTACCGAACGGCGGGTCATTCGGTAGTTTCCATACGAATTTCTGGAAGTATGGAGGTCTCAGCGGTGTTTGCCTAGTCAAGTGTCCGATTTTAGTTCCAGACACTCGACGGCAAAACACCGCTGTTCGGTAGTTTAAGATGGCCGCCGCCACGTGTTTGTTTCCCGAATGGCGGCCACCCAGAGGACAAAGACCACACTGCACTGATTGCCAATTACCTGTTTGCAACATTGTTGCAAACGGTAATTGGAGGCACACTCATTCCTGGGTGGTCTGGTTGTTCGGTAGTTTCACTCAATATACTGAATGGAGTGATTCTACCGAACAATCAGATGAATGTTGCATATAAATCACCCAGGATACACTTAACACATCTATAAATACATATATAATATTACAGGCAGTACACTCGAATATGCTTCTCAGTCTTAAAGGGACAGTAGTCCCAAAAGTCCCAATATGTCCATAGATGCTGTTAAAAGGGCCAGTAGCAGCAATATACAGTACAATATGCCCCAAATAATCCAGGGGCCATAGTCAGCAGGTAGGAGGCGGGCAAACAGGCTTCTCCAGGGCCCAGTGGCGAGGTTGGTTTCGCCACATTTCTCCCCTTTTCCAAACAGACTAACAGGGTACCTGACCTCTTGCCGGTCAGTGCCCTTGTTAGTCCAGCAGCCCACCCACAAAACAGAAACAGCAGTACAGCCCACCCACAATAAATGGTTACTACACCTGAGTAATGGAAAAACTTGTCCAGGTCCAGGTGCCTCACCCCGGCTGTGTGGGGGACTGGTAGGCTGTTTTGGTGGGTTGCTGAGTGGGCAGAGACCAGCGGTACTCTGCCCTGGTGCCAGCACTACTACAGGAGTAGTCTGGTTGGAGCCTGGTTGCTGGAGACCGACTGTCTCCCCTTTAGCTGCGCAGCTCTGCTGCTGGAGACAGACTGTCTCCCCTTTAGTTACACAGCTCTGCTGCTGGAGACAGACTGTCTCCCCTTTGGCTAAACAGCCCTGTTGTGGGGGGGCAGGACCGACCGTCCCTACCCCCTGTGCTGGAAGTGCAGAGACCACGGTCCCATCTGCACAGGTGTGGGGCTTACAGTCTCCCCCTGGTACATTAAGCTGCCGCTGGGGAGAGGTGGTAACCAGCTCCTCTCCCATTAGAACACTCTGCCCATTGATGATCCGCCGCTGGGGAGAGGTGGTAACAATCCCCTCTCCCATGCCTACTTTCAGTCTTTGTGGAGGGAGACCGACTGTCTCTCCTCCCAATTCAGTGTCCTGCTGCTGGGGAATAGAGACTGGGCTCTCTATTCCCAAAAAATCACGCTGCTGCTGGGGGGTAGGACCAACTACCTCTGCCCCCTGTAACTCAGCCTTCCGCTGGGGAGGGAGGACGCTGCTCTCCTCTCCCTGCACTTCACACTGCCTTCCCGGCATATCACTCTGCTGCTGGGGGGTAGGACCAACTACCTCTGCCCCCTGTAACTCAGCCTGCCGCTGGGGAATGGAGACTGGGCTCCCAATTCCCTGCAATTCACACTGCCGCTGGGGAATGGAGACTGGGCTCCCAATTCCCAACAAATCACACTGCCGCTGGGGAGGGAGGACGGCCCCTTCAGCTCCCTGTAACTTGGGCGCAGAGACCACGGTCCCATCTGCGCTGGTGTGGGGCTTACGGTCTCCCCTTGGTGGGTTAGGCTGCCGCTGGAGAGAGGGTGTAACAAGCTCCTCTCTCTGAACTGTAACCTGCCGCTGGGGAGCAAGGATGGCCCCTTCAGCTCCCTGTAACTTGGGCACAGAGACCACGGTCCCATCTGCGCTGGTGTGGGGCTTACTGTCTCCCCTTGGTATGCTAAGCTGCCGCTGGGGAGAGGGGATAACAAACTCCTCTCCCTTACACACTTTCAGCCGCTGGGGAGCAAGAACGGCACCTTCAGCTCCCTGTAACGCACACTGCCGCTGGGGATCTGGGCCGACTGCCCAGCATCCCTGTAGGGCCGGTAGAGAGACCGCAGTCCCATCTCCACCTGCCATCTGTGGGTCTTCCCAGGACCAATCCGTGAGGCCCCTCAACATTTGTGAGTAAGGGCCACCTGCTTCCCCACCTGGCAACTCTGGCTGCTGCTGGGGATCTGGGCCGGCTGCCCAGCATCCCGGTGGGCCCGGTGGAGAGACCTTGGTCCCATCTCTACCTGCCTGTTGTGGTTCCTCACAGGACCAGTCTATGAGGACCCCCACTTCGGGTTCCTCCCGCCGCCTCAGGGAAAGACGGCTAACCTCCTCGGATGCAGCCTCTACTCGGCTGCTGTACCGCTCCTGCTGCTGAGCATACTTCCTCTCTTTTGCCAACCGGAATTCTCGGTCCAGCCTTGTGTTTCGCTCAGCCATGACCTGGTTCCAGATCACCCGGCGTGTCTCCATGGGTATATCATCCCCATACTCGGCCACTCGCTGCCTCACCTCGGCCAGCCAATCATCTCCAGAGCCAGAACCTTCCATACTTGTCTGCTCCCAGGGGCGCTGCACGACTGCTAGCGTTGCCCTCAATTTGTAATCCAAACGAACTGTGTCTCCGAGCTGCTTTACCTCGCACTAGGACGCCATCCCACCGCTTGCCACCAATGTAACGGATCCACTGGCACCCCGACTGAGTACCTCCGTTAATGGATGCTCCTAGTGCTTCCTGAGGACTCCAAGCACTCTGGCAGACACCACAATCACCGAATCCGAGAAACCTTTTAAATTCTCCCAAGCATATGAATGCTGTAGACCATTGAATAGGAACCATACGAATAGGCTTGTACTCCTAGCAGTCAACTGGAACAGCACTCAATAAATCCTTCCCCCCAATAATGAGACGACACATCACTTTGAGGGTAAAACAGGAACTCTGGACTGGCTCATCCAGCCTGGCTTTTATTACACTAATCCACATACAGGCCACACCCAGGGGGAGGCATAAAATAACCAATCACATACATGGTTCAGCCCACACATCCCCTCCCCTCAGATAACATTAAACTCAATTATCCGGTACACTTTTTCAGCCAAGTTCTGGATGTACCCCAAAACCCGGGGGTACACCTTTAAATCCAGCATCGCTGGATAGTCCTTATTCAGGGGGACAACATATCCAAAATTCAAGTAATTCGGATGAATGGTTCGTGAGATATGGGGTTACAAAGATTTGACCGACCGCATGGGAAAACAGTTCCATGCATTTTGGCCCTGCGGTCGGTCACAAACAAGGGAATGAAAACAGGCGAATTGCCTGTGTTATAGAGCCTGGAGAGGGTTTGAATGAATTCCCTTGTTTATGGGGTTCTTTCTACCGAACGGCGGGTCATTCGGTAGTTTCCATACGAATTTCTGGAAGTATGGAGGTCTCAGCGGTGTTTGCCTAGTCAAGTGTCCGATTTTAGTTCCAGACACTCGACGGCAAAACACCGCTGTTCGGTAGTTTAAGATGGCCGCCGCCACGTGTTTGTTTCCCGAATGGCGGCCACCCAGAGGACAAAGACCACACTGCACTGATTGCCAATTACCTGTTTGCAACATTGTTGCAAACGGTAATTGGAGGCACACTCATTCCTGGGTGGTCTGGTTGTTCGGTAGTTTCACTCAATATACTGAATGGAGTGATTCTACCGAACAATCAGATGAATGTTGCATATAAATCACCCAGGATACACTTAACACATCTATAAATACATATATAATATTACAGGCAGTACACTCGAATATGCTTCTCAGTCTTAAAGGGACAGTAGTCCCAAAAGTCCCAATATGTCCATAGATGCTGTTAAAAGGGCCAGTAGCAGCAATATACAGTACAATATGCCCCAAATAACCCAGGGGCCATAGTCAGTAGGTAGGAGGCTAGCAAACAGGCTTCTCCAGGGCCCAGTGGCGAGGTTGGTTTCGCCACAACCTGTGTGCCAGAAGCGCTGGTTAGAGAAAAACACTTGTCTCAACGATGACTGGGCTTCGTTGAGTGTGGTGAAGAGATTCACATGCTTTAAGTTCAGTGATAAAAGGCTCACCAAATAATAAACTATTGCCAATGGTCCTAGCTCTCTCTTCCCCAGATCCAAGAGCTTGTTGTCAATTTTCAAAAGAGCGATCTTTTGTCATTCAGTGCCAAGAGATGCGTTTCTGTTACCCAGCGTACAGAAGGCTCTCTGTAGCGGGAGAGCGAGAGATCTGCATAGTATAGGATATTCGGCCAGGAAGGCACAATTCGGAGAATCTTGGGTGTCTTGCTGCCTGTGGCTCAAATAGGGGCAAACCCTGGGTGTCAATGAACACGTCTTCATCGGTGTTCGGAAGATTGTGATTACCCTTTCTATGTGGGGAATGCTTCACAATGTATTCTTTGACGTAATGTGATTCAGTACCCGGCATATTGTGCCAGTCGTCTTCATCAGAGTTCGAGATGTCTGCTCACCATTCGTCCACTATCCCCATAGTAGGTGAATTCGGACAAGATGCTTGAGTGGAGCCTTCCCTTCAGACCTCCTGGTTACTGGGCTGGCGCCCTTCCAGTGTCTTTTAGGAACGGACGTGGGTATCCTGGAAGTCTCAGAGCCTACTGCTCCTTCCACATCTTGGTTGTTGGAAGGGAGTTGTCCTGTGTTTTCAGGTGGGATGGAGCGCCTTTCTCACTGACGCTGTTACTTCAGCATTTATCATTCTTTGTAAATCTTGGTGGTTTGAGTGCCATAGGATGGGACGGGTACCATGGAGGGAATCACCCTCAACGAAAGCTGCCCGCCAATTTGTCGGGGTGCGTGAATGTGTGGTATACCCCAATTATACAGCAGAGCTGTACCTCTGTGACATCGAGTAACTTGAACTGTGTTAACATATACGTATAGGCACTCCAGTACATAGGGGGCACCCCAGCAATAGTAAGGGGGTCACCCTTAATATAATGTAGCTACTAGTGGCTGGTAATGATGTCAGGAAGGCAGTTCTGGTAAAGTGTCATATCTACTTAGATATATATATATATATATATATATATATATATATAAAAAATATTCAAAGTCTGGCACTCTACCTTAAAGTTGATTCACTTGCAAAAAAAGCCTCGGTGCTGCAAAGCGTAGGTATATATACAGGACATAGGAAGAGCACTCCAGAGGTCTTATTCAAAGGTATTTATTCGGTGAAAAAATCAATCGACGTTTCGACCATACGGTCTTTATCAAGATATATCTTGATAAAGACCGTATGGTCGAAACGTCGATTGATTTTTTCACCGAATAAATACCTTTGAATAAGACCTCTGGAGTGCTCTTCCTATGTCCTGTATATATATATATATATATATATATATATATAAATCCAAGTAGATGGCTGCACTCACGGTTTTATAAAAGTCCAAAGTTTATTGAAGAAGCATAAAAGTATCTGCGATCAACGTTTCAGTCCTTCTAGGAGGACTTTCTTCAGGATCATAAGATCCTGATATGATCCTGAAGAAAGTCCTCCTAGAAGGACTGAAACGTTGATCGCAGATACTTTTATGCTTCTTCAATAAACTTTGGACTTTTATAAAACCGTGAGTGCAGCCATCTACTTGGATTTTTTGGATACACTAGCTATGTATGGCTGGCACCCGGTCACTAAGGGATGCATTAGCGTGAGTGCAGGAATTATTATTATTTTATATATATATATATATATATATATATATATATATATATATTATTAAATCCTCCTCTATTTGAGTACTAGAGCCTATACTGGCTAGGGTGCATGGGGGATCACCCCATCTGTAAGGGGGGTCACCCCTGTTAGAATTAGTTTGCCACAGAAGTGGCCGGCGTATATCTTGCTTGGGAGTCACCCAGCAGTAGGGGGGTCACCCCTGTTAATGTAGTGTTAATAACACCAATGGAAGCACATGCTTGAATGGGGGGTTACCCGGGTAGTGAGGGGGTCACCCCTATGATCGGTAATCCTCTTGGAATGTATTCAAGTTAAATAGATATATATACCTTTAAAAGGTTGAAGTTCACTCTATTTGGTGCATATACAGAACCAGGTCTGAATCAATTATAAGCAGGCAGTATGTACAGAGAGAACAGTAATGTAGAATCCATTTACACTGTTTAGTAGATGTGTGAGAAATTGGATATGCAGCAGGCCAGATCGTGGGAATCACAACCTAGCTATCTAAAATGGCTGACGTGAATCTCGCGGACCAAGATGGCCGACTACTGCGCACAATTTGCCAGCGCGGCCCGCTGGAACAGTGATAATGCTCCACACTCCCGCCACCCTCCTGCTAGCCCCAGAAACCGCTAAAACCGAGGCACAATCGCAGCGAAAATGCTGCAACTCGCAACAGTGTGGGAAGAGTGAAATGGCAGGAGAGCCTGAAAGAACAGGTCCCTGCAGGGGCGGACTGAGAGAGTCCTGGCCCCTCGGGCAAAATTAGGACCTGGGCCCCCTCCAGATAGATAGATAGATAGATAGATAGATAGATTTTATATATATATATATATATATATATATATATATATATATACTGTTGTAGATGTACCTTGTATTTGCATGTAAAGTGAATGTATGTTTCTGTGTATCTTTACTGTAAGTGAATATATGTATGCCTTTGAATCCTCATATCCTAACACGAAATACAGAGTATCTATGAAGGGACACTATAGGCACCCAGACCACTTCCGCTCATTGAAGTGGTCTAGGTACAGTGTCCCAGGTCCCTTAACCCTGTAAAAGAGGGGGACACTTTAGGAAGCTATAGTGCTAGGGAAAAATAAAAAATGTTTCCTGGCACTATAGTTTCCCTTTAAGTAGATAAAAACTGTGGGGTGTTGTAGTGGGTGTATGGGGACATGGGGCTGCCGTGGGGGCAGGGGAATAAAGGCTGAAGTGGGTGCTGGGGCATAGAAACTGTAGTGGTTATAGGGGCTGTAATGGGGGCAGAGGCTGTATTGGGTATAGAGGCTATAGTGGGGGCAGCGAATAATAGGGGCTATAGTGGGGGTAAGGCGAAATAGTGACTATATAGGGGGCAGGGGGTAATAGAAGCTATAGTGGGGACAAGGGGTAATAGAAGCTACAGTGGGTGCAGGGTAGTGATAGGGACTGTGGTAGTTGCAGGGGAGGCATAGGGACTGTGGTTGTTTCAGGGGGATAGGGGCTGTAGTAAGTGCAGACAGCAATAAAGGCAGTAGTGGGTGCAGGGAAAAGGGCAGTAATGGGCATGGGAGCTTTCATGGATATAGGGTTGTAGTGGATGCAGGTGTTTAGGGGCTGTAGTTGGTATATCAGCTGCAGTGGGTGTAGAGGCTGCAGGGGTTCTGGTGGTTTTATGGGATATAGGGGCTGTAGTGGGTGCATGGTATATAGAGACTGTAGTGGGTATAAGGACTATAGGAGGTGTAGTGGGGTATTGTACAGCGCTACGGAATCTGATGGCGCTATATAAATAATATAATAATGGATAAGGGCTGTAAGGAATATATAGGCATTCGGTTTGTGCATGCGGTAAAGGGGCTGTAGTGGGTATAGGGACTGCATGGGGTACAGGGTCTGTAGAGTAGGGAGTAGGGAGCAGGGGGAAGAAGGGAGTAGGGGGGCAGCAGGTCAGTAGAGGGGCAGCATGGTGTAGGAGAGCAGCAGGGGGTTTGCTGGGGCTAGAGGGTCGGCAGGGGGTCTGCTGGTGCAGCAGAGGGTAGAGGGGCTGTGGTGGGTATAGGGGTTGTAGTAGGTAGAAGGGCCGCAGGGGTAAGGGCTGCTGGGGGTAGAGGAGTAGCAAGGTGTAGGGGGGCAACAGGGAGTAAGTGGGTAGATGGGAGTAAGTGGGTAGATGGGCAGAAGGGGGTAGGGGGCTAGCAGGAGGTTGGGGGCAAAGGGGCAGAGGGGCCAGCAGATAGTAGGGGGCAAAGGGGCCAGCAGGAGGTAGGGGGGCCAGCAGGAAGTAGGGGGCAAAGGGGCAGCAGGGTGTAAGGGGGCCAGCAGGAAGTAGGGGGTCGCAGGGGGTTTGCTGGGGCTAGAGGGGCAGCAGGGGGTAGGGGGACAGCGGGGGGGGGGGTCTGCTGGGGCTAGAGGGTCAGCAGGGGGTCTGCTGGGGTGGTAGAGGGGCTGTAAGGGATAGGGGCTGTGGTGGGTATAGGGCTTGTAGTAGGTAGAAAGGCTGCAGGGGTAAGGGCTGCTGGGGGTAGAGGAGTACCAGGGAGTATGGGGGGGCAGCAGGGAGTAGGGGGTGTGCTGGGGCTAAAGGGGCAGCAGGGGGTAGAGGGACAGCGGGGGGTCTTCTGGGGCTAGAGGGTCAACAGGGGGTCTGCTGGGGCAGCAGAAGGTAGAGGGGCTGTAAGGGGTAGGGGCTGGGGTGGGTATAGGGGTTGTAGTAGGTAGAAGAGCTGCTGGGGGTTGAGGAGCAGCAGGGGGTTGAAGGGCAGCGGGGAGTAGAGGGGCAGCAGGGAGTAGAGGGGCAGCAGGGAGTAAGTGGGAAGAGGGGCAGAAGGAGGTAGAGGGGACAGCAGGGGGTAGGGGGCAGCCAGCAGGGGGTAAGGGGCAGCAGGGAGTAGGGGGCAGCCAGCAGGGAGTAGGGGGCAAAGGGGCCATCAGGAGGTAAGGGGGCCAGCAGGGAGTAGTAGGCAAAGGGGCAGCAGGGGGTAGAGGGGTAGCAGGGAGTAGGGGTGCCAGTATAAGGTAGAGGGGCAGCAGGGGGCAGAGGGGCCAGCATGAGGTTGTCAGGGTACCTGTGGTCTCTACCTCCGAAAGAGGTAGAGACTTAGCTGTTCCTCCATCCAGACGGTCTGATGGCTCCCTTCCCCGCGGTCTATCCGGTCATGCTAGGCCGGCCGCGAGGGAGTGACTGCCTTTTACAGCATCTAGGCAGGAAGTAGTCATCAGGACACTCCCCCGGAACAACCTGTCAGTCAATGGCTGCAGGACCAATCAGGACGTCTTGGGGGCGTGGTTACTGCTCTGAACAGGGTATTTAACAGAGCTTCTTTCATTAGCTCATTGCCCTGTCGTGGTTCTAGCTTGTTCTAGTCACTCAGTGCTTGTGTATTCTATTATCCCTTTTGGTTTTGACCCGGC
Source organism: Pelobates fuscus (assembly GCF_036172605.1). NCBI lineage: Eukaryota > Metazoa > Chordata > Amphibia > Anura > Pelobatidae > Pelobates > Pelobates fuscus. The sequence goes on from NC_086318.1 coordinate 248,763,119, forward strand.
TTGTTTACCTTACTCTGCTTATCTCTGTTACCCTTGATTCGGCTTGTCTCTCGCTTACCTGTCTTCTGTTACCCTCGACCTCGGCTTGTCTTTGACCATTCTATACTGTACTACTTACGTTAGTCCGGCCATTCTAAGGTCCGGTATACGTATCTGGCTACTGTTTGTACTCTGCGTGTTGGATCCCTGTCCCGATCCTGACATTACGACAGGGCCAATGGATCCTGCAAGTACAAACAGTCAGCTGGCTGCTCCTGATCCTAGGTTTGAGGCCATGGATCACAGAATGGATCAGATGGCGCTTGCGCTACAGGCTCTATTAGCTTGTGCCAATAAACCACCAGAGGAGATACGTAATACCCCTGTTTCTCCTGTCGGTTCAGGTCTAGAGGTAGCCACAGTGGGTGCTTCTTCTCACATTACCCCCCCAGTACGCTATGGTGGGGCTCCTGAGAAGTGTCGTGGTTTTTTAAACCAAATTAGTATCCACTTTGAATTGCAACCTCGCTCTTATCCTACAGATAGGGCAAAAGTAGGATTTATTATCACCCTACTCATTGAGAAAGCTCTGAGATGGGCCAACCCACTATGGGAGAACGATAATCCATTAGTTTATAACTATAACGCATTTGTAGCTGCTTTTAGAAGAACATTTGACCCTCCAGGTAGAAAGGTTAATGCAGCCAGATTACTGTTGCGCCTGAGACAGGAGAACCGAACACTGGTGGATTATGCACTAGAGTTCAGGTCTCTGGCGGCAGAAATCAAGTGGAATGAGCAGGCGTATATGGATGTATTTTTGAATGGCCTATCTGATGTAATCCTTGATGAGGTTACTACCAGAGAACTCCCTGAGAATTTAGAGGATTTAATTTCGTTCATCTCTCGTATAGATGAACGTCTAAGAGAGAGACAGAACACTCGAGAGGGGAACCAGAGACCTTCTTTTAGGTTAGCTCCCGCTGTTCCAAGTCCTGACTCCACGATATCTTTGCTTACTGAACCTATGCAGATAGGGTATACCCGCCTCTCTGAGGAGGAAAGACAGCACAGGAGAAGAGAGGGTTTGTGTATGTATTGTGGAGCCAAGGGTCATTTACTCTCGAACTGTTCTAACCGCCCGGGAAACGCTCGCACCTAAGTCTCTCTAGAGGACAGGCCTTGGGTGTTTCTATTTTGTCCTCTACTCCTGATTATAAAGATCACAGGCTTCTGCTACCAGTTTCCTTAACTTGGGGGAAGGAAGTAGTAAGGGCTATGGCATTGATAGATTCCGGTGCTGCTGAGAATTTTATCGACCAAGCCTTTGCTAGTAAGAACAATTTCCCATCCCAGCAAAGGGAGACACCTTTGGCCGTTGAGGCCATAGATGGTAGACCACTACTAGACCCTGTTATCTTTCGTGAGACCATACCCATTAATTTAAATGTTGGTATCCTGCACGTGGAGAATTTATCTCTTCTGCTCATTTCGTCTCCTTCCGTTCCCATAGTTCTGGGGTACCCATGGTTGAAAAAACATAACCCTATTATCGATTGGGAGTTAGGAGACATACTCTCGTGGGGCCAGGGCTGCCAGGATCGGTGTTTGTGCAAGGTTTCTCCATTAGCTAATATTAACATACCGGAGAATCCTACTCAGTCCACAGAAAGACAAATACCAGACCTTTACCTAGACTTAAGGGCAGTGTTTGACAAGAAGAATGCCGATTCTTTGCCTCCACACAGGTCATTTGACTGTAAGATTAAGCTTCTACCCGGCACTATGCCTCCGAGGGGCCATGTATATCCTTTGTCTGTTCAGGAAAACTCGGTTCTAGAGGAGTATATTCGGGAGAATTTAGAAAAGGGATTCATCAGGAGGTCTTCTTCTCCGGCCGGGGCTGGGTTCTTTTTCATTAAGAAGAAGGATACTCCTCTATCATTGCGCCTATTACCAATATGACCAAACAAGGGGCTGATACTAAGTTCTGGTCTAAGGAAGCTCTGGGTGCTTTCAAGACTCTCAAGGAACTTTTTGCCTCGGCTCCCATTCTAGTCCATCCTGATACGACTCTGCCTTTCTTGCTCGAGGTCGATGCCTCTGAGACAGCAGTTGGGGCTGTTCTGTCTCAAAGGTTAGGGGTGGATAAACCGTTACACCCTTGTGGTTTCTTCTCTAAGAAATTTTCTGGGCCTGAGAGCAGATATGACATCGGAGAAAGGGAACTGTTAGCAGTCATTAAAGCCTTAAAGGAGTGGAGACATTTGTTGGAGGGGACCCTACACCCGATTACGATTTTGACGGACCACAAAAACTTGTCCTATATTGGGGAGGCTAAGCGCTTATCCTCTAGACAAGCTCGTTGGTCCTTATTCCTGACTCACTTCAATTATGTACTGACTTACAGACCTGGTTCTAAAAACTCTAAAGCCGATGCATTATCTCGCCAATATGAACCTTCTACTGTACCTGAACCAGTTCTTTCTTCTATAGTTCCGAAATGCAATATCATTGCTAATACGAATCTCAGGATTCATTCTCCATTACTGGCCGAGATCATTAAGTTGCAACATCTAGCACCTAAACAGACTCCTGCGGGCCGTCATTTCGTTCCTCCTGCTCTTCAACTGGAACTTTTACAGTGTTTACATAATAGCAAGATGGCGGGACATCCTGGTATCCGCAAAACTTACGCGTTGATCTCTAAGGACTTCTGGTGGCCTGCTTTACGGAGGGACATTGAGGAGTTCATCGCTGCATGTGAAGTTTGTACTAAAACCAAACAACCCCATACGCTTCCATGTGGATTCCTGCAACCCTTGGAGGTTCCAGAAAAACCATGGTCCTGTTTGGCCATGGACTTTATTGTCGATCTACCTATCTCTAAAAGACAGACTGTTATCCTCACCGTGGTTGACAGGTTTACTAAGATGGCACACTTCATTCCCCTGCCTAAACTCCCGTCTTCTCCCGAATTGGCAGAGATATTCGCTAAGGAGATTTTTCGCCTACATGGGATACCCTCTCAAATTGTATCGGACAGAGGCTCCCAATTTGTTTCCCGCTTTTGGAGGTCCTTCTGCTCTCAACTTGGTATTAAATTAAACTTTTCTTCTGCCTATCATCCTCAGTCTAACGGAGCTGCTGAACGTACCAACCAGAAAATTGAACAATATTTACGATGCTTTGTTTCTGAACACCAGGATGATTGGGTCGGTTTGATTCCTTGGGCGGAGTTTGCACACAACAATCTCGTTTGCGATTCTACTCATTCAAGCCCCTTCTTCATGAATTATGGTTTTCATCCGTCTATTCTTCCTTCGGATTCCCCTTCCCAGGGGGTGCCGTCGGTTGATGTTCATGTTGCCAATTTGAGGAAGTTGTGGGATCAAACTCGACAAATCCTTGTGCACAACTCTATGTTGGTCAAGAAACACGCTGATAAACGTAGAAGGGCGGCTCCGGTCTTTGTTCCAGGTGATAGGGTATGGCTGAGCACGAGGAACATCCGTTTAAAAGTGCCCTCCATGAAGTTCGCTCCTCGTTATATTGGACCCTACAGGGTGCTGACCCGTATCAATCCAGTTGCGTATCGTTTAGCTCTTCCTAATACCTTACGCATCCCGAACTCGTTTCACGTTTCATTGCTGAAACCACTCATATGTAACAGATTTTCCTCCACAATAGCCCCTCCTCGCCCCGTTCAGGTGGAGGGTCAGGAGGAGTATGAGGTTAACTCTATTATTGATTCTCGAATCTCCCGGGGGAGAGTACAATATCTGGTTGATTGGAAGGGATATGGTCCTGAGGAGAGGAGTTGGGTACCTCAGGAGGATGTTCATGCTCCCCGTCTCCGCAGGGCATATCACTCTCGCTTCCCATCTCGTCCCGGTTCATTCCGCCCGGTGGGCGTATCTGAGAGGGGGGGTACTGTCAGGGTACCTGTGGTCTCTACCTCTGAAAGAGGTAGAGACTTAGCTGTTCCTCCATCCAGACGGTCTGATGGCTCCCTTCCCCGCGGTCTATCCGGTCATGCTAGGCCGGCCGCGAGGGAGTGACTGCCTTTTACAGCATCTAGGCAGGAAGTAGTCATCAGGACACTCCCCCGGAACAACCTGTCAGTCAATGGCTGCAGGACCAATCAGGACGTCTTGGGGGCGTGGTTACTGCTCTGAACAGGGTATTTAACAGAGCTTCTTTCATTAGCTCATTGCCCTGTCGTGGTTCTAGCTTGTTCTAGTCACTCAGTGCTTGTGTATTCTATTATCCCTTTTGGTTTTGACCCGGCTTGTTTACCTTACTCTGCTTATCTCTGTTACCCTTGATTCGGCTTGTCTCTCGCTTACCTGTCTTCTGTTACCCTCGACCTCGGCTTGTCTTTGACCATTCTATACTGTACTACTTACGTTAGTCCGGCCATTCTAAGGTCCGGTATACGTATCTGGCTACTGTTTGTACTCTGCGTGTTGGATCCCTGTCCCGATCCTGACAGAGGTGGAGGGGCAGCAGGGGGCAAAGGGGCTGCTGGGGTAGATGAGTAGCAGGGGGTAGAGGGGCAGCAGGGGATAGGGGGGCCAGCAGGAGCTAGAGGGACAGCAGGGAGTATGGGGCAAAGGGGCAGTAGAGGGTATAGGGGCTGTAGGGGCAGGGGCTGTGAAGGGTATAGGGGATGTAGTGGGCTGCTGGGGGTAGAGGAGTAGCAGGGGGTAGAGGGGCAGTAGGAGGTAGAGGGTTAGGGGGCAGCAGAGGGTAGAGGGGCAGTATGGGGTGAGGAGCAACAGCATGGGGACAGCAGAGGGTCTACTGGGGGTAGAGGGGCAGTAGTGAAGCAGCAGGGGGTAGAGGGGTGGGGGGCAGCAGAGGGTCTACTGGGGGTAGAGAGGCAGTAGGGAGGCAACAGGAGGTAGAGGGGTGGGGGGCAGTAGGGGGTAGAGGGGCAGTATGGGGTGAGGAGCAGCAGGGGGACAGCATAGGGTCTACTGGGGGTAGAGGGGCAGTAGGGAGGCAGAGGGGTGGGAGGCAGAGGGGGTAGAGGGGTAGTATGGGGTGAGAAGCAGCAGAGGGTCTACTGGGGGTAGAGGGGCAGCAGGGAGTAGGGGGCAAAGGGGCAGCAGAGGGTAGAGGGGCTGTAGGGGTAGGGGCAGCAGAGGGTAGAGGGGCTGTAGGGGTAGGGGCAGTAGGGGGTAGAAGGAAGAGGAGCTGCTGGATGAAGAGGAGCCTTACCTTTGGCCAGAGGGGTTAATCCTTCTCCCAGCAGAACTGGAGCATGCTGTCTCTCACTGAAGTGCTGCCTCTAACACAGATCAGGCAGCTCCGCACGGCTCCCTGACCTTTTGACACATGATGTCATTTCCTCTATCAGGAGCCGCACGGAGCTGCCTGATCAGCACTACAGACAGCTCTCCTGCTCTGCTCAGGCACAGTGAGAGACAGCATAGTGGGTCTTTAGGAGGGCCCTTTAGCTGTCTCTTACTGTGCCTGCCCGAACATGGGGGAAATGTATTTTGTAACAGGGGCCCGCGGAGTGCCGTGCAGGCCCCTGACTGACTGCATGCAGGCTGGGGAGATTGTTTAACTCCCCAGCCCAGCTATTACTTTACTGCATGGCAGGCAGGCGGGCGGGCCCCCTAGAGCCTCGGGCCCTCGGTCCATGACCGATTTCCCCGAGTGCTCAGTCCGCCCCTGGGTCCCTGCCTGAGAGCAGGAGTCAGGGCAGCATATAGATGTAAAAAACGGGAGAAATAGAGAATGACTGAGGGAATGAGGGCAAGACAGGTTGTAGAGGGAGCAGGGGAATGATATAAAAATAATTATGATCAAATGCAATGCAGCATAAAAACAATATAAGATAATTAAGCTAAGAACAAATTACTCTGACCTGTGCATAGGCTGGAGCAGCAAAGAAAGAGGAAGAGATACAGCGAGAGAGGCCTTTTATACCATGTTGCAATGTTTTTTCCACTAAACTTTATTGTTAAATCTGTGCTGCCGGAGTTTATTAAAGAGAGTTTAATGCAAAATACGAAGCCACCTGCCGTGTTATAAAATTACAGGAGGACAAGTGGCAGTAAGTGAGGGTAAAAATAAAGTAGTGGGTCATCAAACCTATAGAGTCTAGGGCATTATTGACAGGGTTAGGGCACTGTGTATATGCATACAGACTGAGCAACATTAGCATCAACAATGTGATGTCAGACAAATTGGCATCATTGTTATTTGTGCATGCGGTCTCTGACTTTCAGTTGACACTGACATTAAAATGCTTATGCAAAGCCAAAGTTCAGCAGTATGGCCAACATTCAGCTTGTTGGAAACCCACATGCTGAGGAACAGGCATGGAGAGCACCTGGTGCTCATGACATTATGCCTGTAGTGCACCTCATTTCTGTATATCTAACACAAGATGTGTTAAGTTAGAACTTTCTTGATAACCAGATACACAAATGTCTATAATATAAATTGCTACTCAGAATCTGCAAGGATTAATGTAATTCTGGATTTCACAAGAGGTAAATTAGAAGGTATTATTATTATAGCCTTTGACGAATTGTGGGAACTAGAGTGACTGTGTAAAGCCATAGTTAATTTTGCTTCATTTCGTTTTTAGTCTTTTTTATAATTCATACTATGACATGACCATAACTTTAATATTTCCAGAAGGCAGAAAATTAATTAGATTCCAATGAACAGGGAACAACAGTTTTATAGGTTGATTCAGTACTATGTATCATCTGTTATGGTTCTCTGTAGAGATGTAAAATCTCCTGAAACCTTCAGACATTTTTCATCTCTGTTGCATTGTATGCTTCCATTATAATGTCTGAGATTAGACTATTCATTTAAAAATATGAAAGAAAATCAGGGAAAATATTTTTCTGATCTCCAAAACTAAATAATTTCTAGTTCCTGGTGTTATTATAGAGAACATTTTACAGATAAAGGGCTGCTGAAATAAATTATGTTTAGACCCTTAAGTACCAAGGCTGTTTTGAGACTTTGCCTATTTGGCACTTTGTCATGTATTCATTGTACCACGATTTCCCTCTTTTTATTTAAGTGCATCCATACATATAAAAAAACCTTTGTAAAGCAGAAACAGGGCTTTCCTTTAATACACTGTATGTGTATACCATTAGGTCCTGAAATATTTGGACACTGACACTGACACTGAAGTTTTGTTATGACTGTTTGGCTGTTTACCAAAATAAATTAAGTTGCAATTAAATAATGAATATGGGCTTATCAGCTTATCAGTCTCTCCTCTTTAATGTGAGGGTATTCATATCCAAATTGGAGGAAGGATTTAAGAATTACAGCTCTTTAATATGTAGCCCCATCTTTTTCAAAAGACCAGAGGACCAAAAGTAATTGGACAATTGACTCAAAATCTATTTTATGGACAGGTGAGGGCTCTTCCTTTGTCATTTCTTCATCAATTAAGCAGATTCCAGGTGTGGCATTTGCTTTTGGAAGCTGTTGCGTTGAATCCACAGCATGTGGTCAAAGCAGGTCTCAATGCAAGTGAAACAAGCCATCCTTACACTGCAAAAAAAACAAAACACATCAGTGAGCTAGCAGGAAAATTAGCAAGTTGGTACATTCTGAGAAAAAAGAACACACTGGTCAGCTCTGCAACACAAAAAGGCCTGGATGTCCATGAAAAACAACTATGGTGGATGATCGTAGGATCCCTTCCATCGTAAGGAAAAACCCCTTCACAACATCCAGCCAAGTGAAACACACTCTCCAGGAAGTAGGAATATCATTATCCAAGTCTACCAGAAAGAGAAGACTTCTTGAGAGCAAATACAGAGAGTTCACCTCAAAGGGCAAACCATTCATAAACCTCAAGAAAAGAAAGGCCCAATTAGACTTTGACAAAAAGTTCTAAAAAAGACATCCCAGTTCTGGAAGAGCATTATTTGGACAGACTAAACTAAGAACAAACTGTGCCAGAATGATGGAAGGAAAAAAGTATGGATGATGCTTGGAACTGCTCATGCCATCTGAAGCATACCAAAAAATCTGTAAAACACAGTGGAGGCAGTGTGATGGCATGGGCCTGCATGACTTCCAGTGACACTGGGTCACTAGTGTTTATAGATGATGTGACAGAATACAGAAGCAGCCGGATGAATACTGAAGTGTATAGGGATATATTACCTGCGCAGATTCAGCAAAGTTGATTGAACATCGCTTCACTTTACAGATGAACAATGACCTAAGACATACTTACGAAAGCAACCCAGATTTTTTTTTATTGCAAAGGAGTGGAATATTCTGCAATGTCTGAGTCAATCACCTGATAGATTTCACTTGCTGAAGACAAAATCTAAAGGAACCCTGGTATCCAAGATCTCTTCAGATGGTGACTGTAGTCATGAAATTACAAGATGTTTGCTTCTGGGGAGGAAAGCTATGGCGAACTTGATGGTAAAATGGTAAGATGGTAAAAACTAAAGATATTACACTATCAACAAAGGTTCGCATAGTCAGAACTATGGTATTCCCAGTAGTAACATACGGATGTGAGAGCTGGACTATTACGAAGGATGAGCGTTGTAGAATTGATGCCTTTGAACTGTGGTGTGGGTGAAAACTGCTTAGAATCCCTTGGATTACAAGAAGATCCAATAAATCCGTACTACAGGAAATCAAGACAACCTGTTCACTTGAAGCTATGATCATGAGGCTGAAGCTCCAATATTTTGGCCATATAATGAGAAGGCAGCATTCTCTAGAGAAGACTCTGATGCTGGGAAAGATGGAAGGCACACAAAGAAGGGGACGACAGAGACGGAGATGGATAGATGAAGTCACTGAAGCCACGAACATGAAGTTGTTGGAGCTAAGAGGGGCAGTGACTGAGAGATGTACCTGGCGTGCTATGGTCCATATGGTCACGGAGAGTCAGACACGACTAAACGACTAAACAACAACAACAATGCCAAAGTGGCTTTACAAAACATGAGAAATGTATAGTTGTGATAACACTGACACTGTTAACCCTGAGCTTTTCCTCTCGGCTGAGATAAACTTAAACCGATAACCGTCACCTTAGCACAGTGAAGCCGATTAGGTACTTTAATGAGCCCTAAGCGTTTCAACCCTCCACCGCCTCACATAATACTCTTATAGTAACAACCGGCCCTCCAGCAACTACATGTCTGATACAATCTTTTTAAATGACCATCTGCAGTCCTTAGAGACATTAGTTACACTCTACAGTAACTGAACCCAAGGCCGGCTCTCAGCATGTCCCCACCAGTTTTAGTAATAGACCATCATATAAATAAAACCCTCTGCTCATAGGCCTCATACGCAGGATGTCATGAATGTGTCAGGATTACAAGTTGATCCAGCACGCAGAACTGTGTCACACCTAGGACTAAAGATAATGTATAACCAGACCTTAGAATGGCCGGACTTAACATATCCAAGAATAGTCAAAATACTTGCCGAGGTCAGGAACACAGAATCAGACACAAAGATGAGGGAAAGCCAAACATCAAGGATACCAGAATTCAGGGAAGTGAAAATGAAGCCAAAGTCAAATACCAGAAAATAAAGATCAGGAACGTACTCTCGGATTACCATTAAGATGAAACCACGACAGGGCAATGAACAAAAGGAGAATTGTGTTTAAATACCCCTCCTGTGGATCCGATTGGCTATAACCGGCTTTTGACCCCAAAAGCAATTACCAGGTTTCCATGTGCATGATTGCTGCTCAGCGCAAACCCTCCTGTGGATTTGATTGGTCATGACAGGCCTTTGACCCAAAAGTAATTACCAGGTTTCCATGTGCATGATTGCTGCTCGGCACAGCTTTTCCTATCAGGACGGTAATGTTGCTCGGCACAACTTTTCCTGTCAGGACAGTAAATGCCATTAACCACATTTGTATGTGCAGATGAATACGTGACAGAATGTTAACTATGTTTTTCTTTACTATTGTTGTTTTAAAACTGTGTGTCCTAAACTTTATGCGCTTGCCCTCTCATACCCTGAGTGGAGCAAAAATAAAGAATTATAAAAAAAATCTAAAAAGAAAGCCAGCTACAACATACAAGCAACAACCTGAAGCAGAAATTCCTCCAGTTAAGATGCAGTCTGTTTTGCTCTGATCTTCTCTGGCTACTAGTAGACTCCACCCAATTAAATCACCTGTAAGACTCCAGAAAAATAACAGAGTTATATCCTAAGTTCATTGCTTATATTGCGTGCATCAAACCCTTTTTTAACTTTTCTTCCTCATATCTATGGCTAAATAACTTTAATTGTTCCTCCAAAAGGGAGCCAGGCGCTAAATCTGTCTGGCTGGTTCTCAACTTCTACAAACATTTATCAACTTTGTCAAATTCAAATATTGTTTCAAAACAAATTGATTATGTTGATTATTATTATTGATTATGTATTTGCGATAGGTCTTGTTTACCTGTTAAAAAAAAAAAAATGTGCAAGCTTTATATTTATTTTATTTCCCTGGGATCAATACAATCTAGTTTTAAAGGATTATGTAGCATTAAAATATGAGCTATATTTATCACAACGTAATAAAAAACAGGTATACTGGGAAATTTAAGCTCACCAGCATTATTTTTAAAGCCAACTTAAATTTTTTTTTTCCTTTTTCTAGAAAACAGCAATCTTTAGCCATCTGATAATACGTTGTCATTAATCTGCATGCTTTATATTGTAGTATGTCAACAAAAACATTCAAAATAAAACATAACCCAAAACTTAGTGTGAGCTGTGCAGGAAATAGGCGAATGTATTGCTGGGGGAAAAAAAATCATTTTTGTTATATGAAATGCAAGTATAGATTGTGCCGTCAAATATACAATACATTTAAATTGAGCCATAGTTTTAGGATTTAAAAAAATCCTTAACTATTTCCCAAAGTCTAGAAATAAAATGTATGCACGATTAATTACCTGCAGCTACTGATAGTCCGCATATGTAGTACAATTTAATTGCCTTTTATTTAATACTTTTCTTTTCTTCCATGACCCTGTAGATAGAGGTTTGAGAATGTAAAAGGGCTTGTACTCAATCATTTACAAATTGCAGTTTGTGAAAGACTGCATCCGTAACTCGTGAACATCCTGCCCCCTAGTGGTACTTTCTGGAAACTGCTTACATTATCGCTTACATTATCATTTACATATCCTTTATTTTGGAACATACAGCTTGTGTTCTAAAATGCAACAAAAACTAGAATGTTAGAGGTTTATTCAGTTATCTTTCATATATATAGGCATGTATATATAGGCATGTTTCATCAACATTTCAAGCCTCATCCAGTTTAATATGTTATTTTATATGCCGCTGTGCCATACTTTGAAAAACAGTTTTGACTTGGCTGGGTATGTACGTTTTAATATTCCCATAATGCAAATTACCGGTAGGAAGTTAGGAGTGGAAGGTACTTTTTTGTATATAATAAGAACATCTGTCATCTGTGCTAACTTGTAGTACTGGTACTTTTTATTTTATTCCCACACTACCTATACAGCATAATAGCCATGCTTTTAACAGTCCCTAGAAGTGAATGTTCTTCAGCAAATTACTGTATCCGCTACCGCAAGGACGTTGGTCACTAGAAAACCTCAACTCTTTCACAAAAACTTTCTCTTTACCTCTATGACTAATGGTGATCTATATTCATGTTTGTGTATGTCAAAAGTAAAGCCTTGCATCAAGATTGAATCATTTGCATTAATAGGGCAGAGTCACAAAACAGTGAATAATGCTGGAAAGATGCCCTATAGTTTGCATTTTGAAAACGCAGTTCAATATTTAGTGAATAAAAATACAAAATACAATTGAGCAATTACTGTTTATTAAAATCATACTTTCCATAACGCATACTATTTTTCTTGTCTGTGTTTATTTTACAGGATATTAATGAGTGTATTCTCAAAAACTATGCAGAATGTTCCAACCCCAGATTATTCTACATCATTCCATATTTTTGTGGACAGCACCCAAAGTGCAGGTGAATTTATATACATTTCTATCCTTACCACAAATCGTGGGTTGTTGATCAGGCCCTTTCCCTGATCATGATATTGGAGTTATAGATGATATTGGAGTTATAGCCCAAAAAGATACATGGAGCCAGACTTTGACAACACTGTTACCTGTTCCAAACCATGATTGACACACAACTTACCTACTGAATGCAGTGGGTACAGCATACCACATGTGGAGAAGGTGCTGTTTATATTGTTATTTTGAGTTTATGTCTTATGGCTTAACTCAAATGGTCATAGTCATTATATAAAACAGAGGTTTCATCAAGGAAAAAACACTGGCAATGATTTTCACAACTTTGTGGAGTATCCAATCTTTTTAGTCGGTTAATATACATACACACTAAAGACTTGTGATTAGCTTATTTATGAATTGGATGAAGCTATTAGTGCAAGATAACAGAAGCCACATCGATACCTCCATTCAGAAAACTGTGTATTACATTATCAGTAAGTTTATAGAAGCCCTGGTTAGTGATGTCGTGAACACAAAATTTTCGGTTCGCGAACGGCGAACGCAAACTTCTGCAAACGTTCGCGAACCGAGCGAACCGCCATAGACTTCAATGGGCAGGCGAATTTTAAAACCCACAGGGACTCTTTCTGGCCACAATAGTGATGGAAAAGTTGTTTCAAGGGGACTAACACCTGGACAGTGGCATGCCGGAGGGGGATCCATGGCAAAACTCCCATGGAAAATTACACAGTTGACGCAGAGTCTGGTTTTAATCCATAAAGGGCATAAATCACCTAACATTCCTAAATCACAATGGATTGACACCTGACATATGACATATTGACACCTTGACATATGGATTGACACCTGTCCTCAGAGACCCTGATACACACTGACACAGAGCAGAATAGGGACTGTTCCCCCTACATAGGGTCACTTGGCAGATATGGATTGACACCTATCCTAAGGATCCCTGATACACACTGACACAGAGCGGAATAGGGACTGTTCCCCCTACATAGGGTCGCTTGGCAGATATGGATTGACACCTGTCCTCAGAGCCCCTGATACACACTGACACAGAGCAGAATAGGGACTGTTCACCCTACATAGGGTCACTTGGCAGGTATGGATTGACACCTATCCTAAGGATCCCTGATACACACTGACACAGAGCAGAATAGGGACTGTTCCCCCTACATAGGGTCACTTGGCAGATATGGATTGACACCTGTCCTCAGAGACCATGATACACACTGACACAGAGCAGAATAGAGACTGTTCCCCCTACATAGGGTCACTTGGCAGATATGGATTGACACCTGTCCTCAGAGACCATGATACACACTGACACAGAGCAGAATAGAGACTGTTCCCCCTACATAGGGTCACTTGGCAGATATGGATTGACACCTGTCCTAAGGATCCCTGATACACACTGACACAGAGCAGAATAGGGACTGTTCCCCCAACATAGGGTCACTTGGCAGATATGGATTGACACCTGTCCTCAGGGACCCTGATACACACTGACACAGAGCAGAATAGGGACTGTTCCTCCTACATAGGGTCACTTGGCAGATATGGATTGACACCTATCCTAAGGATCCCTGATAAACACCGACACAGAGCAGAATAGGGACTGTTCCCCCTACATAGGGTCACTTGGCAGATATGGATTGACACCTATCCTAAGGATCCCTGATACACACTGACACAGAGCAGAATAGGGACTGTTCCCCCTACATAGGGTCACTTGGCAGATATGGATTGACACCTGTCCTAATGATCCCTGATACACACTGACACAGAGCAGAATAGGGACTGTTCCCCCTACATAGGGTCACTTGACAGATATGGATTGACACCTATCCTAATGATCCCTGATACACACTGACACAGAGCAGAATAGGGACTGTTCCCCAGTAGAACATTGGCTTAAAGACACAGTACAGAGCTGTTATTAGTGGTACATTTTCAAGCTGGACAACAGTGGTAACTGGATCTGTTCTGGGGCTTCTTCTATTCAACCTATTTACAAATTATCTTGAAATAGGCTTTGAAATGAATGTGCCAGTGTTTGGATATGACACAAAACTAGGAATTCAAAAAAGAAATCCATGGAAAATGTGGTGCAAATATAGATTAAGTTGTTTATCTTTTCCATCACTAGTGGCTGCTATTTCCGTAAACTAGTATCCTCTACTGATTTATAGATTATGGAATCCTCTGCCTGTAGGGGTGGTTTTATCAGATTCTGCACACAATTTTAAACAGTGACTGGATGAATTCTTGCAAAAACATAATATTCAGGAATATAATATTTAATGTATGGGTTAACAGCGACTAGATCTTAACAAGGACTTTGACAGGAAGAGGTAAGGCGTGTAAAGGAAGGGTGAGCATGTAAGGTGTGGGAGTCAGTAGTTACACTCACAAAGAGTGTCGAAGAAAACTAGTGCCCAAGTGCAACAGAACCTTAATTCACCTTTGCATAGACTCTTTTGGCACAGTAAATTTTATAACACCAAAAAGAGTTGATAATTGAAAACCATAGTGCACACACAGTGGAATGGATGGAAATTCAATGGAAAATTGCCTTTCTTTGTGCATAGACCTGTAATGCAAAAAAATACCTTGTTTATTTTAATGTGGTGATATCTAGTCAATAATTACAGACAATGTATACACAAATATGCTCTAAAAAGATATGCTAATTATGTGTTATATTTTGTGAAGGGATCCAGGTGAATGGGCTTTGGAACGAGCAAAACAGAATGTGAATGAAAATTTCTTACTTGTCGGAATTCTAGAAGAGCTCGAAGATGTATTACTTTTGCTGGAAAGGTTCTTACCTCATTATTTCAAGGATGTCATGACGATCTATAAAAACCCAGGTGAATTTTACAGCATGGTTTATTCATCTAAGATGCTGGTTTTATTTCCTGTTTGCTATTTTAACCTAAATGTATGCACAACTCAGATTACTGAATACATTTCTTAATTACCATTGCATCCACATTCATGCTGGTTTACACTACTCTCAGTAAGCGAAGACCTCTTGTCAGTTATAGCAACAATACAGATACAGTGAAGCACAACTGAAGTAGACTAAAGTTAATCTTAAACAGTTACTCCAAGCATCATGATCTCCTTAGTGATTTCAAGTGGTCATGGTGCCTGGAGTCTCTATGTGCAGCATTTTGCTGCATACTGTATTTAACCACTTTGTAGCTGAAAGTGTAATAGCACTTCAGGCATCTTCATTGGGGGATAATTCACCAGCCAGCACAATAGTGATTAAGATGTATTTCTTAATCGTCCATTATAGCAAATTCTATTTACTTCCACACCATGTATATGCAATTAAGGTGAATTAAAAGTCAGACACCACTAAACTGCCTGTAGGGCCAAAGTACAGCTAAGAAAGAGAGACAAAATCTTCCACTCTGGTCTAAGTGCTTTTTCAAGCCCGCTGCTCAGTTAGCCAATTAGAAGTTTAGGTATAGTAAAATGGCTAGGTCTATGAAAACTAAAGTTAAGCTTTACAGGAATCAAGTTAACATTTCCTTAACAAAATGTTCATTGATAAATAAGATTCACTCAATAAACCTACATTTAAATAGCACTAGAGGTTTCACAAACTGTGTCCATATTTGCTTCTCAGGATTTGTATATGACCCTTGAAGTGCTGTCTTGTGTTTGACCATTAAACCCATATACATATTTACTGTCCATAGAAGTTTGACTGCAAATAATACTTAAACCCCATGTCTTCTTAAGAACAAAACCTGATAAGCCCAAACACCCTTGGTGAGGAACTGTATTGGTCCTTCGCCTCCCTCCCACCATTAATGGAAAACCAAAAGCATTATATTTTGTTTCCTCGTCCTCCCTGTCCCATACAAAAGTGAATAAAGAGGAATTGAAAGTTCCTGAGGTTTCTTCGGAACAGAGTCCTGCCTGTCATGCAAAGCCCCCCTCTCTATATGAAACCACTACAAGCAGAACTGCATCAGCTAGTGCACATGAAATCGCACATCTTCTTATACAAGGCTTTCCCAATAATGCCAATGATAGGGTTTGCGCTAATGAATCTGTGTTATCAAATCATAAATATATATTCACACTTGTGTGATGATGGTGATGTGCCAGTGGAATGCTTGTCACCATATTGCAAGCATAACACAGGCACATCACACCTTATGACAAGAATAACACAAGCCATTACACTTTATTGCAAGTACAACATAGGTAAATCACACTTTTGATATATACCCCTTCTCAGGGCAATATATATCACCAGTATTTCTACAAGGTTATACTTTGCACATTGCACTGATATATATGCCCTATGCACAAGGCAATATATAGGCACCAGTACGTACACAAGGTTATTTGAATTTTCCTGTGCAGGGCAGTATGTGAGACAAAACCTTGGGACATATATTGGGGACATATATTGACTTACCCAAGCACACAGATTGCACTCCCATGACTTGCTACAGCAACCAGAGCTTACCCAAACACAGAGATTGCACTCACATGACTTGACCTAGCACCCACCCCAGCACTTAGATGAAACTCACAGGACCTGCCCCAGCACCCAGAACTTACCCCAACACTGAGATTACACTCATGGGACTTGCCCCAGCATCCAGGACTTACCCCGGCACTTCAATTGCACTAACAGGACTTGCCCCAGGATTTCACACAGCCTCTTGTATGCACTATGCAGGAGGGAATAGATGCGGATGAGATTTCCAGTGGCAACAAAGACAACATCACATTGGCTGCGAGAATGCTCTCTCACACTTTTGGTGACGCATCTGCATCCCGCCACGGCCAGATTCTTAAAGGCCGCATCACACAGAAGCCCCAGGGCACTCTGGCCCTGCACCATATTACAAGCTGGCGTCTTTACTGGTGTCAACTAACAAATACCTTGGTTGTGACAGTTGAACTCAGGCTGTGTGAGTGTGTTGGGGATTACATGTGATGTACTGGGTTGTCTGATGTAATGGGGACTGTGTATTGGGCTGTCTGGGTGTAATGGTTACACTGTGTGCGTCATATATTTGGCTGTCTGATTGTAATGTGGACTGCATGTGATGTATTGGGTTGTCTGTAAGTGATAGCAAAAAACGGGGTGCAAGAGTATACGGAGAACAGGCAGCAGCTGAAATAGCCTGCCCTTCGGTGGGTCCCCGCTCAGATCTCAAGCTGGTTTTAGCTCATCTTGTGCCATTACAGAGAGAACATCTCTGAAACATATCACACTGGTCCCATCCATACAGGCATTCCAGATCCGAAATGCCAGCAAGCTCCCTCTGCACGAGAGACACAGCAACCCCAGATTATCGTTTCAGCCTTGTTAGGCATCATCAGTGAGGCATAGCTGATATCTCTCTAGGCACCGTGAGCAAGGGGTCCACATCTGGATTACCCTTTAAACTATTGGAGAGCAAAAAACGGGGCACAAGAGTATACTGAGAACGGGCAGCAGCTGAAATAGCTTTCCCTTCGGTGGGTCCCCGCTCAGATCTCAAGTTGGTTTTAGCTCATCTTTTGCCATTACAGCGAGAACATCTCTGAAACATATCAGACTGGTCCCACCCATACGGGCAGTCCAGATTCGAAATGCCAACAAGTTCCCTCTGCACGAGAGACACCGCAACCTCAGACGATTGTTTCAGCCTTGTTAGGCATCATCAAGTGAGGCATAGCTGATATCTCTCTAGGCACTGTGAGGGGTCCACGTCTGGATTACCCTTTAAACTTATGGAGAGCAAAAAACAGGATGCAACAGTATACTCAGGCTGTGTGAGTGTATTGGGAATTGCATATGATCTACTGGGTTGTCTGTTGTGTAATGGGGACTGTGTATTGGGCTGTCTGGGTGTAATGGTTACAGTTTGTGTGTCATATATTTGGCTGCCTGATTGTAATGGGGACTGCATGTGATGTATTGGGTCGTCTATGTGTAATAGGAATAGTTTGTGTGTGAATCTATTGGGCTGTGTACATGTGATGGAAACTGTGTGTTAGCACTGGGCTGGCTCTGTGTGATGAGAATGTGTGTGCTCATTTTGTGCTGTCAATGTGTGATGGGGACTGCTTGTTTTTGTGATGGTTTTGGGCTGCCTGTGTATGGTGCTACTGTGTTTATCTTAGTAATAACCTGACAGAGGCGGCTCTCTAATTAGGCAATTTAGGCGGCCGTCTAAGGCCTCGTGCTTGCTGGGGCCTCGCGCCTTAGGGCAGACTGAACTGTCAGATCTTCAGTCCATGACCGAGGACCCGACAGTGAGAGGCGGCCCGGTGGTTTGCCCAGTATGCCGCCGGGTAGACCCTCCACATGGTCTGCCTATAGAAAGAGCCAGCCTCTGATCTGCAGCTCCGCTGAGTGCAGAGCTGCAGATCACGTAATGTGGTTCTCGCAAGCTCACAGAGCGAGGTCTGCAGCTCTTGCGGAGCTGCAGACAGAACAGTCATCCCACCGGATCACAAGGGACTGCAACCTTTCTCCTTCAACCGTGCCACACTCACCCCAACAGTGAATACAGAGACTAGCTCTCTGTATCCAGCGCTGCAAGCCTGTCATACAATATAACTACAGCTCATTATACACACGATGCAACCCCTATATGTTTTTTTACTATGAGTGTTAGTGGGGGCCTCTTGTTTGAGTTTCGCCTAAGACCTCATAAAGTCTAGAGCCGCCACTGTAACCTGATGAGTAGATAGAATAATGTAACTGATTATCTGTGCTGCCTTTGACCTGTATAAAGGTTGGTGAATCCTAGAGCAAAACAAACTAAATTACCTGTTTCATTCTCATACAATATGTAATCTGGGTACATAGATATCATCTATTTAAAAGCTTCACTTGAAGTTACTTACTGTCTCGGTAGAGTGTCTGTTCTCAGTCCCTCTGCAAATTGCAGTCTCAGCCAGGTCGGTAAGGCTTTACACCCTAGGTGTAGCTGCACTATCCGCTCCGCTCAATCCCTAGTCCCTCTGCAATCTCCAGGCAGTGTAAGGTGTTGCTGCACTCTCCTCTTCTATCCCCCTTCCATCCATGTCTCTTCCTCCTTCCCTTCCATTCATGTCTCTGTTCCCTTTACTTCCATGTCTCTCTCCTACTTCCATCTCTCTGTTCGCCTTCCATCCATATCTTGATCCACCCTTTATCCATGTCTCTCCCCCACTTCCATTTCTCTTTTCTTCTTCCATGTCTCTCCTGCCTTCCATCCATGTCCCCCCCATTTTATTATTTATATCTCCCTCCCATCCATATCTCTCCCCCATGTCCCATATCCTCCTCTCATCCATGTGCCCCTCTCATACATGTCTCTCTCCCCCATGTCTCTTGCCTCCTATCCATGTTATTTATATCTCTCTCCCATCCATATCTCTCCCCCATGTCCCATATCCTCCTCTCATCCATGTCCCCCACCCATCCATGTCTCTCTCCCCCCCATGTCCTCCACCCATGCATGTTCCCCTCCCATCCATGAAGGGGAGAGAGACATTCATGTCTCTCTCCCCCTCATGTCCCCCACCCACCCATGTCTCTCTCCGCCTCATGTCCCCCACCCATCCATGTCTCTCTCCCCCCATGTCCTCCACCCATGCATGCTTCCCTCCCATCCATGAGGAGGAGAGAGACAACCATTTCTCTCTCCCCCTCATGTCCCCCACCCACCCATGTCTCTCTCCCCCACATGTCCCTCACCCATCCATATCTCTCCCTCTCATGTCCCCCACTCATCCATATCTTTATCCCTCTCATGCCCCCCACTCATTCATGTCACTCTCCCCCCATGTCCCCATTCATTCATGCCCCCTCCCATTCATGTCACTCTCCCCATGCCCCTATCCCATGGGTCTCTCCCCATACCCTCTCCCATGTCTCTCACCCGCCATGCCCCCATCCCATGTCTCTCTTTCCCCCACCCATGTCTCTCTCCCCCTCATGTCCCCCACTCATCCATGTCTCTCTCCCCCCATGTCCCTCACACATCCATATCTCTCCCCCACATGTTTCCCACACATCCATAAATCTCTCGCCCTCATGCCCCCTACTAATTCATGTTCCCCTCCCATTCATGTAACTCTCCCAATGCCCCCCATCCCATGTCTCTCTCCACCCATGCCCCCCTCTAGTGTCACTCTCCCCACTGTCCCCTCCCATGTCTCTCTCCCCATCCCATGTCTCTATGCCCCCATCCCATGTTTCTCTTGCCCCATGCACCCCTGCCCTCCATGACATTCACCCCCTATCCATGTGTCCACCTCTCTTCTTCCCAAGCAGCATTTAGCTGCTTCCCTCACAGAGCCGGCTCTGCTCACACTGATCACCGCCCCACCGTGCCATTTTACCTGTTAGAACAGGGAAGGGTGGGCGCGTTCTCACATGACACCCGGCGCTCTTACACAGTGCGGAAGGGAGAGGAAAGAGCTCCTCCTCTAAGTGTGTACTGTGCTTCCGTTATGGAGACGCACAAGCTTCACTGGGGCGCAGGGGGTGGAGGCCGTGCGGAGGGTGTGCAAAAATCACCTGTCACACACCCCCCTCGGCCTGCGCCCCAAGCGTGTGCAGGTTTCACCAACCCCACGGTGCACCCCTGAGCCCAAATTGTTATAAAGCTACCCTAAACCTCCAAAATTCTAAAAGTTTACTCATTAAGCAGTTAGTATTTATCAAGTACGAAACCTTCAGCAAATACAATTCTGTGCTTGAAATTAATTAATTTAAAGCAATTGATGTCCTATGTGAAACCTTAAACTAGCACCAATACCATCTTCATATATATTATTTTCTAATTTAGGAAAGACTTTCTACGCACCTCCTAAAACTACTCTAAGTAATGCCACACTGCCAAAAATGTCATTGATTCCAATAATTATTTTGTTTGATTATATTGCAGAACATAGAAAACTTGGAAACCTGACAGTAACCGTGAAGAAGTCATTCCCTTCACCTAATGCTCTGCAAGTCTTGCACCAGCGCATGAAATATGAATATGAATTTTACCACTATGTGAAAGAGCAGTTTCATTTATTGAAGAAGAAGTTTGGACTCAAATCAATTAAAAAAAGCCCGCCCATTCAGGAGACCTTGATACCAATCACTATGCCTATGGAGACAGAGGAACCTGTAGAAGATGAGGATACGCAAGATGATGATAAGTGGTTAGAGGACATTTATAAAAGGTGATGCGCCCGTTGTTGCATCACAATCATGTGTCCAGATGCATTTCTTAAGCTTTTTTTATTATTAAAAAATAATCTTAAGGAACATAGTTAATGCTCAATTGCATTAACAGAAATTCCCACGTTGGGTTTTTGGGAAATACTGTACCCGGTTTTGCGGGTCTGTTTACTTTTTTATGTTCAGTGGTTCGGATATAATATAGAAATGTGGGACATTATGAATGGATTTTGCTAGTACTTGTATTTTACAAGAAACTAACAGCACAACGTCATGTTCAGAGGTCAAACAGGAAATGTCAAAGTGGAAGAGAAGGTGAACACTCCATTTGTGATCTTTCTATGCAGTCCTGTTGATTGCAATAGTTTGTTATATGCAGGACAGGATAGTTTGCATTGGCATTATTGAAATATTTAGTGATGACTTAGATTTTTCATGACTGTATTAACTAGGCTGTATACTTTAACTTGTCCCCTGGCCTTAGCATTTTCAGTCTGCTATTGATTTGAACTTACCTTTAATGTATTGTCGTATCCTAATTTCTATTCTTCAAATTGCATGAGATCTATTTTAAGAGTGGCTTCCAACACTCTCCAAATTTTTGCTTGTATGCGCAACATGTATTATACATTGAACATACAGATCAATCCCCAAACTGCTTCTGGCCTTCAGTAGTTCATTATAATTGCTGGTACCTGGAGAGGAGTAACAGTCATACTAGAACATTTAAGGGGCTTATTCACTAAAACAATGTATTCAGGTTATCAAACTGACTTACAGAGATACACAAGCTGTCACTTGTTGGAAAAACTGTAATGTAAAACTGTAAAGTAAATAGTTCATTCAGAAATTGTTACATATAGTGAGAAATATGGTTGATCTATATAAAGATAAGCATAAATAATGTGTCACTGGACCAACAAAATGTAGTATGTATAAGCATTTACATATATCTTTGATTTCATCTTCTTGACTATAGAAGTTTAACATAGACACTACTCACTGTTTGTCTGAGAACCTTTGTCCAGCAATTGTATTTTTTTTTTTTTTACCATGTTTGTGTAATTGCAAAATACAGTAGAATAGATAGTACATCGGAGACGGAGAGCCTTTTCCAGCCCAAATGACTTCATGAAGGCAAAGACTAAAAGGTCAGAGGCATACTGTCTTTCTGAAGCTTCTTGGAAATTGCATAGCACAGCATTGAATTTGTTTTTCTTACAGAACAGATCTATAACTGTAGTTACACAAAGAAACAAATTGTATCACTCAAATAGTATTGAAAAAAATGTTTGACTGAAGCATGAAAAGAATATAAAACTGCAGCCCGTTTCTTTTAAGTCCATATAGAGCATTATTGCTCCTTTAAAAATCAGTGGAAAGAAAATAGTTGGATTTTGAAAACAAGAATGCATGTAAAAGTCTCAAAATATATTAACTCCTAAAGGAAGAATGACTTCTTACTGTTATGTCGTTATAAAAATTGATCTTTTAAGATCGTATTCTAAAATGTAATATCCTACTCAGCAAACAGTAGGAATGCATGAAACTGACAAAGCTAAATAAACAGGGCATTCAGTCTGTAAAGACATAAGTTTGTTTGAGACCACCTGATCCCTGAAAGGAAACTATAGTGCTAGGTGTAACCTACAGTAATAGATGGCAGGTATGTATGTTGTGTACATATTATGCAGTGATAGGGTAAATGTGAGTGAAATTAGCCCTACTGGATTAAGGAGTATATTAAAAAGCTTTATAAAAGTGTGTGTGTGTATACTATCTATCTATCTATATATATATTAAAGTGTATATGTCACAATAAGGGACACTATAGTCACCAAAACAATTTTAGCTTAATGGAACAGTTTTTCTGTATAGATCATACCGCTGAAGTTCCACTGCTCAATTCTCTGCCATTTAGGAGTTACATCATTTTTGTTTCTCTTTATTTAGCCCTAGGCCCACCTCCCCTGGCTGTGACTGACACAGACTGCATGAAAAAAAAAGGTTTAAATTTCACTTAGATGTTACATACTTTAAAAGTTTGTATCTCCTGCTCCATAAATTGAACTTTAATTACATACAGGAGGCTCCTGCAGACTCTAATAGGCTATTAACATTGTTGGAGATAAGAAATTCTGCATTAAACAGAATGTGTGCAATAAATAAAGTATAAACATTAGATGACTCTTTACAGGAAGTGTTCAGGAAGGCTGTGAGGTATGACTAGGGCTACATAAACAAAGTGATTTAACTCCAAGTGGCAGATATTTGAGCAGTGAAACAGCAGGGGCATGATTTGTACACAAATACTACTTCATTAAGCTAAAGTAGTTTTGGTGACTAGAGTATCTATTTAAAAACATTTTATTTATACATTGTTTTAGCAGAATTGCTAGTAAATGTTTTAATAAAAAAAAAAGAAAAAGAGGCTTCATGAAAGCATCCTGCTTAGGAAATAATTGCCAAATATCCATGAAGGAGACGGTGGGTGGAAGCTAGGAAAGAAGTGGCACTAGGTTTTACATTTTTGTTACACCCACAAAACCAGAATGATGTCAGCATCACTAGTGGACAGAAAGTAAGTGGTTAAAGGACCACTATAGTGCCAGGAAAACAAACTTGTATGTCCTTAGGTCCCCCCACCCTCATGGCCCCCTCCCGCTGGGCTGAAGGGGTTAAAACCCCTTCTGCCACTTATCTTTCTCAAGCGCCGGGCTCCCTCGGCGCTGGGTAACTTTCCTCCTCCTGCAGTCGTCAGCGCTGAATGCGCGTTACTCAATGCTTTACTATGATTTTTCACAGTGAGAATCGCGGAAGCGGCCTCTAGTGGCTGTCACTAAGACAGCCACTAGAGGCTGGATTAACCCTCAGTGTAAACATAGCAGTTTCTCTGAAACTGCTATGTTTTCAGCTGCAGGGTTAAAACTAGGGGGACCTGGCACCCAGACCACTTCATTGAGCTGAAGTGGTCCGGGTGCCTATAGTGGTCCTTTAATATTTACTAAAGCACTTAAATGTATAATGTATCTGTATGAAGAATGATATATCAATTGCTTAAAGGGACAATTTAAGCAACAAAATGACTACATCTTAATGTAGAGGTTTTGGTGCGTGGAAGCATCTCTTTTTCTTTGACAACGTGAAGCATTGCCATTTCTGAGAAATGGCATGTTTACATTTGGCCAAAAAAAAAAAAAGCACAAATCTAGTGGATGTCAACAGTGGCGTCTCCAGGATTCATTTTTAGGGGGGGCACATGGTGGGCCAGGGACAAAAGTAGGGGGGCACATTCAACCCCGCCCTCGCCGCAGTTTGACCCCGCCCCTGCCGCATGTTAAGCCCCGCCCCCGACACAATGTGTTGGTTTTTTTTTATAATCCCTGGTGGAGGATTCATTATTTTCCACCAGGGATTATTAAAAAACAAACACATTTCCTTTGATACAGTGCCATAGTTGCCAACATTTGAAAAAAAATTCCAAGGACATTTTGCAGCACAGCTATCAATTACTGTCTGTGTATAATATCCCTGGACAGTCAGTGCTCTCTGTATAATACAGGGTTGTATGTATAATAAATTGGGACAGTCAGTGCTCCCTGTATAGTGCTGCTCTCTGTATAATACATGGCTGTGTGTATAATATCCCGGGACAGTTAGTGCTCCCTGTATAGTGCTGTTCTCTGTATAATACAGGTCTGTTTGTGTATAATATCCCAAGACAGAGAGACGCAATATACAGGGAACAATGATTGTCCCAGGATATTATACAGACACAGACCTGTATTATACAGAGAACAGCACTATAGTATTATACAGATAGCTGAGCATATACCCAATGTCCCAATCTCTAGACTACTAGTACCTGTCAACAGCAGCTCCCAGACGCGTGTAACAGGGCTAAAGTGTGCGGCAGCTCACACAGATGATTCAGCGGTAAAGCGCACTCGCTGGCAGAGCCAAACTGAGAATCCAAAGCAGCCCTGGAAAAAAATGTATGCCATTTCTACAAGTCAATATGTATATATTGTACAGTAAGCACACAAGCTCACTGACATGCGCAAATAGGCTTACTGACAGACAAAACTCTCTGACTCACACACAAGCTTACTACAGACAAACTCACTTGTAAAAACACAAGGCTCACTACAAAGAAGTTCAGGGACACACACAAGCTCACTAAAGACAAGCTCACTGACACACACATGCTCACTAAATAGAAGCTCACTGACACACACAAGCAGTACCATATTAACAGCGTTAAGGGCCCCCGGGCAAAGCAGTGCACTGGGGCCCTTCCTACACAACAACTCACAGGAATAAAAATTTTAATTATTGATAGACTGCTGAATACATACACACAGTACACTGAATACATACACACACGCACACACACAGATTTCTGAATGCACACAGGCGTTGCTGAATGCACACAGGCTGATTTATACACGTACACACAGACTGCTGAGTCCATACACACACACACAGACATACAGACTGCTGAGTCCATACACACACACAGACTGCTGAGTCCACACACACACACACACACACACACAGACTGTTGAGTCCACACACACAAGCTTCCTCACTAGCAGACACACACACACGCTTCCTCACTAGCAGACACACACACACAGACACACACGCTTCCTCACTAGCAGACACACACACACACACACCTGAGCACATCAAGCCTACCTGTTGCAGCAAGGGCTGCTGCTTAACAGTGTGGGCGGGGCTTATGTGCGGGAGGCGGGGCTTCGTTTGGGGGCGGGGCCTGTGCCGGGGAGCCCGTCAGTGCTTCCTCCGGCCACAGACAGCCCCCAGCACCATTCCAGCTCCTCTCTCCTGCATTCCCTCGGGCTGTCGCAGACTGTTACAGCCCGAGGGAATATAAATGAAACACATGGCCAGCAGGTTGCTGGCATTTGGGGGGGGCACAGCATGATGTAGGGGGGGCCATGGCCCCCTCTGCCCCCCCCCCCCCCCCCCCAGCGACGCCACTGGATGTCAACCAGACAGGATCTTTCAAATCCTTTTAATTTTTCAAATGACTTCACATTAGGTGTCATCACTCACCTGATGACAACACCTGTCACGTTTAATGCTTCTCATAGAAATGCTTTGGATTGGTGGATTGCAGTGAGTGCCAAGCATGCGCTATATGTCCGCATTTCAGCAACTGCTCCTCCATCAAAAACACACAAAATTGGCAACCCTATTGGCCATATATAAATGAAAGCTGAAGGCCAATACAAGCTATTTTCCATGTATATAGAGATGGGATTTGCAGGCACAATTCATAACTAATGAATGAGTATGTATATATTTCTGTTTTACCATGATTTGTATATGCAGGATTCTATTACTCTGTGAAAGCGTGTGTCGGTTTGTGTGTAGTGTGTGAATATGTTTGGGTATTTTCAGGACTGTGGAGTCAGGAAAAAAATCCTCGGACTCTTCATTTTTTTTTAAATTCTCTGGCTCCTTCCTAAATCACAATGGTAAACTTACTCATATAGCAAATAGCAGTATAGGAAATTCTATCAACACCATCTCAATGATGTGTCTATTTTTTAAATGTATAATCTTCATTTAAAATGGCTTTATTTTAATAGGGGTTTTTCCTCCTGCTTTTTTTAATCTTTAGAAAAAACACGAAAGACAATTCAATATTTGTCAGTAGTAATAAAAGTAATATAAACAGTAATAGCACACAAGAGAATCTAAAAAATAATATTTAATGAAAAAAAATCCAAATGTAGAATTTGTACTTAGAAAAATAATCATCTAAATCAAATCATCCTTCATAGATGTCCTCAAATATGATTTAATTATTTTATGACCGAAAATATATGCTCAACACTAGTTTGGGTTAGTGGCAGAGCCATAAAAAACATTGGAACATTTCTACAACTGTGCATTTAAAAAAAAATAATACATTTAAATTAAGTTAAATTATTCTTCACAAGTTTGTTAGTTTTCGTTTCTAATCGGCAACACTTTGCACGTTCCTTTTTATACTGTTATTCCT
Source organism: Pelobates fuscus (assembly GCF_036172605.1). Taxonomy (NCBI): domain Eukaryota; kingdom Metazoa; phylum Chordata; class Amphibia; order Anura; family Pelobatidae; genus Pelobates; species Pelobates fuscus. The sequence continues at coordinate 248,790,349 of NC_086318.1, forward strand.
CAAAATCAAGTTCATCATCAGTTGGCAAAGATTAGTGCAAAGATTTTCTTCCTGACTGTAATGCAATGAACTTATCCAAAGTCCTACATCTCATCTCAAGTTCATCTTTTAGTTTAGTTATCTGCTCGTCATTAAACAGAACTAAACATTGGGACTAAATAGCAGCCAATAAAATAATCATTTTCTATTTCAAGTATCACACTATTCTTCATTGAATTAAGTTATAATAACGCTCCTTGATGTAATTTTTTTATGCTTCATGTCTCCTTAAAAATGTATATATATATTTTTTTTTATTTTCTATTTGAGTTGGTACATTTTTGCCAACTTCACAGCACTGTGTATCTCTTTTTTATATTGTAATTCATGAGTGTAGTTGTACATCTGTCTGTGACAAGTCAGGTGTTGTCTGTATGTGGATGGTGTTTATGTATGTATATCTGCATGTAGCATCTGAATGTATGTGGGATTGTGTCAATGTATGTACAGGCACAGGAATGTATTTCTAGGTAAATGCATCACTGCACATGAGTAGTGTGTGAAATTATGTAACACATGAAATCTTTAAGAAAATAGATGAATGGATAGGTTTATGCACTGCTAATTGGATGAGAGTGTCTGCTGAGCTGGGGAGCAGTGGGCCCACATATGTCAAATCATCCTAAGCTGTTTGGCTACTTACAATGGGCTTGTGGATGCCAGCGCACTCTTACCACCTGTCATGCTTATGGTGCTTAGAATGTTTCTCTAAAGCCTAGGAATCTAGCAATTTACAGCACAGTAAAGCCTGTATATACTTTTAGGGTAAGTCACGAGTTGCTGATCTATTACTGATATAGTCCTAAGCAGTTAGGCTGTATACTGCTGAAATATGACAGCATTGTGCTTGGGGTAAAGAACCATTTTAAAGTTTTTATTAACAAACATTGATTTTAAGAAGTTACATACTTTTCATCTAACCTACAAATATATAAATGATTTATTAAACTGTAATTTTTTATGGATTAAATTCATGTACTCAATATAAATTATATTGTGTATTTTACACAGATAGTGTCTTCATAGAATAGTAAACACACTCTTTGTAAAAAGAAAGTCAAATACACATATACATACCTGTCTTGTATACAAATGAACAGTATAGATTTGAGGTCTTTTGTCTGTCATGATTTCTGTCCCTCCCGGGGCCGTGTGATCATTTAAGTAATGTCTCTTCTGCTTTAGAAGATGTTGTCCACTCATCCCCAGGTTCCTGGTGCCTCATTCTGACATCATTTATGACATGGAACCTTTCCATTGGTCTACTTTTGTAGTGTCAGTGTATTCGGTGCTTTTGTGATAATGTGTACACACTTGTGATATCACAACCTTCTGCAACCAATCACAACCCAGTATAGGGTATGTATACATCCTGCTTGTCCTTATTTTCTGGTCCTGTTGTAATGCCAGGAATGAAGATGCTCTAACACGCAAACCTACATAAACAATAAAGAAAAAGTACTGATCCTTAGAATGGCCAGGCTAGTGCCTAAGACAGAAAAATGAAATGTCTGAAAACAGACAGAGGGGAAATGAGAAACAGGCCGAAATATCAGAAGTAGACAGAATCAATAGTCAAGCCAAGGTCAGGCAATAGAGAGTAAGTATGGTCAAACAAGCCGAGGTCAGAAAACCGTAAACCCAATACACAGTATACATGCACTCTCATGTAGCAAGAACCATGCCAAGTTTCCATCATGTCCTGGTTCTATCCTCCCAGGTGGCAGCACTGAAAGGTGTAATGTCACGATAACAGTCCCTCACGGCTCTGTGCAATTACAGAAGTGAAGTCTCTTAATAGCTTACTAGTGCTTTATTCTAACATAATTTATGACATAAAAACCTTCCATTTGTATTCTTTTATATTGTCAGTCTGTGTGGCACTTCTTGATGATTTGTACAAACTTGTTACACCACAGCCCTTTGCAACCAATCACAACTCCTTGCCCTGTCATGGTTCTTGTTACCTGAGAGTGCGTTTTATACTGTGTTTAAATGCATCATAATAAATTAGAACTAAGAGAATGTGGCACAATCTGGTAGTTATCAATTGAGTCAATTCAAGCACATAATCTTGCTTTTAGGAAAAATAAAGAATAAAAAAAAAAAATTAAGAACAACTGCATTAAAAGATCAGTTATTTTTGTTTAACAAAGGTTATGTTATTTACATGACATTTCAAGATAAACATGGCATATGACACATAAGTCAAGGCTTAACATGATGGTTAATAACATATATGTAATAATGAAGGTATCCTTAAAGGACCACTATAGTGCCAGGAAAACATACTCGTTTTCCTGGCACTATAGGGCCTCTAAGTCCCCCCCACCCTCATGACACCCCTCCCACCGGGCTGAATGGAGAGGAAGGGGTTAATCCCCTTTTTTCCAGCGCCGGGTTCCCTTGGCGCTGGGGACTCTCCTCCTTCTTTCCCCGTCATCGGCTGAATGCGCATGCGCGGCACGAGCCGCGTGCGCATTCAGCCAGTCCTCAGGAAAGCATTCTCAATGCTTTCCTATGGACGCTGGTGTCTTCTCACTATGAAAATCACAGTGAGAAGCGCGGAAGCGCCCCTAGCGTCTGTCAATGAGACAGCCACTAGAGGCTGGATTAACCCTAAAGTAAACATAACAGTTTCTCTGAAACTGCTATGTTTACAGCAGAAAGGGTTAATTCTAGATGGACCTGGCACCCAGACCACTTCATTAAGCTGAAGTGGTCTGGGTGCCTATAGTGGTCCTTTAAGGGTATTCGTGAGGAGCAATAGTTTCACAAGAGGGACACGGCAAAGGCCAAAAGGATACTTTTATTTTTTCAAGTAGCTTAACTTTTATTTGAAACATAAGATGCTTAGCTTGAACACATTAAAGGAATGTAAATTGGCATACACTCACACTTAATAGAATTATTGGGGATATATGTTAAAGACATTAGATGGCATCCCTTTTCTTGAAATATAACTGATAAAATAAAATATTAGTATGGAAGGTAAATATTTTTTTTGTCACAAACATTACTTTTGGCAAAAGCTTTTTTTTTATTTGTCAGGTTTCTCAGGGTATTTTTGGGAATGCGGATTTCTAAAACAATGCCACTACATATATATATATATATAAACATTGTACTTTGTGATAATACCAACCAATATATCAATAGATATTTGGATAACATTAGACATCTGTACTGAACAGGCACTGAATGTTGACAAAAAAGAGTAATTGACAAACATCTCCATGGATTTTGCACAGTCTGTGTGTGTAAAATCTGTGCATTAAGAAAATAAACATTAACCTCTTAAGGACCAAGGTCTTTGAGATGCAACGTTTTTTGACCAAGGCCTTTTCTGGAACTTTTGGCATGCATTTATTCGACCACAATTTTACCTTGCTTCCATGCACCCATTCATATTATGTGATATAGAGCTTTCTAATATTTTATGTATACATAAAACATTAAAGGAACATGTATTTCTGACCCTATAGTGTTAAAAACACCATCTAACCCCCCTAAATATAGTAAAATCCATAGGAAAGCATTGGATTGGCTGAGCTTGTCAAGTAGGCAGATCAGAGCAGAGCCAGCACAAGCCAAACACAGCCATGGCCAATCAGTATCTCCTCATACAGATGAATTGATGAATCTAATCAATGCATCTCTACAAGGAAAGTTCAGTGTCTCCATGCAGAGGGTGGAGACACTGAATGTGTCATATACAACTTTTATAGTTGTCTTATAATCCAAAACCACTACACAAAGTTTATATTGTCATGAGTTATTTGGATGTTTTGTCCTAGTTGCTTTGAATACTGCTTGAAATCATTGTGCGTGTCGGCAGCAAATATGTCCACCACAAATGGCACAACAAGATTGGAGGTTTCAAGTTACAATAGTAAGAGCAGCAGTTAAAGGACCACTATAGTGCCAGGAAAACATACTCGTTTTCCTGGCACTATAGTGCCCTGAGGGTGCCCCCACCCTCAGGGTCCCCCTCCCGCCTGGCTCTGGGGAGAGGAAAGGGGTTAAAACTTACCTTTCTCCAGCGCCGGGCGGGGAGCTCTTTTCCTCCTCTCCTCCTCCTCTCCTCCCAATCGTCCTCCTCTCCTCCCAAGAGCTGCGCACGCATTCAGCTGGTCTCATTGGAAAGCATTATCAATGCTTTCCTATGGACGCTTGCGTGCTCTCACTGTGATTTTCACAGTGAGAATCACGCAAGCGCCTCTAGCGGCTGTCAATGAGACAGCCACTAGAGGCTTTGAGGGCTGGATTAACCCATTTATAAACATAGCAGTTTCTCTGAAACTGCTATGTTTATAAAAAAAATGGGTTAACCCTAGCTGGACCTGGTACCCAGACCACTTCATTAAGCTGAAGTGGTCTGAGTGCCTAGAGTGGTCCTTTAAGCAAATAAAAAATTCTGTGAAGCTGAGGCACTAGTAGATAGAATCTGCCAGTTTTTTGACAGATTTTTTGGAAGAAATGTTGGATGGCTGGGGCTGATGATAGGTATTAAAGGTTGCCTAAAATTAATGGGTGTTGGAGGATGGCTGGTATTATGAGTGTGGATGGATGTCCGAGGATCATATTGATAAACAGCACCCTAGTTATGTACTTCGGCTCTCTCCTTCTCCTCTGAAGATGCCACTTAATAATGTGACAACATTTGTGGCAAACAAGTGTGCTTGTGCTGACATCTTTCAGTTTTGAGGACTGCTCAGCTCTATGAGATTGTGTGAGAGATTTACTGCAGCTTTGCTCAAATAATCAAGAAATAAAAAATCTGTGATGGTGTCCTTGATTTTTGGAAGCAAACAACTTATACTTAATAAAATCTGATTTTTTTTTTTATTGTGAACGCACAGCTGAGAAATACCTATAAAATGTAAATATTGGTTTTATGAGAAAAAAAATCACTAATGCAGTGTTTGCTCAAAAACTGATTTTTACTAAAAGATCTGCAAATAGAGCTGCTGTATTGTTATGATCACATTTCAAAATTACATTGATTGACTTTTATTAACCAGCCACAACATGAACGGTGTGTGAATAGTGTAATATTTCATGTTTATGCTTTTAACTTCCTCAATACTGCCAAGGTGATCATGCTACTGTTATAAATAGTGAATTAAACCATACAAGGAATATATTGCTTTCACAAAAAGCATGTTAAAATAAAAAAATCCTGTATGTTTTGAAGATCATGCTAAAATAGTTTAAATTTTTTTATATATTTGTGCAGTTATGAATTTTACATACATCTCACTAACCGCTGGTGATAAATGCAAAAAAAGCGAAATGTGTTAACTTTTTCTGCACTTTGTTAATACATACTTTCCCTAGAAAGTACTTTGTTGACTGTTAAGTATTTGCTCATGTCTTAGTATATTAAGAAGTATTTGGTCAACTTTTCATCTATATATTCCTAAAAAATACAATGGTGGTTATAGACAAAAAGTGTTCTTCTCTGAAAAGTGGTCTCAAATATTAAAAGTGGGACAGTCATAATGGACAAAAGTGGACCCAGCAAGCACGTTACATTAATGAGTCGACCCCTGTTTGCACCACTTTTCATTACACGGCACACTTTATACATAAACCTTTTTTGTCTGTGTTTTAGTTTTCAGAATTACCTTCACCACTATATATGAGTTGAGGTCAACTTGCTGTAGGCTAATGTCCATTTCTTATAGGAAGCCTTTCCAGTGCCAGTAAATTTATCAAAAATGAACAGAAAAAAATAGGAACATTTCTATATACCACATTCATATGTATTATGAAATATAAAATGTTCCTGACCAGGTATTCCACTGCAACGTGTACTGCCATGTCAAAAAAGTAGATCATGTAGGTAATGAATATTTATGGTAATGGATCATTGTTGACTCAGTTAGTTTATAAAATTATAAAACAAATATGTACAGAGATTAAAGTGGATAATATAATAAGAATCTTTATTTTGAGAAAAATATTTTATGTAAATGATCATTTAAATATGCCCTAACACTGCTAGTTAATGCTAATCTGAGGCTCAGGAGTGGACAGTTTTGCAAGTACTGTTACTTGTCTATATATGATAAATGTGTAATAACATGGATTGGTATAAATCTATTCTATCAACTCTTTTAACAGTTTATGCAGTAATTTTGTGCTCCTTCATTAATTATGGCACATATATTTTGCTCTTTTGCTTCTCCACAGATTTTGAACACATTGTATATTTCCGTATAATAATTTAATAAAATATATAAATAAATTAAAAAATATATTGTTTTTATTGTGTGTTACAAAATATAACTCTTGGATCTCTTCTTCGAACCATTTTGCTTTTTGGTTATATGACTAACCCACATGCTTCGAATGTATGAAATGTCAGTTACAATCCCATCTTTTGCAAATTAGATTTTCATTTTATATTACAGTTTGATAATTCAGTATGGGTTTTATTTACTCCTTTTGATTTGTGAGGAATCTTTTACATATTTTCCATTTATTTTTAAAAAGCTTTTTACATTAGATCATTCTTCTTTCACTTGCTGTACAGAACACAACTGTGTTAAGGGTCAATATTAATAACCAACATAAAGCAAAAGGCATACCCAAGAGGATTCAGGAATTAAAGAAAATAACAGAAAGTACAACTGCCTGCAGTTCACATTCAATCAATTTGTGTTTGATAAAGACTTTATAACAAAGCCGAAACATTGCTCCAATAAAGTCTGCTCACTTCACTTTATCAGTGTGCTCTGGAACTTGATTATAATCAATACATTTTTGGCAGTTCACAATGAAGATATAAATTAGAAAAGAGGGGTACGGCCTGACAGCCATGCCAAGCTGATGCAGATAGGGAGAGCTCTGCAACCATTAGCGATACTACCGCAATTAATCTTGTCAAACCTGTGGATTCTGCCATGTCCTGGTGCCATGGGTAGTAGAGTTAATCCGGTCTCTGACTCTATTTGTCACCTACCTGCTCTGAGCCTGCGACGTACTTCAAGTACATGACATGTGCACAGACGTTATTCGGCATGTGCAAAATTATAAATAAAACACAGACACCGCTTATTCTGTTGGAGTACAACGTCCACAGCTTTATTAATTATAAAATTATTTAAATTAACAATTTAGGGTCATTGTCAACAGTAATAACTCCGTTCCTCTCGATCCCAAATACCCCCGACAATGACCCTACCAAAACAATACAAACATAACAATTGATACATAACGAATAATACCTGGCCTACCAAAGAGGCCCCCAACATTTGTTTACCTGCAGGGGTGTACCCAGACACCCCTACACCCCTAGGTTCGTCGCCACCTCCGGGCTAGAACCTACCAAACACTTTAACTTCCGTCCTACTCCAGCCTAGAACTTGGCATAACACATTCATAACCCCCAAATAGCCAGTTTACCCAAGCCCTATTTCCCGCCGCTGTGACCAAACGGGAACTACCAAAAACATAATACAAAGGGAGGGTGGGAGGGACAATTCACAGGTAAAGGCAGCTCAGATTAAGATGGCCTCAACCTAAAATGGCCGCTATTTAAACTAACCCTCTCCTCCCCACACTAGCTAGGCCCACCCCTTGAACTCCAATTCACCTGCCAACTTTCTGGCCCTGTCAAGGCCCACTCCCCCCCTGCGTTGCTCCGTGGGCTACATGACATGTGCACAGACGTTATTCGGCATGTGCAAAATTATAAATAAAACACAGACACCGCTTATTCTGTTGGAGTACAACGTCCACAGCTTTATTAATTATAAAATTATTTAAATTAACAATTTAGGGTCATTGTCAACAGTAATAACTCCGTTCCTCTCGATCCCAAATACCCCCGACAATGACCCTACCAAAACAATACAAACATAACAATTGATACATAACGAATAATACCTGGCCTACCAAAGAGGCCCCCAACATTTGTTTACCTGCAGGGGTGTACCCAGACACCCCTACACCCCTAGGTTCGTCGCCACCTCCGGGCTAGAACCTACCAAACACTTTAACTTCCGTCCTACTCCAGCCTAGAACTTGGCATAACACATTCATAACCCCCAAATAGCCAGTTTACCCAAGCCCTATTTCCGCCACAGCACATGACTTGACCCCTTAAGCTCATGTGCGACCCCCACCACACATAAATAGGGCCTACGCAATCCCCTCTTGCAAGCCTAAGTTGAATAAGTCGCAACCTACATCAGAAAGGTGCACACCGTCCGACCTAAAGTAACCGGGTAACATCTCCTCCAGTTCCCTGTGCCGTACCACTACGCCCCCCACTCTCCGAACAAAACTAGCCATGATCTTATTGATCTTACCCCTGGATCGTGCTACCGCGGCCGTGTCCCTGGCGTGTCTCCACCTGCACCGAGGCACCATCTCCGACCACACCACTGTCACGCCAGGGACCAGGTCCCGCAGCCGATCCACATCCCGCTTCATTTGCCTTACCAAGCCGCGCAGCGGCACCAGACCCAGGTCATTACCCCCGCCGTGGATCACCACCACGTCTGGCAATGCCCGACCCGTCACCTTGCGAAAAAGTTCCCCACTGACGCTCCGCCAGTCGAAGCCCCGATACCCAAACCAGTATATCTCCACTTGCTCCAAAGGAAAGCCCAGCTGTATCCCATTCTTTCGAACTGCAGCTCTCTTCTGAGCCCAATAGACGTAAGAATGACCAATTATCCATGCCGTCCAACCTAGGAGAGACAAAAACAACGGTAAGCATCACCCCTGCAGCCCAGCTGCACCCCCACATAGTTATGTTCACACCAACCTGTCTGGGCGTACATACGAGCGAAACCGCATTGATTCCCAACGACCGATACGCTTGATCTGCTCGTTCCCCAAACCCAGCCGTGCGGCCTCCGTGGCCGCCCCAATGCGGAAGGAGTGCGTTCCGAATTGTAAGGGATCTAACCCCATCCCTTTTAACCCCAACCGAAAAATCTTAGTAAATTGGAAGCGCGACAGCGCTGAACCATCCGCATGCACTAAGAAGCAACCCTTGACTTCCGGCCTTGACTCCAGGAACCTGGCCCCGCAGGCCACTGGGCACACACCCGATCCCGGCAACGCACCCAGCGTAACCGCACAACCTTTCCCAAAGACATCCGTCTTGGAATGGGCCAACCGTATCCGCACCCTGTCCGAACACACCGCTACGTCCTCCAATCTCAGACCCCCATTACCCGCCTTGCTTGCACTGACCAATTCCCCAATCCTAAAAGCCCCGAAAAAGGCCCACACAAACGCCGTTGAAAACAGAGCCACCTCGTGCCCCGAAAAACATATGTCTGGTAACCGCTCCACCAAACCCTGTAGAACCTGAAAGGAAACCGGCCTCCTCTCATCCCGAACCTTCTTACCTCTCCGGAAGCCCCGTACAGCCTGTCTTACCAGGAAATGTTTTGTCACATCCACCCAACCATTGAATTTAAAGAGAAACGCCAGGGCCGCGAGGTGCCTATCCACCATGGAGGGGGATGAATGCTCAGCAAACAAACGGCACAGAATCCATAACAATACATCCAACCGGCTAGATGCGGAGACATCCGAGCCTAACAGAAGCACCGTCTCATCCCAAACCCGCCAAACCTTAGCGTAAGAAGACCATGTGCCCGGGGCCAGTGAATGTTTTATGTACTCCCCAAGCAGGATGTCGCGAGCTGCCACATCTCCTCCGGGCAAGCGTGTCCCGAGTCCTGTGCTTCCGGTGCCGCCTCCCGAAAACGATCCCACTGAAAACGAGACAACGCGTCAGCCACAACGTTTTCCAAACCCGGAATATGCTTAGCCCTGAACACAATGTTAAATGACATGCATAACAACACCAACTGTCTTAGTAATCGAACAACCGGCAGCGAGGACGCAGACAAGCCATTAATGGCCTGCACCACTGCCATATATGCGAAAAAGGCCCCAAACCCTACGCTACCCGACGCGTCCGTGAACAGTCTCACATCCTCCGAGGACCCCACCGGCACCCGGAAAAACACCCGACCATTAAAATCCCGCAGAAAGCGCGCCCACACCCTCAAGTCAGCCCTCATCTCAGCTGAAACTCTCACGTAGTGCGACGGCTGCTTCACCCCGCTCGTTGCGTGAGCCAGCAGCCGGCAAAAAACTCTCCCCATGGGAATCACCCGACAAGCGAAGTTAAGGCTCCCTATCAACGACTGCAAACCCCTCAACGTCACCTTCCTCGCCTTTGCCACCGCATCCACCGATTCCCGCAGGGCGTGCAGTTTGTCAAGCGGCAACCTGCACTCCCCACGCACTGAGTCAATTTCCAGCCCTAGGAAACTGAGGCACGTTACCGGTCCCACCGTTTTATCTGCCGCCAACGGCACCCCAAACTTAAGTGCCACCCACTGGAACACTTTCAGTATCTGCCCACAACGCCCCGTCCCTGCCGGGCCGACACACAAGAAGTCGTCCAGGTAGTGTACCACCGCACCCCCGGCCGACTCCTTCCGGACCACCCACTCCAGGAACGTGCTGAACTTTTCAAAGTAAGCGCAAGATATAGCGCAACCCATAGGCAAACAGAGATCCACAAAGAACTCCCCGTCGAAGTAGCAACCAAGTAAATGATGACAATCCGGGTGAATGGGAAGCAATCTAAACGCCGCCTCCACATCCACCTTAGCCATCAATGCCCCGCGCCCCGCCCTCCGCACCAACTCAACAGCATTGTCAAATGATGTATAGGAGACAGAGCACAAGGTCGCGTCGATATCATCATTCACCGACGCCCCAGCCGGGTACGATAAGTGATGTATCAAACGGAACTTACCCACTTCCTTCTTAGGGACCACCCCTAGCGGTGACACCCTCAAACCCGGAATCCACTGCTGAGGACCTAACCCCTGACAGGGCTGACTTGCTTGTTGAGCTGCCCGCCTGGACCCCACCACCTCCATGTGAGCCCGCTGTCATGGTCCTCCCCGATCCCCTGACACCCCCCTGCCCCTCAGTGTTGCCCCCAGGGGGCGACTCACCGGGACGCTGGGACACCAGCACTGCTCCACTGCTCCTCTTCCGATCCTCAGCCTCCTTGCCCTGGGCACCAGCAACATCCAGGGGTGTCCTTTCATCCGCCCGACGGCAGAGGGCGCTCTGGGCTATAGGCCCCTTCCCGGCCTTCCGTCGCACCTGACCGGCAACGTGACGACCATGCAGCACCGGCCGCCGTTCCGAGCCTCCCCGGCTTCCAGACCCACCAGCCACCTCACGCTCCCTGACCGCAGGGCTCTTCTTCCTCCGCGCCGCCGGCACCGCACCCGGACTGAGCCGCTGGGGCGGTCTCGCCCGCCTGACAGGCCTCTTCTCTGCCGCACCGACGGGGGGAGCAGACGTGCTCGGAACCCCCAGCTGCTCCTGCAACCATTCCAAGCCTCTCTCCTGCACCAACGATCGAACACCAGCCAGGATTTCTTCGGCGGACGCCATGACCTGCAGCAAAAGAAAAAAGAAGAGCTACTCTGACCTGCAACAATTCACAGGTAAGGGCAGCTCAGATTAAGATGGCCTCAACCTAAAATGGCCGCTATTTAAACTAACCCTCTCCTCCCCACACTAGCTAGGCCCACCCCTTGAACTCCAATTCACCTGCCAACTTTCTGGCCCTGTCAAGGCCCACTCCCCCCCTGCGTTGCTCCGTGGGCTACAGGCGTTAAGTGTCCGATCTCCTGCCTGCTGTGAGCGCTGTTCAAGAGGAGTCTATCTGCATGTGATTTTGGACTGATGGGTGTTATCCCGGTCACTTCTGCCAAGGCCATCCAGCAAGCCCCTGAAATCTAGTGGCCTACGGGCCTACACAGCCAGTCTGCACTGGTCACCTAAAATGGCCGCCACTCAACATGCATCAGTGTCAGAGAGGAGTAGGAGACCTAGAAAGACTGGTAGACAGCCTGGAAGCATATCATCTGATTTGTGCATAATTCTGGGCAAAGCTTGCACAGATCGAATGACTTGGGGCATTAAGTGGTGATATCCATTACTCCTGCCCAGAACCTAGCATACAGCAGCCACAAATTCTTTAATTAGAATACCTACAGGCACAGTGAGCAGACCCGAGTATTCCCAAACAGCAACAGTCTCCTCCCAGCATATTATTAACTGGGAACACACTGCTGGCAAGATGATGCAGAGATATGTTTTTAAGGAGTCTTTAAGGGACTGTTGAGCAGTTACATAGTTACATAGCTGAAAGGAGACTTGCGTCCATCAAGTTCATCCTTCCTCAAATATGTTTTTGCTGTTGATCCAAAAGAAGGCAAAAAAAACTAGTCTGAAGCATTTCCAATTTTGCAACAAGCTAGGAAAAAAAATCCTTCTTGACCCCAAAATAGCAGTCAGATGTCTCCTTGGATCAAGTAGCTATTACCCCACTAATTAGAAATGATATCCCTGTATGTTATGTTTTTGCAAGTATTTATCCAATTGCAGTTTAAACATCTGTATGGACTCAGATAAAACCACCTCTTCAGGCAGAGAATTCCATATCCTTGTTGCTCTTACTGTAAAACAAAACCTTTTCTTTGCCTTAGATTAAATTTCCTTTCTTCCAGTCTAAGTGCGTGACCTCGTGTGACCTTGTGTCCTATGTATAGCCCTGTTTATGAATAGATAATGGTTTGAACTGGCCCCGGATATATTTGTATAATGTTATCATATCCCCTCTGAGGCGCTGTTTTTCCAAACTAAAGAGATTTAAATTTTTAACCTTTCTTCGTACCTAAAATGCTCCACTCCTTTGATCAATTTTGTAGCTCGTGTCTGCACTTTTTCTAGTGCCATGATATCCTTCCTTAGAACAGGTGCCCAAAATTGCACAGCATATTCAAGGTGTGGTCTTACCAGCGATTTATAAAGAGGCAAAATTATACTTTCATCCCTAGAATGTATGCCCCTATTTATACATGACAAAACCTTACTGGCCTTAGCAACTGCAGGTTGACATTGCATATTGCTGCCTAATTTGTTGTCTATAACAATTCCCAAATCCTTCTCGTGTATGGTTATCCCTAATTCACTACTATTTAGGTTGTAAGTTGCTTGTGCATACTTGACCCCAAAGTGCATAACTTTGTATTTCTCTACATTAAATTTTAGTGCCCACCTCCCCACCCCCAATCTATCCACATCCCTCTGCAGAAAAGCAATATCCTGCTAACATTTTATTACTTTACAAAGTTTTGTGTCATCTGCAAACACTGAAACATGGCTTTCAATGCCTATTTCAAGATCATTTATAAATATGTTAAATAGAAGCGGTCCCAAAACAGAACCCTGAGGGACACCACTTACCACTTTTGTCCAGCCTGAAAATTTAACTCGTTGTACTCTATCCTTAAGCCACTTATCCAACAACAGATGCTGGCTCTTAGCCAAGCCTGGACCTGCGAGGGCGGTCACTAGCTCTATAATACACACCATAACACATGCAGAATGTGTGTCAGTTAAAGTGGCCTCTGATGTGGTTTTCAAATGAGGGTTTCTGTGTGCTGCATATTTTCTGTTTTAGTATGAGCCTCGGTGGAGTTTTTTTTCTATTGATCTAATATATAGCCTACTACTAATATCAATGTTATTGCATAAGGTTATGTTACCGGGTGAAAGGGTTCATCGATCCTTCTCCCTTAGAAGTGTTTTTCTCCTCTATCTCATCGTCCACTGTCCCCCACTTGGAATATTCACTGCTCTGTCTTTAATATTGAGGGAGACCATTGAAAGCATGGAGATGACACACAGTCAGCTATTCAAAGGTTTCTTGTTTAATTACAGACTTTACATTGCTTATATAATACAGATTGCGTGCAAAGAGACAATGTCCTATTCAAATCTAAAAGCATGTGAAGGGAAACTACTAACAGATGGAAAATCGCAAAACAATGATGAGCATTGAGCCAAATACAAAATCACAGGATTCAAAATAAATTAGGTAGTTAAAAGTATGTCTTGTGACAAAATACAGTCAGCATGAATACAGACAATGTGTCAGGATTAACCCTTCAATCCCCTCTTTGATCAATCTATTAGTCACATCTATATAAATAGGGTGAAGTCCATGAGGTATGTTCAGGATTGCTAGTCAATCCTGTGGGACTTTAGTTAGTTCTTCACCACGGTTCCCTCAGGACGATACCCTATGACCTAGCACGGAGGAAAGTATCCAGCTGTTTGTCGTTGGCAGTAGTAATCAACCTTTGAATCTTATTTTTCAGGGTACAGGTAAGATAATAAGATAATAATTGTACAGCATCATAAGTAGCATTACAAATACAACTATTACCAACGGATAAAAGAATGGTCAAACAATTTGAGCACCTGTGGGGGACCAACCTGTGAATATATCATACCATTGATGAGCCAAGTCATCCTGGATTTGTGAACTTACTTTCAATAGTTCCCCCTTGAGAACATGGGTGGCAACTAGTGTATGGGTAATGTCCTTTTCATGTGTTCTAAGATGTTTGAACATATCCCTTCTAGCTTTTATCAACGCAGTTATATTTTCTATGGGTAACTGATAATCGTCTAGTGGCAATTTTGGAGGAATATACATCATGGTTCTATCAATGGTAGATATATCTTGGAAAAAATGTGATATTCCATTAATAGTGAGCCATGTAAGATTTGATATGCATCCTGAAAAAGGAAGGTGATGATCTACAGAATTTATTCCAACTGGCACATTGGGAGCCAGACATACAAATCTAGGTACTATTTCTAGCATAGAGAAATAGTCCTCTGGGTACACATTCCATACACATTTATTAACCTCAGAATGTAAAATACATGGTTCATATAAAGGAGATGAGTGTCTGCATGCATAGCCTTTGTCTGTTCGTACACAATGTACACAATGTTCTAATGAATATGTCTTATTATCCTTGGGGAAGATATACTCTCCAGTGCAGGTTGGGGACCACCAGGTCAAACTGTCAGAAGTAATATTAAATATGGGTGTTGGTAAAGTGAAAAACTTGCATGCCAATTTGGTCTCATTGGGTAAAGCGTGATATAAGGTAAATTGTGTTATACAAGAAAAGTGAGAGACATTATTTCCAATATTCTCTAGACAGACTACTTGCTGTGTTTTCATATTTAGCCACAGAGTTTCATCCATATTTATCAGTCTTAGGTATCATCAAGACATTCTCTAATTCCAATCTTTGTTGCTGCATCCATAAGTATGTTATAGCACAAATACTTCAATTGTTGCTTCCTGTAGTAACATCAACAGCTGCAACAGCGAGGTTACCTAAATAGCTATACATTGAACCTTCCAGTTGTAGACCTGCAATCTGTGATTCAACAACAGTGGGTGCCCAGGTGGCAGTAGCATGGAATCCTGTTACTAAATGTCTTCCTGCAGTACTTAACTTATTCTTTAATATTTCCATATCTATTCCATTTAAAACTCCCATAGCTGTACCAGTTCCTCCAAGCAAGGTATCATACCATGCCCTTTCTGTCTTTTTGTTACATCTTTGCATAGGGAGTCTATGGGTGTAGTAATATTTAGATAAACGTGTATAGCCTTGGAGATAACGGTGGTGTTAACACATGTGGATGGAATAGGGATATGGGACTGACTGTTCGTATTTTCCAGCATGGACACTGGACAATAATATAGGGAAGGGAAAACGAAATGCTTATTACTAATAATAGAATTGTTGGTGAGCAGTAGCATCTGTCCTTGCCAAGTTATGGTGTAATTGTCATCGGATCCTTGGATTAAACTGGCATCATTACATGCATTATTAGCTGTCTTATTATTGGCCCTATACCAAGTTTGCCATATATCCCAAAAAGTAGTTTGCATCGAAGGTACATTTATAGCAACAGCAGTGGCACAGAACCCAGTATTATTATAGATTTGAACAGAACAGTTTCCAGCAGCAGTTTTCTGAATCATGCACCATTTCGATTGTATATTACACAGTTTTACATCCTGCTGCTGGGAATTTCTTGTTATATTATAAACCTGACACTTTTGGTTATCAGGGCAGGAAAAATTACCTTGAGTTTGATTCTGATCACTCTTGCTCCAACTCCATTCATGTCTATCACTACATCGAACTTGATCCTAAGATCTTTTTACCTTAGGATGAGGTGTATAAGGAGGTGTAGTGGCTGGTCTAAGCCTATAACTGGTAGTAGGGTGTAGTGCCATAGACTGTACTGGGTTGTCAGTAGCAAAAGTATTTTGTAAGTATCCTAGGAGAGTAGGGGCATCTTCTAGGGAGGAATCACCAGGGGTAGTAGAAACTAGATCCTTGGTAGTTGTAGGAATGAGGTCACAGTAAAATATCCATGGTTCAGGACCTTTAGGATAGTGCCTTCAGGCCATATAAGTAGAACAGTGTTGTTACGCTGGCTAGTGGGTGCATGGGAATTGTTGAGAAATGCACTGGGAACTTCGGCATGTACATTCTTATGGTTTTTTTTATGTTTATTATTACCAATCTTCCTTTTTTTGTGATCTGAGGTCTACTGTATCTATTGGGAAAGTATGTTCCCATGACTGGGACAGATATGAATACAAAGACCTATCATTAGTATTACTGGTTATTTCCATGGCACAATTCCCTCCTGTGAACATCTCAAACTGTTGTGTATATGGTTTTCTGGTATATGTGCAAAGATAACCCGGTATATATATTACCCAAGTAGCCACAGCCTTCCCCTTACTGTTCAGTTCAATTTGATAATTGTGTGGATCTTCATATGGGCATTCAGTATCTGGGGAACGGGGGTGTCTTATACTAGATGAAAATTTAAGGCTTAATTGGGCTCCGGAGGATAATGAAGAATTGTCCATTGTTTCTTTGGTCTCCTGAAGAGACCCATTATGTTTCCAAAAGCACACTGGTTTCAGATTGTCTAAGTTCTCGTATTTATAATGGCAATCCAGATAGATAGTAAAAGGCAATATAAAGATAAAGGTGATGACTGTCAAAATCATGATTTTGCTTTCTATGAAGTGGCCACTCTATCTTTTTCTCCTTATTTGATCCATGGTATGTCACAAAGAAGAACAGCTGGTGGTTCAGGTACAACTGGTTCTGGACGCTCCAGTTGGGTCTTGGCTCCCCTCTTTGCACACGTTTTTACTCGTGATGCATGAATCCACAGATCTTGGGAGTCGGTTAGGACTGCAGTGCGGGTCACAGCAATGACAGTGGTTGGGGGACCAAATAGGAAGCCTCCTTTTTTTGTCCTGTTCAACTGCCGGATACACACTGAGTCTCCAGGTCTATAGGGATGAATGGGTAAAGGGAACTGCGAAGAAACATTGCCATATATACCATTCAACTTTATCAACAATTCCTTAACATAATGTTCCTGGATTAGCTCTAAATCACCAGGCATAATGACTAATGGTTCCCTGGCCCACGGTGTAGGAAATGGTCTACCCATTAGGATCTCAAAAGGAGATAATTTGGTAACCTTATGGGGTGTCATTCGTATCTTAGCTAAAATAGCTGGAAGATACCTCTGCCAATTAACCCAAGTCCCTGTAGTTGCCTTCATGAGTTCCTCTTTGATAGTCCTATTCATCCTTTCAACTACTCCTGAGCTCTGAGGGTGATAAGGTATATGAAACTTCCATGTCACGTGTAGCCATTTAACAAGTTCTTGAGTGACCTTACTAGCAAAAGCCGGTCTGTTATCAGAATTAGTCTGTAAGGGACAACCATACCTGGGTATTATTTCTGTAGCGAGTATTTTCACCACAGTTTTTGCATCTTCTTTATTGGTTACAAAAGCTTCAGGCCACCTACTAAACTGATCTACTATTACCAAAAGATATTGTTGTTTATGACCTGTTTTAGGTATATGAGTGAAGTCAACCTGCAGGTGTGTGAATG
Source organism: Pelobates fuscus (assembly GCF_036172605.1). NCBI lineage: Eukaryota > Metazoa > Chordata > Amphibia > Anura > Pelobatidae > Pelobates > Pelobates fuscus. The sequence continues at coordinate 248,808,279 of NC_086318.1, forward strand.
GTGCCTTGGGTGGGGGCAAATGATCATGGGATGGTTTCCCAGGGATGTTAGGATTGGCTCTCACACATGGTTCACACGACTGAGGATGGTTCACTAAATTGAGGATGTAAAAAGAATCAATAAGGAATTGTATGGTGTTAGTTATACTCCTATGTCCGGGTCCGTGTGCTTGGCTGATAAATATGGGGGAACTTGCCTCAGGAATACCTATCTTCCCCTCTTTAGAGTAAAGATCAAATTGATCTTTCTCTAAACCTTGTGGAAGCCAAAAGGCAATATTTGTTCGGTAGCAAAATCTTGTAAATTAGAGAATAACATCTCTGAGGAGCAACAGGATGGGTTAAGGAGAGTAGGGAAGACCATTTTGTAATATGTGGTGCTCTGAGCTGCATCCTTTGCTGCCCTGTCAGCTAGTGCATTTCCTTTAGATACTTCGTCTTGTCCCTGTGTATGTGCTCTGCAATGAATGATAGCCACTTTTAAAGGGAGCTGGATAGCATCCAAAAGAGAAGTAATGAGGGAGGTATGAGAAATTGCTTTCCCATCAGCACCGACAAAACCTCTCTGTTTCCAAATTACAACAAAATCATGTACAACTCCATGTGCATATCTGGAATCAGTATAGATATTAACACGTTTGCCAGTAAACAACTGACAGGCACGAATTAGAGCTACTAATTCTGCAGCTTGGACTGATTGGTGAGGGATAGTTGAGGATTCAAGGTTAACATCAGGTAACTGAACTACAGCATAACCTGTGAGATATTCTCCATCGCTAGCGTGGGAACAAGAACCGTCAACAAAAACAGTGGAAAAATCAGATCGTGGAGGAGAGGTCAGGTCTGGGGGATGTTGTGATGTGGATTTGAGTGATACAATCATATGGTTCTGTGGGAAGGGGAGAGTCTGTGGAGCAAGAGGTGAGAATAGCATGTAAGATAACCAGGGGGCCTGAGGTAAGAGGGCTATAAACTATTGAGAGATTCTGGGTGTTTAGAAGAATAATCTCATAACCGCTAAGGCGCTGGGCTGTCATATGTTGGGTAGTTAGGTTTTTTATTAATGGAGTGACCTGGTGGGTAGTGTGCAGGATGGTGGGATGACCTAGTGTGATGGTAGCAGCTTCCTCAACAGCCATGGCGCAAACTGCCAGTGCTCTGAGACATGCTGGCATCCCCTGTACCAGCACAGGAACTACTTTGGAAAAGAATGCTATGGGATGCATACCACCTCCATGCTCTTGTGCACAGACAGCGGCCATGGTTTAACAATTGTCCCTCGAATACAAATGAAAAGGTTTAAAATAATCTGGTAGTCCTAGTGCTGGGGCTTGGACAATAGCAACCTTGCGGGCAATGTAAGATGCAGTCATGTATGGGGACCAACAGACAGTATCCGGGCTATCGCCTTTGGCCGCTTGCCTCAAAATAGAGTCATGATAGGAGCACTAAGGAATCCACTGGTGGCAATAATTAATCATACCGAGAAAGGTGAGCAACTCCTTTCGTGTAAGCGGCTTAGGGATCCTCTGAATGGCTTCAATGCGTTTAGGGCTTAATTGTCTGGTGCCTGCAGCCAGAACAAACCCCAAATAATCGACCTTTTCTTTGCAGAGCTGCCTTTTGTGTTTTGCAGCCTTATGACCCTCAGCAGCAAGATGTAGGAGCAAACTAAGTGAATCTGCAATGCCTGCCTCCCAGCTAGGACTACACAACAGTAAGTCATCAACATACTGAAGGAGGACTGAACCATGGCCGGGGGTCCATGCTTTGAGAGTTTGTTGGAGCACCAGAGAATAAGCAGCTGGTGAATCCACATAGGCGTGTCCACGTATACTGACAGCCTTCAAAAGTAAAAGCCATAAGTAGTTGTGTCTCTTGATCTATAGTTATAGAAAAAAATGCATTACTGAGATCAATAACAGTAAAGCAGGTGGCAACATGTAGAATGGCTGTAATAAGAGTAGTTACATCTGGTACAATAGGGGCAATAGGTACAATTAAACCATTCAAGGCTCGAAAATCCTGTACCAACCTATAACCATCATTCTTTGGTACGGGATTGATAGGAGTGTTGTATGGTGAGACTACTGGTCTCAATATACCCTGTTGTAGGAATGATTGGATCATAGGACGAATACCATCCTTCTTTTGATCTGACAATGGGTATTGTTTAAGATATATGGGTGTGACACCAGGTTTAAGCTTAGCTCTGTAAGGGGTACAATTCACAAAACCTACATTCAACTTGGAGGATGCCCACACAGTGGAAGGAATGCTAGACAAATCCGGGGTAGATGACAAAATAGAAAGATCAACAACCGCAAACAGTCCATTTGCACAACCGCAGACTCCCCATTTGCACAAGGTTGGATACCAAGCAAGCCATGTCCCGTTCCTTGTCCTCACTGATGTCATTGAAGGTCTCTTCCTCCACCCAGCCACGTACAACACCAAGGGTCCCCGAAAGGTGACAACAAGCCCCTTGGGACACCTGCTGTGTTTGGTCTTCCACCTCCTCAAAGCAACCTTCCTCCTCTGACTCCTCTTCTTCAGACTCCTCTCTCTGCGTTGCCTCTCTCTGCTTTATTATAAGGTGTGTTAAGTAGTACTATTCCTATCAGTTTAATCCCTGTTACGTCCCCTATCAGGGGACGTGTATATAAGGCATCGATTTTAGGAAGCGGGAGATGGAAAAAGATGCTTGGTCAGTCCTCTTACTTAATTTGGGGCACTGCGCGTGCAATCTAATGTGCCACCAGATAGGAATAGTACTACTTAACACACCACTCCTATCTGGTGGCACATTAGATTGCACGCGCAGTGCCCCAAATTTGAAGTAGGAGGACCGACCAAGCATGTTTTTCCATCTCCCGCTTCCTAAAATCGAGGCCTTATATACACGTCCCCTGATAGGGGACGTAACAGGGATTAAACCGATAAGAATAGTACTACTTAACACACCACTCCTATCTGGTGCACATTAGATTGCACGCGCAGTGCCCCAAATTTGAAGTAGGAGGACCGACCAAGCATCTTTTTCCATCTCCCGCTTCCTAAAATCGATGCCTTATATACACGTCCCCTGATAGGGGACGTAACAGGGATTAAACTGATAGGAGTGGTGTGTTAAGTAGTACTACTCCTATCAGTTTAATCCCTGTTACGTCCCCTATCAGGGGACGTGTATATAAGGCATCGATTTTAGGAAGCGGGAGATGGAAAAAGATGCTTGGTCGGTCCTCCTACTTCAAATTTGGGGCACTGCGCGTGCAATCTAATGTGCCACCAGATAGGAATAGTACTACTTAACACACCACTCCTATCTGGTGGCACATTAGATTGCACGCGCAGAGGGTGAAGTAGGAGGACCGACCAAGCATCTTTTTCCATCTCCCGCTTCCTAAAATCGATGCCTTATATACACGTCTCCTGATAGGGGACGTAACAGGGATTAAACTGATAGGAGTGGTATGTTAAGTAGTACTATTCCTATCAGTTTAATCCCTGTTACGTCCCCTGTCAGGGCATTCTGGTGGTGGCAACAGCATGCATTGATTGGCGTGCTGTCTGGCTGACCCTGGGTGCCGATGCATGCTGTCTGACTGTGCCACTAGCTCCTTGCGACGACCTCCCCCTGCTTCCAACTTGTCTCCTCCTCCTTCTCTCTGTCTCCCAATCTAAACTTTCCCCTATTCTTCTTCTCTTCTAGCGGGCACCCACGTGACATCCACGGACGCATCATCATCATCATCAACCGCTTCACTTGTATCTGACAACTCAGCAAAGGAAGCAGCAGTGGGTACAACATCATCATCATCACACCGTACGTGTGTAATGCTGCCTGACTGAGACATATCCCTGTGATCTACATCCTCTGGCAATAATGGTTGCACATCACTCATTTCTTCCAACTGATGTGTAAATAACTCCTCTGACATACCAAGTGAAGCGGCTGTGGTGCTAGTGTTGGTGGTGGCAGCAGGCGGGCGAATGGTAACTTGAGAGGTGCCCGGAGCTAAGCTGGAGGAGGATGGTGCATCGAGGTTCCGAACGGAAGCTGTAGAAGATTGGGTCTCCTGTGTTAGCCAGGGTACGTGGCCTCTGAACACTGGGCATTATTCTAGGGTCAAAGGGAATCACGGAACCACGACCACGACGGCCCCTGCAGGGTGGCCTGCCTCTGCCTGTCATTTTTTTTTCGATTAGTGGTACTATGCGTGCAAGCTACTGTGACAACAGATATGAGTGGCACTGTTGTGACACTGTGCCCTGGCAGGCCCTGAAACGCACACTTCTGAAGGAAACTGACTGCTATTATATTACAGTCCAAAAAGTTTATTTTTTATTAAATGCAAGCTATTGGGACACCAGATATGAGTGGTGGCACTGGGCAAGTGGGCACAGTATACGCTGTGAGCCTGACACACACGCTGGCAGACAACTAACTGCTATTCAATCTATTACAGTCAAAATTGTATTTTTTTTTTTTAATGTACACTACTGTTACACCAGATATGAGTTGCAATGGCGTGACACTGTGCCCTGGCAGGCCCTGAAACGCACACTCGTGAAGGAAACTGACTGCTATTATATTACAGTCCAAAAAGTTTTTTTTTTTTTTAAATGCAAGCTATTGTGACACCAGTGAGTGAGTGGTGGCACTGGGCAAGTGGGCACAGTGTATGCTGCGAGTCTGACACACACGCTGGCAGACAACTAACTGCTATTCAATCTATTACAGTCAAAATTTTATTTTTATTTTTTTTAAATGTACACTACTGTTACACCAGATATGAGTTGCACTGGTGTGACACTGTGCCCTGTCAGGCCCTGAAACGCACACTAGTGAAGGAAACTGACTGCTATTATATTACAGTCAAAAAAGTTTAGTTTTTTTTAAATGCAAGCTATTGGGACACCAGTGAGTGAGTGGTGGCACTGGGCAGGCCCTGAAACGCACACTAGCGAAGGAAACTGACTGCTATTATATTACAGTCAAAAAAGTTTTGTTTTTGTTAAATGCAAGCTATTGGGACACCAGTGAGTGAGTGGTGACACTGGGCAAGTGGGCAGTATGGCTACTCCTTTTGTTTTATTTGGTGAGAGAGCATGGTACACTTAGGGGTATTTGGAGGGTAGAAGGGTGGGAGGGTTCTTTCTACACATGTGTGTCTCTTGAAGACATACTATGGCTGCCTTAGACTTGTGCATTTCTTTGATCACTGCGCTTCTTTTAAATGGGCTATTCAGTCCATTGACGTTCATAGAAAAGCATTTAAACTGGTATGCCATTATTGAATTGTACGCGTTCTGGACAGCTCAGTGGAGGTGGGTCTTGGTTATAGGTGAATATGACCCTTGAGATGGCCTGCCGTAAGGCAGGTACTTTATGGTACCCTAGTGTCTGGCTAGGTCTTATAGAGGTACAGGATGTTGCTGCTGCCGGAATATGGGGTAGATGACGAACAGGGTTAAAACAAAAAGTAACAAAATTAGGTATGTACAACGTCTCTCGAACTTGAGAGTTTGTCATGGGATACAATGCCGAGACTATTCGCTCCTTGTCCATTGAGGGTCCCGTGGGGGGGTCATGCGGAGCGGGTCCGCACCCGGGCCAGATGTTTATTGGTAAACTGCATCATTATTAGTAACTTCCGAGGGGGGTTGTGGTTATGGACAACAGCCTCTCTGTTAACGACTTTATATCGGTATTTCCTGAACGTTATAAAACATGATCTGAATTACGGTGTGTTTCTTCATCAAGGGTACCCTGCTGTTTATCACTTTTATTTTTCTCATGCAGCACTCGAACCCACCCCTCCAATTGGTAGGAAATATGTCTTCTCTTCCCTGTGCTCTTTTCCCTTGGTGGGGGGATAGGTATTACTCTTGCTCGTAATGCGTTGGTGTCCTAGCCTAAGTTTTGTGGTGGTCGGTATCATCTATGTCAAACATTAACACTTTCACAACGTCCTAAAACATAAATTACATTTAGTTCCTTATTGTTGTTGACCTTATATGCTTTAAGTACTCTCCTTATCTGTCTTAGTCTATCAGGTAGGTAAAGTTAGCTAAGCTCTATGTAGTTATAGACATTAAGTATAGCATTCTAGGAATCTTCCATTCCGGGCGGATCCTCTTCGGGGAGACTACTGTATCTGCAGTTGTAGAGATGTTTTCCTGTGCGTTCCATAGGCCCCAATTTTTGAGCGTGGTCAGTCCTCCTATCGGGTCATCTATGATGTGAAGCTTGTTGTTTCTCCACACCATGAGTTTAGTGGGGAAACCCCATCTGTATGCCTGCTCGTGGTTGCGTAAAGTCTTGGTAATAGAGGAGAATTCTTTCCTTCTTGCCATAGTTAGTGCTGATAGGTCAGAATATATCGAGATGGTGTTGTACGGCTCAGGTAGCGTCGGTTTTGACCTGGCTGCCTTGAGGAGTGCTTCCTTGGCTTTAAAATAGTGGAAGTGGAGGGGCGTGGTTTGACCGCCAACGAAGATGGCTGCATAGAGCGAGTGCTCCGCACCCCGGCGCTCAAGAAAAGCACAGTAACCTGCTAATTTCCCGACTAAGGGCACACACACCCTGCCCCGAACACCCCACTATCACCACCGGACAAGGGGACCGGATGTCCAACCGCAGACCGGCAAAAAAGTTGCGGACATGCTCTCAGCACAGAGGCCTACAGCACATGGGGCGCCCGCGGCCGCAAGCCCAAACTCCACAGACCCCCTAGACCGATCTGGAAAGGGGGGCCCCCCACGGAGGCATCCTCAAGTGCCATACTGCAATACTTGGCCAAAGTAAAGGGATACCTAGCCGAAGAAATCAAAAGAACGGCAGCGGAAGTTATGGCCGAAATTGCCGCAATAGGTGCCCGCACCAGCCGCGTGGAGCAAAAATTGGGCGCTGTGGTTGAGGCCCACAACACAGCAGCAACCCTCACAAATAAGCTCCTGACAAAAATGACCAATTTGGAGCTGGAACTGGAGGATATTTCCAATAGATCACGGCAGAATAATCTGCGCGTGCGAGGCCTGCCGGAATCAATTGAGGAAGCAGACCTCGAAAAAACCCTGGTTGAATGCTTCAAGCAAAGCCTGCCTGACATACCCGACCACCTATGGGTCGTGGATCGTGTCCACAGGGCGCTTAGGGCCAGAGGACCAAAGAACAGCCCGCCAAGAGATGTAATAATGCGGCTGCATTATTTCAAGACCAAGGAGGCCATACTGCGTCACAGCAGAGTTAAGGCTTATGAGCCAGAGGGAAACACTATCCAGATCTACCAGGACATTGCACCAGCCACCCTCCTCCGGACAAAGGAATGGAAGCCTGTCACAGACCTGCTGAGGACCAGCGGAGTCCGATTTCCCTGGGGATATCCCTTTAAAATCCTCGTCTTCAACGGCCCAAAACCGACCGTCCTTCTCCCATCAATGAACATTCCCGCCTTCCTCGCGGACTTGGGCATTGATCTCCCGGCGGACTTTCAGGCTCCGCTATCCAACATGGACACCCTCTCCCTGATTGACGACACCGGAGAGACACGCTGCTGAGGGCGAGCTCAGCCCGGCAACGCCGGCAACGCTCGGGGCCAGGTACATAGCCCAAACGCAAGTTACCATCCATTGTTTCACCCACTAGGGGTTTATCAGGCTAAAAGTTAATAGCACTTCTACAACAGCATGCATAACTTTACTGGTTAAGTTAATAGACACTAGGTTGCACACGCTGACCTAATGGATGCCAAGTTGATGTATGGGGTTCGGGGTTAGGGGGTGGGGGGACCCGGGAAAATGCAGTGTTTCATTGTGATGTATTTGTCTGTACTAGTACATAGACCACAGTTACAGGGGAAATCAAGCACGTTTCAGTGGTGTATCGGGTAGGGGAGGGGCTGCCGGAGAGCCGGAGGGCGAGGGTGTGGTGTTTAGGGGTTTAATCTGCCAGCCACACGCCACGAGGAACATCCAGTCTGACAACCCTACCAAAGCGTGGGGCGGGTGGACGGCCCTGGAGCTGGTCCTGGGCCTCCTGGTGACCCCCTGTCCGAGATTAATAGAGGGGGGACTGCAACAACAAACCCCCCCCCCCCAAAAAAAAAGCTACTCCGCGGATTAGAGCCCTCTTGACTCCAGCGGCCCACGCTTAGTTACAAGAAGCTGCACCCAACCCTGTCCCAGACTAAAACCCTGCTCCACCCAAGTGCTACCCCGGGGTACCAATAGAGCAATGATGGCCCAAATCACTAGCCCCTTAGGGCGCACACGCCCGAGGGACACACAGGAATACGGCCCCTGTGCTGCGCACACCGACCCATCGTAACTGCATTTATAAGCTAATGACGAAATGCCATAAAAGAAAAATGTGAGCTCCCTTGTAAGGAAGCAGTGAAATTACTCTGCATATAGTGAATGTTTTTTATCATGCCCCCCCCCCCCCCCAAGTGGGCCTAGATGGATCGGGATCTTGAAGCCTTTCCACTTGAGCGTTGCCGGGGTGCTCTGCGGCTGAGTTCCCCCCCGCCAGAGGTGATTCCCTCGGTGCGGTGGATACTCACCCCCAGAACTCCCGGCGAGTTGTAAGACCTGGAAAATTCACAGTACTGTTTAAACCAAATTACTTGTACCAGTTTAACATTGTACAATTATTTGTTACGTTATTATTTTGTGTATATAATTGATCTTAACTCCTTTTCTTCCCAAGGGGACCAGAGACCTCCTATTGGCTTAACACAACCTCCCTCACCCTTTCTCCCGCACCTACCCCCTGTCACAGTCTATAGGACCTGCTGCCGGGGGCCACAGACCTGCCTGACTCACCCTTCTCAGACAGGTTATTGCACCGCGACTGACAGACCAGGTACGCTGACACCACATTATCACTATGGAACTGAAACTCACTTCACTTAATGTCAATGGGCTTAATAGCCCAAACAAACGGAGACTCCTCTTCCGTGAACTTAGGAGACAGAAAACAGAGGTAGCCTTCATCCAGGAAACCCACCTGCCACGCACAGCTAAGACACAACTCACCAACCACCTCTATACCAGGGCATTTACTTCCAGGGCACCATGTAAGAAAAATGGTGTTGATATACTTATACATAAAAACTGCCCGATAAACATCACTAAGGTTCACTGTGACACAGAGGGACAGTACGTGGTCCTGATGGGTACGCTCCACACAAACACTTATCATCTGATCAATGTCTATGCCACCAACACCCCTTGCAAAGAATTCTGGTCAGCCCTAGAGACATTGATTCAACAGCTCCCCAGAAAGATCTTAATCCTAGGAGGGGACCTTAATGCAACGCCGTGCCCAGCTTCAGACCGCGGAGATCCCTAGATCGCGGTGATCCCTAGATCACAGAATAGAGGGGGACAGGACAGACTTTTACATACCTTTATGAGCCATACAGGCTTATTAGACCCCTGGAGGATCCAGCACCCGAGCGTGCAAGACTATACATTCTATTCAGCAGTCCACACCACCTACTCCAGAATAGACCTATTTCTAATCAACCAACTAGCCATGCCAATGGTCAAAAACACTGAGATAAACCTTATCTCTTGGTCCGATCACGCTAATATTGCAATTACACTCAGGATACCAGGCCCACGCGCCCCATGGAAGTGGAGATTAAATGCCTCTCTACTTAAAAACCCCCAGACGAAAGAAGCCATCCAACAGGAAATAACTTATTTATTATTAAGTTATTATATTTATTATATTATTATTATTTATTTATTGTTATTTCCAGGAAAACTGCTCCCCCGAGATATCACACACAACGCTATGGGCAGCCCACAAACCGGTGATTAGGGGGCTCTTAATTAAAACAGCCACATTCTTAAAGAAAGAAAGAAAAAAACAAACAGCTCTCAGACCTCCAAAAACTGAAATGCAACACAAGCAGCAAGCGACCCCTCACACTGCTAGGGAACTGACCTACATTAGACGACAACTTAGGGAATTAATGCTGGATGAGGTGAGTAGGGACCTGACCCACACAAAACGCCTATTTTACAAAAAAGCCAATAAAATGGATACGTTGCTAGCAAGGGCCCTCAGACCCAAATGAACAGTCACGAACATCACATCCATTAAAGACACGCAGGGCCAAATCCTCAATAACCCCACTGACATCAATCGGGAATTTTTCACCCAGATCTATAACCCCACACTCACACCCGACAATGGCACATACATGGCACAGATCACCGACTTTCTACAGAGCGCCAAAATGCCGCATCTCCCGGCTGATGCCACAGCCCACCTGGGAGCGCCCATAGAAAACGATGAAATAAACAAAGCTATAGTGGACCTCAAAGGGGGCAAATCCCCAGGCCCAGATGGGTTTGACGGTTCCTACTATAAGGCTTTCAGGGAACAACTAATACCCCACATGGCCTCAATGTACAAAGCTTGGACTGACAGAGAATCACCTAACGCTGACTTGTCTATGGCTGACATAGCCCTCATCCCCAAACCGGACAGAGATAACACAAACGTAGCAAATTACCACCCCATATCCCTCATTAACTTCGACTTAAAAGTGTACGCAAAGGTCCTTGCCACCAGACTCAACCCCGTGCTTGCTAGACTTGTACACGCTGATCAGGTGGGTTTTGTCCCAGCCAGACAACTCTATGAAAACACAAGACGCGCAGGTGACCTGATGTGGTGGGCAAACAGGACGCGTACGCCTTCTCTGGTCCTCTCTCTGGATGCAGAGAAGGCTTTTGACAGAATCCAATGGCCATACATGTTCGCACTTCTAGAAGAGATGCAGCTGCCTTCCACATTTGTAAGGACCACCTGAGCACTCTATGCAGCCCCAAGAGCCCAAATCTCACTCCCTGGGACTTGCCCTTTGACCTCAAAAACGGCACCCGTCAAGGATGCCCTTTCTCCCCCCTCCTGTTGATATTGGCACTGGAACCCTTACTGCACCTGATCAGAACGGAGGGGGAATTTGGGGGTATCAGGATCGCGGACGACGTTCTACTTACCATCACAGACCCCAAAAAGTCAATCCCACACGTCCTCCGCATTCTACGCATGTACCAACACGTATAAGGATACAAAATAAACACAGAAAAGTCTGTTGGCATGCCTCTGGGTCTCTCTGACGATGAGGTCCAGTGGCTGCGCCGCACGACAGACCTGACAATCGGTACACAAGCCATCAAATACTTGGGAGTCAAACTCACGTTAAACTATTCAGACCTATATACAGAAAACCACCACAGATTGCTAAACACCCTACGGCGGGACCTAGATAGGTGGCATGACAAACCTATCTCGTGGCTGGGTAGACTACACACCATTAAAATGAATCTCCTACCGCGATTACTGTTCCTCTTTCAGGCGTTGCCGGTAGCAGTATCCAAAAACAATCTCCAAGCGCTACAAACAGCGATAGATAACTTTGTCTGGGCCGGAAGGAGACACAGAGTGGCACGGCACACAATATACATGCCAAAGAGCAAAGGGGGCCTAGGCCTTCCAAACCTCCATTTATACTACCTCTCAGCTCACCTAGCTCAAATAATCGAATGGCACTCGCCACAGATGGGTTGACATAGAAACACTCCTTACGAGGACCGACTTACCGCAATTTTGGATATGGGTGCCCAAAGCTAACCGTCCAGAACTACACACTACCTGCCCGGCCATTCTAAACTCTATAAGATGTACAGAAAATGGATGAATTAGGCGCTCACTATTTAATGCAAATAGGCAGCAGTAACCAATACAAGGAACCCCAACCTTGTAAAAGAATAGCGTGAACAAAAAGAGGGAAGGAAACCGCGCCCTAAATATGAAGAAATATACAAATATACAAAAATGTATACGTACACAATGGTAGAACTGATGATCTCTTATACAATTTGACCTCAAAAAGAAAAAGAGAGCATACAAAGTGATAGTGCAATATATCAGATACAGTGGGTATGTGAATGAATAATAGAGAAAATCCTCACTCACATTTCCCAGAGCTGACTAGGAGCTCTGCCGTTAGTGCGCGTGGACGGAACAATCCCCGTCTCGGGATATGTGTGGCGTAATAAATGTCTTGAACGTCTCAGATGGAATAATATGTGAAAAAACAGAGAATTCCAAAATGGTGCAGTATGTACTGATAAAATAAGTGCATAAAACGATAAAAATTCAATACTCACATTTACTAGAGCAGAACTTGCTCTAGTTTCATAGCGTAGGTGGTATTGTCCCCACCAAGGAGCCAGATACATGTGGAGAAAGAGAAAATAGCAAATGGTGCAGTATGTACTGGTAAAATTAATGAAATAAAATAGTAAAAATTCAGTACTCATATATACTAGAGCAGAACTTGCTCTAGTTTCTAAAGCGTAGGTGGTATAGTCCCCACCAAGGAGCAGGATGATAACCAGGAAGTAAAAAATAGAGTTCAAATATATATAAAAAATATATTATTAATATATTTTTAATATTTATATATATTTGAACTCTATTTTTTAAACACAGGTTACTGGCTATGGGGGATAATGTATAATAAACACAGGTTACTGGCTATGGGGGATAATGTATAATAAACATAGGTTACTGGCTATGGGGGATAATGTATAATAAACACAGGTTACTGACTATGGAGGACAATGTATAATAAACACAAACACACAAAAAAAATAATAATACAAAAAATAAATAAAATGAATGCAGCTTCAGAATTAATCTAAATTGTATGCTGTCTAGGAGGTGGGAAGGTCTGGGAGGGAGGGTCTGCTGCTGATTGGCTGGAATAATGTGTCTGCTGTCCGTGGCAAACGCGAACAAGCTATGTTCGCCAGGAACTATTCGCCAGTGAACCGTTCGGGATATCACTACTCTTCAGATAACATGACTCCAGACACTAGATCCCGAGGCGGAATTAGATTATTACAGTGCTAAAATTACATTAAAAAAGGACATACAAAAACAAAATAGACAAATGCAAGAATAAGTTCTTAAAATTAAATGGAATTTAAATAAAACATCAGTATCCCTGATAATCTTATAGTAGGCCAGTAGGAACTCCTAGTTGAATCCATTCTTTTGTTAATCAAAATAAAATCCAAGAGAAGTTCAGTTTCATCTGAGCTGGCATTCAGTTATATCCGAGTCTCTGTCTTTGTTTCCATAAAATTGGCACACATGACAAATTTAAGATAACTGACAGTACTAATGTGTACTCAACCGGTTTAATCTAAAAGTACTTGATTGAGTACTTGATTGAGTCCTATATTTTATGCCAGAATCCTGCCTACAGGCATAGCAAAGGGCGAAGGGAAATCTGTGTCGACTTGTCAATTCCTAGATATAGCAATGCTTTGTGATCAAAGGATTTCATTTCCTGCCAGAGAGATAGACCAAGGCATAAACCGGTTAAACCCAGGGCCGGATTAACATAGGGGCTGATGGAGACATGTGGGCACTGGGAGACATGGGGACACAGAGACATGGGGACACATACACTGGGAGCCATGGGGACACTGAATGGGAGACATGGAGACACTGTGTCCCTAGTGTCTCCATGTCCCAATGTCCCTATGTCTCACAGCATCCCCATGTGTCTCAGCGTCCCCATGTCCTCTAGTGTCTGTGTCCCCATGTTTCCAAGTGTTCCCAAGTGTCTGTGTCACCAGATCTCCAAGTGTCCCCTAGTATCTCAGTGTTCCCATGTCTCCCTGTTGCCTCCCCCCCCCCATCCTTCACTTACCTGAGCTGTACTCTGTGTCTGCAGGCTGGGAGCTGCTGTCTGGACTCTCTGTGCTGTGTAGCTGCTCCCCCGCAGATCAGCGAGTAGAGAGAGGCATGCTGGATGGCTGCAGGGGGAGTAGTGCTGGCGGGTGAAGGGGGAGCTGTGATGGCGGCCACAGGGGGAACTGTGCTGGCTCTGCTCCCCCGCCCTCGCCCTCGCGCGCTACTTAATGAGACTGGGGCTGGAATATGATGTCATATTCTGGCCCTGGTCTCATTAAGCTGCGCGCTGGGGAGCAGAGAAGAGATAGCACAGCTTCCCCTGCGGCCACCATCACAGCACCCCCTGCGGCCGCCAGCACAGCTCCCCCTGCGGCCATCCAGCACAGACAGCTGTCTGCCCACAGGTCATGGTGTGTGTGCTTTTGGCAAGGTGTGTGTGTTTTTGGCAAGGTGTGTGTGTGCCTGTCATTGTATGTGTGTGTCTGTCAAGGTGCGTCTGTCTGTCATGTAATGTATGTCTGTCTGTGTCATGGTGTGTATGTGTCTGTCAATGAGTGTGTGTGTCTGTCAAGGTGTGTGTGTCTGTCTGTGTCAAGTAATGTGTGTCCATCTGTGTCATGGAGTGTGTGTGTGTCATGGTCTGTCTGTGTCATGGTGTGTCTGTCAAGGTGTGTGTGTCTGTCTGTGTCAAGTAATGTGTGTCCATCTGTGTCATGGAGTGTGTGTGTGTCATGGTCTGTCTGTGTCATGGTGTGTGTGTCAAGGTGTGTGTGTGTCTGTCAAGGTATGTAACTTGTAGGAATAATAAGGCTTACCTTTTCTACTTTCACTTAATTTAAGTTGCATTATGTCCTATGGTTATTTGAGATTTAACTAATGGGAAGGGGCCATAGATGGAATAAACCCCATTTTAGCTGGCCTTATATGACACCCAACACCTAACCCTCTACCATATCATATGCATAATGAGTTATTCTTACAGAATAACAGAACGTAACTGAAAAGGTTAAATATGAAGTATGTGACTACTGTAAACGGACAGACTATTTTAGAAATAGCAATTGTTAAATGTCAACATAAAGATATAAAGGTGTATTGGCTCTACCAAAATACAAATATAAAATGAGTGGTGTAGTGAAAAGTGTATCCCACAACACTTCAAAATGGATAATAAAGCAATAAAACAAATACTGCACCAGTCAACATGATGTAAATGTCAGGATCAATCTAAAAGACACAAATAAAACAACATAGTGTAAACTGTAAATCAATAAGGGTAGGTATTAGATAAAATCTAATAGTAATCCAGGAGTTAGTTCTGAAGTGTATATCTTTAAATTGATTTAAATAGATTAACACATAAGATAAAAAACAAAAAAATTAATAATATAAGATAATTACACTAAATGGTTAACATGTTCAGAAGTACGGTAATTGAGGAATTAAATAGGATGTATTGCAATTAGTGTTCAGAGGTGTATCCCTTTAAAAATAATAATACAAAACAATATGTCTCATAAAAAGTTAAAAGTGCATGAGCATTAAGTTGGTAGTGCAAACATTAACTATATACACACTGCAATTGTATCTCACTTGAGTTCAATGTGGAAAGTCTCTATTAGATACAGTGATAAGTTCAAACAGTCTTTAAATAGTCTTTTAAATTGTTAGCTGTTTCAGTAATCTCCAGTTATAGATCAGCTGAGATGTGTATAGTTGAGGATATCCTTTAAGAATATTCCAGTTTTTATGTAAAATATTTTTAATTGTGTGGGTATGACTATTGTATCTTGTTATGAAAGCTGGAGCTTCTAGGTCACGGTTGTCATGCCCTGATGGCGGCCCTGCATGAGAACATAGACAAAGTTATTCAGAATCTACTATTAAACAAGGCACCAGGATCAGGTGGGTTCCCCAATGCATATTACAAAAGGTTCTCCCTCATCCTCTCCCCCATATGGCCAAGTTTTTTCAGACGGCCGTTGAATCTGAATCCCTACCTGCGGAAATGCTGACAGCCAATGTCGCTACCTTGCCAAAGCTGGCCCAACCATTCGCACAAATTTTAGACCGATATCTTAATTATTATATTAATATAGCGTCAACAAATTCCGTAGAGCTTTACAATGGGTGGACTAACAAACATAAGTGTAACCAGGCAAGTTGGACGCACAGTAACAGAGGGGTTGAGGGCCCTGCTCAATGAGCTTACATGCTAGAGCAGGGGTAGGCAACCTTTTAGCAACCCTGTGCCGATATAGGATTGTGATGTCCCGTACCGTGCCGGTCCTATTTTTTTTCTTTTTTTTTTTTAAATCGAGGTGTGTATGCTGCCGTATTCTGCTTGTTATTTTTACTGTAATTGCTTTGTATCGTTGTATTTGTGCGTATTTGCAGGGCCTTCTTTAATAGTGACTGGACCCTGGGCAAAGCATTTGCTTGGGGCCCCCTGGACCCTGTCCCCCCTCCCCAGGCATGAAATCACGTCCTCCACCTCAACACAGTGGCGGACCTAAAGTAGAGAGGTGCAAGAATTTTTGGGGGTCTCCCTTTTGCACGGGTGATTAAAAGGTAGATCCCCATCTGTCGTGCAACTCCAGAATGCATTGACAGCTGGGGCTCTACCATTTACCCATGTTTGCAGGTCTTTATTTAGCACTAAGCAGTTTTTGTGTGTTTGAACAGGTTTTTGTATGGAATATGTTTGTATGTGGTGTTGGCGTGATTGCAAGCATGTATTTGTGTAGTGTTGTTTTTTGAATGCAGGGGTGTATTTACATATAATTTTGGTGTGTAACACAGACATGTGTTTGTACGTAGAGTTGAAATTTGAATGCAGGGGTGTATTTGTGTGTAGTGTTAGTGTGTGAATAATGAGATGTATGCACAGATATATACACACTGAAATGCGCGCACACAGACATACTGACACACACACAGATATACTGACACACACAGACATGCTGACATACAAACATACTGACACACACACAGATATACTGACACAGATATACTGACACACATACTGACACACAGAGATGCTGACACACACACACACAGATATACTGACACACAAAGACATAAGACCCCCTCCAATCTGCCTACTCTTCTTTCCCGTGCGCTCCTCTCTTTGTAGGAGGAAGTGATGCGCCGTCACTTCCTCCCAGCCTGCTGCCGAAAAGCAAGGTGCCCGCTTGCGCTGTTAAAGCGCCTCAGCGTGCGACCGGGACCCTGCTGACAGAAGCCCACCGGGTGGTCCTTTGTGCATGGGCCACCCGGTGGGCCTCCTTAGTGTGTGGATTACCGGCCAGAGGGTTAGAAATAGTTGAGGCCAGCAGGGCTCCCGGTGCAGTTGGCCAGTTTGCCCCGCGTTAAAGACGGCCCTGCGTATAGGAGCTATTATATTGTATATGTTCATGAGTAGTTTATGGTATTGTGTATGATACACATGAATTTGGGCTGTGTATGGGGGCTGCTTGTGGAATTGTGTGTGTGGATGGATATGTCACAGTGTGTGGGGGGGCTGTTTGGGGTATTGCATTTGGGGTTGTGTGCATGTATGTGGATTGTTAGTGGTGTTTCATTTGTGCGGATTGTGTGTGGGCTGTCCGTATTATTTGTATCATGGGAGGGTTATTCTGCATTTCTGTGTATATCTAGCAGTGTGTGTGGCTTCCAGTGGGGACTAGGCCGGCCAGGTACAGGTCAAGGACAGGTGCTGCAACAGCAACTGCGAGCTGCTCTATTACAGTGTGGATTCCTATTCACAAGTGCTGGGAGGAAGTGATCTGAGATAATTACCTCTACGTGCTACAATGCATAAATTGAGCATTGTCCTTCACCTTTTCGGATTAGCAGATATCTGATGTTTTACTGGGACTCCTGATAGGCCAGAGCCTGTTTGGCTCTAGCAGCCTTGAGTGCCGTGCAAAGACACCTCGAGTGCCGTGCATGGCACTAGTGCCGTAGGTTGCCTACCCCTGTGCTAGAGGGAGTGGGGTAAAGCGACACAAAAGGTAAGGGAAGTAAATTGGTAGAATAGTATTCACTGAAGACTTAGTGTGTTTTTTTAGTTTTGTTCTTTAACCCCTTAAGGACCAAACTTCTGGAATAAAAGGGAATCATGACATGTCACACATGTCGTGTGTCCTTAAGGGGTTAAAGGACCACTCTAGTGCCAGGAAAACATACTCGTTTTCCTGGCACTAGAGTGCCCTGAGGGTGCCCCCACCCTCAGGGACCCACTCCCGCCGGGCTCTGGGGGGAGGAAGGGGTTAAACTTACCTCTTTCTCCAGCGCCGGGCGGGGAGCTTTCCTCCTCCTCTCCTTCTTCCTTGCGACGTCATCGGCTGAATGCGCATGCGCGGCAGGAGCCGCGCTCGCATTCAGTCGGTCGCATAGGAAAGCATTTACAATGCTTTCCTATGGATGCTTGCGTGATCTCACTGTGATTTTCACAGTGAGAAGCACGCAAGCGCCTCTAGCAGCTGTCAATGAGACAGCCACTAGAGGTTTTGGAGGCTGTATTAACCCTCAGTATAAACATAGCAGTTTCTCTGAAACTGCTATGTTTATAAAAAAAAGGGTTAATCCTAGAGGGACCTGGCACCCAGACCACCTCATTAAGCTGAAGTGGTCTGGGTGCCTAGAGTGGTCCTTTAATAACAGTTGCAAGAGAGGAATCAGTTGGGAGCCACTAACAGTTTAATTGATACGCTTTTGGGAAAAAGTGAGTTTTTAATGATTTTTTGAAGGAATTGAGACTGGGTGAGCGTTTAACGGAAAAGGGAAGGGAGATCCACGGGAACAGTAGCTAAGCTAATGAGAACCGTAGCTAAAATATATGCACCTATCCCAGTAGTAATGTTTAAAGAAAACCACCCATTTGTGGCCGATGCCAGTCAAGCCTTCAGTAATCTAACAACAAAACACAATATAAACAACAACCTTAAACAAGAAATAATGTACCCAAGAACACAATTTATGAGACATGAATTAAATGTCCCGAATTCTTTTTAAGCATACAATACCAGAGGAATCAGGGAAGTGTAATTATCAAGCATAAATACATATAAAATAGACATAATTTAAACCATATAAAGATGAAAAAAAATCATTACAAAAATCTAGGATGTAATATAGATTGATGCCACTAGAGGGCATGCAGCATATATCAGTAAATGCACGAACACCATAAGAATGAAACATACGACAATAGATGAGAACATGGCCAAATTTAACATTACATAAGGCATAAAGGAACAAAATAGGTGAAAAAGGTGAATGTTGACAACCTATTAGTGTCTTTGTGTGAACAAAATCAGCCGAGTGCACATTAATATGAGAATGCGGCTGGAAACAAAAGAAGCATTAGTGCAAATGCGAGTGAATGCTTCATAGAGTAATAATCTAATGAACAAGGCAATTTCAAGGAGAAGTAACAGAGTGCGCATGTGCCTGACGTTGTGGAAGCTGCCAGAGGCCGGCTTAACGCATGACTAGGAGGGGAATGAGTGGAAGCTCTGCGGGCAGCGTAGGGAATCTGTCACTGTTTTTTTTTTTGGCTATATACATAATGTATATACATTATGTAAGTATGTATATGGCCAAAAATCAGTATGCAAACATGTGGTGGAATCTCGGTAAAAATAAATTTAGTAGGCCGAGATTACCACGTGGCATGTGTACGTGCACATACTGGTGTATCGGTCGGTTGGTTGCACGTGGCAAAGATACGATCAGTAGTGTACGGAGCATGTGCAAGAATACCGGATATAGTATTCCCCTCCTCCATTATGCTGGACAAGCCATGCGGTCAAGCAGGAAGTTAGTTCTTGTTCGTTTTGATTGGTTAAGAGATTGTGTGGGTGGAGCTTATTATGGGAGGAGTTATGTGCCTATATAAGGAGCCTACACTATTGTCCGGGGCTCAGAACTGTATTTTGGTGACATTAGTACCTCTGAGTCCCGATCGGTGAACCGAATAAAGAATCTCTTCCTTCCTGAAGAAACCTGTGTCCATCTCTCTGTGCTTGGCTTCCGTCAGTTTCTCCGGTATCATTTGGTGCATTGGCCGGGAAGCTCATCGTTCAACGGTAGCTGAGAAGCAGAGGCGTGAGACGGTCTATCTTTGCCCACGTTCTCTACGGCTGCACCCCTGAACTTCTGCGTGGACCTCCCTTCGTCTCGGCGCCACTGGTCTGTTGTCCAGGAGATCATCGGCCTCTACGTAGTAAGTGCTGGGGTGTCCCCGTCGATGAGTGTGAACGAGGAGGTAAGACGACCGCTGTTTTAGACGGCGGACCCACTAGGGGTTCTGGATACCGATTGTGCGGTAGGCCCATAAGGGGTTTGAATTGTGTATGGAATTGGCCCCCTCCAGTGGAGGGAAGGAGCGAAGGCACACCGCTCAATTAAACGCTCTTTAGTAAGCCCGTTTAATTTTGGTATGGAGTCAGGCGGGGTCCTGTGTAAATATCCCTAGCCGGACACCGGTGTCTTGTCTAGACTAGCGTTCTAGGGTGTATATTACGTTCGCTAGGTCGGAGGGACCGGGAGACTAAGCGGCGCCTGTGTAAATTCGGTTCGCTAGCTCTCAACCTATCTTGGCTAAGTGGGAAGGTAAATTTGGAACCCACTAGATTTTTGATAGAGTAATTAGACTAAGAGGGTACTGTTGTAAATTCCGCCCTCTAGTTCGCTATATGTGGTGCTTGGGCAGTGTGGCTAACCAAAACGGATGTAGATAGTTTTAGGTAGTCCATCAAGGTACTGGCCAATAGATTAGTTGGGGATTGTATATGTGTTAAAGATTGTTTTAGTAGCGTGTATATCTTGCTAGATAGCGTGAGCTCTGCCGTCTAGCGAGAGTGTGAATAGTGTGTAACTGTATTATAGCGCACGGTACCATAATCATGTATAATTACTGACACTGCATATAAGTACTAATAATTGTCGTCTATATTGCATGTCTAACACCATAACCACTACTAATTGTACTGTGACCTTAAATTGTACTTTGACCTATGCTAACTGTACTGTAACTACGGTTTGTAAAGACGATGTTACTAGGGTATGTTATAGACGGGTAATTCAAATATAGGGAATTATAGCGTGGGTGACTGTATAGTTTCGCCAAAGGGCATAGTATCTATTATTTAGTGACTGGTGTAACAGCTGTGTGTGTACGGGAATTCCCTGAGTGTTTTTGTTGTGTGCGTTTCACTTAGTAACTGTACCACGTGGTGCTGTTGCCGAGGGAACGGGTGTGACCGTTGATAGAGTGTGTGTATAGTATTCGTTGGAAACGACGCTCCATTGTTAAGTATGGGCGCATCGGATTCGACGATTTTGGATCCCTTAGGATGCATGTTAAAGAATTTTAAAAAGGGATATACAAAATGTGATTTTGGGGTAAAAATGTCTCCAGCACGCTTGATAACATTATGTAGTAGGGAATGGCCTACTTTGGTTGCCGCATGGCCGCCACGTGGCAGTTTAGATCCTAATCTGGTACAGCGTGTACACGTGGCTGTATCAGGTAGGCCTGAACTTTACGGCCAGTTTCCATACATTGACTGTTGGAGGCAGGCCGTAAATGACTCGCCAAGATGGATCCGAGTATGCCACGAGGAGCAATGTTGCCTCATGGTGGCCAGGACTCGTTTGTCCACTAGGGCCATGATTACACCCATTTTGGACACGCCCCCTGAGTCCGAGATCCCTATGCCGCCCCCTTACTCCTCCTCCACAGGAAGAGGAAGAGGAAGTGCTGCTGGAAATGTTACACCCCTTTCCCCGTTGTCCCCATCTACTTCCTCCTCCAGTTCAGAGTCCAGCCCCCTTGTTACAAAACCTCCCCTTCCGGTACCTACTTCCGTTAACCCCACATATCCTGATTTGGCGCCATATCAAGCTTCCGGTCAGGCTCCCCCTAGCCCGGCCCGGAATATTTTATTCACCAACCTTCCCCATAGTAAAGCTTCCCCATCCCCATGCCTTACTACCCCTCGACTGGAACCCCTAACCGACGCACCTCAACGAAGCCCCATATTAACCCGACAACTGACCGGTACTCTTAAACCCAGACATTATCAAATGCCACTTCATTTGACTCCCGGCACGGCACGCCTTAATGATGAAGGCCAACTACAATACGCTGACCCAGTCTTTGTATACGTCCCCTTTACGACTACCGATCTCTTTAATTGGAAAACCCATAACTCCTCATACACCGACAAACCTCAAGCCATGACCGATCTGTTCACCTCAATAGTCCAGACGCACAATCCTACTTGGGCTGATTGCCAGCAATTATTAATGACATTATTTAATAACGAGGAAAGGACTAGGATAAACCAAGTGGCCATTAAAGCGCTGGAAGAAGCTCGTACACTAAATCAAGCTAACCCAGCAGCCTGGGCCGCAGCCCATTATCCGAACACTGATCCCGAGTGGAATGCCAATGGCGCAGACATGATTCATTTAAAAGCCTATAGAGACGCTATTATTGCTGGCATGAAAGCCGGAGGAAAGAAAGCTATTAATATGTCTAAGACGGCTGAGGTGTTACAGAAAAGTGATGAATCGCCCAGTGTCTTTTATGACCGATTATTGGAGGCATACCGCTTGTATACCCCCTTTAATCCGGAGGCCCCTGAGAATTCCCGAATGGTTAACTCTGCCTTTGTCAGCCAAGCCTACGGAGATATTAAGCGCAAGCTACAAAAGTTAGAAGGGTTTGTAGGGATGTCCATAACCCAACTAATGGAAGTAGCTAATAAAGTTTATATGAATAGGGAAACGGAGACTAAGAAAGAGGAAGAGCGCAAGATGCGTAAAAAGGCGGATATGCTAGCGGTAGCGATCGCAGGCGTAGACAGAAGGGGAATGGATAAGGGCGATAGTAAGTGGAATAGGGAACCCCTGAATAGGAATCAGTGCGCATACTGTAGGGAAGAAGGGCATTGGAGAAGTGAGTGTCCACAAAGGGAACAGTATGAGAGAGACCGACCCAGGGCAGGATATGGTAATTATAGAGGCAGAGCGAGAGGTAGAGGAGGTCCCGGAGGGAGTAATGGTAACAATAGAGGAAGTGTGAGGGAGGATAGATATTATCCCACAGCGCAGAGATCCCGCGATAGAGAAGATAGGGACTTTGTAGGATTGGCTGACACGGTCATGGAGGACTATTGATACCGACCGGGCTCCATCCCCCTTGGCCGAGCGGAGCCTATGGTCGATGTATCAATAGGGGGAAAAAGGAGTGCATTCATGATTGATACTGGTGCTGAACATTCAGTGGTGACTGACCTAGTTGCTCCTCCATCTGGAAGAACTATCACCGTAATAGGAGCAACTGGAAGGAGTGCTGCAAAACCGGTTCTTAAAAGTCGACTCTGTACATTGGGAGGCCACATAGTGAAACATCAATTCCTTTATATGCCTGAATGCCCAGTCCAACTGTTAGGACGTGATTTGCTGTCAAAATTACAAGCGCAGATAACGTTTCTACCAAATGGAACGACATCTTTAAAGTTTAATGGACCTTCAGGTATCATGACACTATCAGTACCAAAGGAAGAAGAGTGGCGACTTTATACAGCGTTGACTAGCCAAAACCCTAAGAGTGATGAATCCTTATTCAATATACAAGGAGTTTGGGCAGAGAACAACCCACCAGGACTTGCTCGTAATATTCCACCTATTCGAATCGAACTAAAACTTGGGGTTTATCCAGTGAGCCTACGGCAATATCATATCCCGCAAAAGGCTAAGAAGAATATCCAATCATATCTAGATAAGTTCATACGGTATGGTATCCTAAAATTCTGTACTTCCCCCTGGAATACCCCATTGCTGCCTGTTCAAAAGCCCGGTACAGATGAGTATCGCCCTGTGCAGGACTTGAGAGCAGTCAATGATGCGGTCGTAAGTATACATCCAGTTGTGCCCAATCCGTATAACCTGCTTGCTTTAATTCCGGGCGGGGCTACCTATTTTACTGTCTTAGATCTCAAAGATGCCTTCTTTTGCCTCCGAATTGCTGCAGAAAGCCAGTGTATCTTCGCATTCCAATGGGAAGATGCTGTAACGGGCTCGAAACGCCAGATGACTTGGACAAGACTGCCCCAAGGGTTTAAAAATTCACCTACCCTATTTGGTTCAGCTTTAAGTCAAGACTTACTGGATTTCAAGTCCATCCCAGGAGAGTGTGTAATATTACAATATGTAGATGACTTCAGGTATCATGACACTATCAGTACCAAAGGAAGAAGAGTGGCGACTTTATACAGCGTTGACTAGCCAAAACCCTAAGAGTGATGAATCCTTATTCAATATACCAGGAGTGTGGGCAAAGAACAACCCACCAGGACTTGCTCGTAATATTCCACCTATTCGAATCGAACTAAAACTTGGGGTCTATCCAGTGAGCCTACGGCAATATCATATCCCGCAAAAGGCTAAGAAGAATATCCAATCATATCTAGATAAGTTCATACGGTATGGTATCCTAAAATTCTGTACTTCCCCCTGGAATACCCCATTGCTGCCTGTTCAAAAGCCCGGTACAGATGAGTATCGCCCTGTGCAGGACTTGAGAGCAGTCAATGATGCGGTCGTAAGTATACATCCAGTTGTGCCCAATCCGTATAACCTGCTTGCTTTAATTCCGGGCGGGGCTACCTATTTTACTGTCTTAGATCTCAAAGATGCCTTCTTTTGCCTCCGAATTGCTGCAGAAAGCCAGTGTATCTTCGCATTCCAATGGGAAAATGCTGTAACGGGCTCGAAACGCCAGATGACTTGGACAAGACTGCCCCAAGGGTTTAAAAATTCACCTACCCTATTTGGTTCAGCTTTAAGTCAAGACTTACTGGATTTCAAGTCCATCCCAGGAGAGTGTGTAATATTACAATATGTAGATGACTTGTTGATAGCCGCAGTTACAAGAGAAATATGTCAGCAAGCAACACATGATCTACTACACATTCTCTGGAAGGCAGGATACAAGGTGTCCAGGAAGAAGGCTCAGTTGTGTCAGCCAACTGTCAAATATCTGGGATTCCATATCTCTGAAGGTTAAAGAATAATGGGGCCAGAGAGAAAAGAAGCTGTATGCCAAATACCAATACCCAAGAATAGAAGACAAGTGCGAGAGTTCTTGGGGGCAGCAGGCTTCTGTAGGATATGGATTCCCAGTTATGCGATATTGGCGAAACCTCTGTATGCAGCTATAAAGGGTACAGAACACGATCCCTTCCTATGGACCCCAGAACAGCAAAAGGCATTTGAAGATGTGAAGAAGGCTTTGATGAGTGCCCCAGCATTAGGTCTACCTGATCACACATGTCCATTCTACCTGTATGTACATGAGCAAAGAAGAATGGCTGTGGGAGTATTAACACAGTACTTGGGATCATGGCAAAGACCTGTTGCCTATATGTCCAAACAACTGGATGCAGTGGCCAGTGGTCTTCCACCTTGTCTAAGAGCCGTAGCTGCAGCCGCCCTGCTGGTAGCTGAAGCCGATAAACTCACTCTGGGTCAAGAACTCTATGTGCGAGTCCCGCACGCAGTACAGACGTTGCTAGATTACAAAGGCAATCATTGGTTCAGTAACAGCCGCATGACTAAGTATCAAGCTATGTTGTGTGAAAACCCAAGAGTGCATTTAGTGCATTGTCGAGCGCATCTGAGAGGAGATGGTGATGTAACCAAAGGAAATCGGATGGCAGATAATGCAGCTAAGCGTGCCGCTGAATCAGGAAGACAGGAATATGTGGAACATATAGCTGCTCTTATACCGACTCCACTGTCTCAATGGACTCCAGTTTATACAGCTCAAGAAGAGGAGTGGTTAAAGACTGAACCTGGAAAGTACCTGGAGAACAAATGGTATCAGTTAGAAGATGGGAGAATAGTTATTCCAGCATCACTAGCGGTAGAAATTGTCCAGAACTATCACAACGGGACACATTCTGGAAGAGATAGTATGGAAGAATCTCTCAGAAAACATTTCTACATACCAAGATTGTCCAACTTGACTCAAGCCATTGTACGAAGATGTGTAATATGTGCTAAGAATAATGCAAGGCAAGGACCAGTAAAACCACCAGGAGTTCAGTATATGGGGGGACTCCCTATGTCCGATCTACAAATTGACTATACAGTTATGCCTAAATCTGGTGGACATCGCTACTTACTAGTAGTCGTGTGCACCTATTCAGGCTGGGTAGAAGCATGTCCTACTCGTACAGAGAAAGCAGGAGAAGTTGTGCGATTCCTGCTACGGGAAATAATACCCCGATATGGACTACCATGCTCTATAGGATCGGATAATGGTCCAGCCTTTGTTCACCAGTGCCTACAACAACTGACTCATATGCTTGGTATTAAGTGGAGGCTTCATAAGGCATATAGACCTCAGAGTTCTGGTAAAGTAGAGAGAATGAATAGAACTATTAAGAACCAGTTGGCAAAGATGTGTCAGGAAACCCAACTTAAGTGGAATGTTCTTCTGCCTATAGCTCTGTTACGTATTCGAAGTACACCTACCAGAAGGATGGGTCTCTCACCTTTTGAAATCATGTATGGGCGTCCACCTCCCGTACTTGGTAACTTAAGGGGGGATTTGAGTCAGTTGGGAGAAGGAATTACTCGGCAGCAGGTTGTAGAGTTGGGTAAAACTATGGAGGAGGTACAGAAATGGGTACAAGATAGATTACCTGTGAATATTTATCCCCCTGTTCATAGTTACCATCCAGGAGACCAAGTGTGGATTAAAGAGTGGAATAATATACCGTTAGGGCCTAAGTGGAGGGGTTCTTATGTTGTTCTTTTGTCTACCCCTACAGCAATAAAGGTGGCTGAAGTGACTCCGCGGATTCATCACTCCAGGGTTAAACCAGCAGCAGTAGATTCTTGGCAAGCTACACCAGATCCAGAGAATCCCTGCAAGATCCGGTTAAAGCGCACGACTCAGTCGGAGTGACGAGGAGACATTTGGATTACAATTATATTTAAAGAGATTGGTAAGTGAGTGTTTTGACGGCCATAATAACGCCTGACCACTCACCCACGTATTATAAGTCAGGATGTCTCGAAGGGACCCCTGTGAAGACGAGCAGAACTCCATTCCCTGCAGCCCTTACATCCTGGAAGCTGAGGTGCCATCGCACGGACGAAGACTGAGGATGAAGACGCCGAAAGAAGTGTTTTTGATAATGTTTATTTATGTGTCTTTTTATATTCAGGAAGGTAGAGGTACCGACACTCCTAGCTGTGAGGTTTGCATTAAGACTACTATAACAGGTAATCATATTTCCCAGACCCTAATTTGGCATTCACAATATGAGTGTAAGGGATATGTGTCTAGGTGTAGATACCTAGGTATAGAATATAGTGTATGCCATTTAGGAGTAGGAGAACCTAAGTGCTTCAATCCGGAGTATCAACCCCGTACAATTTGGTTGACCCTCAGGAATGGAGATCCACAGGGGACCCTAATAAATAAAACTGTGTTAGAAACCGTACATTCTTCGGGTGTTCTGCTATTTGATGCATGTAAAGTGATATCAAGTGGTAGAAAGCCGTGGAATGTATGTGGGGATCTTAAATGGGAGAGAACGTATGGGTCTAACGATAAATATATTTGTCCCAGTAGTAAGAACAAGTACGTAAGTCCGAGATGCCCAGATAAGGAATATAATTATTGCCCATATTGGTCTTGTGTGGGGTGGGCAACTTGGGGACAGACAGCAGACAAGGATATGATTGTTACTAAGTTGCCTACCAAACCATATTGTAAGTCTATGGAATGTAACCCAGTCCATATACTTATAAATAATCCTGAACAATTCTTAGATAGGTTCGGTAATTTATTTGGGTTTCAGATATATGGGACGGGTTTAGATCCTGGGACAATATTGTTTATAGGGATAGAGACCGATACCGTAGCATCCCAAACTCATCAGGTTTTCCATTCTTTTTATGAAGAGATTAGTGTAGATAATAAGATCCCCCATAATGCTAAAAACCTGTTTATAGACTTAGCTGAGAGTATTGCTGGTAGTCTTAATGTGACCAACTACTATGTGTGTGGAGGTACTAACATGGGAGACCAATGGCCTTGGGAAGCAAAGGAGGTAATGTCCGGTTCTGAGGCAGTTGAACAAATAATATCTTCACAAGCCGATTATCAGATGAGTGTTAGAGGTAAATCTGAGTGGAGATTAAAAACCTCCATCATAGGTTATGTTTGCATAGCAAGGAAAGGAATAATGTTTAATACTTCTGTAGGAGAATTAACTTGTCTAGGGCAAAAAGCTTATGATGACAATACAAAAAATACAACTTGGTGGTCGGCTTCAAATGTCTCAGAACCACCCAACCCGTTTGCAAGATATGCCAATTTAAAGGACGTATGGTTTGACTTATCCATCACATCTAGTTGGAAAGCCCCAGCAAATTTATACTGGATCTGTGGTAAGAAGGCCTATTCAGAGTTACCGCAGGACTGGGAAGGGGCATGTGTGTTGGGTATGCTCAAACCATCCTCCTTGTTGCCCATTGAAACAGGTGAGACTTTGGGAGTTAAAGTGTATGATGTGAATCATAGGAAGAAAAGGGGACCCATAGAGATAGGCGCCTGGGAAGATGATGAATGGCCTCCCCAGCGTATTATAGACTATTATGGGCCAGCCACTTGGGCAGAGGATGGTACTTTCGGATATAGAACCCCAATATATATGCTCAACCGCATTATAAGGTTACAGGCGGTGGTTGAGATAATTACTAACGAGACCTCACAAGCGCTCAATCTTCTAGTGAAGCATAATACCAGGATGAGGACAGCAGTTTACCAAAGTAGATTAGCTTTGGATTACCTATTGGCAGTAGAGGGAGGTGTATGTGGGAAGTTTAACCTGAGCAATTGCTGTCTTCAAATAGATGACGAAGGGCAAGCAATAGCTGAGCTTACTAGCCATATGGTTAAACTAGCGCATGTGCCTACTCAGGTATGGAGGGGGTATAATCCAAGTAGTTGGTTTGGTAACTGGTATGAGCAGTTTGGAGGACTTAAGGCATTGGTAGGTGGAGTCATGCTAATTTTAATTTTGTGTCTACTCCTACCATGTCTTATTCCTTTAGTAGTTAGGTCTGTGCAGAGTGTTATAGAAAATATAGCAGAGAGGAAGGCTGCTGCACAGATAATGGCCATATATAAATACGAGGCTCTAGATCAGGGAGAACCAATGCAGGAAGAGGAATGTTGAGGGATTCACATCATCAAAAAGTCTGGTCTGGTTCATGGCAACCTGAGGTATATGCAAACTAAGGTTAAGTGATGCCTCAGTAATTGTGAAATATCAGAGGCATCAAAGGGGGGAATGTGGTGGAATCTCTGTAAAAATAAATTTAGTAGGCCGAGATTACCACGTGGCATGTGTACATGCACATACTGGTGTATCGGTTGGTTGGTTGCACGTGGCAAAGATACGATCAGTAGTGTACGGAGCATGTGCGAGAATACCGGATATAGTATTCCCCTCCTCCATTATGCTGGACAAGCCATGCGGTCAAGCAGGAACTTAGTTCTTGTTCGTTTTGATTGGTTAAGAGATTGTGTGGGTGGAGCTTATTATGGGAGGAGTTATGTGCCTATATAAGGAGCCTACACTATTGTCCGGGGCTCAGAACTTGTTGTATTTTGGTGACATTAGTCCCTCTGAGTCCCGATCGGTGAATAAAGAATCTCTTCCTTCCTGAAGAAACCTGTGTCCATCTCTCTGTGCTTGGCTTCCGTCAGTTTCTCCGGTATCAAACATACTTAATTTTTTTATTAGACTAACATAATACTTAAAAGACAAGCTTTCAAAGTGTGTCCTCTTTTTCACAGGTTTGAAAAAATGCTCAGCTTAAAAGGGATTCTAGAGTGTAAGGCAGGAGTTGCCAAAGTGTGGGTCACCTTTTGATATCCGGTGGGTCGTGCTGGCCCACAATTTCAGGGCCTCGGGAGACAGTCAGGCAGACTGATTAGTCAGGCCCTTGGTTAATGACGTGGGCCTGACACCAGGAGGCTTGCCCTATATGCCGCCGGCCCCTCCAATCAGTCTGCCTGAGAAAGAGCCCAGCACCTGTGGTCTGCAGCTCCACAAGGTGCAGACTGTTGATAGAGGTCCCAGAGCAATATCATGGCAACATTCTGGGGGCTTGTAAGATCTCTATCACATGGTCTGCAACCGACAGACCTGCAGACCGTAGACTTAACACACTGGACTACCAGGGGATTTATTCAATTACAAATGAAGGTAGGTCACTGCCTCCCCTGCCCTCCACTGTAACCCTTTTTCAAATTGCCCCCCCCCCCACTGTAACCTTTTCTCACCCTGACATTTTTGACACTGTAACCCTTTCTCATTCTGCCCCCAACCCACTGTAACCCTTTCTCCACCTGCTCCAAACCCACTGTAACCCTTTCACACCTTGCCACCCCACCACTGTAATCCTTTCTCACCCTGCCACCCCTACTGTAACCCTCTCACCCTGCCACCCCCTCACTGTAGCCCTTTCTCACCCTGCACCCCCACACTGTAACCCTTTCTCTCCCTGCTCACCCCACTGCAATCAATTATCTCCTTGCCCCCTCTACTGTAACCCATTCTCACACTGCACTCCCCACTGGAACCCTTTCCCTCCCTGCTCCATAACTGTAATCCTTTCTCACCCTGTCCCCTCCACACTGTAACCCTTTCTCACCCTGCTCCAAACCCCACTGTAACCGTAACCCTTTCTCACCCTGCCAGCCCCTCACTGTAACCCTTTCTCACCTTGCCCCCCACACTGTAACCCTTTCTCACTCTGCCCCCCACTGTAACCCTCTTTCACTCTGCCCCCCCATTGTTACCCTCTTTCACCCTGCCCCAAACAATGTAACCCTCTTTCACCCTGCTCCCCCACTGTAACCCTTTTTCTCCCTGCTCACCCTACTGCAATCATTTCTCTCCTTGACCCCCCTACTGTAACCCTTTCTCACACTGCACTCCCCACTGTAACCCTTTCCCACCCTGCTCCCCAAATGTAACCCTTTCTCACCCTGCCACCCCACACTGTAACCCTTTCCCACCCTGCTCCCCAAATGTAAACCTTTCTCACCCTGCCACCCCACACTGTAATCCTTTCTCACCCTACCCTCACATTGCAACCCTTTCTCACACTAACCCCCACTGTCACAATTTCTCACCCTTCCCCGCCACTGTCACACTTTCTCACATTTTCCCCATCACCCTTTCTTACTCTTCTCCCCGCTGTCACCCTTTTTCACACTGCCCCCCTCAAACACACTCTCCCCCCCACACACTGACACCCTCACCTCCTGTATCTGTGTGTGCTTTTGTGCCAATGTGTGTATTTGTTTGTTCGTGTGTCAGTGTGTATCTCTGCATCTGTGTGTAGATAACCAGGTGTCATTTTGTGTGTGTGTCGGTGTGTGTGGAAGTATCTACACTGCACAACTGCATTTAAACACCTACACTCACACACAAACTCCATACAAAAACATGTTTACATTCAAACAAACATTGTGTATATGTATATTTTTCACAATATACACAAACTGCATCCACTACACATGCACTGCAACTAAATGCAGATATTACATGCAAACACACCCCTGTATTAAAACACTAAAATTATATACAAACACCAACACTACCCACATAAGCACACCTGCAGTTAAAGTCCAACAGTACATACAACACACCCCTGCATTCAAACGCAAACATTACACACAAGTACACCACTACATTCCAAACATTTAGGTTAATCTATTAAAATTGAATGTATAAATTATAATAAATTGAGATTGTATGGACGAATTCACTAGGCAGACAATATTGTACGTTTTCTAATAACCTTGCGATGAGGCAAGAATTGGAGAAACTTACCTTGAAGGGTGGGAAGAATATTCGAAGAGAGGGAAAATATTTGCCTCCTGTCTTTAATAAAATTTAGATTATTCGGCCACTGTAAACTAGAGTAATCCCCAATTTTATGAAGACAGGAGGCTTCATATTTGCTGTATTAACTTCTATAATAGAAAACGCAGCATGTGGTGTAGGTTTTTGAAATAAAATGTTTGAAAGGTGGATTCTCTTGACCAGTCCACTGAGGATAAGATATCTGACAGTGAACTGCATGCACGAAGAGCAGAGGATGCAGCCACACCTCTGAGGAAATGATCACCAAGGAATTGCTCAATTCCTGCTTGAGTGAGCAACCATTTGATCCAGTGTGCTATCATGGAAGAAGAGACCGGTTTTGTGACGTCTGACATAGGAAACAATATACAAATATATAATTATAGGAAAAGCGCAACTGAAAGTGTTCTCCCACCGGATATATACATATAATAGGAAAAGTAATGATCCCAAGGCAGACCAGAGTTTGCACATAAAAAAGCATTTATTCATGCATTGAAAGTACATCAAAATATTTTGACAGAAAGAAAGTGCATATCCAATTTATAGTACCAACACCACTGTAATAATAAAGTGCTAAATGCAAACACCCATTAAAAAGGTATACGGACCAAGAGCAGGAGAAATGAAAACCCAGGCGTTTCGGCTATGAAGCCTTCTTCTGGGGGACCTCTCAGTGACTGATCTATATTCCCACTTATATACCCTGTAGATAGTGATGTCCCGAACAGTTCGCCGGGAACCGTTCGCCGGCGAACATAGAATGTTCACAGTCGCGAACACGTGCGATGTTCGGTCCGCCCCCTATTCGTCATGGAGGTGAGAGGGTCTAGGAGGGAGGGTCTGCTGCTGATTGGCTGGAATGTGTCTGCTGACTGTGAGGTACACTCATTTACTCAATTATGACGAATAGGGGGCGGACTGAACATCGCAAGTGTTCGCGACCGCGCACACGCTATGTTCGCCGGCAAACGGTTCCCGGCGAACTGTTTGGGACATCACTACCTGTAGATACAGGCTAATAAACCTAAAAACAATCAGCTGGATAAAGGGAGGTAATTGCTATTAATGTAATGTTGTGTGAAATCTTCTGCAGAATACCGGAGGTTACTTCTGGGTATCGATGATGTCATGACGCACATGCGTCAAATAACGTAATTACGTATGAGCGTGGTCACGTGTACTAGGTGGTGCAGAAAAACTACAGGAGAATGAAGTGACAAAAATTGTTATAGGTAAATAGAGAAAATAATTCTAATGCATAATGGCTATTTGTAAACTTATCAAACGAATGGTACATTCCATATCCCCTGCAGCACATCATATGAGCATTGTGTATATGCAAATATAAGCTATACATAAAATCTATGCCTTATAGACCAGATTACCCCAGAATATAGGCAAGCACTATTAGACACAATACCCCACATTATAATACATCCATAGTACACAGTGTTAGACAATATGATACATAACATGGTTTCAGCAAATTGCAGGTTATACATACACTATTCCATAGTTTACCATTTGAGAAAATAGTGGAATAAACAATGTTAGCATGTAGTCTTATATAAATAATATATATAGAGAAAAAGGAGAAAGTAACTGTACCCAAGGATTATGTACAAGACTTAATACATACACTTCTTTTGGGATTATACACGTATTGGACCTCAAATTAAACAGAAGGAACAATAATAGTGCAATACAATATGTACAGTAAGTAAGTGATAAGTGATCTAGTGTGATTACACTAGAGCTATTTCAGAGCTCAGCTGTTTCAGCGCATGGACGGAACAATCCCCGTCTAAGGATATGTGCAGGAATAGGTGTCCCTAATGGCTCAAACGGAGTGCACTATATAGGTCATATGTAGGGATAAATACAAAAAGAATACTCCAATGGTGAAATAAATATATGTTGTAAAGGATCCTGCTATCCGTGCAGCGCTGATCCTTGTAGCGTCTCCCGAAATCCAAGCTGAAAAGAGTGAAGTAGTGATTATAGCTCCCAATTCCCCAAACATGAGTCGAGACTTCATGAAGGGGTAAAACGAATGTGTTTATTGATGGCCAAACTCAGCCCTTTTATGATGGTCTCCCAGCAATGGAACTCCCACATGGGACCTTGTGGAAGACTGTAACAAAATATGCAGAACCAATCAGTATACAGTACAATTCTTATACACACCCACAGGAAGAGTGTAACCCCTCCTCTGTATCCTGGAGATAATTAACTTACCCCTCCTCTCTATCCTGGAGATAATTAACTTAAGTGGTTGCAGAGAACCTAATTATCTCCGGGCAGAGAGAAACATGTGCTTTTTACCTTTTAACAAAACTGTATTAAAATCAATAACTCATGTTTCGCTGAACGAAGTCCCCATGTTCCACACACCCCCAGATAGCTTGGATCTGAGCGCATATTATAGGCGAATAGCGCTCAGATCCCACGAACACAGTTCTCAATAACGTCGAGTAAAGTTTAAGTTCACCAGCTGTAATGGAAGTTAAACTGCACAAACCCACATACGAGTGTAACAGGGGAAATGTACAATCCAAGCAAGTAAGGCGAATGATGTGATCCAGAGACAGAGGGCTCTGTCCCAAGTGCCTTAAGACCCCATGACTTAACGGGCCAGCATCCCAGGGTAAGAGGCTAGCAATCCGGCTCCTCCAAGAGATAGGGGAGCAGGGCAGTTTGTCACATGCAGACCCAGTGACAAAAGCCATTTTGTCACACATCTCCCCTTTTCCAAACGGACTAACAGGGTATCTGACCTCCTGCCGGTCAGTGCCCTTGTTAGTCCAGCAGCCCACCCACAAAACAGAAACAGCAGTACAGCCCCCCTCCCCACAATAACTGGTTTCTACACCTGAGTGAGGGAAAAACTTGTCCATGTCCAGGTGCCTCACCACGGCTGTGTGTGGGACTGGTAGGCTGCCGGGGTGGGTGGCTGAGTGGGCAGAGACCAGCGGTACTCTGCCCTGGTACCAGCACTACTACGGGAGTAGTCTGATTGAAGCCTGGTTGCTGGAGACCGACTGTCTCCCCTTTAGCTGCACAGCTCTGCTGCTGGAGACCGACTGTCTCCCCTTTAGCTGCAGAGCTCTGCTGCTGGAGACAGACTGTCTCCCCTTTAACTGTACAGCTCTGCTGCTGGAGACCGACTGTCTCCCCTTTGGCTGCACCGCTCTGCTGCTGGAGACCGACTGTCTCCCCTTTTTCTGCACAGCTCTGCTGCTGGAGACCGACTGTCTCCCCTTTTTCTATACAGCTCTGCTGCTGGAGACCGACTGTCTCCCCTTTAGCTGCACAGCTCTGCTGCTGGAGACAGACTGTCTCCCCTTTAACTGTACAGCTCTGCTGCTGGAGACCGACTGTCTCCCCTTTGGTTGCACCGCTCTGCTGCTGGAGACTGACTGTCTCCCCTTTTTCTGCACAGCTCTGCTGCTGGAGACCGACTGTCTCCCCTTTAGCTGCACAGCTCTGCTGCTGGAGACCGACTGTCTTCCCTTTAGCTGTACAGCTCTGCTGCTGTAGACCGACTGTCTCCCCTTTAGCTGCACAGCTCTGCTGCTGGAGACCAACTGTCTCCCCTTTGGCTGCACAGCTCTGCTGCTGGAGACCGACTGTCTCCCCTTTAGCTGTACAGCTCTGCTGCTGGAGACCAACTGTCTCCCCTTTGGCTGCACAGCTCTGCTGCTGGAGACCGACGGTCTCTACTCCTAATACAGTGTCCTGCTGCTGGGGAAAGGAGACTGGGCTCTCTATTCCCTGCTGGACACACTGCCGCTGGGGAATGGAGACTAGGCTCCCAAATCCCTTCAGGACCGGTGAAGAGACCTCGGTCCCATCTCCACCTGCCGACTGTGGATCCTCCTCGGACCAGTCTATGAGGTCCCCTACCTCTGCAGCTGGTAGCGGAGCAGGGTGTACCTCAGCCGGGTCTTGCCAGTGGTAGTGCTGCAGATTAGGCTGTGAGTGGATCAAGCTGAGCAGATGTTGGTAGTCCTGCTCCAGCTCCCACTCCCTTCTGACCAGGAATGTTAGATCTGCTCTCACCCCCCTTTCAGGAGGGCAATCGTGTAGGTCTCTCCTGTAGTCCATAAGGTCCCAGAATCTGGACTCTCCCGTGCTCCCAAAATCCATTTCGTCAAAGGACTCCCATAATAGACCAGGGCCATTGTAATCCTCACCCTCGGGTCTGTGGTATTCCTCCGTCCAGGGAGCCTGCCGCACTGTGTCCCACCATAGTGCCTGGTATGCGTCCTCTAACCAGGTCTCCTGCCATACCAGGGTCTCGAGCTCCGACACCCACTCCTTCAGGGGCTGCTCCCCCAGCAGAGGCTTTCGCAGCGCCAATCACATTCGCAACCTCTGCTCCTCGCTGGGGAGACTCTCGCTCCGTTGTCGCTGCATGTCCTCCATGGCCTTGTGCCATACGCGTTTCCGGGCTGCATCCCTGTAATCTGGGTGCTCCTCCTCATGGAACGCTGTCCAGGAACTAGCTGATTCCATGCTGCTGTAGCCAGGGGCACTGTACGAATACTAGCGTTGCCCTAATTATAAATCCATGGTACCGGTGTCACTAGGATGCTATTCACTACTTGATTCGGTTCTGTATATCCATTCGGAAGAAAATCCCGCCGCTTGCCACCAGTGTAAAGGATCCTGCTATCCGTGCAGCGCTGATCCTTGTAGCGTCTCCCGAAATCCAAGCTGAAAAGAGTGAAGTAGTGATTATAGCTCCCAATTCCCCAAACATGAGTCGAGACTTCATGAAGGGGTAAAACGAATGTGTTTATTGATGGCCAAACTCAGCCCTTTTATGATGGTCTCCCAGCAAGGGAACTCCCACATGGGACCTTGTGGAAGACTGTAACAAAATATGCAGAACCAATCAGTATACAGTACAATTCTTATACACACCCACAGGAAGAGTGTAACCCCTCCTCTGTATCCTGGAGATAATTAACTTACCCCTACTCTCTATCCTGGAGATAATTAACTTAAGTGATTGCAGAGAACCTAATTATCTCCGGGCAGAGAGAAACATGTGCTTTTTACCTTTTAACAAAACTGTATTAAAATCAATAACTCATGTTTCGCTGAATGAAGTCCCCATGTTCCACACACCCCCAGATAGCTTGGATCTGAGCGCATATTATAGGCGAATAGCGCTCAGATCCCACGAACACAGTTCTCAATAACGTCGAGTAAAGTTTAAGTTCACCAGCTGTAATGGAAGTTAAACTGCACAAACCCACATACGAGCGTAACAGGGGAAATGTACAATCCAAGCAAGTAAGGCGAATGATGTGATCCAGAGACAGAGGGCTCTGTCCCAAGTGCCTTAAGACCCCATGACTTAACGGGCCAGCATCCCAGGGTAAGAGGCTAGCAATCCGGCTCCTCCAAGAGATAGGGGGGCAGGGCAGTTTGTCACATGCAGACCCAGTGACAAAAGCCATTTTGTCACATATGTAAATGTAGAGTGAAACAGATAATGTAACGTAATCACATTTCCCAGAGCAAGACTTGCTCTGGTATATAAAGCGTTGGTGGTATAATCCCCACCCAGGGTTATGATGATACCAGGAAGTGATAAATGGTAAAATAAAAAAGTGTAAATAAAAAATAGTGAAAAAAGTGTAAATATAAAATTTAAATACACTATTTATTAACCATATAAAAAAGCATAAAAGAGGATGACACCCCTCCCTCCCCCCTTTCTCTTTATTTTGTATCCCTCCCCCTATCAATGCTGATGTTTGAAAACAATAAAAAATTATCAAATTTAAAAAAGCATAAAAGCAATATAAAAGAGTGTTTCGCCTCTTCAAAGGCTTCTTCAGAAGTGTGGTATAGTCCTCTCAAGGTTCTGATTTTGTAGGCAGTCTCTTATTGAAGAATGGCTTCATGGTGTGTTGATTGATGGTTCCTGTAGCCATGGTGGAACGCACGTGTCATACCGGAAGTGACGCGGCGTGTATCTACCATGGCCATTGGTATGTGTTCCAGCTTGGAACGCATACGAGCCAGAACGGCTTCATTGCGATTCCACTTATGTTTCAATAGTCTTATCTGGAAAGGAAAAGCAAGGATAGGTGGTGTATTGTGGTTTCCGTGATGTTGCACTTATATAAGTACGCTAAATGCATGAATGATGATCCGAGATGGGCGTGATGTCATAGCAGAAATGACGTGACACTTCTTATGGTGTGCTTGTATCGGAAATATTCTTTCAGCCATATTGGTGCGGGGCAGCGTATGAGATAAAAAAAAGGGAGGAATAGAAAATCAGATGTGCAATAATATTAATAGGATGTTGTCATCATATTTGAATGGTAGAGCAATATTATATACAGTGTAGTCCATAGGTTTATATGCTCGTGGAGTATAATGAACTAAAAAGTTGGTTGCATGAGTGTATGGTATATAAATAAAAGTTTGAGATGAGCGTGATGTCATATAGGAAGTGACATGACGCTCCTTTCAATACGTTTGTATCTACATGCCAGAATTGGAAGAAGGAAGAAGGAAGGGAAAAATATAAACATGGCATCATGATAATAGTTTGATATAATAATCAAACATTCTATATTAGAAAATATATACAATAGTATGCTCGTAAGAAGTGAGTAACTTTGTGTCAGAAAGTTAGCCATAATAGGTTAAACAAAAGGGAAAAAGGAGTATTATTAATCACTACATGGAATATGTGTAAAAATAGATGTCCAGAGGTGATCATATGAGGAACCTTTGGTGTCACACAAAGAAAATATAGTATATGAAAATGGCATAATATTGATATGTAATACATATAAAAAATAAAATGGATACAAGAATGACACAATATTGGAATATTATATCCAGCATGTCACAGATAATACACAGATTGAACATAAAGAAAACTGGTAGTAGGAAATGGGAGTGGGTATAATGGATAATATAGGACCCAAAATTTAGATTTAAAAAACTTTCCAAATAAAAATATAAATAGATAAAAAAAGAAGAAATATATATTTTTAAAAATGATGTTTTAAAATTAGCAGAAAAAATGTATATACTGTATCAAAAGTCTTTTATAAAAAGTTATATAAATCAAATTCTACGTTTTAGCCATTTTGATGTAGTGTATTCATATAGTAAACCCATTCCATTTTTTTCCCCCAAAAAATAAAATCACCTCCTCTCCAATGGTATTTTACAATATCAGTTCCAGTGAATGTGAGGTGCTTCAAATTATTTTTATGTAGACAGAAATGTGCTGAAACAGAGTGATTTTTATAACCCTTGTCTATGTTCCTGCAGTGTTCCGCTATCCTAATTCTTAATGGTATAATGGTGCATCCAATATATTGGAGGCCACATGGGCACTCCAATAGATAGATCACATTTTTACTATTACATGTGTTGATATACTTTATGTTATATATTTTGCCTGTGTTATTGGATTTAAAAGTGGCTCTTATGCGTGGTTTTGACTGCCGACCGAGATGGCCGCCTAGACTCAGAGCTCCGCACCCGAGACCCATAAAAACGCACTGCAACCCGCTACAACCAAGGCTGGTGACCCAAAACAGCGACTCCGCACACGGCAGAACCGGACCCGTTCCCTATACACGGATGCCCAACCGCAAATCGACAAAGAAGGGCCAGAAGGAGGCAATATCTATAGCGGACATGCTATCCACTCACAGGCCTGCTGCACGCGGCTCGCAAGCCAGCACACCTCCCACGGAGGCGGACAGCCCTGCAACAATGCCCAATACTGTCGGAGATGTCTCCGGCACAGCGATACTGAAATCGCTGGCAGAAACCAAGGGGTTTTTGGCGGCAGAAATAGCCCGCTCCACGGCGAAAGTGAAAGCGGAGATTGCCGCCATTGGGGCCCGCACCTCGGCTATGGAGAAGCGCATGGCCCAAGTAACCACTGCCTACAATGGAGCAACGAAACTTACCAACGCCATGCAGCACCGGATTGCAGACCTAGAACTGGAGCTGGAAGACCTTTCAAACAGGGCCAGGCGCAACAACTTACGGATCAGGGGCCTGCCTGAAACGGTGGAGGATGCAGACCTGGAAACCATCTTGGTGGCATGCCTCCGCCAGGGACTGCCCAACATCCCTGACCAGCTCTGGCAAGTAGAAAGAACACATCGTGCCCTGAGAGCCAAGGGACCCAGCAACAGCCCACCCAGGGACGTCATCATGAAGTGGCACCATTTCAAAACGAAAGAGGCGATCCTGAAACAGAGCAGGCAACAACCTTACACGTGGGAAGGTACGACACTCCAACTGTATCAAGATGTCGCCCCGTCCACGCTGCAGCGCCGGAAGGAATGGAAGCCGATCACCGACTTGCTGAGAGAGAAAGGGGTTCGCTTCGCCTGGGGCTACCCCTTCAAGATCATCGCGTTCAACGGCCCCAGACCGACGGTCCTACTGCCGACAGCAGACGCGAGGGCATTCTTAAGAGACCTTAACATCGAAGCTCCAGATGACCTGCAGATGCCCACACATGGCGCAGACGACATAGCCCTACTGCCCGCATCCTGGGAAGAGCAGAGCAACAGTTCCAATTGATCCCATGGCGGCGGGAGATGGACTCTCCAGGGGACTCATATGCACGCAAGCTAACCATATTGATTTTTAACGTGTTTTCTTTTTTCTCTGTTGTTGTTTATCTCAAATCTCTTAAGTGCACAGTTTGCATGTTATACCTGTTTCAGCTAGCATAGAAAATAATGAATTACTACTGTGAATGGGAGCGGAGACCGATTTTGCCTCACAGGGGAGAGGGACACGATGGGGGAGGGGGGAGGAGGCTCGGGGGACATGTTGTTACTGGAGACACTGGTGGGCTGACACAGAGCACCAGAAATATGGCTAATACACCCAGCAAGCAGATAGCGAAACCCGCCATGGGCCGTTTGAAGGGGGGAAAAGGCGGGAGGGCACGACCACGTAGGGGAGCACACGAACTGAGGCGGCAATAGACCAGGTAGCTGGCACACCTCTGAGGCTCTTAACTGGCCCACAACCCAGATATCAGGCTACACCAGACATCCACACTAGCAAGCTATGTAGACTCCCATATACAGCGGGGGCGACCCAGCGCTCAAACCGCGCGATGTAACTACCACACAGGCTTCTGGGCTCCCCGCAGAGGACTGGACAGACAGGGAGCATACCGGACGCGGAAACATAAACACCCCATGAGAAAACACTGTCAGAAAGAAAGGCAGACAGGGCACAAACCAACCCCCCCAGGGAGGGGAAAAATAAATAAATAAATAAATAAAAAAAGACACAAAAACAATACAAACAAACAAACAAAAGACGATAAAAATAATATAAAAAGGACATGCCCTGGAGGTTGGGGCCCCGCTGACATGTGGGGCAGATGGACAAGAGCTCAGCTGGGGACGAAGACAGGGGACAGTAAGGAGGCTGACCCGCTCTATGAATTAACGTCCCACCACTAGACCCCCCTTGCACAGGCTGACACCCTACCCCGGGACGATGAGACATGACACACAAAGAAGAGACTATGACACCCCCCCACCCCCGCCAGGAGGCTGACCGATCGGATAGAACAGCATTGGTTGTAACATATACATATGGGTCTCGCCAGGGTGCTAGGCAGCTGAGCCTCCACCCCGCGAGAGGAACACACCTCAGCGCGGTGGGAGCACACCCCACTGGCTCCTGGCGATAGGTAAGACCCGGACTTGCTATCTAGCATTGTCAAACTTTTGATAAATTTGCAGTACTAAGTACCTGCAGAGTACTACTTTGTATATAGTTCTTTTTTTCTCTTTTCCTTTATCGGATAGTGGACTGACGGCAGTCCACTGCCGTCCCTGCATATCTCGGACACCTTCCGTACCCAATCCCCCCCACCCCCTCCCTTCCCCGCCAGCCAGCGGAGGGATTGACACTCGCTGGGGACAGACAGTTGGCGGAACTCTAAAACACACGCCACTGAACCACAACTGCCTCACCAAGAGACGAGTAAGCCGCACATCGCACCCCACAATAACCAAACATGGAACTCAAACTAACATCCTTGAATGTTAACGGGCTGAACGCCCCTAACAAGCGCAGGCTCCTTTTAAGGGAAATAAACAGGCAACGCGCTGACATCACCTTCATCCAAGAAACGCACATACCACGCGCTTCGAAGATACAACTAACAAATCACATATATACTAAGGCCTACGCATCCAGGGCACCATACAAAAAAAACGGGGTCGAAACACTCATACACAAACGCTGTCCCATGCAAATCCACGAGGTACAAACGGACGCGGAGGGCCGGTACGTGGTGCTTTCGGGAACAATGCACGCTAATGTCTACCACCTCATAAATATATACGCTCCGAACACCCCTTCCCCGCAGTTCTGGACAGATCTTGAAACACTGATTAGGAAGCTCCCGAGGGGGATACTCATCCTGGGGGGGACTGGAACGCTACACCCTGCCCAGCCTCCGACAGA
The DNA here is from genome assembly GCF_036172605.1 of Pelobates fuscus. Lineage (NCBI taxonomy): Eukaryota > Metazoa > Chordata > Amphibia > Anura > Pelobatidae > Pelobates > Pelobates fuscus. The sequence goes on from NC_086318.1 coordinate 248,850,506, forward strand.
AGCGGAGGACCCCGCCTCCCAAGATCACAGAACAGGGGGGGACAGGACAAACTCCTACATAACTTCATACGACACAATGGGCTGCTGGACCCCTGGAGGCTCCAGCACCCAGGGGAACAGGACTATACATTCTACTCGGCGGCACACACCACCTACTCCAGAATAGATTTCTTCCTCACAAACCAAACAGGCATGCATTGGACTCAATCGACGACGATCAACCCCATATCGTGGTCAGACCACGCAGATATAGCTCTTACACTCAAAACCCCAGGCACCCACACGCCGTGGAGATGGAGACTGAATGCATCTCTACTCAGAAACCCACAGGTCAAGGACGAAATCCAAAAAGAAATTACACAATACTTTCAGACCAACGCTACCCCAGACGTCTCCCCGACGACTCTATGGGCAGCTCACAAGACCGTAATCCGCGGACTCCTCATAAAAATCGCCACCCGACTAAAAAGGGAACGAAGTAAACGACTAGCAGACCTCCAAACACAATTGCGCAAAATAGAACTGCGTCACAAACAGACAGTCACCCACGCCACAGCCAAAGAATTAGGGAACTGATGCTTGACGATGTCAGTAAAGAACTCACCAAAACCAAACGACTTTTCTACGAAAAGTCCAACAAAATGGACACACTCCTAGCTCGAGCCCTCAGGCCTAAGACTGCAACCACCATGATCACCGCTCTGAAAGACAAACAGGGCAAACTACTCACTACCCCCAAAGACATAAACGACGAATTCACGAACTTCTTCACGGCGGTATATAACCACTCTCCCACGCTGACAGCGCATAATGAACACTACACTACCATTGTAGACACATTCCTAGACCGAGCCCAGCTCCCACGCCTATCGGCAGACATAACAGCACCGCTACAGGACCCCATCCACGAAGAGGAAATTGAAAGGGCGATCACAGGCCTGAAGGGAAACAAGGCCCCAGGTCCCGACGGCTATGACGGGGCGTACTACAAAACATACAAGGAAGACTTAGTACCCCATCTAGCCAATATGTACACGCGGTGGACGGAGGGAGACGCGCCCAACCAAGACTTAGCAACGGCAAATATCGTACTAATCCCCAAACCGGGCAGAGACGACACACAGGTAGCCAACTACCGTCCAATTTCACTCATCAATTTCGACATAAAGGTCTATGCTAAAATACTTGCAAATAGACTAAATCCCATACTAACCAAATGTATTCACGCAGACCAAGTGGGCTTTGTACCCACTAGGCAGCTATACGAAAACACGAGACGAGCTACGGATCTTATTTGGTGGGCGGGGGAAAATCGGACGCCTTCTCTGGTCCTTTCCCTGGACGCGGAGAAGGCGTTCGATCGAATCCAATGGCACTACATGTTTGCGCTCCTGCGAAGGTTGCAGATGCCTGAATTCTATATAACAGCTGTAAAAGCCCTATACACTAACCCGAGGGCACAGACCATGATACCAAACGCAACACCGAGACTATTCAAGCTTACAAATGGCACACGTCAGGGATGCCCCCTCTCCCCGCTCCTCTTCATACTGGCCCTAGAACCTTTACTACACCTCATAAGGTCAAACCAGCAGATAACGGGCATCAAAATAGCCACGGAGGAGTTCAAGGTATCTGCGTACGCGGATGACGTACTCCTCACCCTCACAAACCCAGCCAGCTCGACCGCACACCTCCTCACACTACTGGACGACTTCAGCCAGGTATCGGGATATAAGATAAACCTCAACAAATCGGTCGGCATGCCGGTAGGGATGACAGCGACGGATATTACAAGACTCCAACAAGTGACGAACCTAAACATATGCCCCAGACCAGTTAAATACCTAGGGGTTACACTAACCGCCAACCCCAATGACCTATATAAAGAGAACCACCAAAGACTCATAAACACCCTCATGAGAGATCTCAATAGATGGCACGAAAAACCCATCTCGTGGATTGGCAGATTACACAGTGTCAAAATGAACCTCCTCCCCCGACTGCTATTCATCTTCCAAGCACTCCCGATCAAGGTAACTAAGGGGGACCTAAAACCGTTGCAAACGGCGATAGACGACTTCATCTGGGCACGCAAACGGCACAGAATAGCAAGACAGACGCTATACACCCCCAAAAGCAAGGGCGGCCTAGGCCTGCCCAACCTCTATCTTTATTACCTCTCCGCCCAGTTAGCGCAAGTCATAGAATGGCACTCACCGCCTGACACACACAGATGGGTAGACCTGGAAACCGGGCTCATGAATACCGACCTCCCACAATACTGGATATGGGTACCCCGTACAGACAGACCTGCACTAAGCACAACCTGCCCAGCTATCCTGAACTCCACCAGGATATGGGATGCCACGACACATAAATATGGTCTATCCCACCCGACATCACCCCTCACCCCATACCTCAGAAACAAAGCTTTTCCACCCGGCCTCACGGCTAGGGACTTCCGAAACATAGAGGATACGGGTATTCAGAGGTACCATCAGCTATACCAAGAGGGCACACTCCGATCCTTTGACAACCTAAAAACGCTGGCCCCCTTAGGCACCAGAGACTATTTTAGGTATATCCAACTTAGAGACTTCGCAAGAAAACCACACATCCGCAAGGCAGCTATGGCCAAGATGACCTTCTTCGAAACATTGTGCGCCAGGGAAGCACCACGGGCCGGCCTCATAACGCAATTGTATACCCAACTCAGTGCACCAACAGCCGACACACAGACACCCACATATGTGGCACAGTGGGAAGCTGAACTGCAAAACCCACCGGAAAGCGGGGACTGGCAAGACATATGGGAGGCGGCGGCGAAGTCTTCCATCTGCGTCCTACACCAGGAGCAATGCTATAAAACACTCATGAGGTGGTACACCACGCCAGTCAAACAATACAGAATGGGGAAAACAACAACAGACACATGCTGGAGGGGGTGTGGGGGGAAGGGAACCTACTTCCACATGTGGTGGGACTGCCCTAAAGCGAAAAGCTTCTGGGAAAACATCGCCACACTACTAGCAGCAGTACTACACAAACCTATACATGCTGAGCCAGGGACATTCCTCATAGCAAAACCATTAGACGAACTCACACACAGAGAACAAAAACTCCTCAATAAAATCACCCTAGCAGCCAGGAGAGCCATGGCACAGACATGGCTGCACACAGATATGCCCCACATAGACAGAGTAACACAGAACATAAAGGAAGCCCATCTCATGGATAGGCTCACGGCACAAGTCAGGGACACCTACCCGCTATTCATAAAAACATGGGAGCCATGGGAAGACTACACGAACCGCTGAGACCCATGAACACCACATAGAGGCTCGAGCTTTACCGGATAGGACACACACAGTCAAACACTCTACCTACCTGCGGCAAACCCCCCATGGAACGGTGTCGATCCCTCCCTGGCCCTCCCTACCTCCCCCCCCCACCACCCCACTTGACCTACTACTATTTTTCGTTTTAATCCCCCTCCCCATTCCCCCCCAAACCTAGTGACCGATCAAGCATGCAATACGACCCATCTTAGGGAGCAGTGGCCACACAAAAGTGAGCCCTAAAAACAGTGACACTAAATGCTCAAATGACCGAATCACTAAAGACAGACGAGGTGGGAAAAGGCACGTATTGCATAGGTACTGAACAGCCATCTGCTCCACGGAGCAGCATGACCACCCTTGGAAACTTATATCACCTGAAACGTACCATGCACTACCACCACATAAACCCCCTATACCTCATGTTATGCTTTTATATGTTATTTAACAAAAAGATCTAATACACCTGACAAGCTGGTGAACCATTATAGCAATAAATCCTTCTTTGTTATAAGCAGAAGAAACCATTTAAGCGTTAATACTGAAGACAACTATTCAGCCACAGCATGACTTTTTGTAATAGACAGCTTCTTATAGCATAGTGCAAATACAGCGGTTAGAACCTGAATAAACCAGCATAGAAAGAAAGTTAACTGTTTGAAATACGTACACCGACATCTAGCCATAAACTACCTAACTACTGATCTTGTTTCTGTTTTGTTTTTAAAAAAAAAAAAAAAAAAAGTGCAGTACCTATTGCTTACATGTACCCAATGTTTAAAATGCTATGTAACTCTGAACATATCACTGCTTACGCCTGTAACTAATTCTGCATTCAAAAATAAAGAATTTTTTAAAAAAAAGTGGCTCTTATTCTATTTGTGTTTGGATTGGTTCTCTTGCAAGCCAGGCAACAGTTACATTTAAAGAAACCTTTTTTTTTATCATTTAGGAAACTGCAGATTTTTCCAGGACTCTCTTTGGTATAATTTTTTGTGAGATGCATTTTCAAGTTTGGTGCACCTCTGAATACTATTTTCGTTTTTTTCGGAAATTAAATTATTCAATAACTCGTCCTCTTTTAGTAAGTGGCCGTCTTTAAGATTTTTTTTAAGTTCTTTATTTTTATTGTTATAATCTAACACTATTGGTAGTGAAAAATACAGTTTTTTTCTTTATATATGAGATCTTTTTGGTCTAATTTCAGAGCTTGGTTTATAGTTGTTTCTATAATCTTTTTCTCGTATCCTTTTTGGGTAAATCTTTCTTTTAAATTTTCTGCTTATTTTTTAAAACACAGTGGTCTCTGAACAGTCCCTTCTCAGTCTGGTAATTTGGCTTTTAGGTATGTTTTTTAGCCATATTTTATTGTGGCAACTGTTAATATATATGTAATTGTTCACATGTACATCTTTAAAGTGTGTTTCAGTGTTTAATATTTTGCCTTTAATATAAATATTGAGGTCTAAGTAGGTGACTTCGGTTTCACTAAAATCGGCAGTTAAAATAATTCCTTCTTCATTAGACTTTAAAAAAGAAATATAAAATCCTGTGCCGACATAATAGACCCTCTTCAGATAAAAAAGGAGGTCATCTATGTATCTGGAGTAGGACACTAGATTCTTTGCCCAGCCATGTTCATTCCAAACGTATCTATCCTCCCATTCTGCCATGTAGAGGTTGGCGTAGCTGGGCGCAAATCTGGTGCCCATCGTAGTACCTCTATTTTGCAGATAAAAACCATTTTTGAACCAAAAGTAATTATTTTTGAAAATCAAATTGATGCCTTCAATCAGAAAATGTATTTGTTCTTGTTTCATGGAACCGTCCTTTTCTAATATAGATCTAATTGCTCTACAGCCTTTATAATGTTGTATTATAGTGTACAAAGACTGTACATCACATGTGACCAATAAAAAAACTATCTTCCCAGGTTATGTTGTTTAATTTCTTGAGAAGGTCCATGGTATCTTTGAAATATGATTTGGTCTTGATGACATAAGGCTGTAAGAGAATGTCGATGTATTCAGATAAGTTTGAAAGGAGAGACCCGATTCCAGAAACTATTGGTTGTTCTGGGGGGTTGTTCAGATTTTTATGGATTTTAGGCAGAAAATAGATTACAGGAATCCTAGGATGCACAATATGATACTCTTTTTGGTCCAGAATTCCTGCATTCCTGCATCCAGAATTCATTTTATGTCTGGGGTAGGGTTAACTGTTAGTTTTGTATGTGTATTTGGATTGTTAAGCTGTTTGTTTGCCTCTTCTTCATATTTTTCTTTCTATAAAATTACAAGACCACCGGCTGGTTTAATTATTATTGAGGTATCATTGTACAGATCTTTCAATGCTTGTTTCTGTTTTTTATTCAAATTAGGTTTTTCTCCTATTCTATTTTCTAAAGTCTTAAGGTCTTTGCAATCCATTTTCTCAAAAATATCCAGAGCGCTGGATTTGTAGTGTGCTGGATAAAAAGAGGACTTATTTTTGAGACAGCTTTTTTTGTATACTTCATCTACACTAGTATTTGAGGCTGAATTGGTTGTTTCATGTGTGTTATTTTGCTTAGAAATAAAAAATCTTTCAAGGTGGCATTCCTCACAAATTTATGAATATATATATACAAGAGAAAGGAATTGTAGCGTTTTGTAGGGGCAAATTTAAGGCCTCGTTTAACCCCTTAAGGACACATGACATGTGTGATATGTCATGATTCCCTTTTATTTCAGAAGTTTGGTCCTTAAGGGGTTAAGAACATCTGTTTGGGTTAAATTTACATTTTTCTGTGACAAGTTAAAAATACCTGTGGGTGAATAATGATAGGAATTTTGCCTGCTTTAGATAATATATTTAGTCCTTTTTTCATTTTTTTGCTGGGAAATCTATCTTTGTCTTTTTTGTTCTAGTTCTTACTTACATATACATATATATATATATATATATATATATATATATATTATAGTTTTTCACACATGAGAAGGGTGACAGTGATCAGCAAGATCTGGAATAATAGGGAGTGTCTCAAGTTCAGTCCATAAAGAAACAGACAGACGCACAGTAGAAACGACGATTTGTTTAGTTAATTTTTTGCTCTTTATTTATATATTGTTTATTACTTTTTTATGTACCCATACCATGAAGTTGGGATTGGTTATTTCTTGCCCTGAGTTCATGGATTGGTTTACATCAATATTATATATTTTACTTTTTGACTATATTTTATCTATTTGTGAGGGTGTTGATACATACATCCATGGATCTTATTATTATTATTATTATTATTATTATTGCAATTTATATAGCGCCAACAGATTCCGTAGCGCTTTACAATATTATGAGAGGGGATTTAACTATAAATAGGACAATTACAGATAAACTTACAGGAACAATAGGTTGAAGAGGACCCTGCTCGTTCGAGCTTACAAATCTTGGGGAATTTCCCCAGGACCCATGGGTCTGGTATTCCACACTCTTTTAAAACATTTTTATATATATATATTTTTTGTTTATTATTTATTACACATTTTTTTCTTTTTCTTTATTTTATTTCTTTATATATATATATTGTTTTGTGTTATATATGGGGCCCCTATATGTTCATTATGTATAATATGTTTATTATTTATATATGATTACATGCTAATATTGTTTATTCCGCTATTTCCTGAAATGGTTAACTATGGAATAGTGTATGAATAATCTGCAATTTGCTGAATCCATGTTATGTATCATGTTGTCTAACACTGTGTTCTATGGATCTATTATAATGTGGGGTATTGTGTCTAATAGTACTTGCCTATATTCTAGGGTAATCTGGTCTATATTGCATAGATTTTATGTATAGCTTATATTTGCATATACACAATGCTCATATGATGTGCTTCAGGGATAGGGAATGTACCATTCGTTTGGTAAGTTTACATATAGCTGTTATGCATTAGAATTATTTTCTCCATTGACCTATAACAATTTTTGTCACTTCATTCTCCTGTAGTTTTTCTGCACCACCTAGTACACGTGACCATGCTCATACATGATTACGTCATTTGACGCATGTGTGTCATGACATCATCGATACCCGGAAGTAACCTCCGGTATTCTGCAGAAGATTTCACACAACATTACATTAATAGCAAGTACCTTCCTTTATCCAACTGATTGTTTTTAGGTTTATTAGTCTATATCTACAGGGTATATAAGTGGGAATATAGATCAGTCAGTGAGGGGTACCCCAGAAGAAGGCTTCATAGCCGAAACGTCTGGGTTTTCATTTCTCCTGCTCTTGGTCAGTATACCTTTTTAATGGGTGTTTGCATTTAGCACTTTTTTATTATTGTGGTATTGGTACTATAAACTGGATATGCACTACTCCATGCACTTTCTTTCTGTCAAAATATTTTTGATGTACTTTCAATGGATGAATAAACACTTTTTTATGTACGATTGTTCGATCGCCCCTTTCTCCAGGAGTTTGTGTAACTCTGAGTCTAAGGTTAGCTCATCTGCCTCTGACATCCATAGAGGTGTCGTAGGAACGTATTGTATGGGGTGAGTGAGGAAATCGATCTTGAAACCCCTGATTGTATGAAGGATCCATTGATCCTGAGAAAGTAGTTTTCACTGTTGGAAAAAAAGTGTTAATCGACCTGCAATTTGTACATTTTTTAAATATATAATGTCCATTACCTGATGAAGTGTGTCCACGTAGGGAGGCAGAGCCACGTCTTCGAATAGATCCTCTGTTGTTGAAGAATGGACGCTGATATGGTTGATAGAATCCTGAAGACAAATAGTCTGTGGGGCGAGGCCTGTAGCCGGTGAAGGCTGCTCTGCTGGTAGCTCAGTCCCTATAGCGACCAGCTCTCCCAGTAAAAATGATGGGTTTGGAAACTAAGGACCCTGCGTAATGAGGATCGGGCTTTATTTAATGTGTTTAAGGCAGAGACGTGCTTAGAGAGGACTCGCATAAAATTGTCACCAAATAATAAGCCATTGGCTTCTGGTCTCAATTCTTTGGAACTCAAATCAACTAATTTGGCATCGATTTTGTTAAGTGCCGCCATTTGTCTCTTTTTTTAACATTCTTTATTTTTCATTTTTTGTATATTTTTTTTCCAACAATGTTACATACAGATATCGAACATAGTGTTCAACAGCGGTGGGTGTACACCATAGAAATGTAAGGGGTATAAAAGAAAAAAGGGAGAGGTGGGGGAGAGACAAGTTACAGAACAGAGATGATTATCACCAGCATCACACTTCTGGATGAGGCCCTGTCGTGCCCACCTGTCCTTGATTGGTTGACTGGGGATGATAGTTTGCGGTGCTGGTTATCCATCACCCCTTGCCCTTATCGGCCGTTAGGTGAGAGCATTAGCGAGTGGTGGTTTTGGTGGTGGGCTTCAGAGGTGTGGTCTCTTTGTGTTCACCAGTATTCCCGGCGTTAGGTGGTTCAAGTTTAGTTCCGTTCACCTGGTATGTGTGTTGCCAGCTCTGGGGCTGTTTGTGGGGTTATCGCGTATGTAACGGATTGCCTTGCACCCCGACTGGGTACCTCCGTTGAAGGATGCTCCTAGCGCTCCCTGAGGACTCCAAGCACTGCAGCAGACACCATAACCACCGTAGACTCCTCCAGAGAGCAAAACAGGAACCAGCTATTCCAAGAGCCTAGCAGTGATTTAGCAAGGGAATATGACAAGCATAGCAATCCCTTGTAGCAGATTCCCCCAATAAGAGACGGCACTCCAAATTGAGGGTAAAGTAAAACTCAGGTTTAATGGCACACACTCTGCTTTTATGCAATTCTCCCCTGCAAGGGAGACGCCCACATACAATTATACATTATCCAATCACACAATGGTTACATCCCACAGATTCCCTCCCCTTAGCCTGAGAGGTAACCCAATTATACGTACAGTTTAAACATACTTTTTACCCAACTTTCATAACTCTAAATCCATACATCCAATATTAATAACAGTTACATATTATTAATCAGCACATTCCAAATACAAACATACCCAAAAATCATTCGAATCCGTTCAGGAGATAAGTATAAAACTTTTGACCGACCGCAGGCACATTTTCATGCCGAAAACAGTTCCATGGATTTGGGCTGTGCGGTCGGTCTATTTTACACCGAAAAAAACGACTAAGTCCCATTCGAACGAGCGTTCGAATCTTCGAACGGGACTTATTCTCCAGCCGCGGTGTCGAAGAAGGTCCGGGTCAGCGGTGTTCGTGCAATTGGGTAGCCGCAAACAGTTTCATAGATTTGGCTGCACAGACCGCTGACTGCGTTCGACTTAGTTAAAATGGCCACCGCCACGTGTTCGTTTGTCGAATGGCGGCCACTTCTACGACTTCGGCACTTCAACTGCATTCAAAGTGCCAGTTTAAAAGTTGTAACAATGCTCCCAAGTATTTAAAGGGCCAGGAACAGCATACAAAAATCCATTGTGCCCAAATACACTTCTTAAAGGGTTAATACACCCCAGGGCCATAGTCGCAGCGCAGGAGGCTAGCAACCAGGCTTCTCCAGTTCACAGTGGCGAGGTTGGATCCACCACAGTGTGCCCAATGGGTACAGGTGTACAGGGGTGTGGGTTAGTGGTTGTCCCGGTATCCTCCCATAGGGGGGTGGTGTGGGTCATGGGCAGAGGTTTTTCTTGTCCCCCTGAGTATGCCAGGAGTGTGGGTCTCTGTCCTTCAGTTAGTATTGGCATCTTGGGTTTGGTGTGGGTGTGGCAGTGCTGTATCTGTGTTGGTGGGTGGTGGGAAGGGGACGGCAGGAGGGGGAGTGGGGCGGTAGGGTCAGGTAGGTGGAATTTGGATTCTCAGAGTCTGCACGGCCGCGCCCCTGCTATGTTCATGACGTAGGTAGGGGTCGACAGTTTAGTGACAGGGATCCCAAATCTGGTCACAGTGAGCTGTGGTGTCGTGAGGGCCGATATGCTGTCCATTTGCCTAGCTCCGTCCATCTTTTTTTAAACCTCCGCTATAGTTGGGACTGTGGTTGTGTCCCAGTGTGTGGCTTTTGCCCTTCTGGTTGCTAAGGCTAGTTTGGCTAGTAGTTTATTTTGCGCTCTGGGTATGTCTTTCAATGGTTTGGATAGCAGCCATAGCCAGGGGTCCCTTGGTATAGTGTCATGTAGGATTTTTGATGCTAGGGTCACTGTGTCTTTCCAGATTTGCGTTATGTGTTGGCATTTCCACCAAAGGTGGTAATATGTCCCTTTTGTCCGCAGCCCTTCTAGCATCTGATGTGGAGAGTCCCATTTGTTTGAGTTTCAGGGGTGTATGGTACCACCGCATCAGTGTCTTGTAGGCCTGTTCCTTGTGGTCACTGTTGCCCAATCTGTGAGGTCCGTGGGGGGGCCCAGGTCTCACTCCCAGGCTGAAACGTATGTCAGTGGTAGGGTCGGGGTCGTTTTGATGAGCAGGGAGTACGTTGCGGAACTTTGGCTTTTTTGTACGGGGTTATGGATGCAAATTTGTTCTTAGATAGTGAGGGGGGTTTGTCCCGCTCGTTTGTTTTGTATTTGGAGGTCGTAGGTGGTGAGTGGTGTGGTTTGGGGCAGGTCCGCAAACGGTATTATGGGTTGGTTTTGAAAGAATTGGTAGACTCTGTGTAGATTTTTGTCCTCATAGTGTCCTCAAGGCTCGCGGGGTCATACCTGGTGTGAATTGTTCATTCCTCACGATTGGGGCGTGGGGTGATGGGTCTGTAGTGAGCGCGTGTTTCAGGGAAAGCTTGTTCCAGATGGCTATGGAAGTGGTTAGTGCCAGGCTGGTGTGTGGGGCCTGTGGTCATGCTTGTTTCGGAAGCCAAATGTACAGGAAAGGAAAGTCCTTTCCGAACATATCATGCTCCATGTCTACCCATCTTTTTAGTCCTGGGGGCGTGTGGGGCTAGCTGGGCTGCATGGAAATAGTGTAAGAAGTGTGGTAGGCCTAGTCCCCCTGATCTAGTTGGAAGGTATAGGATATCTCTCCTTTTGCATGCTCGTTTTTTGGCCCAGATAAATTATTGGTCTATCTGGGTTTGTAGGCGTTTGAAGTCTTTGACGGCAATGTTTGAAAGACATATAAAAATCTTGGCAGTAGATTCATTTTTATGCATGCCACTCTCCCCAGCCAGGAGATGGAGTGGTTTTCCCATGCCCTGAGGTCAGTTGTTGCCCGTTATAGTAATGGGGTGTAGTTTAAATTATATGTTTGGGAGACATCCGCAGGGAGGTTGGTGCCCAGGTAGTGGATGGGTGTTAGGTTAAATTGAAAACGGGTAAGTGGCCTGGAGGGCGGTCCTTCGTGTTGTCAGGTATTTGGACCGGTAGTGCCTCCATTTTGTCTAAGTTTAGGCGGTATCCTGATACCTTTGAATAGTCTTCCAGGGCGCGTAGTAGCGGTGGGAGCGAGTGCTCCAGATCCGTGAGAGTTAAGAGGAGGTCGTCGGCATAGCCAGCAACTTTATATTCCTCCCCCCGGATGCGCATTCCCGTGATGTGAGAGTTTAGTCTCAAGGTCTGGAAGAGAGGTTCCAATGAGTGTGAACAGGATCGGGGATAGGGGGCATCCCTGTCACGTGCCATTAAAGATGCGGAAGGAGGGTGGGTGTGTGTTGGCTACCAGGAGGTTTGCCTCCGGTGGAGTATAGGGATTGGAGTGCATTAAGGAGGGTTTGGGGATTCGAAATTTGCAGAGAGTGGCAAACAGGAAGGGCCAGAGTAGGCGGTCAAATGCCTTTTCAGCATCTAGGGATAGGAAAAGTGTAGGGATTTGTCTGTGCGTCGCGGCCCATAGGAGGTCAAATGTCCGTCTCGTATTGTCGTAGGCTTGTCTGGAGGGGATGAATCCTACCTGGTCTGGGTGGATGAGTTTGTGTATGTAGGGGTTTAGCCTTTCTGCGAGTAGTTTGATGTTGACGTTCAGTAAAGAGATTGGTTGGTAGTGGCTCTGTTCGGTGTGGGTTTTGTTCGGCTTTGGGAGGAGGCATATGTTTGCTCGTAGCATATCTGGGGGTAGGGGATGTCCTTGAAGCATAGAGTTAAAGGGGTTGCAGAGGTGGGGGAGTAGTATTGGAGGGAAGGTTTTATAGTATAGGCATGTGAATCTGTCTGGGCCTGGGCTCTTGTTGGGTTTGGTATGTTTAATGGTGTTGGAGATTTCTTCTATAGTAATGGGTTCACTCAGTTTGGTGATGGCTTCTAGTTTAAGTGCCGGGAGGGGGATGGCTTGAAGGTATGTCTCTATGGATTGTAGTGTCGTCTCTGTTTGCTGTCTAGTGTTAGGGCTGTGGTCATATAAGGTTGCAAAGTATGTTTGGAAAGCTTCCCCTATTTTCGAAGGCAGTTAGTGTGTTTGGCCATCTGGGGTCTGGATTTTGTCCATGCGTTTTGCGTCGTTTCTGCGTTTCAGTTTTTGAGCTAGTAGGGTGTCGGCGGCTTTGTTTGATTTTTCATAGTATGTCTGTTTTGTCCATTGGAGAGCTCTAGCTGAGTCTTTAGCGATAAAGTCTTTAATTTTCTTGAGGTGTTCGAATATTTGGGTCAGTATGCCAGGTGTTGGGTTCCGTTTGTGACGGGTCTAAAGGACCCTGAGGTTTGTGAGGGAGTGCACAAGTTCTGCCAATTGTTTTTTTGTGTTGTGAGGCAATGCTGATCAGTTTTCCCCTCAGCACAGCCTTGTGGGCTGCCCATAATATTCCTGGTGAGGGTGCTGATGGGGCGTTAAGTGAGAAGTAATCTACCAGGTCTGTGTGGATAGTGTTTTCCAATATAGGGTTGTGGAGTAAGGTGGGGTTTAGTCTCCAGGACCATGGGCGAGCGACATGTGGGATTGATAGAGTCAGTGTGATTTCTGTGTGGTCCGACCAGGAGATGGTTCCAATGGTGCCTGTTTTAACTGCATGTAGAAGGGAGGGGGAGATGAGAAAGAGGTCTATCCGTTTGTGTTATGTGGTTCGGAGTAATATGTATAGTCCCGCGTAGTTGGCTGGAGCATTCTCCATGCGTCCACTAGCTGTAGGCGTGATGCGAAGGCCTGGAGCAGTTTATCTGATTTGGCTACGGGGTGGGGTGTGACGGACACTGTCTGCGGTGGTGTGCGTGATGTCTGTCCACTGATGGCGACATTGTGGTGTTGAAATCGCCCCCGATGATCCTGTGGTGGGACGGGGTCAAGGCCAGATGTGCGTGTAGTGTGTCCCAGAACGTAGGATCTGGGGTATTTGGGGCATAGATTGAGGTGATGGTATAGTTATTGGTTCCTGCATGGCCAGGAAGTGTGATGAATCGACCCTGGGGGTCCTTATTGATTTGCTTTATAGGTAGTGGGCAGGATTTGCATACCAGGATGGCTACCCCGTTTTGCTTGGTAGTGGGAGAGTTGGCCATGTGGCATTCCCTGTAGTGTCTGCTCAGAAGGGGGAATGATTTGGATTGGGTGAAGTGGGTTTCTTGGAGGAGAACCAGGTCAGCTCCAGTTCAATTGGCCTATCTCATGAGTCGGTGTCTCTTATCGGGGTGGTTAAGGCCTTTACAGTTTATGGTTGTGGCATGTGCTGTCGCTCGTGGTCCCCTGTTGGTGCTGCGGCCGTGTGTCCTCCTTCTGAGAGGGTTGGAGGGGGAAGGAGGTTAGAGGAGGGGAGGTGGAGTGCTTTGGGGGGGGTGAGGGGGTCTAAACTATCCCCGAGGTGTGGGGGTAGTGGGGTGCCACCGAGGGAGGGTCGAGGGGTGCGAGGTTCTCCTGGTCTGACACCTAGATTGCCAAGACGTGTGGGTATGGAGGATGGGGGGGGCCCCCTCGTGGCGGATTCCCACCACTGCCTCTCCCTTCACCGCTTTACAGGCGGTGGTTGCAGGCCATCGGGTCAGATTCTTGGTTATGTGTTGGCTCACCTATATGGGTGTGGAGGTAGGGTGGTTTGTGTCGGGAGGAGCAGAAGACTGTTCTCCTGTGTTTTCGGAGCAGTATGAGTTTTACCTGCAGTATGTTTGAGTAGCAACTTTGTCTGTACCAGGTGAGGGATGCTCAGGTTGGTCGGCTGTAGGGCAGCCATCAGTAGAAAGAATGTAGGCTCAGCTTGTCTGCAGTGGTAACAAGATTGCAACAAATAGTCAGTACATAGTTTTCATTAAAAGAGATACGATCTTGAAATGTGGGGATGGTCTCAGGGGGTAGCGTATTTGGGTTTGGTATTGTTACAAACTGCTATTTGTAACTGGCCCTTTAAATGGAAAATTGCCCTGCTTCCCTGGATTGTGGAGAAGCCTACTTGCCAGCCTCCTTCCTCATGACTGTGGCCCCTGGAAGATTGTGCCCCTGAAAATGTATTAACTTTTATTGGGTGTGTATGGCCCTTTAAGAACCGTCTGGGGACATATTGTGACTTCGGTGAACAATGCTCCTTTAAGACTATGTCCCCAGACCTGTAAAATAACTTGTTCCTGGCTTTCTCCCACTTGGTTCAGTAAATAGGGCTTACTGAACCAAGTACCACACAGGCCGACCACCCAGAAGTTAAAGTGTGCAGGCAATTTACCTCCCAGGCTGTGAGGTTACTGCAGGTTAATTGCCGACCACTGGGTGGCCGCCATTCAACAGTCGAACACATGGCGGCGGCCATCTTTGTTCATTCGAACGCGGTCAGCGGTGTATGCTAAAGATTCTGTGGAACTAAAATCGGATGCGCAAATACACGAACACCGCTGACCCTTACCTTCTTCCATTCTGAACTTGCAGCTCCAGAGACTAAGTCCCGTTCGAAGATGGGACTTAGTCGTTTTTCTGCATGAAATTGACCGACCGCACAGCCCAAATCTATGGAACTGTTTTGGGCAGGAAATTGTGCTTGCGGTCGGTCATAAAGGACTTCCACTTAACTGGAGGGATTTGGCTGATTTTTGGAAGTGTTTATGTTTGATGTATGTAATTTTTATGGAGATTGAATGTATGGTTTTAAAGTTACAGTGTATGTGTAAAAACTGTATTTTTACTGTCTGTAATAATTATGTTAACTGCTTATCTGAGGGGAGGGGATGTGTGGGTTGTACTGTTATTTGATGCCTCCCCCTGGGTGTGTTCTGTATGTGCACAACCGTAATAAAAACCAGGCTGGGTGTGCCAGCACCTCAGACCTCTTCTGACCCTCTAACTTGCAGCCTTGACTCATGTTTGTAGGGGACAGATATAATCACTACAGGGATTGCTATGCTCTTCATACTCCCTTAGCTACTGAGCTCTTGTTCCTGATCCTGCTTCGCTCTACAGAAGGAAGAGGTTCACCTACTGGAACCTGGTCGTAGGTCCAGGGCGCAGAGCAGACGGCGAGATACTAGCCCAGCAGCGGTGGTTTGTGGAGTCTGCAGTGCTTATGGTGGCTACGGTGCTGATGGTCCTTTGGTGAGCGCTAGGAGAATCCTTTTCTACGGTCCAACTTCCAGCCAGCCTGGAGGCAACCGTAACAGGTATCATGTCATGGTTGGGGCAGGTAAGTAGGTTTGAGTTAGCCGGGAGGGGTAGGGCCTTGAGGTTGTGGCCAGTTAGTCCTTGTTGTAGAGGAGCCCAGTAGTGCCGGTTGTGGGCTGATTTTTGTATTACCATTCAGAACAGTCTGTCATATGAAACATGTATATGCAATTCTTTTTCTAAATAGGATTCATCCCTAACCGGTTCACTCGCCTTTGTGGCGTTTAGGCAATACTGGCACCTGTTACAAAGAGGTTAAGCAGCCAGTTTAAGCTGGCTTAGGATAGAAATTAACTTAGTTAACAGACTAACAAAACTAAATGTGAAGTTGTCAGCCTTGTTTAAGGTAGTATGGGCTGTGCGTTCGGGCGGGTTCGCCCAGTGGGTGGCCTGGAGGGGCTCCCAATTGGTTGGGAAGGATTAGTGGATTCCTTGTAGGTTCATGCTGTGGGGCTGGGAATCCGGGGTGGTCCTAGGTTGGTGGATGAGGGGAGTATGCCCATGGTAGTTGGTTGTAGAAGCGACTAGAGGGGCCTGGGATACGCTAGGTGTACCGCTTTGTGGCCCCTGGGGCTAGTTCCTTCACTGGGCCCTGTGGGCCGGCGTGTGGGTTCATAGGGTGCTGGGTGGGTCTTCTAGTGGAGGCGTGGGAGGGGAAGGCCGTGGTTGTGGGAGTTCCCTATGACCCGTGGGATACGTTGGCAGCCTGTCACATTGCCACCGCCCATCTGGGATCTTGGGGAGGTTACTCTATTTTTCGTTTCCTGGCGATATTGTGGCACTAGTGAATGAAATACATGTTTTTTACAATACAGTTCCTGAGCAAATACCAAATAAACACATTACGTGGGAGTCCCTGTGTCAGGTTCTATTTCTGGTTGAAATTGTGACCCCAATAAATGAAATACATGACGTTAATTACACAGTTCCTGAGTAAACACCAGATGTCACCAACCTGTACCTGGGGGTGATCTGCGGGTCTCAAGTGAGGACTGCCCTTGTTCTTTTAGTGGGTTTGGGCACTGGGGCCGCTCGTGGGTTTTCTATGAGGGGGGAGCTATTTTGTAGCGACGGTCCTGTGCGCTCGCCCGTCCATTAAGATGTTCTTAGTGGCTGTGGGCAATTGGGGTGCCCCGGTACTGTGACCCCCGAGTCCGGTCCCGTCTGCAGATGGGGGCTCTCATAGGGGAGGAGTGGGATGTGCCCCTCCTGTCCAGTGGGTGCGGTCTAGATGTCAGTCCTCGTGGGGTCAGGGTGGTTTGCGTGGAGCGTAGGTCAGCTCTTGTGGGGTGTTGCGGGGGGGTGGGCTGTGGCGTGGGTGTTTGCCCTGGGTGCTGTTGCGTGTGGTAAGGGAGAGGGGTGCGTCTCCAGTACCTGTCTGGCGGTTGGATTGCACTAGGCAGGGGGACGGTCGGGTGTCAAGATTTTTTTGGGGGGGGGGAGGGAGGGGGGAGGGGGGAGAGGGTAGATTGGGTGTCCCAGGGGGTGATCTCAGTATTCCATCGTTTAAGTGGGTCTCAGTATTCCATCGTTTAAGTGGGTGCCTAGTGTGTGTCGCCCCAGGGATCCGGGGGCTAGGGCGTTAGGGCAAAACACACGAGCGTCGGGGAGGAGGAGCGGCTGTCCTGTGTAATAGTGGAAACCCAAACGACTAACCTTTATGCATTGGAATTATGAAACCTTTAAAACCTTTCAACAGAGAGATTGAATCTGCATGAATGAGAATGAGAGTCCTGCCACCCTGCTTGGCAGCTTGGGGGCTGCATAGTCAAAGTTCATCATGTTTGTGCCGGCATGGCTTCCCTGGGTTGCGGAGGGTGTCTCTTCCTCGTTTGTTGTCTAGGCTGGAGCGGGTCATTGGAGTTCTTCTTGGGGTTGGTGTTACGTCTGTCCCCTGCTGCTGTTAAGGTGAGGAGTTGGAGGCCCAGCGCTGCTACAAAGTCTTCCATTCCAGCTGGGTGATGAAGGGTATATTCTTGGTCTCCCAGGCGCACTTGTAATTTGAAGGGGTGGCCCCATCAATATTACAGTCCCTTCTGGACTAGGGCCATGGTAAGAGATTTGAGGTCCCTTCTTTTCTTTAGGGTGGAGGGTGCCATGTATTGAAAGAAGGCCAGTGTGTGGGCCTTATATTTCGGCTGTGTAGCCCTGGCGAAGGTTATGATCTGCTCTTTCGTGGCGAAGTGGAGCCCAGGTTTCACACGTCCTTCTCCATTGGTGGTTAGTCTCCAGCAGAAATTGCAACATTGGCATTGCCTAGTAAGCATAAAGCTCTCTGAGCCCATTCTCGTACAGTGTGCGAATCAAACTCATCTGTGCCTCATTTGCTAGGATAAAATTTTGGATTATAGGGTCTGCAATATCCAGAAGTTTCATGGGTTGCTTTCAATCCTTGTTCAATGCCCTTACGAGGGTCTTTGCCAGATTTGGTTAAGAAGGTGACCAGCATGGGTTCAAATTCCAGTGTGGAGGCAACTTTGCATGGAATAGTTGTCCTTGGGAATTCTGCCCACAATTTAGCTCTAATTTCCATCTCTAAGGGCTTGCGTAGCCAAATTTTACTGAAACTGGCAATGTGATCAGGAGGGGCCCATTCAGCAGATCATGGATGTCAAATTACTCTTGGATCAAAGAATGAGAGGCCCGAAGCAGGAGGATGTCTGAAGAAGGCTCTTTATGTTGGGAATTAACCGAATTTGTATCATTGGTATGTGTGATAAAGGTCTCTTTAACAAACTCTGATGCTGAGGAATCCTGGGGCACATTCGCATCCTCATCAGAGTAGTTAGCATCATAATTCATCATATGACCAGTCAATCGAGAAGTATAACCCTCTAGAGCAGAGGTCCTCAAAGTATGGCCCGTGGTAGCCCTGCAATAGCGTGACCGGGCCCCTTTAAAAAATTGCAGCCGCAAAGTAGTGCTGGGAGGAAGTGACAGCTGGTCACTTCCTCCCAGCTCCCTCCGCGTGGGAGGGAAGAAAGACAGGCCGCGAGGGCAGAAGAGCCACACCAACTCCCATCAGCCACCCTCCTGCAAAAAAAGTAAAAATTAGCTGTGTGAATGTATGTATGTAAGTATGTGTTTGTATGTCTGTCAGTGTGTGTATGTATTTCAGTATGTATGTGTGTCTGTGTGTATGTATTTCAGTATGTATGTCTGTGTATGCATGTGTTTGTTTGTATTTAAGTAAGTATGTCAGCCTTGGGTATGGACTCAGCAATAGTGGAGAAAAGCCATGCCTGTAGTTCTGCGGAAATGGCAGGGTCTCGATGATCAGAGATGTCTTACAAGAAGTTATAAATCAAAATAATGCGATAATGAGGCTAGAATACATACTCAGTTATTTAAAATGTAGAGAAATACTGCACAGGCAGTAAAAAAAATAGTGAATTTTAAGGTAAAAGGCAGGCGCAGTGGGGGTCACCCACACAAATTAAGCAGTGTCAGCCACGATAAAGTTAGTGAGGTTAAACTACACTGTTAATCATAAAGTAGGGATCACCCACACAGTAAGCCAGAGGTGGTGTTAGCCACATTTAGTATGATTTTATGATGGTGTGGGTCACCCACAGAATAAAACAGAGGTAGTGTCAGCCACACAAATATCACAGCATAGATGGGATACACCTTTAAATAGAGAAAAGGTGGGGGTCACCCATAGTAAAAATCCTTAATGAGCAGGCAGTTCTTGAAAATTCTTAGAGGAATCTGTAGGAAAAGAAATAGGACAATCAGCAACTCAGAAGAAGGTATGGGCAGATTAACTTAAAAGGTTTAGTTGTTAAATATTAGTAAAGCTTACCTAATCCGGATAGCTGAACTTTATGCCCACAGATCCATCCGGTAATTGCACAGAGAGAAAGGGCTGGAAACAGACGACGGACTCAAAATGGCCACCGCGAAAATGGTGGCGGAGCGGCAGTGTCAGATCCGATGAGTTCATAAATAACGGCCAAGAAAGAGGAAGTGGGAGGAGTCTGGGGGCACTACATATTACTGTTATGCACTCTGGTTGAATTTTTACAATCTTTGTTAACTATTTGTTTGCTGCTGGGAGTTTCAGTAAAGAAAGATAAGTAAATATGAAGCCTGTCTTGCCATAAAATTATGCCTCAAACTGCTAAGATATGCCAATTTTATGCCTCAAACTGCCATGAGATGCCAATTTTATACATCTAAACTGACTGCCATGATGTCCCAAGTTTATGCATCTAAAGCTGGATGCTATAGTATGCCAATGATATGCATCTAAAGCGGATTGCCCTGGTGTGTCAATTGTATGCTTCTAAAGCGGATTGCCACGGTGTGCCAATTTTATGCATTGAAAGCGGATTGCCATGGTGTGCCAATTTTATGCATTGAAAGCGGATTGCCATGGTGTGCCAATTTTATGCATTGAAAGCGGATTGCCATGGTGTGCCAATTGTATGCCTTATAAAGCTGCCATGTGCCAACTTTATGCATCAAAAACGGATTGCCATGGTGTGCCAATTGTATGCATCTAAAGTTGCCATGATGTGCCAAGCTATTATTATTTTATTATACATACATAAAACAAGTGGAGCTTTTAGATTTCAGCAGGCGTTCTGTAAAAGTAAAATACATACAGAAAATAGTGCAATATGTCTATAACACAGTATATAGAAAAGGGTTAAAAGATTTGTCAAACTCACAAACCTGGAGTCATACCCTCATGACTCTGGTGGTATAAGCCTCTGGACCATTTGGGGGTTGTCCAGACCCTTCTTTGGCAGCGTGCTGGATGTTGAGTAATTCCTTTGGTGCCTTTCTGACTGGTTTCCAAAATAGGAGTAAGTACCCAGTGTGTCAGGATTTAAAAAACGATTTATTCCAAAGAAATATAAAAACAAGATATATATAATAAAAAATACTTATCCCAGGTAATACTGGGTAGACTCAATAGTCTCAAGTTCAAGTAGATAGTCCAAAACGCGTTTCGCCTTCTCATAAGGCTTCCTCAGTTGGCTGTTCTGTGTTCCGTCTGTTCCAGTGGCTTTTTAAATGCCTTGTTTGCCGGTTTCACTAATTGCGTCTTTTACTTTCGGGTTTTGTCACGTCCGGTTTCGTCACTTCCGGTTTCGTCACTTCTGGTTTGCGTCCTTTTGGAACGCAACGTGCGTTCCAACATCAGTTTCGTCGTTGGACTTCCGTGTGTGGGCAATTCAACAATCTTTATTGACATAAGGAAGTGCCCATGTGCGAGAAATACTTCATATAGGAATAATTTAAGTAGAGAAGTTCGTATATTCATAAAATTGGTACAGTATGGACTCATACATATAATATAATATTCATACTAATAAAAAAATGAATTTAAAAGGTGGTACTTTGCATTTTCGATAAGTGGACAAGCTGGGTCTACTAAAAACAAGATACACATATAAAGGAGGTAAAAGCATAATAAATACTAAAATGCATATTAATTCATAAAGTGACATAGTTCAAAATCTTTGTTTAGCCCATATGGTATCATGGTATTAAAATTGAAGATAAATTTCATTTCCTCCTTCCCTATCTTTCTAATATAGTCTCCTCCTCTCCAATCTTTTGATACTTGCTTTATTGCACTAAAGAACATTCCTTCAGGGTTTTTTTGGTGTATGATTCTGAAGTGATTGGAGACGCTATGTGACTCCAATCCATTTTTAATATTTCTTGTGTGTTCAGCCACCCTAATCTTAAGGCTTCGAATTGTACGGCCTATGTAGAGGAGGTTGCAGGGACATTTTAAAGCGTAAATCACCCCCTTAGAGTGGCACGTGAGGTGATCTTTTATGGTAAATTTCCTATTAATAAAGGGTTCTAAGTCTGTTATGTGTCTTTTTTTATTTTTAGTGTTCTTGCACGCTAGGCATTGCCCGCATCCATAGAATCCTTTATTCATTGTGAAAAAGTTTTTCTTTATTTTTGTTTCTCTATTGCAACTTTGTACTAAGGTATTTTTTAGATTCTTGGCTCCCCTGAAAATTATTTTTGGTTTATCGGGCGGGATATTCTAGAGGACTGGATCGTCTCGTAAGATATGCCAGTGCTTATTTATAATTTTATTAATTTTCTTGTTGTTACCATTAAAATTGCATATAAAAGGAATGTTATTACTACTCCATTTAGGGTCTTTCTTTTTGTTTTTGTATACCAGAAGTTCCTTCCTCGGTATTTTTAGGACATTTTCTAGGGCTGCCTGTAGTGAAGAATCCTCATAGCCTTTTTGTAAAAATTGAATTTTGATCTTATTGGCTTGTCTTAAATAATCTTGGTCACTCAAACAGTTCCTTCTAATTCTTAGGAACTGTCCTCTGGGTGCATTGGTTAACCAAGGAGTGTGGTGACAACTTTCCTTGCGAATGTAGCCGTTCGCATCTACTTCTTTAAAGTGATTTTTGGTTGCAATCTTCATGTCTGTTATATGAATATCTAGATCTAAAAAATTGATGTGTTGAGTGTTGATCTGTGCGGTCAGAACTAAGTTCCATTCGTTAGTGTTTAAATAGGAAATGAAGGAGTTGAGGTCCATAGCATTTCCAGATAAAAAATGTCGTCTATATAACGGCGATAGTTCACCAAGTTCGATCCCCATGGGTGTCCTTGATATACGTGCCGTTCTTCCCAATACGCCATGAACAGGTTCGCATAGCTGGGGGCGAACTTGGTGCCCATCGCCGTCCCCCTAACTTGTAGGTAAAAAACTTCATTGAACCAAAAAAAATTGTTGGTTAAAATAAGGTGTATGCCTTCTAAAATGAATAAAACCTGTTCTCTTTTAAAATTGTGTTTTTCTAAAAAATATTGCACGGCTTCCAATCCCTTTTCGTGAGGTATTATGCTGTATAACGAAGTCACATCACATGTAACTAAAAAATTCCCTTCCTTCCAAGGTGTCTCCTCTAAAATTTGTAAAATATGGATAGTGTCTTTTAAATAAGCGGGATTTTGGATGACTAGAGGTTGCAATAGATGGTCTAAATATTCAGAGATTTTAGCAGAGATGGAGTCTATTCCAGATATAATGGGCCTCCCTGGAGGATTGTCTCTATTCTTGTGTATTTTGGGGAGGTGGTAATATACAGGGATTTTGGGGTAAGGGGTGGATAAATAGTCTGCTTCTTGTTCAGTCAATATTTCCTTTTCTAAACCTTTCTTGATGAACTCAAATTTCTTTTTAATGTCCTCACTAGGGTTCTTGTCCAATATTTTATATGTCTCTGGGTCTGACAATATTCTGCTTCTTGCAGATACTTACTCTTTGTAGTGACAACTACCCCTCCCCCTTTGTCCGCTGGTTTAATAACAATTTCTTTGTTGTGTTGTAATTGTTCTACTGCTTTTCTTTCTTTGATAGACAAATTCTGGGAATATTTATTCAATGGTTTTATTTTCTTAATTTCTTTCATTACCATTATTTCAAACGTTTTTATTTCATCCAAAATGAGGTATTTAGGAAAGAATTCTGATTTTGTTTTGAGGTTAGTGTGTATGTACTCTGATATTGCCTCCTCATCTGATTTATTCTCTTTGTCAAAGAAGAATTTTTTTAGGCAGAGATGCCTGATGAATTTGTTGATGTCTATATAGAAATCAAACTTATTGAGGTCTGCAGTAGGGGCAAACTTGAGCCCCCTCTGTAAGACCTCAATATCCTCCTTTGGTAATTCCGTCCCTGTTAAATTAAAGATACCATTAAATTCTACCTCTTTCCTCTCTTCACCTTGTGTCTGTCTCTATTATTTTATTATTTATATAGCGCCAGATTCCATAGCGCTGTACAAAGGGTGGACTAACAGACATGTAATTGTAACAAGACAACTGGACGTACAGGAACAGAGAGGTGGAGGGAGTGGGGTATACACAAAGGGTAAAAGTAGGGGTACAAAGTAGGTTGTTTGAAAAGTATTCAGTGAGGGCTTAGTAGGTAATTTTTGACAGTTGCAGGAGAGGAGTCATGGGGGGGGGGGGGGGGGTGGAGGATAAAAACCTGGTAACAGTTTAATTGATATGCTTTCTTGAAGAAGTGAGTTTGCAATGATTTTTTGAATGAGTGGAGACTGGGTAAAATTCTTACGGAAAAGGGAAGGGAGTTCCACAGAAGAGGTGCAGCCCTGGAAAAGGCTTATAGGCAAGCGTTAGAGGTGGTAAAATATACTAAATCCCACAGTCTGCATATATCACATATGTTTATAAGCACCCTGTAGCAGACTATTCCCTTGTGTTCGGTTGTCCATACCCCCTTGTTCGTCTCCCGAATGACTGGTGTGTGGTCCCCTTTTTATGCCTCAGCGAACACAGACCTCCTCTGGATCAGCTGGATGGATCAGCTGGAGAGGTGCGTCATTTACCTAAGGAAGAGATGACAGCTGGCTGCACTATGGAAAGATAGCAAGCTGGCAGTGTTATGCTCTGGACCAAGCATGTCAAACTCAAAGGCTAAGATTGACCAAATAAACAAGGTTTAAGTTTATGTGGGCCACAAAGAAACTAAAAACTTCAGTTTTCATAGAAACAAAGATATATTTCGAAAAGTACATTTTAAAAAAAAAATTACACTGTATGTCCTCATGTCGTATGGCTTGAAAGTAAACAAAAGAGCAAAATTTATTTTAAGGAGACGTGCATTCGCATTTAACAAATGTTTCAGTCCAACTATCTTGACATATTAAGAGAAACTGCAATTGAACTCACCGTAAATTCCTTTTTTCCTTAATATGGTGGCAGTACAATAGGGATGTACTCTTCCCATAGGCAAGCATCTGAAAGAAATTAATTAACATAAAAAGTTCCTCCCCTTACCAGGTATAAGAGACCCTGCAGCCTTGGGACCTCCGTTCGTGTCAAGAAAACCACAGTGGAACCACAAAAAACCTCAAAAAACATTTTATTAATTAGATAAAGGGAGGGTGTGCTGTACTGCCACCATATTAAGGAAAAAGGAATTTACAGTGAGTAAAATTGCAGTTTTTCCTGGCATATGGTGGCAGTACAATAGGGATATATCGAGATCCCAAGTAAGGGCGGGAATCAGTCCAAAACAGCTTGTAACACCTTGTGCCCAAATTCAGCGTCAGAGGCAGAGAATACGTCTAGCCTGTAATGCTTCACAAAGGTGTTGAAAGAAAACCAGGTAGCTGCTTTACATATCTCTTCCGGAGATGCACATGTTTTTTTGGCCCAAGACGTAGCCATGGCTCTAGTGGAATGAGCTGTCAAGGAAGCAGGTATAGGAAGGTTCGATGAAGAATAAGCCAACTTTATAACCTCAACCAACTATCTTGCCAAAGTGGCTTTGGATGCAACTTGACCTTTTAATTTTCCAAAGAAATTCACGAAAAAATGATCCGTTTTTCTAAATGTAGAGGAGCGTTCTAAGTAGATTTTAAGCGACCTCCCTACATCCAGTAGGTTCCAATCAAATTCCCAATCCTGCTTAGCCGGACCAACGAAGGAAGGCAGACAAATAGGTTGGTTGATAACTTTAGAGGAGATGAAATGAAGGCTTAGGGAACATAACCACCTTATCCGGATAAAACTTCGTAAAGTCAGGAGAAGAGGACAGCGCCTGCAGTTCTCCAATTCTCTTAGCTGAAGTAATTGCTACTAGAAACAAGGATTTTAGGGACACATTCTTTAAAGAGGCATTTTCTAGTGGCTCAAAAGGTTGAGAACAAAGAAATTTTAAAACTAAGGACAAATCCCAAGAGGGGAACCAGACTTTTATAGGAGGCCTTAAGATCCTTACTGCTTTACAAAATCTTCTAATGAGAGGATTAGAAGCCCAATTCTTTACCAAAAAATGACTTGGTCTACCCACAAGGTCCAAGTTTCTGCTCCGACTAAAACCCTGTTCAAGACCATCTTGCAAAAAATGAAGGATTGTGTCAGCAGACGGATGGGATCTAACGCAATCTTTAGCAATGCACCAGTGAAGAAATCTCATCCAAATCTTCACGTATATAGAAGAGGTAGAGCTCCTAGTGGAGTTTAAAAGCAATTGATACCTCTCTTTTTTAATACCCTTATGATGCAGAATCAGCCTTGCAGCAGCCAAGCTGTCAATTTGAACATCTCCAATACTTCCACTGGGACATCTGCGTTTTCCAGAAGATCCGGCGTAACCGGAAGAGTTCAGTACTTTAAAGTCATATTCCTCAAACCCGAGAACCAGCTGCGATTTGGCCAGTACGGCAGTATGGCCAGGAGACGTGCCTGATCCGCAGACACTTTGTGAATAATTCTCGGAATTAAGCTTACCGGGGGAAATATGTAAGCAAGGGTAAATTCCCACTGGATTGAAAGACCGTCTATTACCAGAGGTCTGTCTATCCTGAAAAGGGAGGCCAACGCTCCTACTTTTGCATTTGATCTTCTCGCCATAAGGTCTATAACTGGAAGGCCGAATCTCCCCACCAGTTGAACAAAGACTACTTGATTGAGCCACCACTCGTTCAGGGACCATCTTGATCTGCTCAAATCGTCTGCAACAATGTTGTCTACCCCCCGAATGTGAACGGCTGTAATGTCTTCCAGATGGTACAGTGCCCAGGACATAATTCGAGAGTAAAGAAGGTACACATTTTTACATTTGTACCGCCTTGTTTGTTCAGGTAGGACACTGTAGTCTGATTGCCTGACTGGATCTTTACAGCTTTCCGGAAAATTAAAACTTCGAACTCTTGAAGGGCGTAGAGGACTGCAAGCATTTCTCTGAAATTTGACGATTTCTTTGTTTCGTCTCTTGACCAAACACCCTGTCTTAAGTGATAACCTAGGTGAGCTCCCCAACCTGTTTTTGATGCATCTGTTGAAATTACTACCCAGGATCTTAGGTGAAAGGACCGGCCTTTTGTAAGGACTTTTTCCTGCAACCACCAAGAGATTCTCTCTTTTGTATGATTTGATATACACATGATTGCATCCAAGTCTTCTTCCTTTTTTGATCATTGTGTAAGTATTTCCCATTGTAAGGGCCTTGATTCCGCTCTGGCCCATTTTACTGCTGGAATCGTAGAGGTCAGATGACCCAAAACCTGCATGCCTTTTCTTACGGAACATTCTGATACCTGAAGAAGTTTTGATATCAACTTCTTTATCTTTGTCTTCTTTGTGCTTGAAAGATGAATTGACAGGGTATCTGACTTGATCAAAAACCCTAAAAATAGGATGGACTTTGAAGGGGTAAGATGTGACTTTTCTAGATTTATAATCCACCCATGTTCTTCCAGGGTTTTTAGAGTGTAGGCCACATCTGAATTCAGCGTGGTTCTTGTATCTGCTTTTATCCACCAGTCGTCCAAATAAGGCACGATTGTGATACCCTGTAGCCTTAAAAGTGCAGTGATTGGCGTGAGGATCTTTGTAAAAATCCTGGGTGCTGAGGCTAGCCCGAACGGGAGAGCCTTGAACTGAAAATGATGGATATTCTTTCCTTTCTTTATAGCAAACCTGAGGTATCTTCTTGAGCTCACAGCCATAGGAACATGCAGATAGGCATCCTTTAGATCTAAGGTGGCCATACAATCTCCCCTTCGAAGGATATGAGTGACAGACTCTTGTTTCCATTCGGAAATGTTAATAAGAAACAAGTTTGTTTAGGGATTTTAGATCTAAAATTGGGCGAAAAGACATGTCTGGTTTTGGAACAAGGAACAAGCGGAAGTATACCCCTTGGTAAACTTGAGCATTTGGAACCCTTTCTATAACACCCTTTCTTAAAAGGGAAACAGTGGCGGAAAAAAGGGTTTGTTTTTTTAATTTTGACTGGTAGGAGGAGACAAGGAAATTCGACCTTGGAGAATCCAAGAATTCTATTTGGTAACCATTTTGGATTATATTCAAAACCCATGGATTTGTAGTCGTTTTTCTCCATTTGTGAACAAATTTCTGTAACCTTCCTCCTACTCCGATGGCGTCAGAACCGTTTGTTTCTGTCAGTCTTGTCTTTGTGAGTGTCAAACTTCTGATATCTCTTGTTGACGAAAACTCCTGGGTTTATCTTTAAAACCCCTCCGATGCCTGAATTGGAAATTTTTGTACCTGGGCTTCCAGGAATACTTTCTGTCCTGGGGCAAGGCCTTTTTAGTTTCTGACATTTGTTGTACCAAATCTAGGCGAGACCCAAACAACTTTTTCTTCTCCAAGGGAAGTTCACATAATGCAGCTTTTGAAGCAGTGTCTGCTGCCCAGGCCATAAGCCACAGTGCCCTTCGGGTTACAGATGACAAACCCATGATACGAGCCGATAGTTTAATCACCTCCGCAACAATATCCATAAGATACTCATTTTACCTCAAATTTTGGAATAGGAGGGACAGGTCTTTGTCCTGGGTATCACCTAGACCTTCTTCCAAGGTATTCAGCCAAAGATTCTGAGCTCTTGCTACTGAAGCTCCGGCTAATGCAGCTTTTGGCTGAAAATCTGCTGCCTGATAAGCCCGTCTGCTGGAAGTTTCAGCTCTCTTATCCATAGGGTCTTTCAGACCTGAAATCTCTCCAATAGGTAAAGTAGTTCTTTTAGACAATTGCGCAACTTGTACATCAACTACTGGTAAATTCTCCCATTTATCATCCTCCTGTATTTTAACAATACTTTTAAAATGACTGGAAATAAAGGCTCTTATCTGGGTTCTTCCATTCCCTGAAAATTAAATCCAGCATCTTTTGTTGGATTGGAAAGAATTTACTCCTGGTTTTATCTGCTGTCTCATCAGCAAGGACCATAGTAACCTCTTTAATAAATTTCCTCAGCTCATCACGAGGAAACCCCACTTTTCATTATCAGAAGATTCAAAGGTTTATCCTGACTCAAAGGTTTATCCTGAAACCAAGACAAAAAAGACTTAATTTCTTGTTTCTTGGATTTTTCTAGCGATAATGAGGAGCAATTATTACAGATTTTCCTCTTAAACCCATCTGGCAAAGGAGTGGAGCATTCACTACAACAGATCTGTTTAGACTTGGAACTGGCTTTTTTTAGAAACAGGAGTAGGAACCTTGTCTTTATCCATATTATCCATAGAAACAGGGCTAGACATATCTATAATACACAAATTTTAAAAAATATTTGAATTCCACTTTAATCATTCGGTCTAGAAAGTTTTAAAGAATAGAAGCCATCAGGATCCTACCTCTAAAACCTCTGACCCGTGTGGGGGGGCTGGTGACACGGGAAATCTTCAATGTCAAGCATCCATGCTGACAGACAGATTTGCACAGCATATATAGGCAGGTCACTTTAAATGTGGCGCCATTCTTTGGGGAGTTCAGACCGCGCATGCGCGATCGGAACTCCGGTGGAACGCAAAACCACCCGGGTGTGCGTTCCACCGCTGTGCGAATGCTCCTCCGATGGGCAGGGATTCGCTGCCCTAAAGGACCGCCTCCTTGTTTAGCCGGTGACCTCCCGCGGCATAAAAGCAGGCTTTTCATACCTGCCTCCGTAATTGCAGGATGTCCACTGGCCGTTCAAAGCTCCACCCGGGAGGCTATCAGGCCGGATCCCCCTGGCAGCAACCCATGTGCCTCACCACTGCTTTCATCTTCCAGATGCCGACCGTTCCTGTTGGAACAAGAAAGAGAACTGAGGTCCTAAGGCTGCAGGGTCTCTTATACCTGGTAAAGGGAGGAACTTTTTATGTTAATTTCTTTCAGATGCTTGCCTATGGGAAGAGTACATCCCTATTGTACTGCCACCATATGCCAGGAAAAGTTTGGTAATGGGACTGAAATGGTGAATGTATGCTGTTGCACAGCTGTAAAAAACAAATTACGTTATCTTGTTTATTTTGAAGTCCTATAAGTATGTTCTTCACTTTGGCTGAGATCATCAAACTTGATGATCCCAGCCAATCCAATGCTTTAGGAGGCTATAGTGCATGTGTAACAAAAAGATGCACGGCCAATCAGCATCTCCATGGGGAGCGTTCAGCACCTCCATGCAGACCCAATCTAATACACTTCCCACAAATCCAATACAAAAAGATGAGCCACTCGTCCTTCAGTTCCAGCTTTGCTCTTCTCAAGCAAGCCAGATGCTTCTGTGGCACTGCAAGCATTTAACCAATGTAATTTGTTTACTCGTAGAAGGTTATAAACAAATTCACAAACCAAAACTGTTAGAATATATATATTTTTTTTAATTTTTATAAATAACTTATCTGTTACAAAGACTGTTTACCCAGCTAAATCACAAAACCATAAACTCATGATATCCAAATTAGGTTTTATTAATAAAACAAGTAAAAATTGATTTGTCAATCTTCACAGAAAACTGCAGATGAAGCTGAAAAAAAAATGTCTTTTTAACAAAAAGTATTGCTTGTTAAGTGCTTTGGGTCTGCTGCTGAACCCCATTACAGTGCTGGAAAGGCCTTAAAACATCACACGCCTCTCTGCAACACTTGACGGGTTAGTTACCTGGGATAATATCCTGCAACACAAAAAATGAGAAGCCTTCAGAAGAAAGGCTTTTCACATTTATTTAGATCATTGGTATAAAAAAAAAAAATAATTCATAAAAAAAATAATCCAGAAACCAATGATTAAATTCATGTAATCATTTACAGTGGATGACACTTGATTAGTTTATTTGGTTTATTTTTCCCTTGCAATTAATTGGACATTAAGAAAAATACTTTATCGTTTCTACCCTAACTGACCTTCATTTGAAAACTAAAGCAGCAAATACTTGGACTTTGTATATCATTAATTAAAACAAATGATGAGAAGTTTAACAAAAAAACACAGACTATAGAAATGTGTGTTACATGTTTAAGGTTTACCAGAAATGTAGCTCACACCAAGCCACAAAGCCTAAACATGTGACTGAAATGCACATAACAGACTGCTTAGTCTGTTATAATTTAATATATAAATTGTATATCCAGTTACTCCTGGAATACAACCTGCATTTAATGAGCTTGTGAATGTTCAAACACATGAACAGAATTTCATACTGGTGACATGGAAGGAAGCATCAACTTCAAATGTAACTTCCATTGTCTTTACATAAATTTTAAAAACCACCTTGTATCACATTTCTAAAGAGCTTTTGTTGTAGATATATGTAACAGATATTAAAGGAAGAAAATGTGTGGAAAGGTCATTCATCCTGCTTGCTGAAACTTTCACAAATTGGAAGAATACATAGTGTACATTCTGAGGCTGTGTCACCCACTGTAAGATTCAATATGTACATAAAAATAATCTGTGTACCCTTAAACATTTAGCCTATATTTTTTTCTACAGGTCTTCACAGGTCATTAACATTTACAAGACCAATAGGCTGTGATGTAGAGAGATAAATGTGCATAGTTTCATATTGTTAATGCTTTACTCCCTCCCACACCAATTAAGGCACCAATTCTTTGACAAACGCTTACAAGGGGAGGGCAATGACTGAGCTAAAATCATTTTTTTCAAATAAGGAAAAAAGTTAACAAAACCCTATTACACTATACATATAGAATTACAGGGGATAACAGTGAAACTGAAGAGAGAAAAAAATCACTTAAAGCAGGCTTTTGAGCTATGTACAACTGAAAAAGCTGTTGGTATTTTCACTGTATCATACAGACAATGCATGCAGTTTTTCAATTTCTTTGTTAGACTTGACTTTATAAAAGCTGGCTTCACAAGTCAAGGGAGGTTCCTGGGCGCTAAAGACACTGAACTGTAAGTCCTTCCTCAGTCCTGTGGCAGCAACGCGTAACAGCAAGCTGCAATTCCTCTGTGTTCGTAGTGTGTTTGTGGTTAGTTTGCTTTTTAGACTGAGGGAAAATAAAATAAATCTTGAATCCATTGCTCTGCTCTTCTGCTGAAGGACCAGAACACATCAGTACATTTGTTATGCTGTTTGGAAGAAAGGACCCAGAACACTGCACACAAGACGACGGATTCTTTTTGGCTGGTTAGTAATACTGTACATGGTACAGGCAGCTGGGAACCAAGTATATCAGCACATCACTGATCAGATGATTTTAAAGAAAAAAAAACAAAAAACAAAAAAAAACAACCCAACTGCGCACATTACAACACTGAGGTATTAATCTCTGTGGGCTGATGTTTTACATTTATTTAAAAAAAAAAAAAAAATTACACCAAAAGGCCACACCTTCAGATTTATGTATTCTTATTATCCAGAAATGGTCTCTTTCTTTTAATTCCCAAATTAAACGCATGTAAGGACCTACTGGCTCAGTAATGCCTGGGCATGTCGCACTGTTCACAACGGTTTAAGGCAGGGTGGTTTAGAAAAGTACATGCAGTGCAATTCCACTGTGCCCCCTCATCTTCTTCTGTATCTGGCACATTCTTTTGTGTTTTAATGATGGACCTTTGATCTGCAAATAAGAAAATGCATGAGAAAGGGAAATATACATAACATTATTTAGTTTTAAACACTAGTGAATCACTTTTTGTAAAAAAATAAATACAATAATAAAAAAATTATATGCGCGCACACACACATATATACATATAAAATACTGTTGTTCATTACCTGCATATCTCAAAGTCTACCCTGGCCGTAGAAATTCCGTAAATCCACGTTTCCACAACTATTTTAAAATTCCCAGCTGGACATGCAAATGAGCAAACACAGGTATTGTGTTTCAGACTTTACCCTGTATTTCTGCAGGTACAAATTTGAGATATGCAGGTGATGCACAATTATTTTTTTATCAGTATTATTTGTGGTGTTTTATCATGTTTATGACCTCTGAAAAATCCCCAGAAATAGACACAAAGCTAAGGATGAAATAATTTTGAGAAATTTACAACAGGGGTGATAATGTTGCCATTATGCCATGATAATGTATGCCATTTGTCACTTTTTATGACCCAAGCTGCCAGATGGAGATTGAGAAACACAAAACGTGTAAAACAAATTGTAAATTTGACAAAGGGTCATATACTGTACTTAAAATTTGGGCAGTGTTTGTAGATTCCTTTTTATTTTTGGGGATAGATAGAGATTATATATATATATATATATATATATATATATATATATATATATACACACACACACACACACACACACACACACACACAATGTATATCATATTTGGTCTCAATTTGTTTGGATTCACCAAGATGATCTGGCCTGTTATGTTGTACATAATTATATTGCATTGTACATTTTTAGGTTGTAGGTTTGGACAGCATCAATTGGAAAACTGCTTGGAAAACTGGTTCATAATAAATGTCCCTTTATTAAGTTCTGCATTTGGTACAATAATAACATTACCAAAGCTACTTGCACAACAATTCTGTGGTTTCATAGAAATTTTTGCAAAATTGTATTTTTTGCCCAAATCAAATTTGGTTGGGGTAAACCTAGGATTTTCCCTTTTTAAAATGTTATAGTGGTTGCAGCTTTTACGGTAAATTAAGTGATTTTTAATCCTTTCGCCCTCTGATGCAAATCCCTTTCTAGCCTGGAGTAGACTTGTCCAAGACTTGTTTGTCAATCTCAGTCTTAATTCGGATTCTATTAACTTTATCTTACTACAAAGATGGCTTTGCATTACCTTTGACCATGACCCTCTTTTGGCTACACAAATCCAGTCTGTAAATACTGGCAATTTAAGAATGAATACCTCCCAAAACATGTGTTTTTTTTCTTTTAACACAAGATGTACCCAAAACAATTTTATTTATTTATTTTTTAAAAAACACATTTGTTTTCTTTCCACATTCCTATAATCAACTTTTCACGACTTTTGCATGCTCCTATTGTCTGACTCAGAATGAACACTGCTGAAAGTCTGGTACTTTAATCACTACTACACACATTATAACCTACAGCTTTTTTGGGTCAATCCTTACACATGGTCAGCTTTAAAATCAACATTTTTACAAATCACCAAGCCTTTATTCCAAATTATAAATCTTCATTTAACAATAAACACCTTCTTTGTATCTGAAACTAACTCACAAGTCTAAAAATCGTTCAAAAATTAATTTAGGAAAAGAAACTTCCAATGTTAAATCTCTCTGCATTAATCTAGCCTTGGCCTCACCTCATAACTTTGGACAGAGTTACTATATTTGATCTCCTTATACATTTGGTCATTTATATAAATTGCACTTTAATGCTTTCTATAGTTGCACTTTAATTTATCTTGACTACAGTTAAACAAGGCCTCATTTTTTAGTTGTTATTCATATCAAGAATTTTTTCTTATGACATTTGTATACCCATTATACAAGATCATAAAATATGTTGGTACTAAAAAAAATAAAAAAAATAAAATGGGTAAACACACAAAAGCCAAAACAATGCTGGTCTTGGAGGGCAAAATTATTTAGGGATTATTACTAGTTCTCCTAATATACAGACATACAGACTATATATGTCATGAGCAGGACTGAAGACAAATTGCTAGATTATCCACTTGAAATAAACAAATACAGTAAGTGAAGTACATTTTTGTGAACCTTATTTCTAAAAATAAAAGTACAATAACAGGGAAGCTGCAAAAAAAAAAAAAAAAAAAAAAGCTTGGCTACAAATTTCACTTTCTGAGCCAATGCTCTTCCATGATGTACTAATGGAAAATAGTATATCAAGTATCTGGGTTTTGTGCTGTGCTCTGCTGAAGGCTTTAGAAACAGTGCAGAGCTTACAACTAATGTGCAAACATTTTGGGGGCAAAGAGGGAGAGGAGCCACAATACACTTTATAGTGGCAACAAGAATTCAAAGCAGGAATTTTTGTCCAGATTTTTCTGCTTTCTCTACAGGTGCAACTAAGTAGCACAGAGTTTGCAAAAGTCTACATTCAGTTAACCCAGTGGTTCCCAAATGTTTTAGGTTCAAGGCACCCTTAATTTTTTCCAAGGCAAACTTTCTAGGTTGTATATCTGTACAGTGCTGTGGTATTTACTGACGCTATAGTGTAATATACAGTGTTGGCATTTAAATGGGTGCTTGCAGGGCCGTCAGTCCTGGTGGGACTATGGCTCCAGGGGGCACTTTGACATGGGTGGCCATTTGCCGCCCCTGTCATAATCTACCAGGATAATTACCATTGGGGGAAAGATCATCACTCTGGTCAGCCCCTCTGCCGGGGTGGGCTATGAGGCCACCCAAAATTCTAACAAGTCAGGGGCATTGTGAGAAGGAGGTTGAGCTGTGGTTGCTGGGCTCTCAGGGTTATGCTCACTGAAGTTCTGGCGCTTTAACACCTTTTGCTGTGCTGTTAGAACTTCAATGACTTACTTTAAATACTTTGCGGCAGTGCTGGGGTTGTGGTCATGGTAGGCCACAGTGTCAGAATGCCCTCCGTATAAGAAACCCTACAGAGCAGCACAGTCGGCCGGCAGTCAGGACTCTCAAGGCAATAAGAGTCACAAGCAGGCCAGCAGCGGTGGGGTCTTAAGGCGCGGAGCTGGAGCCACTAGAAGACAGTTCAGACCCAACTCCAGCCAGAAGAAACCACTGCGGAAGCGTATATATGGCTGCTTGGATGCGTGCGTTTGTGTCTTACAAACATACATTCTTACATAGATATACATAAACACAAATTCATATACACACGTTAACATATTCATACAATGACATATACAACATTGATACATGCGCACACACCATGATACAGATACACACACAGATATAAAACCAGACACAGATGTGTTCGTAAACAGACATGCGCACACACACCCACACCCACCCCCCCGACACACCCACACCCACCCCCCCGACACACCCACCCCCCCGACACACCCACCCCCCCGACACACCCACCCCCCCGACACACCCACACCCACCACCCCACCGACACACCCACACACACACCACCCCACCAGACACCCACCACCCCACCGACACACCCACACCCACCACCCCACCGACACACCCACACACACACACACCACCCCACCGACACACCCACACACACACCACCCCACCAGACACCCACCACCCCACCGACACACCCACACCACCCCACCGACACACCCACACACCCACACACACACACCACCCCACCGACACACCCACACACACACCACCCCACCAGACACCCACACACACACACACCCCACCAGACACCCACACCCACACACCCCACCAGACACCCACACACACACCACCAGACACCCACACACACCCACCCCACCAGACACCCACACACACACACCCCACCAGACACCCACACACACACACCCCACCAGACACCCACACACACACACCCAACCAGACACCCACACACACACACCCAACCAGACACCCACACCCACACCCACACCCACACACACACCCAACCAGACACCCACACACACACCCAACCAGACACCCACACACACACCCAACCAGACACACACACACATGCACAACCAGACACACACACACATGCACAACCAGACACACACACACATGCACAACCAGACACACACACACACACACACGCACAACCAGACACACACACACACACACACACATGCACAACCAGACACACACACACACATGCACAACCAGACACACACACACACACATGCACAACCAGACACACACACACACACATGCACAACCAGACACACACACATGCACAACCAGACACACACACACACGCACAACCAGACACACACACACACGCACAACCAGACACACACACACACGCACAACCAGACACACACACAGATGCACTACCAGACACACACAGATGCACTACCAGACACACACAGATGCACTACCAGACACACACACAGATGCACTACCAGACACACACACACAGATGCACTACCAGACACACACACACAGATGCACTACCAGACACACACACACAGATGCACTACCAGACACACACACACAGATGCACTACCAGACACACACACACAGATGCACTACCAGACACACACACACAGATGCACTACCAGACACACACACACAGATGCACTACCAGACACACACACACACAGATGCACTACCAGACACACACACACAGATGCACTACCAGACACACACACACAGATGCACTACCAGACACACACACACAGATGCACTACCAGACACACACACAGATGCACTACCAGACACACACACACACACAGATGCACTACCAGACACACACACACACACAGATGCACTACCAGACACACACAGATGCACTACCAGACACACACACGCACTACCAGACACACACACGCACTACCAGACACACACACACGTGTAATTTTTAATATCTCCAGCCACCCTCCTGTTAGCTTACCTTATGTGTCCACTTGGGTATTTTGGAGTCCTGGTCCTGCTGCTGCTGGTGGGAATCAGGGGTCTGGAGCAAATATGGAGTGCACCTCTCCCCTCATGCTGCGGCTGTCTCCCTGCATGATGCTGGGAGGAAGTGACAGGCTGTCACTTCCTCACAGCCGGTCAATGTTACAGAGGCGGGGTGTTCGAGGACAGCGGCACCCGACCGGGCCCCTGTTCAGCAGTAATGTTTCCCTGGTGCTATAATCATAGCACCAGGGAAACATTCTGCTGCGCCCCTGTGTGCCTGTCCCCAGGGCGCCGCAGCACACCGTTTGAGAACCGCTGAGTTAACCTCTAATAATAGTCTAGAAAAGTAAGTAAATACCTTAGCCTGTAACAACTGAACATAGCATAAGAACAAATATTAAAAGGGTTACTACTAGCATAATAATTTCTACAGCTGTAGTGGTTATTACGCCAAGAGTACCCTGGCCCCATTATCCCACCGTTCTAAATAAGGCTGCTAAACCATGTGGACAATCGACCTATCTTGAACCTAGGTCATAGCATAATCTTAAACAACAATTTGTACATCTGAAGAATAAGCAGTTATGAAATTGTGTTTATAATTTGTCAAATAGGTAAACAAATCCTAAATACCTATCAAAATACATGATCTATGACCTTTACGTTGCAAAATATATAGTCCATTATAATTCTCTAATATTGTGGCAAGTATCATAGGTTTTTGACTAGCTTATGCATATTTAATTTTAATTAAAAATTAGATTGTCCAACTCTTACTTGGCCACCTAAAAAGGAAGTATAAGGAAAGGCGGTGGCTCAGTGCAAATTCTTTTGATGATGTACAAATAAGCAGTGAAGAGGACGGTGATTGAATACATTTGTCTAGTTGCCAAAGATATCAGCTTTCTTCATAAGTCGGTACAGGAACTAAAGTATTTCAACGTGGATATGTATTCTGGATCTATTAAATAGGGCTGCATTAACAGTAATTTAACAGTAACAGTGATTGCAGGAGCATGCTCTTTAAAACTGCATCATTAAGCTAAATTTAAGCAGGGCTTCTACTGCACAAACAAAAAAATATTTTAAGGAAACAATGTAATATTTCACATTCTACTTTTTAAATAAGGCAGTCACAATGTTTAGCAATGTCAAAATAATTAGCAGGATCTTGTACTACAAAAGCAAATTGTGGGGAATGGTGTTTTAAGATTAGGCACCATACTCCCCTTATGGAAACCAGACCTCTTGATCCATTGGCCCCACATGAAATATTTTGACAGCTGAAGCTATCAATTTTTTTTTTTTTTTTTTTTAAATCTTTCATTCAGATTTTAGATCATATCTCTGAAACACAACAATAACAAAGTATTTTATTATGCTGACAGGCATTTTAATATTCCATATGAGTAATAGATTAGGAGGTCACCACTGTTCATCATCATCATCATTATTATGACATGTTCCTACTGTTTTGCATTATGGATTATATCTGTCACAAATACAATACAAAGCATATTATAAAGTGCAAAAACAAATCAAGCTACTGTACATTCTAACAATTGTATACAAGAGTATATATTATATAATTCAAATTGCTTTTAAAATATCCCATAAAAATAAAGGCGTTAGACGCAGAAATAAACTTTATTTCCAACAGATACTGTACCTTTAGGCTTTGGTGGCACTGGACCAAGAAATCCAATATTATCATAGAAGTTATGTATAGCACTAGGATTAAAATGTGGTCCTGGAAAACAAAAACAATAGGCGTTTTAATTGCATTTTGCAGTTATGAACAGTAAACATAAGATTCTAAAAAGAACAGTTACCTACAAAGTTATCAAAACAGAAAATGTGCCCTTTCCACAAAATTGTAAGCTTGCTTGCAGGGCTATTGCTTACTGTGTTTTGTTAGTTTTTTTCCAATGTTGTTGTACCATTTACTTTTTTTTTTTTTCCAACTGTCATAATGAAACATTAAAAAAATACGAAGGTCTATGAATGAGAGTCGTGGAACTGTTCCACTTGGTCAAGACTTCAAGTGCAATGCTTCTCTCAGTGGTTGCTGAGAAGGACTTTGACCGGTTGGATCTATTTGTTGGCTACCCTACAGACCTATGGTTTTGAGGATATTACTGGGAATGAGACTCAGCCGGGATGCCCTCTACTCGCATTGCTAATCATGTTATCAATCCATTGACTCTTAAGATAGGTCCTGATAGATAGAATATATAGGCTCCAGACACTTTTGCAGAAAAAGACCTATGGTAGTCATAGAAGGCTGAACCACCATATTTGTTGCCCAGGTCTACCAGCTTGTGCATATAGAGATCAAACTCCTCTCTTCTGTTGGGATAGACCGCACAGATGACATCCCTGTAAATACCAAAAGCTAGTACAAATTCAGGGATGGTCAGTTTCCTGTTTAGGCGGGCATCCCTAGACCTGACAACAACAGATACATCATCATAAGCATACATTTTATTCTCAACAATATCCAGGGAGGCAATCAACAGGGAAGCCAGGTTGACGTCTTTACCTTCCAGGATATCCCTTTTTATATGCTCAGGTATCATATGAGCTGGGCTAGCTTCCTGGTCATCCAGGAATAAAGATATAGATATAGATATAGATATATATATAGTCAGGGGGTAAAGGAATACAAACTGAGCTTATTTGCAGATGATTATGATCTTGCCCTGACCAACCTCACAATTTCTTTGCCGAACTTGTATGGTATGCAGCATGAGTTTGGAGCCCACTCTGGATTTAAAATTAACTTTTCTAAATGTGAAGCACTTAATAAAACCGGTGCATCACTTACAGACTAGCTTTCCTGGGTATTTGATAGCACTGTATTACATTTGTAGCTTCCCCTTTAGATGGCAGGTACAAGCTCTCACTTTCTTAGGCATCCACATTACAGCTAAGAGGGATAATATACTGGGTGCCAATTATGTAACATTTAATGCACATCTTCAACACCTAATTTAGTGGATCCAATATAAGATTTTGGCAGCTACTCTACTTTTGAAAATGACTATTTCCCCCAAATATTGTACATCTCATCACTTACACAGCTGGAAATGGTGGGGCTCCAGGTGGACATGCACTTTCAACTGGGAGAGATCGGGGGCTTCTTGAAGACACTAAATTGCTTTGCGTTTATGGAGTGTTCCTTTGAAAGTTATTAGTGATTTCTATACAGAAAACTATGGACTGTGGACTATGAAATGTTTTTGGATATTATTTTCAAATTAGTCAAATCTCTTATAAAAACAAAAAAAAAAACTTTCCAAATAATTTATCTATACAACTCAACAGAAAAGTCTATGGGAATTTTTGTATATAAATAGTTTGGCAAGCTTTTCTAACAGATTTAAATCATTTTAAAAAAACTGCTCTAAAAATACTACAGTCATATTATGTGCTAAATAACTCCGTTCATTAAAACTATTGTAGTTTGTGGTTAATACAAGCTGTATAAGTTAAATATTTTCAGTCCTCCTGGTCTTACCTCTGGCCTGAAACAGATCAATTTCTTTGGTGAGACAATCAATATCAATCTGCAGTTGTCTGTTACAGCTCCTTAACTGTTGCATCTCTTCTAGCTTAAAAAAGTGGGGAAATGTTAAATTGCTTGTAGGAAAAAAAAAATACAGCCTTGTATTTTTAAATCTTACATTTGCTATATTGTTCAAAATCAAAGATTAAAAATAAAAATAATCTTACAAACCTTGCAAACTTAGCATAATATATATATATATATATATATATATATATATATATATATATATACACACACATACACACACACACACACACAATTTTAATTGTCTCTCTAACAAAGTTTTCCTGACCTACACAAAACACACTACGCAATTAATATCAAATTAACATATATTCAGCTTTGCTATGTTCACTATTATGGCTTTTTAACACCCCAATAAAAAGGATTGAACCACTGATAAACTGGTGTATGTGAAAGTAAAGCCATCACAAAATTCTGAACTCTGTATGTGTCTGGACAGGTTAGTTGAACCCTGGCTTATCCGAATAAGAAAGTTTGTTAGATGCTTCATGGTTACCTTAAAAGGTGGTCATACCATTTTGAAAAGCTCTTTTTAGTATAGGAGCTATTTAATTGCCAATCTTCAGCAAAAGGTGGAGGTTCCATAACTATTTCAGCCAGGTGCGACTTACTAAGCATATAACGATGGATTATAAGATCCCACAATATTCTCCTATAATTCCCATTTTGCAGCTCAAGGAAAATTATGCAGATATTTGTAGAGTTTCTACAAAAATCTGGCATTTTTCTCTAACTTTTCTCATTAATCACTGGCTTCTCATGAGATATGTTCAGTTTTGTGTAATTTTGTTTTTAATTTCTGTAACATCTACAGACTGCTGAAGTGAACATTCAAGTTGGTAAGCACCTTTTGCACTAAACCATGTATCCTCTCCACTGTTACATTGAACAATGAAACCTCTTGACTGCACTTTTTATATTTAGTCACACAAATTGCCACTTGGCTATTTGGATTAAAGAAACACTCCAAGCTCCATAATTGTGGTTATGGTACCAGGCATGCCCTACCACTCTCCCGTGTAAGTATTTAAATAATTTGTATACTTTTTGCCAACTTGCCTGGGGTCACCTGGATAGCTAAAATCTCCCACACAGATCTTTCATTAGCTTCCCTGAATTTTAGCTCTCAACAAGTGAGCTAAAGTGAAGAGAACGTCTGGCACTCCTGGAGCAGGTGACCAATGCTCGACAGACCCTAGGTCAAACCACAAGTTGTCAAACCATTTGCAAACTGTTTGACTACTTATGGCCAGGGCACTCCTGGCACCATGACCTTGCTGTAGTGATTATGGTGCAAGGAATTTTCATATAACAATGCACTGCACCCAGGGATGTCCAACAATCATGCAGATGTAAATGTAAATCATAGTGCAGTGTCTACTGCTTACAAATGCCACTCATCTGTTAGCTACTAGAGGAACACTGATAAATGTACACCGTATTTACATTTGTCATACTGCAGGCAGCAAAACCACTCAATTTAAATGACAGTGAAATAGAGCCTTTTCTTACAAATCTGGGGGTTAAGGATAACTTACTGATGGAATCTGTGAAACAGAATTTGACCTATTTAGACGTCTCCGTGTGAGATTATTTTCCATTTCATTGACCTCCGTTTTAAGTTTGTCCAGCTTCTTCTTTTGCATCTCAAGCTCTCGATGTAGTCGCTCCATTCTTGCCTTCTGATGTACCAATAAAGCTGCAAAATATAGCATCCACATTATATTAGTAATAGCTAAAGAGTAGAGAGCCCAGGAAAACAAACAGAGCAATTAAACTTCCTCTTCACTTCAGCTGTACCAGTGTCTAAAACTGTGCTAGTTTTTCCTTATTACATATACAGCATAATGTACTGTAATGAAGAAACTTTTTTTTTTTTTTATGAGATTAGAGCACTCTTTCAATTAGGCACTAATGAGCCATCAGTTTAACAAACAGAGTTTTAGTAATCAGATCTTACATAACAGATACCCTGTGCCAATATAGTTTAAATTCTAAAGATTCTTAAGATCAAGCCTATTCCTGGATGCCTCTAGAAAGAGGCTTTCCAGCAAGAGTCCCAGTGGCTGCACCAGGCATCCAATCACTCTGGCACCATTACCCATTTTCATAGAGCCATGTTGAAGACATTCTAGACTCCCAGTACATGAAGATCCTACCAATACTGAATGGCCTCAAGGTATGATGCTGGTCTGTATGGTTAACAGGTGGTACAGGGGTGAAAGCTAAAAGGCAAGTCAAAATTAGGGAACATCTATAATTTCCCACAACATACTGAGAAGTGTTACTTCACTTTACAACTCCCACAAACTTATTT
Source organism: Pelobates fuscus (assembly GCF_036172605.1). Lineage (NCBI taxonomy): Eukaryota > Metazoa > Chordata > Amphibia > Anura > Pelobatidae > Pelobates > Pelobates fuscus. The sequence goes on from NC_086318.1 coordinate 248,893,461, forward strand.
TGCATGAAGTTATTGATGCACTAGTGGAGTATAATACAAATCAGGGGGTTTTATTGTAAAACACATACGGGTCTGTGAAACTCACCACGAAAATAAAAAGTTTGTGAAAAGTATTGGATAAAAAAACCAATGTTATATCTTGTGTGAAATTGTGGTTAACTGACCACACGGGAAAACAAGTGTAATTTGCAAAAAAACCAAAACAAAACAAACAACAAAGTTGTCACATTCCAAGACTACTAAAAAAGTGGCAACCAGAAGGCATGAAATCTTTCAGACTTGCACTACATTAGTTATAGCTCCTGATCACTGCAAAACTCTGACTAAAACAATTCTTATCAGCTTGATCTCCTTGCTGCTGCGCAGGACTTTGATCACCACTCTTTATTTAACCTGAATTGACAGTGACACTCACATAAAGAGACTGCGTCACACAAACTACCCAAGGATGCCTGCTTGCCGGGAGTATAGACACAGTTCTTCAGGTTTTATTGTTTTTCCACTAATGTTACTCATTTATATACGTTCTCGCAATGCTCAAAATATCGAATGGTCTGGGGATCTAGTAACTTCTGGTCACCCACCCGCCCCACCTGTTAGCTGGGACATGGGCAGTAGGCAAATTATGATTGTAACCTTATCATGACTCGCCCAGTTGATCCAGGCCAATGTCCCACCCCTCAACACCAACACCCGTTAAAAACCAGCGGCATAAGATTTTATCCAGGAGTACTAATGGCCTCAACATCTCTATTAAAAGAAAAACAATATTTTCCAAGCTCTGGAAACACTCTTCAAGTGGTATTCCTACAGAAGACTCACTGGAAAAAGACCTCCGACTCCAAAAGACTAAATACATTTTAGCCCCATATCGTTCAAACTCCAGGGGAGTTATTATCCTGCTTAATAAGCCCAACCATACACAAATTGTAGCCCCAAAGAGGATGTTCATCATCTTAGATGTTACCCGTGAGAGTACTTGCGACACTCTGGCAAACAATAACAACCCCGACCAATAAAATAAATTTATTAAAGAAATTGCGTAACCTATTGCTTCCTTTTGCAGTCTCCAAACTAATCATAGGAGGGGATTTCAAAGCGGTTATGGATGGTAGGGTAGGCAGATCTGGGTCTGCTCTGTTGTCCCACACTAAGGAGGATCAGGACTTCTCCCCTTCCAGAGGAGCCTAATGGACATCTGGAGGATACGGAACATGGAGGTCAGGAACTATACACAAACATACCGAGCTCATGACACCTCATCCAGGATAGATTTATTTTTGGTCTCACTCGAGTTGGTTCCAAAGGTAGTACAGGTCAGAATACAATCCTGATTTCAAATTACGCACCCATTGATTTAGTCCTAAACAGATATCCTACCATCCCTTTCACTCCACAGTGGAAGTTTCTGAATACCTAACCACACTATTATATTAGAAATAGGTCGGTAGAAGCCTGGGCCAATCTAGCAGATGATAACTTGGACAGTGTGGACGGTCCAACGTTATTCTGGCAAACTTGAAAGGCAGTAATATGAGGCCAAATAATAGCGTATGTCTCCAATTACAAAAAGCAATGGAACCAAAAATATACTTTACGCAATACTAATCTAGCAAATTTACCATACATGGCTGCACCAACTGACAACACCCCCCCCCCCCCCCCAAAAAAAAAAAACAATCTGACAAGACACACATTAATGACTCTAAAGAGAATTGCTGCTTTCTACGCCCGTTTCTCTAATATTTTTACCTTGCTGCTGAGCGATGCAGGGTTAGGAACGGAACTAATTAAGAGGAAACCCACAGAGATTGACAATTGAGCAAATATAGGTCTTAATGCCCCAATCAGGATAGAGGTGGTGGTGTGGGTTATAAAATCAGGAATGGCTCTGGGGCCCGATGGGTTCTCCATCGATTGTTATAAAAATTTTAAAAAGCACACCATTAGTACTTTAACATCTTTATTTAATGCTGTCTACATAGATAAAGAAAAATACAACCCCTGACACCATCTAGAACAATTCAGTGCAAGATCTCCTACAGGCTTATCACAATGTTAAATAATTTCAAACTGCTCACTAATATACTAGCTAATAGATTTCAATTTCTCCCCTCAATCTTGCACCTCCAGCAGTTGGGATTTACCAGAGGCAGGCAGTCGATCCAAGGTATTAGAACAGCAATTGCTGCAGCCTCATTATAGGATAAGAAATAAGCTGTACTATTGAGTTATATGCACAGAGCTTTTGACCAAGTATTTTGGCCGCACCTTTTGAGGATTTTAAAGTAATGTTTCTTTGGAATTGTATTTCTCAACAATCCACAAGAAACAAAATGTCCAGAACTCAAAGGAACTCTTAATCATGTGAGGAGTGAAACAGGGATTCCTGTTATCTATCACTTTTAATTTAGCAATAGAGCCACCTATAAGATTTATCCACTTCAGAAAGTATTGGAGGAATCCAACTAGGCCCCCACACTACACAACTTGCAGGCATTGCAGACATTTTACTTTATCTCTCAAACCGGTCACATCCCTTCCAAACACAACTCTTTTCGATAGACAGATTGCTGGCTTTCAACCTTATTGATCAAAGTCGATGGCATTGAGATTAGGTCCAGGTCCTTCAATGCACCTAGGGTCACCAACCACTTTATCATGGAAAACTTTAAACACATCAAATATTTGAGTCCACATGCACCCTAAAATATCAAATCACTTATTACTGAGGTAAATGATAATTTGACCAGGTAAAAACCATCTCCTTTTATCTCTCTCTGGCAGAAGCACTATTTTAAAATCTGTTATAGTGACCAAACTCCTCTACTTTTTATAGGCCTTGCCTATATTACTCTCCCATTCAGATGAGAAACTCCTAAGCCATTTTCTTTCCAAATTTATTTCGAAACAAAAAAGCCCAAGAATAGCAATGCACACATTTTTCCAACCTAGATTTAACCTGGATTTAAATATACCAAACCTAAAACTCTATTTTAGCAGAACACTACAGACATGCCTTTGATTCGATATGAGGTTCTGGACAATTCACAGCAGTAAAAATAGAAGAGCAGTTGAGTCCTGGAGTGGCTCTTACTTGCATCACCCCCATAAGTCTCTCATCCAGAGGAGGCATGGGATTATCCACTATTCGCATCCACCAAACATGGAGTCTAGTGAGAAAGATTATGGGACTCCATCATCATATTCTACAAGCTCACTTTACACACAAATTCAAACCTATCCTAGACTACACAGTTACACAATCCAGTATATCAAGGACAACATATTTTCCAACACTAACTCAAGGAACTCTAATAAGTACAACTCTCAAACATCAGAACACCATGTGTACTACTCGTCTCAAAACAAGGGGACTCAGCCACCTGTCTAAAGTGTGGGATGGACGGAGCAGATCTTTATCAACCTTCCTAGGGATGTGTAAAAAATTAAATGTCCTGGATACAAGTAGTAAAATACATATAAAGGCAAATCTTTTCACATTTCTCCAGCACTGGCAGTATTGGGGGTGGAGATGGAGAATTCATGCCGGGTTTCTAAACTGACCCACATGATCCTAGCTGCAGCACAGAATAGCATGTTATGCCAATTAATTTGCCTCCCCCCCATTAAATATCTTTACTAATCACAAAGCTGTCCTTCCTATTCCACATGGACTGGATAGAAGCCTGCTCAATAAAAGCACTCCAATGAAGAAATTATCTAGGAACCATATATTAATTCAATGGAGAATTCCATAAGTTGAAAGTTTAAGCTAGTTTCAAATTCAAAGACTGATATCTAACCAGGGTCATAGCGGGCCATCCCCCCATAGCAATAGGATTCTTACATGGAGAAAACTGGATCTGTACATAATAAAATGGTCTACCAGGTCATAGTGAGGTGATATACTTCAACTGCCACATGTCATGATTACAAGTTGATCCAGCACGCAGTACTGTGTCACACCTAGGACTAAAGATAAGGTCAGCGACACAGAATCAGACACAAAGATGAGGGAAAGCCAAAAGTCAAGGATACCATATATCAGGGAAGTCAAAACAAAGCCAAAGTCAAATACCAGAAAATCAAGTAACGCACTCTCGGATAACCATAGGCATGAAACCACGACAGGGCACTGAGCAAGAGGAGAACTGGGCCTAAATACCCCTCCTGTGGATCCGATTGGCTGTAGCCGGCCTTTGACCACAAAGGTAATTACCAGGTTTCCATTTGCATGATTGCTGTTTAGCACAAACTCTCCTGTGGATTTGATTGCCGCTCAGCACGACTTTTCATGTCAGGACGGTAATGTTGCTTGGCACAACATTTCCTGTCAGGACAGTAAATGCCATTAACCACATTTTTATGTGCGGATGAATACGTGACACCACACTGGCCTGGTATTAACAGGGAAAAAAAGAGTGTATATAGTTAGACTGGTTTGTTTTTGTAACCGTTTCTGCTTTGCTTTTTGCCCTTTATTATTTTGTCTATTTTGCTTGGATTTTGTTTTTGATTCCATAAAAATTATCATGACACATGCATATCAATTTACAAGTTTTTCTATACCACTTTTCAAATCACTGAAAATAAAGATCTTACCGTATATACTCGAGTATAAGCCGACCCGAATATAAGCCGAGGCCCCTAATTTTTCCCCAAAAAACTGGGAAAACTTATTGACTCGAGTATAAGACTAGGGTGGGAAATGCAGCAGCTACTGGTAAATTTCTAAATAAAATTAGATCCTAAAAAAAATATATTAATTGAATATTTATTTACAGTGTGTGTATAATGAATGCAGTGTGTGCGTATGAGTGCAGCGTGTGTGCGTATGAGTGCAGCGTGTGTGCGTATGAGTGCAGCGTGTGTGCGTATGAGTGCAGCGTGTGTGTATGAGTGCAGCGTGTGTGTATGAGTGCAGCGTGTGTGTATGAGTGCAGCGTGTGTATATGAATGCAGTGTGTGTGTGTGTATGAATGAATGCAGTGTGTGTGTATGAATGCAGTGTGTGCAGGGCCGGTGCAAGGATATTTGCCCCCCCCATATGTCCTGACCTCCCCTCCTCCTCCCCCCTCAGTGGTCCTTACCTCCCCACCCCCGTGGTCCTGACTCACCCCTCCCCTAGTGGTCCTTACTTCCCCCTCCCCTCCCCTAGTGGTCCTTACTTCCCCCTCCCCTCCCCTAGTGGTCCTTACTTCCCCCTCCCCTCCCCTAGTGGTCCTTACTTCCCCCTCCCCTCCCCTAGTGGTCCTTATCCCCCCCCCTCCCCTAGTGGTCCTTATCCCCCCCTCCCTCCCCTAGTGGTCCTTATCCCCCCCCCCTCCCATAGTGGTCCTTATCCCCCTCCCCTCCCATAGTGGTCCTTATCCCCCTCCCTCCCATAGTGGTCCTTATCCCCCCTCCCTTCCTCCCATAGTGGTCCTTATCCCCCCTCCCTCCCATAGTGTTCCTTTTCTCCCCCCCTCCCTCCCATAGTGGTCCTTATCCCACCCCCCTGCCTCCGATAGTGGTCCTTATCCCCCCCTCCCTTCCATAGTGGTATAGTGGTCCTTATCCCCCCCCTCCCTCCATAGTGGTCCGTATCCCCCCCCCCTCCTCCCATAGTGGTCCTTATCCCCCCCTTCCCTCCCATAGTGGTCCTTAAACCCCCCTCCCTCCCATAGTGGTCCTTATCCCCCCCCTCCCTCCCTTAGTGGTCCTTATCCCCCCCCTCCCTCCCATAGCGGTCCTTATACCCCCCTCCCTCCCATAGTGGTCCTTATCCCACCACCTCCCTCCAATAGTGGTCCTTATCCCCCCCCTCCCTCCCATAAGCGGTCCTTATACCCCCCCTCCCTCCCATAGTGGTCCTTATCCCACCCCTCCCTCCCATAGTGGTCCTTATACCCCCCCTCCCACAGTGGTCCTTATACCCCCTTTTTTTTATTATTTTTTTTATTATTATTATTTTTTATTTTTTATTATTTCTTATTTATTTTTTTTTCGTCCCCCCTCCCTGCTTGATACATGGCAGGGAGGGGGGCTCTCCTTCCCTGGTGGTCCAGTGGCAGTTCAGTGGGGGGGAGAGGGGGGCTGGCAGAGCTGTACTTACCTGTTCTGCAGCTCCTGTCAGCTCTCTCCTCCTCTGCGCCGTCCGTGCAGCTCCTTCTATCAGCTCACACTGTAAGTCTCGCGAGAGCCGCGGCTCTCGCGAGACTTACACTGGGAGCTGACCGAGGTGCTGAACGGACGGCGCGGAGGAGGAGAGAGCTGACAGGAGCTGCAGAACAGGTAAGTACAGCTCTGCCAGCCCCCCTCTCCCCCGGTCTGTATTATGGCAATGCAAATTGCCATAATACAGACCTTGACTCGAGTATAAGCCGAGTTGGGGTTTTTCAGCCCAAAAAATGGGCTGAAAAACTCGGCTTATACTCGAGTATATACGGTACTTGTCACTCTACATTGCCAATAAGAGTTTAAAACCAAACTGAAATACTCAATATGCCACAATTGAAACAGCCTAGATGACTTGTTTTGAAAAGTATATGCGGTGACAGCGGTATCTTGCAATCTAGGCAAAAATCAAATGTGGATTCAGAGACAGAACCATCTCTATTTTAACTTTATAACATTGCCAGGAACTGGCAAACTACAATTGTATTAAGACACAGAGGCTCCTATTATGCTGCACTCTTTCTTTATTTACCTCAGCAGCAAAGAAAAATAACATTAAATCAGTATAAAATAAACCAGTAAATAACACGAGGTATATCTTCCTAGCAACAGGAACAGCCAATCAGCATCCTCTTTATAGCATAATAGGCAGTGTCCAGTATACTACTTCCTCTTTCTTTGCTGCTCCCTCAGTTAAGTGACACTGGGTCCCATGGTTCTTAACTGTGGGATATTTTACTTTATTCATATCATTACTGTGGTTAATATAGTTATTATAGTTATTACATTTTAATTATAATATTTTCATGTTTATAAATATATTTAGTTACTTCATTTTAACCTAATTTGATTTAGTTACTTAATTTGCTCCAGTTATATGCTTTGTTGTATATCCTTTGATAATTTCTTTCCCCTCTGACCTCCCTGGCCCCAAGATTACCATCCCTTCATTTATCTGTCTGGCTGCTGCTCTGACACCAACTGCCAGAATTCTTAGTGGCAGCTCCTGTGTTTTTATATTACAATTGCTATTTTTTTCACTATTGTGAGTACTTTAATTTCTTTATCCTGTTTAGTTATTTATTTATTTTTTACTTGAGGGTTACTCAACCCTTTTCTTTTGGTATTATTTTGCTTTATTCATCCCCTTATCTTTGTTTGTATATTTATGATGCAGTCTGACAGGATCTTTCTGTGCCTTTTAGGTCTACAGCAAACATGCAGATTAACCCCTTAAGACCTCCGGTCTTTCCTTACTTACCCGGTCGCCGGCGGTCCCACGCCGGCGATTGCGGTTGGGGGGACTCCCAGGGAGCCCCCCCGCGGCAGATCATCCTCCTCCGGTCCCACCTGGCCATGTGAGAGTGAGGTCCTTGCGAGGACCTCACAATCACATGGCAGGGATAGCTGGCTTCTGTATTGGCAGCAGGGGGACTGGTGGTTCCCCCTGCTGGCTGAAAATAAAATAAATGTTAAAAGTGTAAAAAAATAATGATATATACTTAGATCATATATACATATATATATATATATATATATATATATATATATATATATATACACATATATATATATACACATATATATATATATATACATATATACATACATATATATACATACATATATATACATACATATATATACATACATATACACACATACACTGTATAGGTGTATTTTACTATTTATATATATATATATATATATATATATATATTAATATCAAATTACACGTAGACTGATGCTGATTAAATATATATTATTGTTATATATTTATATATAATATAAAAAAATTAAATATGTAAATACGTTAAAAAATAAAATAAATAAAATCATTAAAAAATATATAGATGTGTGTTATTTCGTTCTAACCATTGTAAAATTAATATATATATTTATATCAAAAAACACGTAGAACAAAATATATCTATATACATAAATATATACGTATATATCACTATATATATATACACACACACCTATATAAATAAATATATATTTTTTTAAAAAACATACATATATTCACATACGTATATATACACACATATATTAATTCTACATATATATTTATGTAATATTTTTACATAATTGGGTATCTTTCTTAATTACAATTAGCAGGACCTGCCTGACATCCCATGCCGAAAGTAAAGGGAATTTAATTTGCTAGCACAATATTTAACCCTATAACTTTCCAAGACACCATAAAACCTGTACATGGGGGGGGGGGGGGGGGGGGGGGGGGGTACTGTTCTACTCGGGGGACTTTGCTGAACACAAATATTAGTTTTTAAAAACAGTAAAATGTATTACAACGATGATATCGCCAGTAAAAGTGACTTTTTTTGCATTTTTCACGCACAAACAGCACTTACACGGACGATAGTATTGCTGCAATACTTTTTACTGTTTTGAAACACATATATTTGTGTTCAGCGAAGTCTCCCGAGTACAACAGTACCCCTCATGTACAGGTTTTATGGTGTTTTCAAAAGTTACAGCGTCAAATATAAGGCTTGCGTTTCATTTTTTTCACATAAAAATTTGCCAGATTGGGTACATTGCCTTTGAGACCCTATGGTAGCCCAAGAATGAAAATTACCGATATGATGGCATACCATTTGCAATAGTAGCCAACCCAAGGTATTGCAAACGGGGTATGTCCAGTCTTTATAGTAGCCACTTAGTCACAAACAGCCAAAATTGGCGTTTTTCGCATTTTTCACACACAAACAAATACTAACGCTAACTTTGGCCAGTGTTTGTGACCAAATGGCTACTAAAAAAGACTGGACATACCCCATTTGCAATACCTTGGGTTGTCTACTATTGCAAATGGTATGCCATTATGGGGGTAAATTTCATTCCTGGGCTACTATAAAGTCCCAAAGGCAACGTAACCAATCTGTCGAATTTCAATTTCAAATGTAACGTGCTATATTTGACCCCGTAACTTCCCAAAACTCCATAAAACCTGTACATAGGGGGTACTGTTTTACACGTGAGACTTTGCTGAATACAAATATGTTTATTTTATTGCAGTAAAAGCAAACAGTATTATGACATTGACAGTTAAAATGTCATGTAGAACTAAAAAAATAACATTTCTTATTTTCTCCCATATTTTTCATATTAAATTATGTTTCATAGCTAAATATTTGATATTAAATGAAAGCCCAGTTCCCCCTGAATAAAATTATATATAATAAGGGGGGGTGCATTTAATATGAAAGAGGTGAATTACGGTTGGACAGACATATAGCGCAAATGCCAGGTTTTGTTTACATTTTGTTTAGTTCACAACGTGTACATTTGGCTCCGTCCTTAAGGGGTTAATCTAGAAGCCTCTCCAGGTATCTCTGGAGATGAGGCTGAATTTCTGCTTTACTGATCCTGCTGACATGCAGGCTTTAATTGACACTTCCATGGCAAAAGCAATGACAAGGCCCTGATGTCAGGCCGCAAGGCCTTATATAAGGCTAAACCCTCCTCCAAAACAATAGAGATGGACAGTTCCATACCGGTCACGGATGGCGCAATTAATTTACCACCGCGCAAAAGAGCTACTAGTCGGGCAAAATAGACTAGACTTTGGAAAAGGGCAAAAGCCCAACTGAACTCTGAATCTGAGCTCAGTGATATTGAGGAGGAGTTCCCCAAGTCCTATATGGAGGATTCAGAGGATATTTCTGATCCTGATTATGAAATTACTGATGAAGCGGATGCTAATCCCGTTTGGGATACACGTCCTGTTAAAGCTACCAAGATTTAGGTAGACACTGGACACTCAATGTGAATCCCTATTCGAACCTGACGACCTATGTCACCCAATGGTCTCCTCAGACCATGTAGCCAAGTATATTGCATCCAGAGTACGCAAGCCTTTTGAGAAGGCAAAGTGAAATAAATTGCAGGCTGAATGTCCACGCCGAAAAGTCCCTGATGACTCATGTAAAACGCTATCAGTCGATCCTAAGATCTATCAATTCCTGAGTAAGACAGGATGGAGGCCATCTAAAGGCTTAGATTTTCATTGAAAAACTGTCTGGATAAAATCCTGGGCATCTTGGGCTCAGCAGCCAAGATCTTTGAAGCAGTAGAGGGTGATCTAGAATTAGATTGCGCCATCTTAAATGGTTAGATTCAGAAAGTGATTTAAGTTGGCAATGCCAACAATGCGGTTGTCACCGAACGCCACAAATCGATCTTGTTCAAGATTGAGCCCAAACGCTCTGAACGAGCCAGATAACACAGGCAAAAGGTTTTCTCTTTGGGGACAACTTTGTAAAAGAATTGGGCTCCTTTGTCCGGCTAAACAAACAGAAGTTCTTTTAGACAGAACCAAAGCTCTTATACTTGCTGAGCTGATATCTTTGAACAATGCACTATACCAACCTCCTTCCCACAAAGTGGTCAACCCTGGGTTGTTAGTGGCCTAAGAGGTGCTAAAAGTCTTCACAATTTCCATTCTTACTTACTGATAGTGGGGGGCAGGATCACACATTTTTCCCATGTATGATCCCTCATTTCATCAGATGCTTAGGTTCTTCACACTGTGAAAGGGTATTGCATAACCTCCTTTCTCTACCTGTTCAATGTTCCCCATCAAGGGAAATAGTTTTTTCCCAATGAGACGCAGACCGTGTCTCCGTGGACAATCAATCGTAAAGATTCCGGCCCATACCCTGGGTTACGTGAGCAACCTTTCTTGTTTCCCAAAAAAGGCAGTGGTATCTGTCCAGTGATAAATTTGAGTATGCTCAATAGTTATGAGCATATCAGCACTTCTAAGATGGAAGGAGGGCATTGTTTAAGGGATCTTCTCAAACCAGCAGATTGGATGGCCAAATTGGATCTGCAGGATGCATATCTCACAGTGCCTATCCCAGTACAACATCAAGATCGAGAACTCCCTGCAATTTACATGGTAGGACAGTAAATAGAGGTTCAGATGCCTACTATTCGCACTGTCTTCGGCTCCATGGTGCTTCACCAAGCTCACGTCTTTTAATAGATTTAGAAGGCATTTTCCTTCTGGCTCAGTCTATTTAATTAATCCGGACATACCTTGCATGGACTTTGACTGTTAGAGAACCCAGGCTTCCTGATCAATTGAGAGAAATGCATTATCGTTCCCACGCAACAAATCAAATTTCTGGGTTATATTGGATTATTGTAGATTCCACCGTTCAAACTCTACACCTTCCGGTGGCAAAATTAGCCAATATCAAGAAGGAGATAGGCAAACACTAGCAACCTCTCAGCTCTCTTTCAAACAACTGTTGAGAATGTTAGGCCTTCTAGCGGCATCTATACGGGCCATTTTTCCAGGTCTTCTTGGCTGACGAGCCCTACAACAATTACAAACTTCATCTCAAGGGCAGCGCATCATACACAGATATGGTAACTCTGGACTCAGAAGCGGAGGATGAACTCCAATGGTGGCTTCTTCACATGGAAGCTTGGAATAAGCGCACCATATTTTGTACAGCTCCAGATTTGATAATCAAATCCGACGCAAGTTTGCACGGTTGGGGTGCTCAATGCGGAACTATTTCCACCAAGGGCAGATAATCAAACATGGAATCGACACTCCACATCAATTGTTTGGAACATCTGGCCGGTTCCTTTGCAGTCCACAGTTTCTCCCCAACTCAAGCCCAATGTGCTATCCTTCTGAAGATGGACAACGTGTCAGCAGTCCGCAACATCATTCACTTGGAGGCACAAAATACAAAATTCTCACCTACATGCCTCGTGATTGCTGGCAATTTTGCCTGAGACACGGCATTTCAGTCATGGCAGAATATATTCAAGGTCTCTCCAACACTACGGCGGACTGGTATTTTTTTCAGTCGGAGACCAGATCCGATAGCACTGGCTATGAATGTTTTCTACAAGGAATTACGATTTTCTGCCCTTTGCACTGATTCCCTGTTGCCTTTCCATCTACATCGCCAGTCCGGCACCTGGTGATAGTGGCTCCTCTATTGCCGTCCCAAACATAGTTCTCTCCTCTTCAGGAGATGGTTATCGACCTTCCATCTCTCAAGTGCCTTCTTTAGGATCCAGACGGTGTACCTCATCCCCTTGTTCTCCAAGGTCTCTTGCATCGCATAGTGTAGTCTATTTCAGGGAACCTTGGTCGGTCAAGGGAGTTTCGCAATCAACTCCCCAACTTATCAAGGATGCACCCAACACGAGACAGGCTTATAAATCTGCTTGGAGCAGATGGCATAGTTGGTGCATGAAATTAAATTTAAATCCCATATCAACTCCTTTTATGTCTGTCCTCCATTTTTCTGACTTCTATGATGAAGGTAAAGCCTATCGCACTGTGGACCTTACCGATCATCCATTTCTGCTGGCCATCAAAGTTTCGATTGGACGCCTGTCGGTTGACATCCTATCATATATTGACTTCTTTGAGGAATATGGTTTGCTCATCCACCCTTACCACAATACTCTGTCTTGTGGGACGTCTCTATTGTCTTGAATTTTTTTCTTGCAAGAGGTTTTTCTGACGTACGAGCTCTTGAGGTGGTTGCTCGTTCCTTTACTCCAGAAGGTGTCCTCTGACATTTCACGGAGGACAAAAACCTCCTCTAAAATCAATTTTACCCTGTTTTCCCTGATAGATCTCTCCTTTGCCCTGTTGCATACTAATGGGTGTGTGAACATCGTTCCACTACGTTACGGAATCCTTTGAAACAGGAACTCTTCATCTCCTTCCAAAAGTTGCGTCTTCCGGTGTCTACTCTAGCCTGGTGGGTCAAATACGTTATGTCTCTAGTAGGTATTGATACCTATGTGTCTGTGCCTCATTCGATTCGTGGGGCAATGGCTTCTAAGGCTTCCTCGATTGGTTGTCGCTTGGAGGATATTATGAGAGCGGCTGGTCTTCGGAGTCTACATTCCATGATTTCTACTTTAGACCTATTCAACACTTCACAGGAGACATAATTTCACAGCTTTGAACTAGCATAATAGGAGCCTCCGTGTCTTAATAAAATTTACAGATTTTACTATTAACATGACGTAAAGTCGTGATTTTATTAATGACACGGAGGCGAGTATTATCCCTCCCTCCAATCCCTGGAGGTTTGGTCTTCTCTGGGTAAGTTGACTTCACGGTAAATCTTTTTTGATTACTGGGTTTTATCCTTGTATACGGGCTGTCAAGAGCTTAAGGTTTGACTAAACTGAATTTCATGTTATGTATATATATATATATCTGATATTCCATATAATGCGAATTTATGCATAAATCCAGTTTTATACTTGGATATTACCATATTCTCCTTTCTCTTCCAGCTTGACTTCGAGATCCAGTTTAAGGCTTGTATACCCTCTGATTGGAGCCCACTTTTTATTTGGATTTGTTGTCCTTGTTCGGGATCTCAAGAAAGAGGAAGTAGTATACTGGACACTGCCTATTATGCTATAAAGAGGATGCTGATTGGCTGTTCTTGTTGCTAGGAAGATATACCTCATGTTATTTACTGGCTTATTTTATACTGATTTAATGTTATTTTTCTTTGCTGCTGAGGTAAATAAAGAAAGAGTGCAGCATAATACTCGCCTCCGTGTCATTAATAAAATCATGACTTGACGTCATGTTAATAGTAAAATCTGTAAATTGTAATGTATTACTGTCTTTAGAAGATTTAGTGGATGGCGATAAAATGGTTGTCATGCATAGTGGGCATGATTTTGTCCAACCTTTACAAGGGTTGTTCTCTTAGTTTCCAAGATAATTATAATTTTTGAAACCTTAGAGGTTGATTTCGAATTGATGGTAAAGGCCCAATTACTAACTTGGTCATCTCTGTATATTTAGCAATGTATGGATTGATCATTTGGTCTGCGGGTGTTTGTGAACCCACATTCACTATAAAAAGACAGGATAATGAAACTAGAGTGTGGTCTTAATAAAGTGTTTTGATACATGTAACATGTTGATTGTTGACTGTGTTAGTCACATTTGTGAGGGAACCTGTCCGTGTATAGGGTATCTTTTTAGAATATTTTTTTTATTTTTTTTACTTGCAAGAAACGAACAGTGCTTAATCACCATGCCAACTACCATTTTTTTTCCATTTGTATACATTTGTTAGAAAAAGTAAAAAAAAAAAAAAAAAAAAAAGAAACCCAAAGCCCAGATCAAACTGAACTCCTCTTGGGTTTTAATTAATCAACATTGGATCAGACTTATCTAGGAGATCCCCTAGACCTACTGCGATTTCCACTCATGTAGGTTCTGTGTTTGGTTTAAGTCCCATTGGCAATGATTTTTTTGCATATATTTATTTTTGGTCCCTTTGGGTTATAAACTTTTGGCACTCTGTAACATGTCTTATTAAAATGTTACTTTAAATTGGTCTTTGGTGGGTAATTAAAGGTGCCCATTTATAATGTCCTTGGTGGTGGCAGCTTTTGATAGTAGAGTTCACCCTGTCACATCAGAACCAAGTGTGGTAGTTTGCGATGTGGCAAGTTACATGAAACACGAATTCCATGGGTTGTCACAGTTTGATTAGGTGACCAATATTAAATGGATACTATACCACCTGAACAATGCTTAATGAAGCAGTTTTGGTGTATAGAACATGCCCCTGCAGCCTCACTGCTCAATCCTCTGCCATTTAGGAGTTAAATCCCTTTGTTTATAAACCCTAGTCACACCTCCCTGCATGTGACTTGCACAACCTTCCATAAACACTTCCTGTAAAGAGAGCCCTATTTAGGCTTTCTTTATTGCAAGTTCTGTTTAATTAAGATTTTCTTATCCCCTGCTATGTTAATAGCATGCTAGACCCTGCAAGAGCCAAATGGAAGTGATTAACCCCTTCAGGACCTAGGACGGTTCAGGACCGTCATCTGCATTTTTGCCTTGACGACCGGTGACGTTCCTGAACCGCCCTAACGGTAATATGTACTTACCCGATCGCCGTTGTTCCCCCGGTGGCGATCGGCGTTGGTCCCGGTGTGGGGAGACTGCCTGCAGCCCAGGCAGTCTCCCTGCGGCAGATTAGGACCCCTGGGGCTATGTGATCGCTCAACACAGCGATCACATGGTCACAATAGGTGTCCTAGTGTCTGCCTGCAGGGGGACTGCCTGTGCTGTAATGTTAATTTAAAAAAAAAAAAAAAAAAAAAAATTATATAGATCTATATTATATATATATATGATATATATATATATATGTGTGTGTCATACTAAGTGTATTTTTATATTAATATGTACATATATTAATATAAAAATACACTTATAATTAAATTACACACGTATATATATTATTATAAAATACAAATAAGTAATTTAAATTAAATTATATTTCTATATGAAACTTTATTCTAACTGTATTTTGATAGTAATATATATATATATATATATATATATATATATACACACACACACACACACATATTTATATAAAAATACACTTAGAATGAAATTGTATATATCTATGTATATATAAATAAATAAAAATACAAAATATACATATGTCCATATACAAAATTACATAAATAATTATATAAATATACACATAGACTTCAAATGTATAAATATGCATATATTTAAATTCTACGTGCGTATTATGTAATATTTTTACATAATTAAGTAATTTTATTGATTGCAATTTGAGGGACCTGCCTTTTAACCCAGGCCAAAAGTCCAGAGAATTTAATTTGCTAGCACTATTTTACCCTGTCACGTTCTATGACACCCTAAAACCTGTACATGGGGGGTACTGTTTTACTCGGGAGACTTCGCTGAACACAAATATTAGTGATTCAAAACAGTAAAAAAACACATCACAGCGATGATATTGTCAGTGAAAGTGACTTTTTTTTTGCATTTTTCACACACAAACAGCACTTTTACTGATGATATAGTTGTTGTGATACATTTTCCTGTTTTGAAACACTAATATGTGTGTTCAGCAAAGCTAAACACAGACACCACAAAATTGTAAAAAAGAGGCCTGGTCGCAAATGTACATCGCAAAAACAGTCCAGTCCTTAAGGGGTTAAAGTTCAATTTAGAGATTGAGATATAATTATTTAAGGTAAATTACATCTGTTTGAAAGTGAAACCAGTTTTTTTTTCATGCAGGCTCTGTCAATCATAGCCAGGGGAGGTGTGGCTAGCGATGCATAAACAGAAACAAAGTGATTTAACTCCTAAATGACAGTGAATTCAGCAGTGAAATTGCAGGTGAATGATCTATACACTAAAACTGCTTTATTTAGCTAAAGTAATTTAAGTGACTATAGTGTTCCTTTAAACATAATGCACACTTCCAATATTAAAATAACAATAGAAGTTACATGTTTTTGGTACAAAGTTTTCCTGTCACTTACCCATTTCCAGTGCTAATGTTTCCTGGTGCTGGCTTAAGCTCAGCCTCCGATTCTTAGTGCGGACCTAATGTGCATGGGCAGCAATCGCATTAGGACTTTCACTATAGGAAAGCATTATATAATGCTTTCCTATTGGATTTTGGGTGATGCTGGATGTCCTAATGGATAACGTAAAGATGCCCAGCATCAGTTAGGTGACCAAAAGTCACCTAACCACTAGAGGGGGAGGTTAACACTCAAAGTCAATTATTTCAATTTCTAAGAAACTGCTGTAATAACCCTTGCATGGTTAAGGGACCTGGGACACTGCACCCAGACCGCTTACATGAGCTGAAGTGGTCTGGGTGTTTATAGTGTCCCTTTAAGCTCCAAGTTCTAAGAAACAAGAAGATGCAAAATGTTTATATATGTACATGAACCATGTAATGTGCTCTAGAGATAAAGGTTTGTTGTCCAAAAGGCAATGACCATCCTGGACAGAGATATTTAGATTTATGTTCGCATGTGTATAAAAACAAATTGTCATGTTCCATGATGCAAAGATGGCCGCAATAGTTAAACCAGTGACCACTCCAAAAAACAAACAAAAACAAAAAAATAGTAAAATGAAAAATGGTCAAGCAGACATATTTAAATTACTTAAGGTGGACTGGTCCTAAGGTTCATTTTGTAAAACCCCTTAAATCTGTTCTCTATAACACAATGAAATATGTTTAATGTCCATAAATAAATGCTTACAATTATAGCAACCCACAAAAAAAACAAAAAAAACCAGACATAACTCAGGTAATAGCATCTATTTGCATAGTACTACTATGGCCAATTCAGATCAAAGTGCGTTATACACGATCATAACACAAAATATTGCAAAATAGAGTGAGTGGACTTTGTTTATTTTTTTTTGAATAAGGGACAAATAACACTGCCTAAGCCCTGCATAATCCATTGAAGTAAAAGAAAGTAATATTAACAGCTCTGCACATGAGGTATTATCCAAGTTTGAAACCAAGAAACTAAGCTTCATATTTCTAGCAGATTCCAAATTCAACATGAAAACCACTGTATTCGTATAGCAGCTTATTATCTACGCAGAATACGTTCCATTCAAAATGAGACATTAGAAGGGAACATACTGCTCTATAAATCCATACTCACCCAGGAATACATCAACTATTTTTTTTTTTTATACACACACTCCCATTCAGAAAATTACTCAAGTACTCTCAACGCAGGTTGGCCTGGTGCACCTAATTTTACACAAGCCTTCAGATAGAAAGCACTACAACAGCCCAGTGTTCATTTTGACAGCACATTTTCATTTAGTTTTAGTTGACTAAATATAATTTTACAGTCAACTAAAATGTAATGCTTCACTTAAGCATTTGTCTAGAATTTTCTAACTCAATAGATGCTGCTAAATGACTAGACATGTTGTCTTGATGCTTGGTTATTTGTCAGCCCCTTCAGTGGAGGAGGATGCAGAGTGTGAATGCAGGTAGGCGGCGAGGGAGCTATAATCTTCCTGCTTTTCTCCCTTGCGCGCCCTGCAGTAATGCCGGTATAGGACATCGGTCGTGCCCTGATAAATACAATGAGATGAAGACACAGCGCCTACAGTGGCCCTTTCAGCATTATGATCATTTGTTCAGTCTCCAGGGACCATTTTACCACTACAGGAGCATTAGCTTTAGTATGTTAGTTAATATACTTCTGATGGTAGCAAAATTGGATGCAAAGCTACTGAAATATCCAATGAGACCTAGATATTTCACCTGTTTCTTACTTACTGTAACATATTTATCCTCACTTTGCAGTATCTGCCCTCAGTGGCCATGCTTCAGTGTACCTGACTCTTGCAACATGTTAATGGACGCCGGCCGCTGCGGTCCACGCTAAATTATAGCCCTACGTCGGTGTACGTGTGACGTCACACAGGAGACGCGCGTGCACGTTCTGGGTCAAAGGCCGATTTCGGCCAATCAGATTTGTAAAGGGCTTAAACACAATTTTACTTCTCCTCATTGTCCTGTCGTGGTTTCCCTTAGTGGTTGTCAGAGAGTGTGTTCCTGAGCGTTTATTTCTGGTTATTGACTTTGGCTTAGTTTTGACTTTCCTGTATTCTGGTATCCCTGACTTTTGGCTTTCCTTAATCGTTGTGTCCCATTCTGTGTCCCCGACCTCGGCAAGTATTCTGATTATTTTTTGGTACGTTCTAAGGCCCGGTAATACAATTCTACATGCTAGATTAATTAGTAATCCTGACAGTTACTGATCTTGACCAATTTCTTATGGCTTCTATGTTAGCAACCTAGGACTTCACTAGTACCCTACCAATAGAGTTCCCCATAATATTTGGCTTCCTTTAGGCAAATCGTACACTTACTGGGGTTAGCCATTAGGCCACCATTTTGTATTGAGTTTAAAAGGACCTGTACTTTTATGAAGGTGAGATTTTCAATCCTCATGGTATATTACAACATCATCCAAGTATGCGGCTTTATGGCTTTAGTATTCTGTCCATCATTCTTTGGAATGTGTCAAGAGCACCATGCAAGCCAAAAGGCAAATCTTAGTACCGATAAAGGCCATCAAGAGTAGAAAATGTGTTGGTTTTTTTTCTTTTGCTCGCTCTTTGAGTAGTACATTTGGTTAAATCTAGTGGAGTGATATACCGAGCTCTCAAGTCTTTCCAGTAGCTCAAACTTAGAAATTGCATTCGGTTTACTATAATCATTACAAAACCGTACTGTACCATCAGGTTTTGGTACAAGAACAATTGGACAGCTCAAGTCATTGTGACTTCACAATTAGCCCAAGATCTAGCATTTTCTTAACCTCTGCTCGAATAGCTTCTCTGGGAGCCGAAGATATTCTGTATGGTTTAAGATGAGCCCTTTTTCCTGGTTCTGAAGATGTTTGCGGACACCCTAACTCCACACCTGCTAGCCCTAATACAATACTATCCAACATGGAGGCTCACTAGACGTGGTGCTACCAAAGGAAAATAAAGACCCCTCCTCCTGCGCCAGCTACCGACCAATCTCCCTGATGAAAGCAGATCTCAAACTCTTCGCCAAGATCCTGGCCCTACGCATTCAACCCCTACTGCCGGATCTCATACACCCTGACCTTTGTTGAGGGACGAGAGTCCAGGGACAATACGATCAAAGCACTTAACCTGATTAACGCTGCACGAAAGGGATCCTCGCCCGCCTTGGTCTCGACAGACGCGGAGAAGGTGTTCGACAGGGTTGATTGGTTCTTCTTGCTGTCCCTGCTTGAATACATAGGGCATGGGGCTGCACATGATGGCTTGGATCTCAGCCTTGTAATTCGCCCTGGCCGCTTGAGTCAACTGGATTCTGGTATTGAGATTAAAAACGGGCCCAGTGAGGGATAACCGCTGTCACCCCTGCTCTTTGTCATCAGCCTGTAGCCGTTTCTAAGTGCCATAAGAGCTCATCCCCAAATAGCAGGAATTTGAGGCCAATGGGGGGACAGTCAAGTCGCTGCATATGCGGACGACCATCACAAATCCAGAATCCTCCCTAGCTTACGCACCAATTCAATATTTACGGAAGACTGTCCAATTTGAAAATCAATTTCTCAAAATCCGAAATCTTTCACGTGGGATGTCCCCAAGCACTGGTGACCACGCTGAAGACCGAGCTCCCCTTCTAATGGTGTGGGGAAGCAATCAAATATCTGGGGGTTCCGCTATCGGCGGACCTGTCAGACATCTACCGCATCAAGATTCATGGACACTTCCCCATATTACGTGGCTAGGGAGGATCCGTGTACTCAAAATGAACATACTCCCACGAATCCTGTATCTCCTGCAAACTCTACCGATCCACATTCCCAAAACGTTTCTAACAGACCCGTAAAACAATTATAGACTATGTCTGACACCGCAAGAAGGCAAGGTTGAACTTTGCTATCCTCACCAAACCCAAGCAACATGGGGGATTGGGACTACCAGACCTGACAAAATATCAGCAAGCTGTCCACCTCCATTGACTGATTGAATGGACACACAGCCCGGAAGGCAAACTCTGGATCTCTATATAGAGGCGAGCTTCTCGCAAGCGCCCCTATCTTTCCTCCCATGGCTACCGAAAAACATGGCTGGTGGGCTACCGAGTAAACATCCGACTCTGAACGCCACTATGACTGTCTGGAGGAGAATGTCAATGCACAAAGATATGGCCCCGGAGCTATCACCACTATGTCCCATATCACACAACCCACGATTTCGCCAGGCGATGTCCTCCCGCTACACTACGGCCTTGGGACTACCATCCCCCTGTAGATTGAAAGATGTATACAAACAGGGCACTATCACACCTCTGGGAGATATAGTACCAAACACCCCACACAACCTGCTGCTCCGCTTCAGATACCATCAACTGACGAGATTCTTGAGGAGCATTCCCGATCTGGACTCCGTGTCGAGTTTAAAATGTCCTCATGTAATATATATATATAATATATAATATAATATATATATATATATATATATATATATATATATATCTTTCCCTCTGGGACTGTCCCGATATCCAATAAGTGTATTGTATTTTTCATTGAAAACAAAATTGGTAAATTAAACAAAACCACAAAAAACAAAGCCAAACAAAGTACACACATTCCATGTGTTGCAGTTTTTACATCAGGGGAGCTGTAGTGCCAAAAGTTGCTGATCCAGTTTACCACATAATATTTTCAAAGAATAGTTGCTGGTCTTTATATAGATACATTTTCTGTTTAACCCCTTAAGGACCCATGACATGCGTGACATGTCATGATTCCCTTTTATTCCAGAAGTTTGGTCCTTAAGGGGTTAAACCCATTACCCTGTTTAGGGCTTGCTATGCCGTCCTACAAAAGGAGAGCTTTAACGTCAATATGGCTGCAAAGCACACCCTGACAACCGGGCCCTCCCTCTGGACAGCCTTATCTTAGTGGTCAATCAAATCAGGGGTCTAGCCGGAAAACCCAAGCAGCCAATTGGAGTCATGTGATCGCGGTGTTTCGCCACGCATATGAAGCTCCAATCCAATGCTTCTCTATAAGTAGCATTGGATTGGAGAATGCAGAAGACGTCAGCAGGCATTCTGACATCTTTGGCAGCAGTGGAGGATTCTTATTGCTGGTAAGGAGGTAATGGTTTCTTATACTTATTTTTTAAAAGCAAAGTGCGGTGCACAAACGGGAGAGAATGAAACCTAAAGTCCCCAAAAAATTATTGTTATTTTCAGAACTACAAATTCCCCTTAAGCTATTTATGCTTACTGAAAGTCTACCTCAGATTATTAGGCGTGTTAGCCGTGGCTTCCTTGTATAGCCTTGCGCAGGTAAGTATGATCTGCACAGTCCTGGGTTTAACTCTTGTCTCTGCCTTCATGTTCTCAATGAATTTTAACATTCCCAAGTACCTATATTTTTCTACACTTCTATGGTGACATTTAGACTGATATTGCAAATACATTTGGTTTATGCTTTGTGTTTTTATGGAATCATTCAGTTACAAGTGCTACCACTCTGAGCATGTATATTCCCAGTCAAATAGATCTTCCACAAAAAAAAAAAATTGATAACTGCAAATAATGCTGAAGTAAAATGTTAAACATATAAAACTATATCCTCCACTAGTTAATGTAAACTTTGATACATTTGTTTCTTTATAAAAACTTAAGTAGATGTATTTCCATATATAGGAACTCTATAGTGTTGGGTTGAGTAAAACTACATATATGACATTAATACTACTAATGAAATAAAGAATTAACATTTTTGGGCTATACAAATTACAGAAAAAGTATTCACATGACAGACTCCGATCTCACCTGTTTCACATGAAAACTCAAATGAGAAATGTGACAAAAAAATAAATAAATCTACAAACAAAATGTTATTTGTGTCAAATGCATGTATAACAGAACATATTTTAGACTTTAAACAAAATTACTCGTTACCTTGTGTATATTCTGCATCATCTGATCCAACACTTAGTTTCCGTGCATCACTGATCCGATCGTGTGGTAAAACAGGGTCCGTTAGATGATGCATACCTTCTGACTCAAATGGATCAGTAAGGTTAAGGAGATTTTTGGGCTCAAACGTTGGGGATACTACCCCTGGAGAAACTGCAGGAGGTTTGTTTGGTGACACAGTTATTTTAAAAGTATATTTTGTGTTGGGCTGAGTCACTACCACACGTGGAGATGTGGCAGAGGTATTGTTGCCTAGTGCTCGGCTCTTGGGTGGATGATGGTGGATAAAAGCAGGTCCAGGGCCCATGCTTACTTGTCCAGAAACATTCCGTGTTGTGGAAGAAGATCCAGGGTTTGTGGATATGAAAAGTGTAGGCTGGTTCCTAACAACCTGGTCATCCCCACCTGGACCAGAAATGTAGACCTTTGGCTGAGTGCGGCCAATCATTTCCTCTGTGTTCGGAGGACTTGCAATGTAAACAGTAGGCTGGTTTCTTGTATGGCTGTTGGAAGAAGGGTTGGTAGAGCTTCGAGAACCAGTGGAACGCATCATTGATGAATTGCTTCTCTGTGGTGGTTCAAGTTTAATTTCTATTTGGTTTTTCCTAGGGCCTGTTGAGATATTCTGTATATTGTACTGGGTGGAGGGTTGTGACAGTCCACCAGATGAATGAAGTACTGGTGCCTGAGGAGTGGTGGGTGAACTAATAGGCATGTAGACATGGGAAGTCTGGTGACCCTGCTGGCTTGATTGCGTTGACTGTTGCAATGAGGTATGTGGCTGAGTATTGGAGGAAGGAAGTGACGTCCAGGGATTTGACTGGGATTGCTGGTAGACTTGTTGCTGAGGAATCTGAGACATCCACCCTGGCTGCTGTTGTGTCTGTCGACCTGTCCCACCTGGAGAAGTAATATAAGGCCTAATATAGATAGAATTGCCGTGTGGATTATTGACTATAGGTGGAGGCACAGTATGTATATGCAAAGATGTAGGGGTATTACGACTAGACTGGATGTTTGGAGCCAATGTCACCATAATAGGGCTGAACCTGGGTGTTTGTAATACTGATGAACTTTTACTACCTACATGAAGTCCAAACTGATGCCCTTGGCTTGAAGAACCAATTGTATTGGTCATTCCAAAGACATTAAAGTTAGGATGTGGAGGTGCAGTATGTGGCTCTTGTTGATAAAGCTCATCATTGGCCTGCCCTCCCTGGAGATGTCCATCACTGATGCTGTGGGTCAAAGTCCTACTGCTTCCATTCATCCTACTTCCATCCCTTCCATCACAGTACACATTTTGTGGCTGCAAGTCCAAATTCAAATTCAGCGAAGTCATATGGTTTCTTAGCCCCACAATGCTAGGATCATCCAAGAGAGAGAGATCCCCTTCACCATATAGATATTTAGTACTTTCTTGGGATAGAAAAGCACAGCAAGCATCCAGGTTGTTGTTGTTCTATTAAATGAAAAAGAAAAAAAAAAAAAAAAAAAAGACAGTGAGCATTAGGTTTGCAAAATTACATAAGGGCTATTTAGTGTAAACATAATTTTATGAGGACATGACTAGGCTAGTTTTAGTTTTTGTTATCCCCCACCAGGCTGCATCTGTTGACAGAGTGCATACAATAGCGAGCTAGGCTAATCTATCTCTACCACAAGTGAAATTCTTTCAGGTTTGGATACATTCTTTTAAGATATCAGCTGACAGTTATACGAACATTTAGTCAAATATCTAGTAATATCTAGACATAAATACTTTCTTTGATGTATAGTTTACCATCTATTCAAATCTCATTAAAATACTACAAAATGTTATGTACAACCAAGCATTCTGCTAGCATTTCCTGCTCTATTACATTGTCTGCCTACCTTTAAGTCATCCGAAATAATTACCCCTAAATCCCTTTCCTCAGATGTTAAGGTTAGTAGGGTATCAAATATCCTATACCTTTCCCTTGGGTTTTTACGACATTATCTTGCACTTATCCACATTAAATGTCAGTTGCCACAACTCTGACCATTTTTCTAGTTTACCTAAATCATTTGCCATTTGGCTTATCCCTCCTGGAACATCAACCCTGTTACATATCATCAGCAAAAATACATATCTTACCATCAAGACCTTCTGCAATATCACTAATAAAAATATTAAAGAGAATGGGTCCAAATACAGATCACTGAGGTACCACACTGGTGACAAGCCCATGCTTCGAATATACTCCATTGACTACAACCCTCTGTTGCCTGTCACTCAGCCACTCCTTACCCATTCAACAATATTGGAATCCAAACTTAAAGACTGCAGTTTATTGATAAGCCTTCTATGTGCAACAGTGTCAAAAGTCTTACTGAAATCTAGGTAAGCAGTGTCTACTGCACCACCCTGGTCTATTTTTTTTAGTTACACAATCAAAAAAATCAATAAGATTAGTTTGGCATGATCTCCCTGAAGTAAACCCATGTTGTCTCGGATCGTGAAATCCATGTGATTTTAGATGTTCAACAATCCTATCCTTTAACATGGTTTCCATTACTTTCCCTACTACTGAAGTAAGGCTTACTGGCCTATAGTTGCCCGACTCCTCCCTAATACTTTTCTTGTGAATGGGCACAACATTCGCTAACTTCCAATCTTCTGGGACTACTCCAGTTAACAATAATTGGTTAAAAAAAAAATCTGTTAATGGTTTTGCTAGCACACCACTAAACTTTTCTAATAACTTTGGGTGTATTTCATCAGGTCCCATTGACTTGTCTTTACTTTTGACAGTTGAAAGAGAACCTCTTCCTTTGTAAACTCACATGTAACAAAGGACTCGTTTATCCTTCTTCTGAGTTATGCACAGGCAGAACTTCAGAGAATGACAGTGTGGAAGCAACCTGCTGTATATCATTGGCAAAAACACAAAAAACTTCCTTTACCTCTGAAACCTCATTGCAAGCCAAGTCATTTGTCCCTAGTACATCCAATTCCTGCAGTAGCTCCAGGAAGACATCTCACAAGACCACTATTGTCCAGCTCCACACCTCTTATGATAGAAGTTTAATCATAAAGTTGTTTTGATGACTATAGTGTGCCTTTAAATGCATACAGGTTTACTTTGGGATATATCTATTAAACCGTGATGATTAGTGATCACAAGGACACTGGTGTGGAGGAACTCAAGCACCCTACACACACTGCACTAACCTCAACCCCACTCAACTTTTTTGGATGAATTGGAATATCTACAATGAGTCAGACCTTTTCATCCAACATCAGTGTTTTTGCTGAACAGACTTAAAGAGACACTGTCGGCACCTAGACCACTTCAGCTCATTGAAGTGGTCTGGGTACAGTGTCCCTTTTGCACTTTGCAAAACATTGCAGTTCCATAGAAAATTCATTGTCAACATTGCAGCGCCAAGTCCGCCCTAGAGGGCTTCCTGAATTGAAAGGGACCTTTGGTACGGTATCAGATGATGGAGGTCCTCGCACTCTGCATGATTACCTTCAGCATCAGATTTTTTCCTCATAGGAAAACATTCTAGATTCTGCACATTATACCCCGCTTCTCGTGGGACAGAGGAGGGGGCAGAGCTTCGAACCAGTGCTGGGAAAAGGTAAGTGAGTAAAGGGGTTTTAACCCTTTATTTACTGACAGGAGGGGGGTGGGGAGGGAGCTTTGTATTCCTGGCACTAATCCAAAGTCTTGTTGAAAGTCTTCTTAGAATCTGAGACATCCACCCTGGCTGCTGTTATAGCTGTAAAAGTTGACCATACTCCTACTTAATACAAATGATATTGGAATGAGATCTCCAACAAGCTCATGTCCACATACTTTTGGCAATTCAGTGTCAGTGTGCCAGTATATACACACACTTTTTTGTTTGGTTTTGTTTGAAATGTTCTTCTTGGGATAAAAGTGCTAAATTACTGGTTGCTGTGTATGAGTTGTGGATTAATTATTATAGATGCATTCCCTTTAACTATCCCTGTATAGCACACAACACATTCCAATGTAATGAGGACTGTACCTTTATCAGTAAAAATAAATATATTTAAAAAATAAAATAAAACATTTCTACATGTCAGTTATGTCTAAAACACAGACCTGCTGCATGCATCGAGAAACAACAACTTCAGGCACTTCAGGGAATTTTTGCCGCAGGTCATTTAAAACCTGAAAGTCAACTTGCGGGCTTCCTTGGGCCATTCGTATATTGCCTATGCAGAACTGTTCTTAATCAGACAGTTCTAGGCAATGGTTTGAGCCGGACTCATCTCATCTGCTCAAGCATCTTTTGTGGGATAGGGAAAAAACAAAAAGTTAACATTAGATTTCCATAAAACAAGACAATTACAGTTAACATTTGTGGATGAGCATAATGTTGCAGTTATAGACAAAAGAAGTAGGAGGATAAGTTATATATACACACAGACATTATTTTAAGAATTCAAAATGTAGCTCAAGAGACTTAAGCATTGCATAAAAGACTTGCATTCAATTACAGATGTACATTGTACTAACAAAAAATGGTAAAGGCTTTTTTTCCTGCTCCCGGTCACAGTGCTATTCTCCAGAAAGAGTTACTCATACTTGTGCTAGCAAGGAAGCAAGGTATCTTAGAAAGGATAGCCCTGCCACGGAAAGTGTCCTGAAGCAGGGTCAATAGCACCAATGAGAAGGCATGACAGGATGGTAGGGGTTATGAATTATAATACTCAAGGATCCTCCAGAAATGGCAGAACTATAGCGATGGGCAAAAGGTAAGCAATAATAGATAAGCTCCTAACTGTGATAAAGTACATATTTATTGCCTTAGGAGCTGTAATATGCTAAAGTGAACCTGTCTTTGCAGGTTCACTATAAAAAAAACACAAGGGAGGTTTTATTCAAATATTTTTAAGCAGAGGTAAGTATTTCCTATCATATTTAAAGATATACATTTGCTTTATTATAAGGAAAATTCTAGTTATACAAGATAAAAACCTATTTCACACATCAAAACCTTAATCACATTAACACAAGTACTTTACATACTGTACTAAAGACACAAAAATGGGTCCTGAATTTTTTTTGTAGAGAGTAACCATTAATTGATTTAGACATATTTGTCAGACACAAGGCAACGATCTATATTATTTACTGGCTACATTTTGCAATGAAGATTCAAATCGACAAAGAGAAAAAAATATATTAATACACATCAATAAATATCAAATTTGCATTGCAAATTTATTTTGTTATATAGAAAACATTTGAAGAATTGATCACTAACCATACTATAAAGCAGTGGTTTTAACAGGAACCAAAATTATATCTTTTGCAAGGGCCTAAGGTGTGATGCTTCACAAACATTTCTGTACTGTATATGTGCACACAGATGCTAAACTTAGATTTAAGCATTGGAACGGAAATGTGCAATCAAACTTAGTTGCCAGTATCAGACACCTTTTAAACAACTTTGCAACTACATGGGTAGTTTAATGGGTAGTGCAAGTAGTTTGGGAAGAAAGTCAAGAACATAGCAAAATTTCACCTTAACAGTATTTAGGTTACTGAAATTACCTTAAGTGCCCTTGCAGTCTTTCAAAACTCTGCCCTTACCGCATTTTCTAAAAGAAAAGAAAAGGATGAGAATTTAAAAATCTTGTTTCTATAATTAAAACATAACTGCAACATGAAATTGCACTGCACTGCCAAACAGTGTACATGAATGCATTATTTTTTTACTTAAAAATGGTCTCTTGGTATCCTCTCACTAAACAGTCATTCAGTTTTGTGCCTTCACCATACACCTACTCTAATTCTATTTAGAGTAAAGTGGATCTGTCATCTTAATTATCTTTGCATCCTCATAAGCTACATTTTAGAGGTTTTTTTTTATGCATTTTCAGTCTAAAACAAGGATACGTTTAGAAGTAACTGTTCTTGTGGGCACCTGTCCTTTTTCCACCAGCAGGAATTCAACTAAAAGATTCCCTCATCCCTGCAGTTAAAGGATCACTATAGAGTCAGGAAAACACATGTATTCCTCACCCTATAGTGTTTAACCCACCATTTAGGTGGCTTGCCCCCCCCCCCCCTCCCCCCCTCCCCCCCTTATAAAAGTTTAAAACTCACCTTATTTCCAGTGCCGCGTGGGTCTGCCGGCGCTTGCTCCGCCCCCTTTGTGACATCATACATTTTTAGCAATCCAATCCTGGGGAAAGCATTGGATTGGCTAAAATCAGCATGGGGCAGGGCTAAATGCAGTTTTGGCCAATCAGGACCTCCTCATAGAGATGCATCTCTATGAGGAAAATTCAGCATCTCCATTCAGAGCGTGGGGATGCTGAATGGCAGGGCTGCTTACCGTGCAGCCCTGAGCCAGGATGCCCCTCCAGTGGCCATCTAAGGAGGGGTCACTTGGAGGTATCCCTAGGGGAAATGTAAACACTGCCCTTTTCTCTAAAAAGGCAGTGTTTACATGAAAATGCCTGAAGGGAGCTATCATACTCACCAGAACAACTACATTAAGTTCTGGTGACTATAGTGTCCCTTTAAATGTTGGTTTCTACTGAGGAAATCCCAGGCTCTAATTGATTACTGCCATCACATACTCTTCGAATAATGTTTTAATCAGTAACAGTCCAAAATAAAAAAAAAAAAAAAAAAACAGGGCAATTTCACCCCTTTCAAGGATGACCAGCTTATCTTTGGAAAAAAAGGTTTGTGTGCAAGTATTCCAGTTAACTTTATTATACAAAGATGAGATATTTTCTATATACTAAATAGATGTTTACATTGTAGTTGGAAAGTAATCTAGGTGGATAAAAATGTGTAAGTCCATTAAGTATAATATTTAAAACCAATTACTTTATGCTGTTGATAGAAAACGTTAAAAAAAAAAAAAAACACTCAATT